>NC_139002.1:6342229-6942229 GCF_964374135.1 Grampus griseus
GGCAGGAGGGAGTTGGAGCTATTGCTCTGTAAATCAGCTTTATAGAGCTTCACTCCAGACTGCCAGACTTTTGTTGCTACAAATAAGGAATCCTTTCCTATCACTTCTGCAGTTGGTATGGAGCAGGCCTGCTGGTAACTGTCGTGTTGTCGTTGTCTAGGAGAAGCCCCAGCTTTGTGTTGTAATTGTTGATGAAGTGGTGAGGATCTCTTCTTTATCCTGGAGCCTGAGCAAAGCTGAGCCCAAAGCTAGTCAGTAACTATAACGAAAGTATGTTTTACCGTGCTGGGCCGATTTGTGAATAGCTGATCCCTCAGTCTCCTAAAGGCTCGATATGGGACCGTCAGGAATCCAACTTGCAAATATTTTTGCGTGAGGCATCACACGAAGCCGTACCAGCCTTGTAGAAATAGAAGCCCTAGGTATTCCCCTGTTGCTTTTGGCCTGAGATAAACCTTCTTCTTGCTATTCTGTAGATAAATTAGAGCCCGTCCACCGTCACAGAATAACAGAGTCCCTGGGCCATGCCCAGAACCTGGGGGATCTGACTGGTCACTGAGTTTTAGGGTTCAGGAACCTAAAGCTACTGCTAAAACATGTATTTGAAAATAAACAACTTTCCTGCAAAAAGAAGTGCTTCAAAGCCCTTCAGTTCAGAATGAAACCTGAGATTGGATGGCATTTCCTGAAATCACAGTTTTCTGACGGAAAGCTGGATTGCAAAATCATCCCAGCGTCCTCAGGTACAAACAACCACCGAGGAAGCTTCTGGTGTGAGCCTAAGTCATTGACGAGGAAGGGGGGTGGCGCCTCACCGGAGCAGGGTAGTGCAGTGTGAATCTGTGCAGAAGATTCTAATGCTCGTCTACAGGTGGAACAGCCTGGAGTTTTATAATGGGGGGAGGGTGGTGATTCCCTGAGCCAAGCTCTGGAATATAGTCTTTCCATGTCCCTGCTGTCGCGATAAGGGTGTGAATTGACTAAAGTCAAGAAGAACCAGCTTGCTGACATGAGCGTAGAACTCTGGTGCCTGTTGCGTGCAGTACTGCCTGTTACAGGGGCCCTGAGGTTCTCGGCCCAGGCGAGGCTGGGCCTGGCCTCAGGCTTACAGGCAGCATCACAGTCTTGGTGTAGACCATCGTCGGACAGCACCTGGGTGGCTGGGAAGAAAAGAGCTTGGCAGTGAGAAAGGCAGATGGAGCATCTTCCCTTTCTCCTCACAGGCCCCTGTGAGTAGCAGGCTGTAGGAAGCCAGACAGACCCCCTGAGCCTAACTGGAGGCTTGCTGCCAGAAGCCGGGGGGACTCTGATTCTCTGTGCTGTGTTTGGCGCTGGGTCCTAAGGGGGTGTGTGGAGTGCCTTTGGGACCTCACTGGAGTAACGGGTTAACATGCTGCTCAGTTATGAGGCTGCTGGGGAAATACTCTGGAGGCTGGGGAAGGAGATCTCCCTGGCAGCTCTGGGCTGGAGGGGGAGGGGGGGCAGAAGCCCCTTGGTGTTGCCTGCATGGACGTTCCACTGCTTCCGCCTCCTGACTGGTTCGCTTTGGGACCATTTTTCTTAATCATCTGCCACCCGTGGAAAAGATCACACGGTGGGAGGATTTGGCCTCACTCTTCATTTTTTTCTTCTAACTGGCTTCGGAAATATGGACAGGGAGGTTCCCTGTTTCCGTCAGTTGCCCTTGAAGACCGCAGCTGGCTGAGCCACCCCGGGGTCTGGACGCAGCTACGGTAGCTCCGGCGAGCTGCCTTTGGGGCGGAGAGGCCCCTTCATACTTCACAAAACAGAATCTCAGACCCTGGCGTTCCAACTCGCCGAGGCCTGTGGGTGCCTGGATTAGGAGGCAGGAAACTTACACGATGACACATCTTTTCTGGGGACCCAGTCCCCCAGCTTTAAAGGAGTCTCTGAGTCTCCCATTTATTTGGGTCACTGTTTCTTTAACAAAATCTAACTCCAAGTGGTGGAACTGGGTGGTGACAGTTCTGGAATTCCACTCTGTCTCCACTTTGAAGCTCCACCTTTCTGTCTTTGAAGTCAGATGTTTCCACTGAACAGAATTCAGCCAGTGTGTTGCCGAGGCATCCACACAGTCCTGTCGGCCTTGAACAGCCGGCCTGGAAACTCCCGCAGCCTCTGCTGGGAAGGGCTCTGTGAGATTTCGCCCCTTGGCATGTCCTGGTTCCCTGGATGCCTTTGCCTCTCTGGACACTGATTGACCAGTGGTTCCCCGGCGTGGAGACTCCATTCAAGAGGTGCTACAATTGACCCGTGAACACCACACGGGGGTGAGGGGCGCTGACTCCCACACAGTCAGAAATCCGAGTATAATCCCCAAACTTAACTACTAGCCTACTGTTGACCTGCTAACATAAACAGTCGATTTACACACTTTTTGTCTGTTCTGTGTACATCTGCGTATATTTTATGCATTCATGGCATACCCAACTTTTTTCTTAGTTTTTCCATATTTCTAGGCTATGCGGTTTGTCTGAGTTTTTCTCAAATTGTTGCAAATGTACAAAAAAATTTTCCAATGTATTTATAAAGAAAAAATCCATGTATAAATGGACCCATGAAGTTCAAACCCCTGTTGTTCTAGGGCCTCTGTATATCCCTCCCTCTTCTCCCTAAAGTGACTTTCATGTGATGCTTACAGATAGGATGGTTATCAGCACCCCGTCTGTCACTTTTATGCCTTCAGTCTTAAATCCAGGTTAAGCACATGACAGGAGACCATCCAGGCTGTTTGACCACTGGGTATGTTGCAGAGGCTTCATCGTGGTGGGGTTAAGAGTATGGACTCTGGAGCCAGGCAGCCTGAGTATGTCCTGGCTTTGCCACTGACCAGCGGCGTGACTGTGGGCAAGCTGACATCTCTGTGCCTCAGTTTTCTCACCTGCGAAATGGTCATAATAGGAGTTCCTATCTCCTAGGATTATTGTGGGAATTCCATGAATAGCTTATGGAAAGCACCCAGCACAGTGCTAGGTCCACAGGAAGCACCCTCTAGGTGCTCGTTGTTACCACTGTTTCGTATTATTCTCCAGACCTTCTGTCCTTCAATACAGTTCTACATTCTTCGAGGTCAGGGGATGATGGATTTGACTTACAGAATGCCAGTAATTCCGGGCAGTATCTTGGGGGCACAGCCAATATTTCATACCAGATTAGGTCCCTTCAGCTATTCAGCTCAACCCACATGTGTGTTGAGCTCCTACTAAGTGCTAGACTCTTTCATACGCATTCTTTTTTTTTTAACTGTCTCCAATGACCACATGAGGAAAAATCTGTTATCCTCATTGTACAAAGGAGGGAATTGAGGTTCAGAGGGGGAAGAAGTCTAGCCCAAAGTCACACGGCAAACAGCAAAGGAGAGGCCTTTCACAGGTTTTCACAACGTCAGACAATTTGTAGGAAAATATCCAACGTTAGTAGCATGTTAGTTTGGGTCTGCAGATGCCAAGGCACGATTAGACTCGGGGGAGAACATCTGAAGAACACAATGGGAAGAGGAAGAAAGGGCAGGGGAGCCTTCAGGCTGTGCTGCAGGTAGGAAGAGCCTCCAACTGCAGCTCAATTCCAAGAGAGGTGTGGCCAGGCTGATGGGACTCCTCGGTCAAAGACTGGGGAGCTCTCTGTCTTGCAGGAATGGCCTCTTGTGCCCTCTGCACCATTCCTGGCTGGAGCAGCCCCAGGAAGCCTGACCTTGGTTGGGGACAGGGTGGATGGAGTCACATATGCTGCCTGTGGCCAGAGGGCCCAGCAGCATGCGGTCGTGGCCCCATCATCCCTGACTGATCAGCGTGGTGTCTGGCTGGTCATACAGCAGGACTCTAGACCGTGGTTCCGACGCTCTTGGTGGCCCACGACGGGCTTCTGGATTCAGTGCCTATTGTTGACTTTAACTTACCGAACTGCATTGTTTGCTGTGTGACTCACCTCTCCCTGAGAGATAATGAGAGTGAAAGTTGTCCTAAGGTGGGTGAATGTGAAAGTCTGAACTCGGTGAGGAAGCTGGGACTTGCTTGGCGGGAGAGGTGCTCTTAGGGCTGGGCTCCGTGGAGGTGTTTGACCTTCAGAGCTGAGATGGGTGCAGTTTCTCGTGAAGGCCCCTCGAGGCTGGGTTCTCGCTCCTTTGTTCTTTAAAGGCGTGGGTAGCGCCTTTTCAGCTCATCCCATTATGGTGGAACAGAAGTGTTTCTTCTGCTGCCTCTATGCTGCTTTTAGTACCCTCTTCTGTTATTCCACCCAATCTGGCTACCATGCTTTACATTTGAGGGGTGTTCAGAAATTATTTGCTAGATAAAGGCTTGAAAAGTTATATGCTCAAATGATGGCTTAGGATCTAGTCACCTCCCCAAGAATTTGAATACGTTAACTAGTCATTTCTCGAGGGGGAAACTTGGTACGAGGGGGAAACTTTACCCCCTAGGATAAAATAAAGCTCAGATGGCATTTGAGAACCTACTAGAAAAGGTCCAGGCTTCAGAACTCTCAAGTCCTATTTTCTAGTTCTAATCAGTGAAGACCTCCTTCTTTCTTCTTGTCCCCTACATACTTAGGAAGGCATTTTCTTTTGACATTTACATTAGTGACATAAAGCTTTTTTTTTTCTTTCTATTTTGGTTTCTAAACAAAATTTTCACTCCGCACCCTCAAATCCAAACCTTACCCATTTCTGGTGACTTCTTAAAACAATCAGTTACCTCGCAGACCTCAGGAGGAAAAGCTGTAAAGAAGCCCGCTTCCTGCCTTCAGCTTTGCTGGCTCACTATCCAAGTGTGTGTCTGAGTGGCGGATTGAACATGGTTAGGCAGAGTTCCTGGGTTTGGAGGAAAGGTGCCTGCATTCGAGTACCGGCTGCCCCTTTAAGAGAGGAAGGGTCTCCTTTCCCTGCGGCCGCTCCCACACATGTGTACTTTGAACACACGTAGGTGTAAGGAGCCCAAGCAAAAACAAGGGCCTTTCCTCCAGATACTTAAGTGTGTAACTGTCTTGTTCTCAGGCCCCAGGCAGACTCAAGTGAGCCTCACTTTCGTCTTTCGCAGGTGGGGCAGCCCGGCTGACCCATTGCCAGCCCCAGACTCACTGCCCAGACTGTCCTGGACATTAATAGCTGGGCAAGACTTTCTGCTCTTCCTTCAGTTAATAGTGATGGGATCTGTTTCTAGGGCCAAACTACAGACATTTGTGGGGAATGCTGGACTCATTCTAGCTCAGCCCTACATAATTATTAGGTGGAGTGCGCTTTGGTGATGGGTATAAATGATTAGGAGGGGAAAAACGTGCACTGGGGGAAAGAGGATCTAAGTCTGTCTGTGGCCAAGATTTCCCCAAACCATAAAATGTCGGTGATACTTTCACTTGCAAAGCAGTTTGCATCTGCTCTTTTTGTGCCTGCCTACTTTGAATTAGAGCAAGAACTTCAGAGTTATCCCTCACTTTAAAAAACCTTAACCGGTTATTCTCATCTACAGTGTTTAAAACATTTTACACTTACATACTTTAACCATTTTGTCTTAGCTTCTAACTTTCTCCTTTTTCAAAGTTGCCGTATAAAAGGCCAGTTGAATTCTTGGAAGAATCATTGAATTTGATCTAGTGCTTTTGCTATTTTTTTTTTCAACTCCATCTTTTTTTTCTCTTGTTTTCCTTTTGGAAAAGTCTGCTTTTAAAAATATTTTTTTCTGCTGTTTAATTCTTCCATTGTTGTGTTTTATTATTTTATTTTATTTTTTTGGCTGCGCCGCACAGCGTGTGGGATCCTAGTTCACTAAACGGGGGTTGAACCCGTGCCCCCTGCAGTGGAAGCGCAGATTCTTAACCACTGGACCGCCAGGGGATTCCCTCCATTGTCGTGTTTTATGTTGTTCCCAGACTGCTCTGCGCTGTGGTCAGCTCTTTATATATATATGCATATATTTATATTTATGTTTATTTTTAATAATAGGAACTTGATCTACATCTCTGTAAAGTAGAGAGGAGCAGGGATAACTATTTTCATTTTAGGGATAGATAAACTAAAGCCCAGAGAGGTTAACCAGCTGCGTGAGGTCGCTCAGTGAATCGGGGAAGAATTGGGATCAAAGCTCTAGACACTTGACTCCCTGTTTTGGGCGTTTCCCACCATCCTGTATATATTTTCATTTTATGCGATACTATCTGCTGTTATCGCTCTGTCAGTATGTCCAATGCCTGACATCTTTGTTTGTTTGTTTGTTTAAATTTTTTGAAATGCTTCCTTCTTTCTTTTGGTCTAACGTGTCAGAGACATGGACTTGACATTAAAAGCTGGTTTTAATTGTTCTCTAACTTGTTTCCATTGTTAAGTCCTGGCTATACCAGCAATACATAAACACAAGGGCACGAACATGTTGCCCCTCATGACGTCCATGAGGTGTGTTTTTCAGGTGCCTGTTAGAAAGTTGTTTGTGGTTATGAGTTGAATTATTGGAACTCGTATCCCCGATTGCTGCCCTTGTGTTACTAGCCATTATAGAGGAGCGTGTGTATAGAACCTATTGATCTACAGTGATTCATTGAACCGAGGCACCTTGGCCAGTTACAGAATGTATCGTACATATACAGATTGTGCTGGGGATGAGGTGAAATTGGGTTGAGTTGAGGGCAACGGAGGGACATAACTCAGAAGAGGTGGGAAAAGGCACCTACAGGCATAAAGCCAAGCCAAAGTATGAAGCAGTCTCTACTCTTCCTTCTTTTGAAAATCCCAGTGCTCTGGATGCCACACCAGCCAGCAGTGCATCTCGTGGCTCCTTCATCCTCAGGCAGAAGACGGTGCCGCTTCATGTTGAGTTTGGCCCAGAGGGCAAGAGACTGACAGGATGCTTTCTGTTCAATTTGTCATTAAACGTCATTTCATAAGGACTGAATGGAAACAGAGGGACTTGGAGATCTTTTGTGAATGATAATTTAGAAGGGGGTTGACAAGAAGGGGGTGATGCTTAGAGACTCCGGGGTGACCCACCACCCCCAGAGGTAGGCACTCCTGCAGTAGTCTGAAAGACAGTTCACACTTGTGAACAGATGGGTCATTTCTGGATTTGAGTGTTCTGTTTTTGCCATCATCGTTTGGCTGTGGGTAGAGACACCTGGGTGAAAGGGAGGGGCCAGTCGGTCCCGTTCCTCTGTTTTAGAACCACCTGTCAGATGTGTGCTATTGGGGCAGAGTGAACCCTGTTGCAAGGGTGACCAACCATGAGAGTTTCATAGGTTAAAATAAATGTGGTGTCCTGCCCACACTGAGGTATTTGACTTTGAGAGTCGAGCTGCAGAGATTAGATTCTCAAAGTAGCAAATGAATTCCCCAAAGGACAGGAGGTGTGGTCGTTTTTATTTTGGGGACCATGTTGATGAAACGTAGCCTGGGAGTCACCCATATTGTTTGGCCCCAAATATAGTTTAATAGAGAGAAGCAGTTTGGGTCGCTTTTTTAAACCCTGACACCTTTCTGCAGAGGAGGGTTGTTTTGAATCATGCAGTTCAGTAAATGTTTACCGAGCACCTGTCCGAGACGAGGTCCCAGGCCTGGCATTGAACACAGAAGGGTCAATCAGACGCAGCCCAGGCTTGCAGGGAGCCAACAGCTGGAGTCACTTAACAACAAATAGCTTTTTGATAGCTGGTGTTTGTTGGTGAGGCACCGTCCCAGGCTTTGGGTTACAGCAGTGAAAACACACAGTCCCCGCCCTTGGAGCATGTGTTCTAGTGGTGAGAGAGATGCAGGGAGAACAAAGCTGTCGGAGCCGGTCTTGGTGCAAGCAAAGCATGATGGGAGGCTGCCCGAGAGAGCCGCTGCCCCGGGCTCCACTCTTGTGTGTTAACCTCGCGCTGGGCACAGGTGACAGAGTGAGAACTTGCAGCTGAACTGGAAAGGAAAAACTGAAGTCCCACCCTGACCCCCGTTCATGAGCAGCGAGCTCATTGCCATGGCAGGCAACCCCCAAGCCTAGAAACTGAGAAGATACCTATACGTGGCCCCACGGAAAGAATTATGATCCTGAGCCTTTCTAACATCCCATCCTAGCCGTTGCTTTCCTTTTACCGAAGTTGCTCACTTCTTAGCCTCGGAGCGAGGGAGTAAAAAAGCAGGGGCTTTTAAATAACCATCCCTGGCTCATTGAGACGGATATGGGGATCTCCCAGTCCCCAGACAAAGAAAAGGGACATAAACAACCAAATGAGTAAGACTTGACTTGAAGCTTCGCCTTAACAAAAAAAGAGATCGTAGCCTTGGATTTGAAGTGCTTTGAGGGTCGCCTCTGGAGGGAAGCATCCTCGTGTGAGACTTGCTCTGCTGGCCTGCGGTCCCTCCAGGTACCCACCTGATATTATCTCTTCTGAGATTGTGTCACAGTCTTCAGATCAGGACTGTCAGTGTTGCGCTAAGAGTTTTCCTCTTCCCCCCAGAAGCCGAGAAGAACAAAGCAGTCAGAGGAAATTCCCCACTGCGGCCAGGGAGGGGGCCGACGGCGGGGTAGGGGGTGGTGTGTGTGAGTGGGGCAGGGGCCCTCCCTCCCGCACCGCCTGGGGGAGAGACTTCCTTCTAACAGGGACCCCTCTGTTGTTGCGGTTCAGAGCTCTGAAGCATAGTTTCCCAGTGATGCCACTGGATTCCTGAAGTGTGACACCCCAGGGCAGCCTGGTGAAGGCCGCTGTTGACTGCCTCGGGGCCCCTGGACAGGGACACCATTGTGAGTCACATTTGGTGTATGAGCTCCCCCTTCCCATGACTGGCACTATTCTTAGTACCATTCTCTGCTCCCTGGGACAAAGGTCATTGGGACCACAGTCCAGTTGGGTGGGTGTGTGGGCCTGGGCCCAGAGCGGAGAGGAGGTGCCAGGAAAATAGAGGAAAAGGCTTTACCACGTGAGGGCGTGTCGGAGGGAGGGCACGGGATGGAGCCCGGCCCTGAGGATTTGAACAGACCAACTCCAAGCGCTGCAGAAACAGCCCCTGGGAGAGCTCGGACCGGGAGGGCCAGCCTCAGCCATTGTTTGCACAAGTCTGGGGCTTGAGAACTTCCCTTGGGGCTGGACTTGGGTTCTGGCCAGGAGGTCAGTGTCACCAGGGACCCCAGAGCCACCTCCAAGTGCTGGCCTGTCAGGTGGCCCTGATTTCCCCTCCCAGGCCCTCCCACAACCCCGTTGTTGTGGAAACAGGCTCCCGTGTTGGACTGTCCACTGGTCCAGCCGGCGGACAAGCCGTCCTGACGCCCACATTCCTGCCCTGACCCAGCGTTTCTGGCCGGCAAAAGAACCCCACGTCCTTCCCATTTCTGTTGCCTCCACAGCCAAAAGGAGGGTCGGGGTGTCAGCAGAAGTGTACAAGAGAGGAATCTCTGGGAGGCATCACGGATCCCTTTCGTTCGGGGTCACCGTGAGCGCTTTCTGAAGGGTTAGCGGCAACTTCCAGAAAGCCCTGGGTGGGAGCCCTGCGTGCGTGGTTGGCCTGAGTGGGCTGGCTGGATTCTTCCTCGAGAACTGAGGAAGGAGCCTTGAGCTGACATCACCGCTGTTTTGACTTCGCAGCCCAGCAGAGACTCCCCATCCCAGGCCCTGTGCTTTCTTTAGGCATCTGGTTTTCGTATTGATCCTCCCCCTTCCCTTCTGTAAATAGGAAAAAAAAAGAGTTAGAGGACACCACACCTAGGACCTGGCCACCCAGTTCCCAGATTTCAGTTTATGTTCCTTATGAGCAAAGGAAGGCTCACAATGACAGAAAAGCGAAAACACCCACATGCAAGGGCTCACCCCGCCCTCGGCCACATCCACAGACACCAGGGGTCAGAGGCACACAGAGAACGGTCTGGAGCTGCAGGGCCTGCGTCTCGGACATCTCGGTTCAGGAAGCGGCAGCATGAGCAGTGGCAATAGTTCTGTCTGACGTCCCTTCCTCACGCGCCGGTCCCAGCGACGCTAATCAAAGCCCCTTCCCCACTTGATGGCCGCACGTCTCGAGGGTGGAGGACGGAGGTGGCTCTTGGACCGCCCTCCCCGGACTCGGGACGTGCTTGCTGTTGCCAGCCAATGGCCAGGACTTGCCTGGGGACAAGAATCCCCATATTTCTTTCCCTTTCCTCAGCTTGGTATAATTAGCCCCCCTTGTCTCCCCAAAGGGATTTTAAGACAAGTAGTGTGGGAGAGGTTTTAAGGTAACTAGTGGGGGGAGAAATAATGGAGTTACGTAGGCTAACGGCGACCACGAGGGGACCTGACTGGGCTGGGAGTGCCACCTGTGGCGGTGGACACCAAGGTCACTAGTGGCGGCTGTGTCTGGAGGACCACTGGCCGCCCAGTGTCCGGGACTGCTTGCTGTGAGAAGCGGGCAAGAGAACATGTGTTTAGAAAGCCGGGTCCTTTGATCCCTGGGACCACTGCAGCCAGCGGGCAGTTTAGATGCCAGCTTCTGGGTTGGTCTTGCCTAGGGGCAATGGAGTGTCGAGATGAAGAATTTGGGGGTCAGGCTGCCTGGGTTCCAGCCACACCACTTCTGACCTGCGCGGCCTTGGGCAGGTTATATAGCCTCACAGTGGGTCAGTTTTCTCTGCTGTAAAGTGGGAGAAACGAATACGATAACAACAGCCTCCACCCATGGACTTATTGTGAGGGATAAATAAGATGCTATAAAGCATCGCCTGTTACTACGGAACATAGTAGGTACACGATAAATCATAGCTGCTGTTCATATTTTCCTTTGCCAGGTGTCTGAAAGCAACACCCCACTCTCTCTCACGCCTGCGTTATGTGGTTGACCCAGGAGAGGACCGTGAACTCCCTGGCTTATTTACATAGTTTTGGACTGTAGTAGTTGATTTTTCCTTACATGTCTCATTTCAGGGATCCTGTGAGTATCTATACTCATTCTCCACTTCTTCAGGGAACCTATTATGTCACAAGGGCTATTATAACTGCGTTTTTCTTATTATTTTGCCACCAAAAATTCCATAGCATTTCTTAATAGAAATCTCTTTTCTTACTCCTGTCCATCCGGATGACTTCTTAGTGATTCCTCATAGGAAGTCACTTTAGGACATTACTCCAGGCAGAGGGTGGTAGCTGGTGACTATTCAACTGCTAAGAAACCTGCAAATGTGTCCAAGCTGTCCATGAACTTGTTCTTCAGCGAGGGGTAGAAACAGAGAAGGGTAAGGCTTTACCGGTGTAGCTCCTGGGACTGTTTCCTCAAACGTTAATATATTTTGTAGGCATTTGCTGAATCGTTTAATTCTAGAATTTGTGTAAGCTATTTCTTGCCAGATGGGTTTAAAGTACTCAGAGTGAGGATGAGGTAGAGATATTTCATTTTCCCTGTTGAGCCTGGGCTGTGCTGAGGAGGGACCACTAGGAAGCTGTTGCTATAGCAGTTGCTTCTTTTGGCTGTCCCAGAGCTCAAAGGAAGCTCCCAGACCAGCTGCTGTTTGCTCACAGGCGTCCATCAAGGTTACCCTGGTGCCTGGGAGTCACGGCCCGGGCAGTAGGCCCACCATTTTCTAATTGTGCCTGGAGCAACGTCACATCACTTTTCTGAGCGCCTTTTTCTGCACCAGTAGAATGGAAACAGTCAGCCCAGTGTGCCTTGCCTATAAGGAGGGTAGAGAGTGGCTTTTAGGAGCAAGCAAGATGGTGCATGTGAACATGCCTTATAGACGTGTAAGACATAACAAAAGTTTGCCCTTAGAGGTCATAAAGGACATTTCTGTTTTAGACTGAGAGGCAACGTAAAGCTTGTTTCCTATTGAATCCCAGTTTACTTTGGATCAGACAAATTTGAAACTCAGGTTGAAGATTAGAGTCTAAAAACAGTCAAGTTTTCCTGTATGAGTTAGAGCGTGCCAGGCTTTCTTCATCTACTCGGACTGGGTCTTTCCTAGCCACGCTGTGTCCAGATTGCTTATGGGCTCTGACTTCTGATTGGAACTGGTAGAGGCATTCCTTGCTTGGTTCATACCTTGAGTACTTTGTAAGGCAAAACTAATGACTTCGTTTTTGAAGGCAAAAAAGATTATGCTGCCTTAGAGTATCTCAGAGGAGCGATACAGTGTTTTCTTTCTGGAGTTTGCTTAGCAATAAAAATGGACTGACCCTTAAGTCGATCCAAATAAGGCAATCGCTCTTCTGTGTTAAGGGCTGTTTTGGTAGGAATTCTTCACCTGTTCAGTCTGTTCAAGCTCCGAGCGCCTCCTGTACCTCTTGTGCTCTGTGTTGCCTTCATTTTCCCCCGGCTGATGGGCTGAGAGAGGAGGGGTCGGGAGTGGCCCGTGATGGGATTAGTTGCTGAGAGTGTGGAGCATCTGGTGTAATGATTCACGATGGCTTGTGTCTCCAGGCAGTGGACCAATCCAGCTGTGGCAGTTTCTTCTGGAATTACTCACCGACAAATCCTGTCAGTCTTTTATCAGCTGGACTGGAGATGGCTGGGAATTCAAGCTTTCTGACCCAGATGAGGTAAGAAGGGAGTGACTTCACAGAGTCTCCTGTTGAGGGAGGATGAGAGAGAGCTCTGGAGATGGGTTCTGTGGGGTTGATGACATTTTCTAGGGTTCAGATCCCAGCTCTGCCACCTGCTACTTGGGTGACCTCATCTGAGCCTTAGTTTCATCATTTGGAAAATAGTGAAAATATCTACATTGGCCATTTGTTTTCCAGGATTAATTGATATGATGCCCATAAAGTGCCTGGCACCTAGTAGGCCCTTTGTAGACACAAGTTGCTTTCTCTCACTTTGTGCCCTCCCTGGTCTTGTGGCTCTGTGAATATGGAAGGGGTCTGACAATTTGAGAGGCCTTGGAAGATTGGTACAATTTTCACATTAACTTGTGTTTTCATTAACAGATGCTTTAGTGAGGGGAGGAGGAATAAATTGAGTTTGGGATTAACATATACACGCTACTATTTATAAAATAGGTAACCAACAAGGACCTATTGTATACTACAGGCAACTCTACTCAATATTTTGTAATAACCTTTAAGGGAAAAGAATCTGAAAAAGAATAGATATATATATATAATATATATATAACATATATGTTTTATATATATATAATATATATGTTTTATATATATTATATATATATATAAAAGTGAATCATTTTGCTGTACACCTGAAACTAACACAACATTGTACTCAATTATACTTCAATACAAAAATAAAAACAAAACAAAACAAAAAAACACTTGGCGAGTGGTTGCTCTGTGCCACGCCCAATTCTGAGGATAAAGAACAATGAACAAGAGAGACAACCTCTCTCTTCCGGCAGACATGAGGAGCCCTGTGCCCAGTACAGAAAAAAATGCTTCCTGTTGATGAAAGGCAGGTGTGATGGCAGCTCAGCCGTCCATCCCTTGCATTAGATTTCATGCTTTCAAAGCAAGGACATTCTATTAATAATACAGGGTAAGAGGAGACACTATAGTGTTGCTTTTCTTTTTTTATTTTTTAATATCAGATGCTTTAACTCCATTCCCTAGAAGTTCAGGGTCACTGTGTTTTCATCAACTCAAAGAATCAACTTCACTGTCATTGTTGCCCAACCCTTGTAATTCGGAATTCAGAAAAGATTGGTCAGAAAAGTAACTTCTATGTACATGAATCTCTAACCCTTTCTTGAACATCGTGGGTCACCATGGACGGGTGCAGGCAAATAAACATGTACATTTGGATCATCCTGTAGATGTTTACCCCTCTTCCTTTTTTTAAAATTAAATTTCAGGTGGCCAGGAGATGGGGAAAAAGGAAAAACAAACCTAAGATGAATTATGAGAAACTGAGCCGTGGCCTTCGCTACTATTATGACAAAAACATCATCCACAAGACGGCGGGGAAACGCTATGTGTACCGTTTTGTGTGTGACCTGCAGAGCCTCCTGGGGTACACGCCCGAGGAGCTGCACGCCATGCTGGACGTCAAGCCCGACGCGGATGAGTGATGGACACCAAGGGGCCGGAGAAACTCTGCTGAGACATTTCAAAGAACAACCACGTTGGTCGGACTCTTAATTTTTAATTGTTATTCTATTTTTAATTTTCCAGAACTCATTTTTTTACATTCAGGGGTGGGAGCTAAGTAAGCTGCAGCTATAATCAATTGTGCGCCGTTGGAGGAGGAGAGCCAGGACTTGTGGGGTGGGTGGGATGGGAAATTCTTGAGCGGATTTTCAGGAGAGAGACAAGGGCCTTCTTAGAAGCTTGAAGGATCTGGCTTAAGGGAGGAAGAGACTAACGTGTCCAATCATTTAAAAAAAAAAATCATCCACAAAAAAATAATGTGTCTTGAGTTACGGACCTATTAGCAAAAGAAATTGATGCATCAGGAGTCATGAGACTAATAAAAGGCCATTAATTTCCTTTTGTTGTTAGGTCTGGGAGGGTGAAAAAGAGGGAGGTGGGGTAAAGCCTTTTTTTGGGGGATGCACTAAAAACCAAGGACTATTTACCTTTTATTCTACTTTCCAAACAAAGGTGGACTTCAGTGGGGAGGGACCAAAACTGTTTTTGTGTTAAAATTTATTCTATTAAATTTTGTGCCAGTATTTTTTTTTTTTTCTTAAAAATCGTCTTAAGCTCTCAAGTGGTCTCAGTATCGCTGTACCATGCAATCTTGTTTTTATGTGCTGGCTGAGGATTCTGTCACAGTGAAAGGAAACTGTTTATATAGACCCCACTGGAAAGAAAAAGCGCTGTCCCTGAGATCGGGGATCCCAGATTCATGTGACTGATGTGTGGAGGAAAAAATAAGGCTGATTTGGGTACAAGGGAACTGTGCATGTGAATTTCACCTGTAAGTTTTTAAAAATTGTGATCACACCCTTCTACTTACTTGTCATTAGTGGATTCTCAGAGTCTGGACTTAACGTTGAGCTAAGCATTAAGTCTGCGAACTGAATGTATTTTGCAGCCCTGGTTGTGGACCACAGTAAATGTAGGAGCACTGTAGAAGTCATGGAAAGGGGATCGAAGGGGGAAGATGGACCTGGTTCTTTACTGGTTTTAGACCTGTAACGTACATGACTTGGAATAAAATCCGTATGCACGGGCATTACCCCTCAGGCCTTAAGAAATAAGTCCTGAATGCATGTCATTCCCAACTAACACTCTGTCCTTTCTCCTTTGTGTATTATTTCCCCAGCATCCCACATTTATTGCTTTCCCCCACTCTGTTGTTCAGTAGAGAGAGATGTACAGCTTTCTGATGGGTGAGTGAAAGAGTAACTACAGACATGACATGAGTTGGAGAGCGTCTGATAAAGCCATTTAGATGTCCTGAGTTGTAGGAGCCATGGAAATGAAGGGAGCCTGTGAATAAAATGGGGCTTGGCTGTCTTTGGGAGAAGTGCAAGGCTTTCCTTTGAAGAGTTTAAGGCAGCTGAGTCGGGTGTCAGGTGAGACTGGGTGGGCAAGCATGGTGCATAGCGCAGATGCTGTGAGGGCCCCGTGCTTTGGATCCGTTATTCTGGCACAGGGTAAGTGAAGGGTTAGTAATTGCAGAGGAAGGAAGACTTGAAGGGATATAGGAACTATTAGGAAAGGAGCTGGGGTGTAGGAATAAGGTGGTCCATGGGATTCAAATCTACTTTTAGTTCTCCCAAAGTTGAACTACAAACATAATCAACTGGGGTGTTGTAAAGGGTCATCTGAAAATGGAGTTTGGGGAGAGAGGACCAACATCTGACCACTAAGGAAAAGCACCTCCTATAAGTAGGATCCCCCCCCCCCCCCCCCGCTTCCCCGGCTGTACAGGCGCCTGATTCAAAGGAAGGTGACGGAGGGATGGCTTTTCGGGCTTCAGTGAGGAAGGGGAAGAAATATTTAGGACGGGCTCCAGCTGAGAAACTGGAAGTACTAACTACCTTCTAGCGTAGCTTCAAGAAAGTGGATTGTTTTCTCCCAGGTCCTCTTGCAGACCCCGAACGATCAGGAACTTAGCTCTGTGATTCACGCGTTTCCTCCTACTGAGAAATCGGAGCGTCTGCTTGGAAAGCGAAGGCTGCATTCAGCCCAGCTGTGTATTTTGATCTTCTTCCGGATGCAGGTGCCTTAATGAAGCTCTCGAAATATTTTAGGAGCTGCTCAGGGAGTGTTAGGCAGAACTGTTTGGACTACATTGTTTTCTCTTAGATGATGTGATCTCTGTTGGGCACTGGCAAAGATGTGTGTGCGCCTGCGTGTGTGTGCATGCGTGTGCGTGTGCGTGTGCATGTGTGTGTGTGTTTGCAGACGTGCAAAACTGCAGCTGAGATAATCCCGGGGCTTTCTTGTGAAGTCTTTCCGCATTTCAGTGGTGGGCGAGAGTAGGACCAAGGCCGGGCATCGGTCACTGCTTGTTTGCCACCAGGCATAAAATCACTTTCTCAACTCATCAACAACCTTTCCTTGTACAATGATGCTGAGAACTCCCCCGTGTGAGTCCTGCCGTAATTCCCTAGCAGATAAGATGTAAGCAAGTGCTTCCTCATGCCCTTCAGCTGCTTGTTTGCTCAGATGCCCTTTCTCTCTCAGTGCACCGTTTTCAGTATTTGTAGATAGTGTATGAGTTCAGACAGCTTTGTCGATCTGGCCAGATGCTTTTTCTCCTTCTGTCCAAAGGCCAGAGACCATCCCAGGAAGAGTGGTGGGTGGTTTATACACTGGAAATGTAGCAGAATTGTTGGAGTTCTGCTTTTAAAAAAAAAAAACAAAAAAAAAAACATGTTAACTTCAGAGGAAGGATGGGCAAATCTGGTTGAGCTGGGTGAAACTCTTATTTTCCTGGAGATGCCTTAACCTGTGTTGGTTTTGGCTGTAGGGTTCAGGGTCACTTTTGTTCCCTTCTGCAGTCAGTCAGGGGAGGGACTTCCCTACACAGAGCCCTGGTTTTGTGGCTTTGGGGATTGGAGGTAGCATTCAAAGATCAGATATGCTTTTCCTCACTTTGGAGACGAACACTCTGGGTTTTAGAGCATTAACCTGCCTAATCTTCATGGTGAAAATGACACCTTCTCTTTCCTAGTCATGCTGTGCATGCTGCTTTCTCTGTTGGGGTCTATATAAATGTGTTGAACTCTTATCTACATTCCAAAGAAGTTTCGAGGAACCATAAATATATGTATACATATACATATATAAAATATATAGATTAAAAGGAAATTATCTCTATCAGGAATACTGCCTCAGTTATTGAACTTGTTTTAGAATACTTTTTTTTTAAGCTCAGAAGTATAGGGGTGAAAAAGATGTTATATTGTGTTTGACTATTTTCCAACTTGTATTTTCATATAATTTATATTTTTTAAAAGCTGAAAATTTAAAAGCAAGATGAAAAAAAAAAGGAAAAGCAGGTGCTTTTTAAAACTCGGAACTGAGGTAGCTTAGAGATGTAGCGATGTAAGTTTCTATGTGTTTTTTTTTAAATGCAAAAAAATTTCTTCTGGGGAGTTTTTTGTTTGTTTATTTTAGGAGCTGGTGCTGGCACATCATCTTGCTGGAGAATTTTTTATATACTGTAGCCTGATTTCATATTGTACTTTAAACTGTGTGAGATTAAAAGCAAAGAAATTCATTCATAATGATGTGGGTTTGACTTCAGTCTTTCCTGTCTGGTTCATGCGTGAAAGCGGGACAGATTAACCAACCAGAGACAAGCACAGGAAGGAACGCGACTCTGTCTTGCTGATCTCAACTTACTCTACACCATTTCAGATAAAGATTTCCTAATAAAGTGAGAACTATAATAGGAATAGGTGGAAGTGTAATGTGACATCCCAGTTAGACATAGACGGTATCATCCTTTGTGGAATGTCCCTGGCCTCATCATACCGCATTTTGATCGCGCCTGGAGAACTAAGAGGCACATGAAGAAAATTTTTAATGACTCAACAGATAAACATTTGATTTCCACTAGGTAAAGTTTCTGATATTAACACGGGGAGTTGAACATCTTTGGTCCATGCCCAGGAGCAGCATTCTTCTCCCTCCTTCTGACATTCATTTTGTCCTGTGCCAATGCGGACCCATCCCGTCCATCTCCGTGGCCCCAGCTCTTTCACTGGGGCGGAAAACTGGGAATGATAATATCCATCCGAGCCCCCGGCAGCCAGTGTCATCAATCCGATCGTATTTATAGGTGCTTTGGGGAGGAGGGTTTAGGAACACATCCTGCGTGGTGCTTTTCTCTTGTTGTTGGAACTGCGGAAGGTGTATGTCTTTAAAACACCAGCATTTGCAACACAAATCCCAACTCACAGCTGGAAAGAGAATTTTTGCTGAATCGTTCACAAAGAGAACTCTGTTTTTGGAAAATCGGTTTCTTCAGGCCTGGAGCCTGAGGTTTGCTGAGTGCACGTTAAACACCGACTGTGTGGTCCAGTGGTCAGGGAGCTGGCCTGGCCGCGAGGAGGGCTCCGGTCTACAACCCAGTCAAGCCACCGCCACTCACTGGGGCACTGTGGGGAGACGGCTGGAGGTCCTTACATTTTTCAGTCTTCAGCTGCCAGCCTGGGCAAAGCCACAACTCCACAGCCAACCCGAGGCCACATCTAAGCTCTTCTCCCCCTGAATCCACAGGACACAGAGAATAGGTTCCTGCCTCAGTCTAGGATTTGGTCAGAGAACTTTCCTTCAGTGACAAGTTGCTGTTTATTCCCCCGAAGTATGTGATTCCATGCTGACCAGGTTAAAAGATACAAGATACACTGGAACGAAAACAGCTTAGGCCTCTCAAACTATGAGCTAGAGTTTAGCTGGGGAACTCTCAGACACCTAGGCTTTGGTGCTCTCTTAATGACACTGCTGGGACCACCATATTGGAGTTGGGGTGGTGGACAGACAGTGTCTTCTAAAACTCCCTCCGGATTTGGGGGAACGGGATAAGGTGAGAAGGAGATGCAGGGAAAAGAGGAATCATTCAAAAGAAGCTGGTGGTCAAAATTCTACAGAGTTTGACAGGCTTTTGGGCGGTTGTAGGATAAAGTAATGGCCCAAGCCTAGTCTGGCTCCAGACTGCTATGGCTTTGGAGCAAGCTATAGCACCCATGCTAAAAATAAATTAATAAATCATGACCAAAAATTGACCAAAAAGAGCTTACCTGTACAATGAAGTCTAACCATTTTAACCTGAAAAAGAAAGAGGATTGTGATTTGTACTTTGAGTGAAACAAGCCAGGCCGTGGAGACTACAGGGTACACACAGGTTGACTGAGGACTGAGTCTATGCCACAGAGATGTTCAGTGTGGCCTTCACAGTGTTGGGACTCACTTCTGCAACTCAAGTGAACAGTGTCCGGCAGTAAGGCCATGGGGTGGTCTTGGAATCCTGTCATTCCCGTAAAGCAAGCACCCCTGGACGCGGAGTGGAGGCTGCCCACTTCGAGATGCACGTGAGTCTCCTGTTTTGTCTGCATGGCTCAGCCCCACACATTTACATCCCTGCCTCACTGCTGTAGAGTGTGAGTTTGTCAACCCCGTGAAGGTATCTCTCCACCTCCCGTGTTTACTTGGCATGAAACTTATTTTATTCTGGAAACCAGCAGTGGAAGAGAGCACAAGAGGTCATCAGGTTCATCAGAACCATCTGACTTCTAAACCCTTGTTGTCTCCATGACGCCACGTTGCCACCCAGGAGCTCTGAAAGGTCTCCTTTGATGATGCTGGCTGATGGCTCACCCTCCATGGAAGCCACAGCCCTGGTTACTAAGAGGGATGCTTCATGCACCGAGTGTGGAACAAGGACGGTCTTCTTTCAGTAAGGAAGCCTTTTCCACTCCCACAGCCCTTTCCAACCTCTGCTTCTCCCCAGCGCTGCTCTGGGTGGTGGTTTGTGGTGCAATTTCAGTTGTACAGAGGCCTTTCTCTAGCTCACATGTAGGGCTGCTTGACCCTCCGAGGACTGGCCTCTGCCCTTTGATGGGCTTACCACTCAGCACACTGCTGGTTATCCACTGCTCTTTGGGATTCCTCCCAGTTCCAGGAATCCTCTCCAGAAACCGCAAATATCAGAAGAGAAAAGTGCTTTCTTGGCTTCTCTTGCAATGAGGCAGGGATTTAAGAAAGTCTGATAAAAGCAGGTGTTGATTGACCAGTGAACATTTTAAAAGGCTTGAAATTGAGGGGAAAAAAATCCCATTTATTGGGAATTGAGAACTTCAAATTAGCTGGGAAAGGTGGCTCTGGCCTCTCTGCCCCTTGGTCATTGCCATTTCCTGTTTTACTGAATGCCCCAGCCCCTTTCGTTTTTTTTTCCATTTTCCTGGAAAATATTTCACCCTGGGAAAGCCGGTTTCATTCGATTGCCCGGGATCCCTCAATGTGCTGATGCCCAAGGTAATGACAGGGACCCATCTGCCCAGAGCAGCGCTGGGGACTCAACAGTGGCCGGCTCTCACCAGCTGCCGGGCAGTCCCCAGAGCCTTGGTGAGTTGCTAGTCCTGTGCTTAATCTCTTTTTTTTTTTTTTTTTTTTTGCGGTACGTGGGCCTCTCACTGTTGTGGCCTCTCCCGTTGCGGAGCACAGGCTCCGGACGCGCAGGCTCAGCGGCCATGGCTCACGGGCCCAGCCGCTCCGCGGCATGTGGGATCTTCCCGGACCGGGGCACGAACCCGTGTCCCCTGCATCAGCAGGTGGACTCTCAACCACTGCGCCACCAGGGAAGCCCCCCTGTGCTCAATCTCTTATCCTGCCATCCAGGCTCTAGTGGGCTCTCGGCCGTAGCATCTTTCAGAACTTTGATGTCAGGTTGGCTCTGGTCTCTCCACATGATAGCATGTGAGGGGCAAGGAGGTTTTCAGTAGCCACTTGTGAGAGCTGCCGGGGTCAAGAGAATGCCACCACCTTCTCCCTGCCCATTCTACACTGTCCGCTCAAGACACTGGCCCTGGGCAGGAACAGGCAAATCCTGAAATTTCATTCTTGACTCTAATGCCCTTTCCTCCCAGCCCCAAACTGCTTCCTCTACTCATTAAATCTCATCCACTTTCCAGGCAAAAAAACATCCTGGCATAAAATTGATTGATTCAGAATTGATCATGACAATAATTTCTATTAGTTCTGATGGATTCCAACAGTCTGCTAAATGCCAGTGTTCAGGTTGGATCCTGGGGTGGTGGAAGGCTTATATCACTGGAATCATTCCTTTGATGTGCACCTCAGCTCTCTGGGGCCAGTATCCTGCACTTTCTCATCCCGAGTCTCCTCAGGGTGCACCGTGGGGAGTGGCTGCAGCCTGATGGCTGCTAGAAGGCAGGTATTCTTTCCTTCCTGAGTTCCCTCAGGGCTCTCCAGCTCACATCCATTGCAGTTGTGGCCGCAATCGCTGATGACTGCAACATCCTTTGTTTACCGACCTGGCAGGAAAGATTCCATTTCTCAGTCTGGAAGTGTTTCTGTGGAAACAGCACAGGGTGCGACGGAGTCATGGTGACAGGCGAGGAGGGGAGAATGGGGAGGAGATCATTCAAACCCTCGTGAGCCAGGTGAGAGTAAGGCGGGACCCTGAGGATCTTCCCACAGGCTAAGTCACATGACCCAATCTGTGCTTAGAAGGACTATTCTGCCTGTAGAGCAGAACAGATCAGAGGGGACAAGGATGGAGGAAGAGAGACCAGCTGGAAAACGATTTCATTTGAAGCCTGCCAGAGTGTCAGCTGTGAGCAGATGAGCAGGGTGCTCAGGTGATAGAATCCCTGGGACTGGGTGGGTGGTGGGCTGCTGTGCGAGCACGGGGATTTGGGTGGTACCCAGAGATGACTATGACAGTCCTTGTGCTCGGTCACCATATCCCCAGTGCATGGATGTTAGATCTGGAAAGAACTTTAGAGATAAATCCAGTCCTCTCATCGTGTAGGTGAAGGGGGTTTGGGTTACTGGTCTGAGGTCCCGTAGCTAACTGGTGACAGAGGCACAATTAGGTCTTAGCTCTGCTGACTCCAAGGCCAATCCTTTGTATCCCGTGAAGGTTGAGGGCTTGTCCCTCCAGCACAGGCAAGAAAGAGTCCACCTCTTCCTTTCCTCCCTCCCTCCCTTCCTTCTTTCCTTCCTACCCTCCCTTCCTTCTGAGAACAAGAGCTATTTAGCTTACAAGTGGGTGTGACAGGCCTCCCCGGGTGATGACATAGGCTGTCTCCTCTCATCAGGGTGCTGATCTCCATGGAGCCCTGGGCACCCGCCTCCACCCCAGGCTGAAATTGAAGAGAAAGAGGAGGTGTTGGTTTCTCTGCTCCAGTGGTCACTCCTCAGCCCGCCGGGAGCTGTCTCAGCCCCCCTTGCTTTGCAATCGCTAAGCATTATTCCCAGAATGCCATTTGGTGCGGAAGAAAGAGCAGGGGTCTGACCAGCTCTGTGACGTCTTCCCTTACTACCAGGCCACTTTACCATCTCTATATCTTGGTCTCACACCGCTTCTCTGAGACTGACAGGCTCCTGCTTTTTTTTTTTTTTAAATCTCTCTATTGTGCCAGTTCTTGGTGACGTCTCCTCTTTCTCTCACCCATTCCCTTTATTCTCCACCTGAGTTTCCTCTCTTTGTCTCTCTTATCTTATATATCTAGAGAGGAAATGTCATAGGCTGGAGAGAAAAGGCAGTGACTTTTAAGAGTAGGGACTCTGAGGCTAAACTGCATGGCGTTAAGTCCTAGCCCTGCTGCTTTGGGGCTGTGTGACTTTGGGCAAGTTAATGAACCTCTCTGTGTCTCGATTTCTTCATCCATGAAATAAGGATAATAGTATCAACGGCACAGGATAGGTACGGTGATTGCCATTTAATATGTGCTGACGCTTGACACATAGTAAGTGTTATGTAAGGGAACCCAGTAGTAAATGAGAAACTACAGCTCGAGAAAGTCTTTTTCTCCCTTTTGGGAGAACGGTTTTCTCCCCTGGATTCCTGGGACAAGGAGAAGACTTCGGCATTCAGGGTAAGGGCTCTGAAGGGGCTGTCTGCAGAGTCAGGTGTGTCTGCTCTGCCCTCCCAGGCCTCAGGACGGAAGGTTCTAGTGCCAAGGCTCCCCTGCCTGGCACGGCTAGCTTGCTGTCGCAGCTGCAGGTGGGCAGAGCACTGGCTCCAGGCTTGGAAAGGCGGACGCTGTTCTGGCCAGCTCCAGGACTCAGCGTTTTCCACTACTCTTCTCTCTGTTTGTGTTCCTCTTTGGGCTCCCCCCGCCCAGCGGGGGCTTCTGAATGACGTCCAACAGCAACGCTGGGCCGGCTCCAAGGCCTCCCCGTCTCCTCCCGTCGGCAGGCGGAGGACCCCGGGCCTGGTGGCCCCTGCACAGGGCTCTCTCGCTCACAAAGTGCCATTGTACGGGTTGGTCTGCGGGAGAGACAAATGATTTTGAAATTTCAAAATCAACAGCAAGTTATTTTTATCCACGGAAGGGCTGAAATGCCTTTATTTTCCATCTTGGAAAACAAACCTTAAGGGATCACTGTGCTGCAGAGAGCATCTCCATTTGCCCTGGGATTCAAGCATTTGCCAGGGAGGCTTTTGAAAGAGCGGGGCTCAGAAAAGATGAAGTCGAGAACACCAGGCCGTCAGGGCCCACGTGACGCTCCCAGGATGGGGGTCTGCTGGGCTTGGCCCAAAACCTATGGCTGGTGTGGCCTCCAAGCCCTCGAGCTTTGCTCCTGCCGATGCCTGAGCACTGACGTTGCTTCTTCTTGTGCCCGCACCCCACCGACCCGCCCAGCTCTTCACAGCCTGCTTCTCTCACCCAGGCCCTCAGCCTTCAGTGAGGGGCAACTCAGGACTATCGTGTCCACTTCTTCTGGAGCAGGGGTCTCGTGGGGGAGTGCACACTCCAGGGATCGCACAGAATAAGACATGGACTATGGAAGGACTTTGATTCCTATTTCTTTTCACTCTGAAAATAGGAGACACACTTTTATTTACTACAAAGGAATATGCTTATCCACCTCGGTGCCTTTGTTCAGCCTTCTCTGGCTTCTCTGCATGCACTCAAAACTCTGCAGGCCAGGGTGGGATCATGCAACATAGAAGGGGGTCTACACTGCTGCCCCTGTTTCAGCAAATTATGGTGTTTTAAGGTTTACATGTACGCAACGAGTAGATTTACAACCCAGAATATCTAATTTTAACCAAACGATCCTCACAACATGGACAAGGGGCTTAAAATGTTTCTTGCAATGAAACTGGATTGTAGACAATAGGAACAATTCAGGCACACCAAGGCAAGAAAAAAAAAGCCAGATTACTTCTTCAACCCGTGGAACAAATTACTTGTCATCCGTATAGGGAGGTTAAGACAGCAATGATTTAATTACATTTGGCCCAAAAAAGTTTCCAAATTACCAACAGTATATTAAATATAGACTTACATTCATTGTCGTCAATAAGCATCAGTGCCCCGGGCACTAATATTATTATCAATCAATGCTAATAGATATTAGCTAGTGCATCTAATCTACAAATAAATACGCATCTATGGGAAGTGGTGCTTAAAGATATTTACTGATGGGGATATAGGGCCAGAAAAATTTTGAGATGACTGCCCTAAAAGAATATTTTCTGTGAGCCAGCAATTTTTCTGCTTATGATGAAAAAAGCTCATTTGCAATCAGTTAAAATCAGAGTTTAAATCCTGACTCCATCACTCAATAAACTACTCAGTATCTTTGCATCTCAGTTCCCACAAAATCACAATAATAACAATTACCTCATAGGTCCATTTTGAGGATCGATATAATAATTCATGTTAAGTGCATAGAACAGTACTTAACATACAGGAAGCGCTCCTTCCCCCTTTCTCATTCTCCTCTTGCTTCTGCTGGGACCGGGGAAGGTCAGGCAGTTCAAAATGGAATGGAGCTCACTCTCTCCAAAATCCCACTCTGACCCTCAGGGAGCATTCCCTCGTGACCGAGAAGGTGAGCCTGTGCTTTTCAACACAGGGCTGGCTGTTCTTGGCTGTAAGAGGAAAGAAGATTTGAGTGTGTATGTGTTTAAAAACCAGCCTGGGTAGGCCTTCCTGGTGGCTTTCTAACAAGTGTACAATAAATGGCCCTGTGTTGGTTTTAGCTGGCTTCCCAGCAGACCATTTTTCCACGTCAGAAGGTAGAACCCCGCAGTGCTACAATTGGCAATAATTAGTCCCCACCATGACGTAGATCAGCCAAAGACCTCAGACGTGAATGAGATCTCACTCATTCGTGGGGGGAAATGAGGAAGCCCACACCCAGCCTGGGGCCCGGCCTCTGGCAGAGGGTCTGGCACCGCCCAGCTCTGTTATGGAAGAAGCAGGGTGAGGGGCCGTGATGGGCGGTGGGGCTCGGTCCTTCTGGTCCGTCTCCCCGGCTCCCATTTTGCACATGAGGATTCAAGATGAAGGACTGGTGAAGCCATCAGAGTGTGAGAGCCATCATCTTCCTCTCTGCCAACTGTCACCCGTGACTGTTGCTCCAGCTAGGATTTGGATGATCTCGTAAAAGCCACGTGCCAGCTTGGAGAGAACATCGACCCACGTGTACACACGGATGCCCTTTACCCCTCAGACCCCCCTTCTAAACAGAGCTTCAGGTTCAAGTCTGAATCTCAGGTCCTCCACCCCGTTGTAATTGGACCTGGCAGAGCTTTGTGGGGAGTCAGGAACTCCATTTCAGAGTCTACCAGAACACTCCGCGAACGTTTCGTTCACAGTGCTAAGCTGGGAGATGCAAGAAAAAGCAAATGAGGTTGTTAAAGCCTAGCGTTCAAAGTATGTTGTATCGATAGATATGGGAAGAGATTCACTTCGCAAAGAAACGGACTCCAGCAAAAAGTGGAGGGAGCTGGTGTGACCTGAGGGGTTGACACGGAGACTGCTCTGGCCCGTTGCTCTCTGGGTGACCTCACCGGTGAGCTCTCCTGCAGTCCATTCCAGACAGGTGACCAAGCTGTGAGTCAGGCTTGCCTGGGCAGGAGGCAGCTGGTACAGAGAATACACCTATTCCCGTAACCTGACAGCCTTGACCCCTTGGCCTCGGAGGGGTTACTCCATCTGGGGACAAAGCAGCCTTTGTCCTTATAAGCTGCCCACAAGTTGTAAGGAGGGGACAGAGCTTCCTTCCCTCTCCTTCCACCTGCCATGTAGGGTGTAGAGCTCGTGGATATTCTCCGAGCCACCCACTTCTCTTTTTTTCTCAGGCCAGACTTCCTTGAGTTTCAGATGAACTATGCCTGATTTGTGACTCTCCCTTCACCAATAATTTGCTTTGCCTTTTTAAGAGTGAACTCCCAGAGTCCAGTGTGGCAATTCCTAAGCCTGTAGACAGTGATAAATTTCTGGGACTTTTCCATCCTGCCCAGTACTCTTTACTTTCTGAATTTCAAAAATCCATCTAGGGGCTTAATTCTCTTAAAATCAAAACATGGACTTCAGAGGTATGCAGACCTAAGATCAACTCGGGGGACCTTTGACACATAACAACCTGTTTGAAGCACCATTTCTTCTTTTGCAAATAGGATGATACGATCAAATGGAATAATGTAATAAAGTGGTTTTTAAAGGACCTGATACACAGCAAAAGCCCAATAAGTGTTAGTTTCCTCTCAGTCATCCATTCTATGAGGTAGAGAATCCCCTGAAAATACTTTCATTCTTTTTAAATATTAATTTTACATATTTTCTACAAGGTTGCATATTTATTGAAAATTTAGATAATACTGAAAAATATTCAGGAGGTAATTTACAAAACACCTTTAGTCTTCCCTATTGAAATTTTTGTATAAATTCTCTCCGAATTTATAGATATGCATGTATATTTGATACTAAATATGCTTTTTTACTCAGGTAAAATTTACATACAGCGACGTGCACAGATCTTAATTGTTCCATTTGACAAATCTGTGTAAAGCAGCATATCCAGAAAGTTCCCACCCTGTAGGCATTTGCTATTCTAATTTCTATTACCATAAGTTAGTTTTGCCAGTTTTTGAACTTCATAATTCATGGGGCATTGGATGGAGTACTGAGAAAGGTTTTGCATCAGTCCTGGAACAAATTTAGCCCTAGACTAAATACTGTTGTACTCCTGCCTAATAAAGCTGAAAAGCACGGCTCAAAAGGGTCAAACTATTTCCAAGGAACTTAGCTCAGGAATATTTTTAGGAATACAAAAATATCCAGCAAATCCACAAGGTCTGGCATTCAATAAAAATTACCAGGCATACAAAGGCACAAGAAAATATGACCCAAAGTGAGGGGGAAAAAAAATCAGATGGTTGGATATTTCCCAGAAATGACATAGGTATTAGAATTAGTCCACAAAGATATCAAAAGAGAGTAACAATTTCACATGTTCAAAGAGTTATGAGAACATGATACGTAGAGATATGGAACATATTAAAAAATGACCCAAGTCAAGCTTCTAGAGATGAAGGCTGTAATGTATGAGATGAAAGATCTGCATGGGACTGATGACAGGTTTAACAATGCAGAAGAAAAAAATAGTGAACTTGAAGTCATAGCAATAAAAAATATGTGAAATTAAGTACATAGGAAAGAAAGACTGAAAAGAAAATGAGCAGAATGTCAGTGAGCTGTGGGACAAATGTAAATGCCTGAATAAACATGTAATCAGAGTCCCCAGAGGGGCAGGAAGTGTGATAGAAAAAAATACATGAAGAAGAATTAATGGCTGAAATTGTTCCAAATTTGATTAAAACTATCAACACACAGATGTAAGACACAGAAGTCCAACAAACTCCAAGCACGTGAAAATTGAAAAAAAAAATACAGCAAAACATCAGAATCAAATTGTTTAAAACCAGAAACAAAAGAAACCTTAAAAGTAACTAGTGAAGAAAGACACATTATATACAGAAGACAAAAAGCAAGAATAGCAGCAGATTTCTCATCAAAAGCACTGCAAGCAAGAACACAGTGTACAAGAGCTTTAATGTACTGAAAGAAAAATGTCAGTCAACCTAGAACTCTATACTTAGTGAAAATATCTTTTGAAAACAAAAGCAAAACAATGACTTTTTCAGAAATAAAATACTGAAGGATTTTTAATCACCAGCAGAACTGCACTCTAAGAAATCATAGAGAATATTCTTCAAGCAGAAGGAAAATAATACTAAGTGGAAATCTGGGTCTACACAATGGCATTAAGAGCCTAGAAATGATAATTATGTGGAGAAATAGAAAATACGTTTTTTTCTTATTATTTAAATCTCTTTGACTTATTTACTTAAGAAAATCGATCGTTTGAAGCAGCATAAGAACATTGTAATGTGGGGCTCATTACATGTGTAGAAATAAAATGTGTGACAACAGTAGTCAAAATTCAGGAGTCAGAGAATGGAAGTACATTGTTGTAAAATTCTTTTAATATATGTAAGGTGGTATAATATTACTTGAAGGCTGATTGCAATAAGTTAAATCATAGTTTATGAACACTAAATCAACCATTAAAATAATACAAAAAAAGAGATCAAATGGAATAATAAAAAAATATGCAATTAATCCAAAAGAGAGCATAAAGAGAGGGGAAAGGGAACAAAAAACAGAACGAATAATAATTTTAAAAAAGCCAGCTGGTAAATTTTAAATCACCATATTCACCAAATATATAATCACACTAAGTAGAAATAGTTTAATTACCCCTGATAAAAGGCAGAGCCATCATACTGATACAGAGAAAGCCCCATCTGTATGTTCCCTATAGGAATATACATCAGACATGAAGATACAAACAGGTTAAAATTAAAATGAAAAGTGATATACGATGTTAATAATAGTCAAAATTAAGTCAGAATGGCTATATTAATATCAGAAAAAGTAGATTTTAGAACAAAAAATACTACCAGGGATAACGAGGGTCACTTAATAATGATATAGTGGTCAATTCACCAAGAAGATATAACAATCCTGAATGTTTATGTAACAAATAACTGAGTTTCATTATACATGAGACAAAAAGTGACGAGCTGAGAGCAGAAACAAACAAATCCACACTTAAAGCCAGAGATTTTAATAATTGATAGAAAATGTAGACGCAAGGTAAGTATCTAGAAGATTTGAACAACACTTAATCAAATTGACTTAATTGACAGTTTTAGAACACCACACCCAACAACAGCAGAATACATTCTCAAGAATCAATGAAACATTTACCAAGAGAGACCATGTGTTATAATAAAACAAATCCTAATAAATTTAAAAGGAGTCAAGTCATAGAAAATCAGTTCTATAACCACATGGAATTAAATTATAAATTAGTATCAGGAAGATAGCTGGAAAGCCTCTAAGTAGTTCAAGTTAATCTTCATAAATAACTCATGGGTCATACACAAATCCAGAGAGAAATTGTAAAGTATGTTAAACTGAAAGAAAATGGAAACACAACACTGAAATAAGTGGATTCAAGTAATACTTAGGGGAACATCTATAGCCCCAAATGCCTTATATTAGAAAAGAAATAAAGGTCTAAATCAATGAATTCAACTTCCCACTTAATAAACTAGAAAAAGAAAAGCAAATAAAAACTAAAGAAAGTAAAAGACACAGAAAGAATGAATTAGAAAACAGAAAAGCAATAGAGAAAATCAGTGAAATCAAAAGGTGATCATTAAAATCAATAACCCTCTAGCCAGACCGATGAGAAAAAAATAAAGAGAGAAGACACAATTTACTAATATCGGGAATGAGAGAGGTGGCATAACTAGTTTCTAAAGATATTAAATATAATAAGGGATAAAATAGTACACATGGTATGATTCCATTTATATGAAATTACAGAAAAAGGAAAATTATTCAGTATGGAGAGAAAACAGCTCAGTAGTTACTCGGGATGAGGGTGGAGAGAGGAATGGATTTCAAAGGGGCCACAAAGGAAGTTTTGGAGTTGATTAAATATTCGTTATTTTGATTTTGGTGATGGTTTCATGGGTGTGTATATATACATATTTCAAAGTACATCAAATTGTACACTTTATATGTGTGCAGTTTAGTGCACTGTAATTTTACCTCAATAAAGTTTCTTTGTGATGCTGTCAGAGGCTGGTTAGTTCATTTGGTTGATGTCCAGTGTCAATGAGGCCAAGACCATAAGCTTGAGTCCAGTCATAGGCCAGTTAACTTCTATTTCCAATAGCAGCAAAATGTACCTCTTTTTCCTAAATTTTAAGGTCATTGAATCTGAGCGTGGATGGCTCAGGGAAACCCACAACCAGTACACGGGAAAAAATAATTTCTCCAAGTAAATTGTTTACGTATAGGCAATGGACCTTAGCAAACCTTTGGGTTTATAACGAAGAGCACTACATTTTCTTTTTTCTAAAAATGATTTCTAACTAATCCTACTTAGTTCTGAATTTTACTTTATCCCTTAACACTAGATCTAAACATTATGACTAAAGATCTAAATAATTGTCACTTACACGTGTAAACTTATATTTTCATATCATTTCTTTGCATCTAAATATCTGTTCTCTTTCTTTTTTTTAAATAAAATGTAAGTAGATTCATGGAGGTATAATTGGCATGAATAAACTGTACAAACTAAAATGTACAATTTTACAGGATTTGACAATTTGTGAAACCACCACCACATTAAGGCTAATGAATATGTCCATCACCCCTAAGTTTCCTCAAGCCCTCTGTAATACCTTCCTCCTACACAATCCTTCACCCCATCTCCTGTCCTCAGGCAACCACCGATCTGTTTTCTATCACTGCAGATTACTTTACATTTTCTAGAATTTTGTATAAGTGGAATCATATACTATGTAATTTGGGGGGGGATCTGGCTCCTTTCTAGCAGTATAATAATTTTGAGATTCCCTTACACTGTTGCAATTCATTCCTTTCCATTGCTGAGTGGTATTCCATTGTATAGATGTACCACAACTTACTTATCCACTCATTTGTTGACGTATAATTAGGTTGTTTACAAGTTTTGGCTGTTACAAAATTTAGTATGTTAGCTTTTCTGTTCAGGTCTATGATTCCTCTGGGTTAATTTCTGTGTATGGTCGAACATAGTTCAAACAAGCAGGCACATAAGCAATTGTTGTACTACCACTAACATTTGTTGAAAAGATTTATCCAAACAATTCCAGTATATTTGTCAAAAATGAATTGAATAAATACATATGAGCCTATTTCTGAACCCTCCATTCTATTCCATTGATCTTCATGTCTATTTTATCTACCAAAACCAAACTATCTTGATTTTTGTAGTTTTATCATAAACTTTGAAAGTACCAATAAACAGCTAAGACCTCCAACTTTTGGGTTTATTTTTTTAAATAAAAGTTACTTTGATCCTTTGTATTTCCATATAAACCTTAGAATCCCCTTGTCAATTTCTACAACAGAGCCTGATAGAATTTTGGTTGATATTGCATTGAATATATAGATCAATTTAAGAAGAACTACTATCTTTACAATATTTAGTCTTCCTACTTATACGCATGGTATACCTCACCATTTATTTGGTCTTCTTTAATATTTCTCAGGAATATTTTATTCTTTCAGTGTAAAGTCCTGGGCCTCTTTTATTAGATTTAATATTAAGTATTTATTAGTTCTAATAGTTGTTCTGTAGATCCCCTCAGATTTTATTTTCATTAAAAAAATCATATCATTTGCAAACAGGGACAGTTTTACTTCTTTTCCAATAAGTATGTCTTTTATTTCCTTTTTTTTTTTTTTTGCCTTATTGCAATATTTAGGGTCATTGATGATTCTGGGATGTAGTTTGCATAATCAAGAGCGAGATGGGCTCTCACTAATATTTTGAAATCCCTTCATCCCCTGACTTGTATTCAATATACCATCAAATAAGTCAAATCAGTGATAAAAATTAATCTCTCATACCTAGAAATAGATTTAATGTCATGATGGACAAATATCATGTGTATGCCAAGACTATAGTAATGGAGTGTATAGTATGGGATATAATTTCCATGCTATTTTATGAATTTGAAGGTACTTTTGTATCTTACACATAAGTGAAAAAACACAGTAAACAAAAAAATCCCAGGGAAGTCACAAGTTTGGTGTTTTAAAAATACAGCTTCTGATGGCAGTGTAGGTTTCCATAACATGCAATGGGAAATAACCACTGAGTGATAATATCTTGTGTAATGAGGAAGATCTTATGATCCAACTCAGTCTGGAAAATTCACCCCAAACTGTAAACTTCCAGCTCTGAGTTGCAGTGCAAATATCATAGACAAGTAGTCACAGCAGGCGTGCTTGTAGTGACTAGAGAAGAGTTACATTTCCAGCGTTTTCTCATATTTGTGAGGTACCTTGTAAATATAGAAATAGTCAACTGTACCTTGGGGCACTTACCAAAGACCTTTTGCAGTTAGTAAGAACTTATTCAAAGAAATGACCATCCTGACATTCACTAGTAATGATTATCATGGGACACAGAAGCAGCTCAGTGACAGTGAAAAAAGGGAAACAGAGTTAGGGAGCTGAGGTTTCCCTTTGCCAGGAGGCAAAGTTGGGTAACAATTGCTAATACAATCTGTGGCTCTGTTGTCATTTGGAAAGGTGTTTGTGTGTCTCTGTGTAGTTAATTCCATAATTTGAGTGTAACTTTTTTGGTAACTAATTATTTTTGTTAGCTTTTACACATCACGAACAAAAGTACTAGCTCTTACCACTGGACAAAGTTGGTGCTATCAGATACTCACTGTCAAGATCAATGGTTAGGGAGGGGTACCTGTTGAGTGTTCCACCCTTCTCACATTCCCAACCATTATACCATTTTCCACACTACATTAATTTGAATAACATCTTTGGAATTTTGGGTCATAAAACTTAGCTCTTATTTCCCCATAAAATCAGAATAGTAGTAGTTAGTATTTTGAAGAAACTCTGGCTGTAGGCAAAGCAATGTGTTAAATAGTTTGCATGCTTATTTTAAGATAATAGTACCCATCTTGCAGGGCTGCTATGAAGACTAAAATAGATGCTATATGTAAAAAACAGGGAATTCCCTGAAGGCCCAGTGGTTAGGACTCGGTGCTTTCACTGTTCCCCTGGTCCGGGAGCTATGATCCCACAAGCCACGCGGCAAGGCCAACAAAACAAAACAAAAAGCGCTGTGACCAGTTCTTTAAAAGACAAACAAGCGAACAAATAAATAACAAAATTCAACTCCTGGTACAAAATGAATGTTAAGTAAGTGACCAAGTATTAATTAACAATATTGATCTACTACTGCTACTACTAGGTGTTGTTTTACCGGATCGACTTGATAGTTATTGGAATTGTTGACCACTTTATCACAGTTCCATGCAACACTGATATTTATCTTTACACATATAACTTTGCAACTATCTCCTAATTCCTTAAGGCCAAACTCTTAGAAGTGGAACTACTTTTGAGACTCATTTAATTTGCAAGTAACAGGAGGCATCTTGAGCTCTCTGAAGGAAAACACCTATCTCATGGACTCAGTGATGGACCTCTGTGACCATCAGGAAGGCAGCTGGAACTGTGAAGTTTCCAGAACCAGGGACTGAAAAGTCATCAGGACCTCCTATCCATCTCTTCTTTTCCCCTCTGTATTTCTTCTGTAGCATTCTCTCTCCTCTTGACAGGAAACACGACTTTGGGAAAGTTCCAGAGCTTAGATGGCACAGACCCTGCCACACAACAAGAGGCCAAATCTCTTTTCCTCTGTCACAATTTAAAACTCCCAGGAAAAGGGCTCTGATTCATGGGTCACATGCTTACCCCTGACCATTAGCTCCGGCTGTGGGGAAAGACACCCTCTTGCTGGGAGCTCCACTTGGGGTAGGGCGAGCGGGGGTCCAGAGAGCAGTGTCTGGGCAGGCAACTCAGTGTTTCCACTCTCCTGGGTCAAAGTTTATGTATGTGACAATTTTAATTCCTTCAAATGGCCTACATTTCCACAAATGGTATATAAGCGCAACACTTTCTAAATCAAATTAATAGAACAAAATAATGCCATTTGCAGCAACATGGATGGACCTGGAGATTGTCATGTTAAGTGAAGTAAGTCACTCAGAGAAAGATGAATATCATATGATATCACTCATATGTGGATTCTAATTTAAAAAGTGATACAAATGAACTTATTTATCAAACAGAAACAGACTTACAAATTTCAAAAACAAACTTATGGTTACCAAAGGGGAAACATGGGGCGGGGGAGGGATACATTAGTAGCTTAGGGATGAACATACACACACTATTATGTATAAGATAGATAACCAACAAGGACCCAATGTATAGCACAGGGAACTCTACTCAATATCCTGTAATAACCTGTGTGGGTGAAGAATCTGAAGAAGAATGGATGTATGCAGACGTATAACTGAATCACGTTGCTGTACACCCGAAACTAACACAACATTGTAAAACAACTCTACTCCGATGAAATAAAATTTTTAAATGTGGGCCATAAAAATAAGTTAATAAATAAATGAACAACTCTCTTGTCTGTTCCACTACATCCAAGCTTTGCAAATGTAACGTTCAGCTTAGGTAAATGAAATATTGGAGAGACAGAATCTCACTTTATGCTTTTTACCTACCGTGGAGCGTGTCTCCTGTGTCTTCAACTCATTTCTGCCCTCCTTTACTGGAGTCTCCTTTTCTTCTGTTCCTGATTTTGGGGGGTCTCAAGGATCTGGGCTCAGCGTTCAGGGCGTGCCTCCTCTCAGGGAGCTCACCAACTTTCGTGATGTCATTTAGTACTTTTGTAATAATGATCTTCAATATCTACAGCCCCTTGCTAACTGCTCTTCTATTCTATCCTTAGAACCAGAAGTCTTATAATATTTATGGCCAGAAACAGAGATATCAACCTGGACTTCTGCATTTCCCTCCTTTGCTGTATCCAATCTTTTGCCAAGGTTTTGGCCGTACGCATAAGCATCTTTTTTTTCTGATCTGTCCACCATCTATCTCTGTTATTCAATCCACGTGAAGGCAATGAATGGCAGATCCTCAGCCCCCAAGTTTAAATGTTACGATTTAAGGCACACACGAAGACAGACTATATCTTTCAGTCCCAATTCCAAAGTCTCTGAGTGTGTCACGTTCCTATTTCTGAACAAATGACATACAGCCGGGGGTCAGGGTCATGCAGCAGAAATATGAGAGGTTATCAGCCCTATGGATGGGGAGTGTTGTTCCCAAAAAAGAGGGTCTGGGAGGAAAAAACTCTATCGTTGGCCTTTACACGAGTCATTGAAACATCATGGAAAGGGCTTTAAGCGTTGTCTGAAGTCAGAATTTGGGATATATTCTGCATACTGTTGCTGAACTTCAGGTTCAAATATGGGTTCCCTAAGTAAATAAAGCTTAATATTAGGCTGGAAATTTTCATATAACTATTTCATGAAAAAAAATCCTGAAAAGTGCAAAGAAAGGCGTCTTCCTGGCTTTCATTTAAGTAGAAAAATCACAGCACCAGCCATCAGCAGCCTTTTCAGACCCTCATTTTTCATCATCTAGACATGCAGTATGTAATTCTCCTGATGTCAGGGTTTGTGGCTTCCAAATCCCTGCTGCTCCACGCCACAGGGGTGACATCAGCATTCTGGGTTTTCCCAGATGTGAGCCCAGAGGCTCTTTGTACCCTTAATACGTGTTATTTTCAGATAAGAAAGTGTAAGCAGACAGGAAGAGGAGACTTCCCTATAGCTTATAATATTGTCCCTACTGCCCTAATGACCAAAATTCAACTCAAAGAAAAAAAGAATAAACTCAAGGAGAGAGTCACGCTTTTGGCTGTTCAGTATTTAGGCATATCTATTAAGTATTCCCGGGTGGAGAACGCCCTCACCTCCCACGTTCTGTACTACATTCATGAACGGTTTTTTTTTTTCATCCAGGGATTTGCTATACCATCTCATGCCTCTGGGTTTATGCAACTGTCACCTTTGGCTTTTCTGTGGAGGTAAAGTTTACTTGTTTGCCAAAGTCCAGCTCAAATATCTCCTGTTCTTTGGAGTCTTCCCCCACCCCCCATTTTTCCTTCTCCTCCACTTCTGCTGATATAGCTGTTCCTTCTTTTTTTTTTCTTTTTAATTTTTTATTCATTTAGTTATTTCTGGCTGCTTTGGGTCTTCGTTGCTGTGCGCGGGCTTTCTCTAGTTACGGCGAGGGGGGGCTACTCTTCCTTGCGGTGCGCGGGCTTCTCACTGCAGTGGCTTCTCTTGTTGCAGAGCACAGGCTCTAGGCACATGGGCTTCAGTAGTTTTGGCACACAGGCTCAGTAGTTGTGGCTCACGGGCTCTAGAGCACCAGCTCAGTAGTTGTGGCACACGGGCTTAGTTGCTCCATGGCATGTGGGATCTTCCTGGACCAGGGCTCGAACCCGTGTCCCCTGCATTGGCAGATGGATTCTTAACCAGGGAAGTCCCAGCTGTTCCTTCTTAAGTGAACCTGCTATACGTTGGCTCCTCTCTCTTCAGCAACATTTAACAAATAGGTTGAATACCTATTTGGTGCCAAGTATGAGTCTTTGACTTGTATAGATTGAAAATATAGGATGAAAAGGCATATTTCTTGACTACAAGTATCATTTAATTTCATGGAGAGACAAAAAAGAAAAACACCATATAACATGATTGAGAGTTATAATGTGTGTATAGGGGGAGGGATAGGCAATCATCTTCTCTGCTCCTGGTACTGCTCTTGGTGCTGCCTTAAATGTGGAAGGAGGTCCATTAGCCTAACACTCTGAGCCTTTCTCTGATCCTTACTTGCTCTGCTCCAAGGAGTGATGCGTTTGATTGGTGAATTTTGAAAGAAGAGATTAATCCTGCTCGTAGCAGATTCATATTCTCTTCTGTTAGGACATCCCATAAATCTTCCAGTGGGAAAGTCTGACTCCGTCCATCTGAGCCTGTGCCTCAGAGGGTAAGTTAGCTAAATTTGGGGTCTTTAGGAAGCTCCTTTGTCCACTTGCCCATAGGTATAAGTCCCACACTATTAAGTCAGCTTTATCAGTAATAAAGGTAATATTCTGGTATCCAGTTCCATCTGCTTTCTTTTTTTTGATCTTTAAAAAAATTTATTTCAGAGCTCAGATAGGAAAAAGGGGTTCTATGTTCTGATCCCTCAAAGAGGAATCAGATAAGTTGTTACAGAGCAGGTGATGCTTGAACTCTCTAGTAACGTAGTGGGAGTGTGCTGGATGGACGGGACAGAGAAACTATTCCTAATATGGAGGGCAACATGTCCACAGAATTAGCACAGTGATTTCATAGAAGAATGTGTCATCTGAGTTGAAGGGCTGAGAGTTTCCAGAGATGTGACTCGATAGGAAAATAAGAATCATATCACAAAGGGCTCTGTTATGTTAAGAAATTTGGTTATTTTCCTATAACAGTGAAGCATCCATTAAGAAATTTTGAATTGAGGAATGGTCTGAGGGAATTTGGGTGCCAAAAATATGACTACAGCAGCGGTAAGAAACAGGGTTGGTTATTAAACCAGTATGGTATTGGCTTAAGACAGACAATGTAGACCAGTTGAATGAAATAGAGAGCGCAGAAATTAACCCATGCATTTACGGTCAATGGATCTTCAACTAGGGTGCCAAGAATGTGCAATGGGAAAAAAGATAGTCTCTTCAAAAATGGTGTTGGGGAAATGGGATATCCACATGCAAAAGGATGAAACTGGCCCCCTATCTCACCCCATGCACAAAAATGAATGGAAAATGGATCAAAGATTTAAAAGTAAGACCTGACACTGTAAACCCCTAGAAGAAAACACAGGGGGAAAGCATCATGACATTGGATTTGACAACGATTTCATGGATATGACAGCAAGAGCAGAGGTAACAAAAGCAAAAACAGACAAGTGGGACAACATCAAACTACAAAGCTTCTGCACAGCAAGGGAAACAACAGAGTGAAAAGTCAGCCCACATAATGGGAGATATATTTGCAAACTATATATCTGATAAGGGGTTAATTTCCAAAACATGGAAAGAACTCCCAAAACTCCATAGCAAATAACCCAAATAACATGATTTAAAAAATGGGCAAAGGACTTGGATAGACATTTCTCCAAAGAAGAGATACAGATGACCAACAGGAATTTGAAAAGGTACTCAATATCACTAATCATCAGGGAAATGCAAACCAAAACCACAATGACGTATCACATCGTGCCTGTTAGTATGGCTGTTATCCATAAACCAAAAGATAACAAGTGTTGGTGAGGATGTGAAGAGGTTGGAACCCTGCTGCACTGTTGGTGGGACTCTATAATGGTGCAAGCACTATGCTTAACAGTATGGAGGTTCCTCAGAACTTAAAAATAGAATTATCATATGATCCAGCAATCCCACTCCTAGGTATGTATTCAAAAGAATTGAAATCAGTATCTCAAAGAGATATCTGCAATCTCATGTTCACTGTAGCATTGTTTACAACAACCAAGATGCGAAAACAACCCAAATGTCCATTGATGGGCAAATAGATTAAAAAAAATATGGTATATACATATGATGGAATATTAGTCTTAAAAAATAAGGAAATCCTACCATGTGTGACAACGTGGATGGATCTGGAAGACATTATACTAGGTAAAATAAGTCAGTTCCAGGAGAACACACACTGCATGATTCCACTTATATGACGCATCTGAAATAGCTGAACTTACAGAAGGCAAAAATAGAATGGTGGTTGCCAGGGGATGGGGGAGGGGGAAATGGGACGTTATTGTTGGTGAGTATGAAGTTCTATTTATACAAGAGGGATAAGCTCTAGAGATCTGCTTACAACACAGTGCCATAGTTAACGATGTGATGTTGTGAGCTTAGGGAAGATCTCATGTTGCATTCTTACTACAAAAAGAAAAAAAAAGCAAAGAGACCAACTTTTGGAGGTGATGCATATGCTTATTACCTTGATTGTGGTGATGGTGTCACGAGTGTATGCATGTCTCCAAATTCATCAAATTGTATGCATTAAATATGTGCAGTTTTGGGCTTCCCTGGTGGCGCAGTGGTTGAGAGTCCGCCTGCCGATGCAGGGGACACCGGTTCGTGCCTTGGTCCGGGAAGATCCCACATGCCGCGGAGCGGCTGGGCCCGTGAGCCATGGCCGCTGAGCCTGCGCGTCCGGAGCCTGTGCTCCGCAACGGGAGAGGCCACAACAGTGAGAGGCCCGTGTACCGCAAAAAAAAAAAAAAAAAAAAAAAAAAGTGCAGTTTTTTGTGTATCAGTCATACCTCAATACAACTGTAATAAACAAGAAAGAAACTGACTTGGTGGATGTAAGAAGATGGTTGGAGGTATGGACACTGGTTTTGCACGAGTCCATGTGACAGGTGATGAGGGACCAGAGTAAGCAATGACAGTGGAAAGGAGCAAAGATGAGGGATTCAACAGATCATAAAGAAGTGAACTCTGTAGGACATGGTGGTTGAACGTGACAGATAAGGGTCTATGCTGGCTCCTAGATTTCAGGTTTGATCATATGAGATGCCTCCGATCAACGCCTCTATCTGACCACCTAAAATACTGCCTCATAATTCATTGATAATTCAGCCGCACTAGTTTGTGATCTCCTGAAAAAGAAGGACTACAACTTTTATTTAAGTATCCAGAAAGCCTTGCACATTGCCTGCTCTATAGTGGGCTCAAAATACTTCTGAACTTTTCATTAAAAAAAAAAAAACATACAGTGCTTCCTATGTGCCAGGTACTACCCTAAATGCTTTACAAATATTATTTCACATACTCGTTGTAACAATCCCTCCGGGATAAGTATTATTATCCTTACTGTACAAATTAAGAAACTGAGGCACAGAGAGATTTGCTAACTTGCCTGATGGGATAATAAATTGCCCATCTGGGTTTCAAGCTCAGGCTTCAGAGATGCTGCTCTTCACCACTGCATTACACTGAATAAATACTATTGACACAGGCTCAGTTAATACCTCCAAAGCAACTTCCATCCACCTTTAATTGAATAACATCTTCCAAACTCAGCGCACATATCCTCTGACATTCCTCCACTCACCTGAGCCCAAGGTTGGTTTCAGAGCCCCTCCTGTTTGCTTCCACAGTGTCCAGCGCTGACCTCTGTCCCGGGACAGATCATACCCACTTGGAACTGCCTATTCATTTCTCTGTCTCCTTTTCTACCTTTTGAGCTCCTTGATGGCAAAGGATTATGTTTATACCTGTCTGTGATCTGATCACCTAGCATTCGTTTATTTTGGGTAAAATCGGGAAGAAATGATCCAACAAGGTCAGTACCCATGTGGCAGGGCGTCAGGATGAACCTTGAGAGCTGGAGTAGGAGTTGCTGGGGGGCAGAGGGTGGGAGGTGAAATGCAGGTAAGAGTAAGAGTCTGCTCTCAGGGACTAAGCCTCTCTAATCCCATGAAGAGAGGGGATCGAGGTGGAGAATTCCCGGCCAGCGAAGGCTCCGAACATCTGTTTCTCATCTTACTATCCATTTATGATTTTCTCCCTCTTCCTCCCCCTGACTCTTGGAGTTGGCTGCAGCCGGAAAGCCCTTGTGGAAGTAAAGTTCTCGGTAAATCACCGAGAAGCCTCCAGGGCTTTGGGGCTCATTTTTCACTAGAAAAAGCCAAATCCAGGGGAGGGTGGCAAAGGCTGGTAAAGAAAGGTGGCCTGGGATATCTCCAAGTTCTGTTGCTTCTCTGCACAAGTAGGGAGTAGGGAGTGAGTGGGCAGACTGTGGTGTGTGTGTGTGCGCGCATGTGTGTGTGTGCACGCGCGCAGTGTGCAGGTCCATGGATGGTTCAGACCCTCCCTTGCCGTTCTCGGTAGGCAAAGCCTCTAAGCGGTTGAATCTTGGCAGTCGTGTCTACACTTCCCGGCCCCATCCACATAAGGACAAGGGTGTCCTTCCATGAGAAAGTCTCTGCAGAGCCTGGGTCTAAGCCAAAGCTCCTGCCCTGCACTTGCCGCCCACAGACTTCACAGGAAAGTAAACAGGGGCAGGGAGACCATGCCCAGAGGACGAGGGAATGGTAGCGAAATGGGAACAGACTGAGGCAGGGGAGACCATGAGCCCATAAAAAATAAGTAGTAGGAAATGCCCTCTTCTGGAGTCTCTTTAGGGCTGGTGGTAAAACTCAGTTTCTCTATCACAGCGTTGCCTTTAAAATTTAAGCTGCTTTCTACCATTAAGCTGTTTCACATCCACGTTTGGTGAGAGCCAGGTTAGGGCACAAGGTTCCACAGGCTAAGAAAATCAGACGAACCTGTTAGGACTATCAGGTTCCGGTCTGAGCTCTCCTATAGACACGGAAACTTTGTATAGATCATTTAGCCTCCAGGTCTTTGTTTCATCAGCATGGAGAATTCAGGTGATGCTGTGTTAGGAATGACTAGATTTTGCTTTGAGATTCTCAAGGGATGGTGTTAATAATAGTTCTCTCTTATGAACGTCATCATTCATGGGGGTAGGTTTTTACTGGAACTTCAAGCCTTCTGAAGAACTTGAAACAATCTGGAATGGGCCTTTGTGGTACAGTGCTTTGTTTGGTATTATCTGTGGTCTCCTCCACTTGCCAGCCCATCTAAGTCCTAGAGTGACAGCAGAACTGATTCTCTGTCTAGGGTTCTTCCCATGAATGACTCGGCCCACTTTAACAGACTAAATTTGAGCCTCACAGGCATAAAAAAGGATTTCTGCACCATATCCAAGTGTGAGAAAAAGCCTGGGAAATGTAGTTTCCAGAAAAATGTGGACGGTTTATGAGAATAACAGATAAGATGATTTAAAATTGAGACCATTCCTGACAACCTAGGTCTAAAAGTTCCCATTGCACAAGTTCCTTTCCAATTTATTTTTTAGGATTCCAAGGAAGAACCTCTGGCTTTCTACAACGTTTGCTACAGACTTCCATTTAACCCTTAGAATAATTTTTTCAATGCTTCTACTGTGAGGGAGAGGCAATAGTCTGGTGGAATTCATACTAAGAGGTACACGACTAATATCAGAGCCTGAGGGCGATGGAGAGAGACTTTGAGTGTCTGGACTGAACTGAACAGAAAACCCCACCCCCTACTACAAACAAAAGTGCCAAGTCCCGTAAGGGGGACCTACCTGATTCTATTTATAGGAACATCTGGGAATTTCCCCACAGTGTGTTTGGCTAGAGCTTTGCTCCTGGGGTAATTTACCATACCTGTACCTAGCTCCAACTTATTTTTGGAATGAGTTCTCTCCCAGAGACCCCACAGGGCTAGTAAAACTAAAATTTTTCGGATGGCCTCAACTATGAATTTGACAGAAATGCACAAACATGTTTGAATTCAGCCGTGCATGCAGCCTAGACTGAATAATAATAGTAAAAACAACAACATTTAACATTTGTTGAGTTCTTACTGTGTGCCAGGCACTGTACCAATCACTCGGCCTAAATCACAACAGCGCTAAGAGGAAATTACTCTTATTTCCCCCATTGTGCATGTGAGAAAACAGAGGCTTGGGGAAAGAGGTTAAATAACCTGCCCAGATTCATGCAACTAATACTTGCTGAGGTATTTGTACCCGGTTGATTGACTACAGAGTCTATACGTGCCCCTACCATGTTTGCTGCTGCTCTGAAGCCGTGGAGCCTGAGATGTAAGTCAACATTTAGCCCAGCACCTCCTAGGGCATCACTTGTCATACCCTTGCTGACCTAACTAGTACACACAATTGATACTTGGAGCACTAAGAAGGCAGGTCTCCAGGACTTGGATGTTTAGTACTTTTCTTCTTCCATCTTCCTGGGAATCACTCCTGGCAATGTCTGTGGTCTCGGTACTCGTGTTAATTCCATTTCCATGTAAGGGGGTAGGTGGGAATGGGAAAGGGTGCACGTGATTACTGGTACCCACTGAAAATGTGTGAAGGAGTGTCCAAATTACGGGAAATGTCAGGATATGACGTTCTTTGAGCAAATCAAAAGGAAAGGTGAGAAGAGGACAGGTGATTCCATTCCTCCAACTTTCCCCTCCTGCTTTGAAGTGATGGAGAGAAGGAGAAGGCTGTGCATGACGTAGAACAGTGATGGATATGCCAGGTCTGGGTCGAACGAGGAGAACGTGCTGGGATCAGCCAGTTCATCCAGAAGGACCTGGATTCTCCCACAGTTCCTAGAGCCCAGTGGGGCACTTCTCTGGTGGCCACCCTGTGCAGACTTGGCTATTATTCTTATTTTGACGATTCTTACGACCAAATCCCATACTTTGGAGAAGGAAATACCCCAATTCCTCAGTCTGCCCAGAAGCTGTAGTCCCAGGTCCTCCCCTTTTCCTTTGGCCTCAATGCCCCATACTTGGGTGGGGAAAACCCTGTTGACATTTTGGGGGAAGAGAAAGAATTGAGTAGGTGGGTGGGTTCCAAACCCTCTTCCTGCTGCTGTGCCCTTTACACGAGCTCTGCGCTCTTGGGGCCTGGAGCCCACAATAGGTTCTCTTGGCCTGTGGTTTTCCTATCTTCTAACTGCTTGCACCAGAACAGGGCAGGGAAGTGGGAGCTGTGGCCTGGAGGGAATCCGTACCTCAGACAATGGGTGCAGGGAGGTGGGTCAACCAAGATGACAGCAGCCAGAATTGGCCCTTTTCAGGGACCCTGAGCTTTGAAGGTGGCCTGAGGGTCCACCTGCCGCCTGTCCTAGGGCCTGGAATCCCTCCTCACCTCACCCTCCAGGCCTCCTGAGAGGACGGCGTACATTTTCCTGGTTTGAGACGCCATGTTATCTGAAGGCCGGTCATTCAGTGGTTGAAAGCCTCTGTCTTGGAGTTTGCAGGCCTAGGTTTTGAATCTAACAAGTGGCCAAATCTCCTCACGCCCCATCTATCAGACTGGCCAAAAAGTTTGTTCGGGTTTTCCTGTAACATCTTACGGAAAAATCTGAATGGACTTTTTGGCCAACCCAATACAAGCAAGAGCAGTGCTGGCTGTTCTGTAGGCTAGCTGAGACTCAGGTGAGGTGAGAGTGCCAACACGTCCAGTCAATCCGTAACGGACTGTTCCCGAGTGAGAGGTGACTGGTATTATTACCCGAACAAGGTAGTGTGCTATTAATATGTATTCATTTTATCAGTTCATAATATAAGCAGTTAGTATTTATTTAACAGACGCTGCCTTAAATATTTTTATTTATTTTAATAAAACAAATATTTATTTAGGGCCTACGAGGTGCCAGGCACTCTCCTAGAAACTGGCAATTCAGTTGAGAACAAGATCCTTGCTCTCCTGGGCCTTACTTTCTCCTGGGAGAGACAGATGGTAAACAATTATACGAAGCTAATGAAGGTAATTTCAGACACTGATGAGTACTGTGAAGTGAATAATATAGAAAATGGGAAAGAGAGTCTCTGAGGGTAGATACAACAGTTTTATATAGATAGTTGCCTTCTGAAGAGGTGATGATGTGCTGGACTTGGATGAAGCCACCCATGGCAGGGGGGCTCTTGTGTGTGTGGGGGGGTGTTCCTGGGAGAGAAGAACATGTGTAAAGGTCCTGAGGCAGAAGCAAACCTGAGGACCTGAAAGAGGGCCTGGCATTTGGAGGTGGCCTGGGCCTGGGGCTGGGGCAGGAGATGAGCTTCATGGGGGCCTCCAGCAGGCGTGGCCTTCTGGGCCACGGTGAGAATCCCACTCCCTATGGAAACCACTAGAAGGCTTCGGAAGGGAAGCATTGCGGTCTGAGGCATCTTTTCGAGAGAGTGCTGGCTGCTTGTCGATAAGCATTAAAAGAGGCAAGAGGGGAAATCAGGAGATCTGTTAGGAGGAAACTGCCTACATTATCTCAACTGATTAGCATAACAACTCGGTGAGGGATGATGCCAAATAATCTTAATTGGGAAACTCAAGTTTTTGGGACCTTGAGTGGCTTTTGCTGGGTCATATGCTGGTGAGTGTGGGACCAGGAACGGAGCCCAGGCAGCTTCATCAACTTTCTGTAGACTGCTCCTCCCCTCAAAGGGCTTTGAGGACCGCTCAAGTGATGCTGTTCATTGTGGCCGACCAGCGGATGCAGGAGCAGTGGAGATGGGAGAACGGTCCAGCTGGGGCGGGGCTGGGCTGGTGGTGGGGAAGGCAGCTGTTCCTTGCATCTCAGTCTGGATGGCTGGCCAGGCCGCAGCAGGAGTCTCCCTCCACCCTCCCAGGGGAGTTTCCCGTCTCGTCACAGGGTCTCCTTTCCCCACCACAGCGGGTCCCAGGCTTCTGTTTGTGTTTGTACCGAGCGCTCCACTGAGGCCTGTGGTCGCAGGATGGTTGCCCTCCTCGCTCGGCCTCAGGATTCGAGCCGGGGGGTGAAGATCGGCCACTTCTGTTTTGCCATAACAGCTGCCTCCATGGTAACCGCCTGTGATATCACTGGAAAAGTGATTTGCGGACTACCGAGCTGGAAGGAGAGCGATGGGGTGGGAGCTGAAGCAGGAGGCGGAGAGGGGAGCGTCCACGCCAGGGCTCAAAGCCGTTACACACATGACCCTCCCCATCGTCCCTGTCATGTCCTGTCTCCTGGCTCAGGCTTTAGCGAATCCAGATGTTCTTTGGAGAGCTCGGGCATATTCAGCCCTGTTGTAAACTTCTCTTCATTTTTCAGCCAATCTGACAAATATTTGTAAGAGCCTCATTCTGTGAGTCTCAGGACACCTTAGGGCTGGAGGGCGTTAATGAGGACCAACCCCCCTGCCACCCGGGGACTGTCCCTGCCCTCTGGTTCTACCCCCGGTCATGCTTGGACCACAAGGACTCACTGTCCAAGGGACCTGGTAAGATATCCGAGCAGTATTTTCTTAGAAACAGGAAACCGTCCTTAGCCAAGTACAGATGAGCTAAAGCACCCAGAAACCCAAGGATTGCTCCAAACACAGGAGCTTGGAGGTAGACAGGGAGGGTTGACCTCCTGGCCGAGTCACTGCCTCGTTCTCTCACGAATGGGGCGGATCTCAGCTGTCTCAGCCACTCTTCCTTACACTCAAGCCCATTCTATCCGTAAGTGCTGGGAACACATTCATTGAAATAGTTTTAGCAAAATCTTTTTCTCTCCTAGAAAGAAATGCATGAATCAAGACAACATCGGATGGACCCAGAGATGATCACACTAAGTAAGCCAGACAGAGAAAGACAAATATCATAGGGTATCACTTATATGTAGAATCTAAAAAAAAAAAGATACAAATGAACTTATTTACAAAACAGAAAGAGACGCACAGACATGGAAAACAAATTTACGGTTACTAAAGGGGAAAGGGCTGGGGGGACAAATTAGGAGTTTGGGAGTAACATATATACACTACTGTATGTAAAATAGATAGCCAACAAGGACCTACTGTATAGCACAGGGAACTATACTTAATATTTTGTAATAACCTATGAGGGAAAAACATCTGAAAAGGAATATATATATATATATATATATATATATATATACATATATATATTTATACATATGTATAACTGAATCGCTGTGTTGTATACCTGAAAGTAACACGACATTGTGAATCAACTATACTTCAATAAAAAATTTTTAAAAATAAGTCTGTTCCAAAGCTACAAAAACAAAGCAAAACAGAGGCCACCCAAAGCACACCATCACGTAAGTAAAAAAGGTAAACTTCTGAGTTAAAGGCACCAAGAACTGGGAAATTGCCCGTTGTGGTAACTACTCTTTTTTTTTTTTTTTTTTTTTTGCGGTACGCGGGCCTCTCACTGCTGCGGCCTCTCCCGTTGCGGAGCACAGGCTCCGGACGCGCAGGCTCAGCGGCCATGGCTCACGGGCCCAGCCGCTCCGCGGCTTGTGGGATCTTCCCGGACCGGGGCACGAACCCGTGTCCTCTGCATCGGCAGGCGGACTCTCAACCACTGCGCCACCAGGGAAGCCCACTACTCTTAATTATTCTGATTTTCAGTAAGATATTTGAGCTACCTTGGGTAGATTTGTTAAAAAAAAAAAAAAAGAGGGGCGTTATGTGTTGTTTTTCTTAACCTCATAACCTCTTCATTGGATAGACCCTCATCACTAGCATGAGTGGGAAGATTGCTGACTGAGGCCATTCTCTGAATAGAGAAGGATGAAACGAAATGAAGATTGTTGACTTCTAAATATAGCAGTAGTAATGGGGAGCACTGGGTAGAGAAGGCTATTTGCTGTGTCTTATTTGCTAAGCTGCTTTTTAACTCTGTAAACTCTCTTCTCAAGGGATAAGTTGATACCTCTGCTCCTTGAGGATTAAGAGCACATCTTTAAGTTCTCCGTGGCATCGCCAGCACCTAGCCTGATGCCTGAAATTCAGTAGCTACTCAGTGCATAGTTGTTGGTGAATAAATAAATGACCAAATCAGTGAAATTAGTTCTTGACTCATTGAGGTCATACGAAACCAGAGACTGGGTGAAGGGGAATAGAATCGGGAAAGAGAGTCGGTGTGCTGGTGGAGAAGAGCTCTCCCCTCCGGGGTGCTGGCGGGATGTTAGCAGAGGCAACGTTAGAATTAAAATCAGAAGAGCAAGGATGAAATCCTGACTCTGTCACTCGGTAGCTGTGTGACCTCAGACAAATTGTTCAGTCTCTCTGGGCCTCAATTTCATCTCTATAACAAGACGTTTAGTACCTACAAATATGATGATAGTAACCCTGGGATGAAATGAGGCAGGGATGGGAGAGAGCCTCATGGAGCCCAGCCCAGGGCCTCTGCACCCCCTTCACAAGCTGGCATTTTAGGGGGCTTGGCTGAATCTGCGGCTCAATCTTTTTTAAATGTATGAGGCAATTTGTCTTCCCACCGATGGAGCTCAGCGTACATCTTCCAACCAGCCAGGGTCCACTCTCCTCTCGGTGTTCTTTCTTATAGACCCAGAGCCAGGAAGCCTCTCTTGTCCTGTGTGTGAAGCTTCTCCTGGGTGGGTTACCTCCCCCAGAGTGTCCCCAACCTCCCCTCTATGGTTCCTGGAATCAGCAATGCAATGGGTCTGAGTGAGCACTTCATAGAAACTCAGAACCCATCCTCATGTGTTTTGGGAGCTGCAGGGTGTGGAGCACAGATGGGATTTTTCTGCTGTGCTTTTTACCTAAAATCAGGCCTGGGACCAGCCCTAATGACTGTACTTTACGGGCAACAGCAACTCAGGCTGCAAGGAGATCCAGGCCCTGGTCCAAGCCCTCCTTCGGTTCCGCACTTCTCTGCCCATCCCCGCCACCACCTACACACAGGCGCCGGGGACAGCTCTTCTGGAGGCGGCCCCTCCCCCTGCTGTGGCACTCGGGCTTTCCGATGGGCCCGCCAGCTCCGGGAGTGGCTCCTGGGGTTAGGTCCCCACAGCTCATTTTCCATTAAGGTCACCAGGCAACCACCAGAAAGCGACAGCTCCTGACGCAAGCCCTCCCCTGCCCAGCGACAAGCTCTGTATCCCGTGACTAAGCCTGGGCTGGCTCCAGGGCTGTGGACACGCCAAAGGCGTGTTGCCTGGGAGGGCGGCCTGGACAGTTCCAGCCGTACCCTCTGCAGTGCCCGTGGAGCTGGGACCTTGGGCCATGGCAGCGAGGGCGTGCGAGGAGTCAAGTAGGGGCACCAAGGCTTAAAGTCAGACATGGGTCCCAAATGAAGCCTTGACTTTATCCCATTCTGACTGGAACTGTTTTTCTTTTTGGGTGTCACCCTGGAAATAAACTGCTGCGCTACTTAAAATAATGATACTAACATCACATTTTGATATGGGGATTGACGGTGTTCAAAACAGATTTATTTCCATGGTTGAGATTTATCCTCCCACTAGCTGTTTGAGGTAAGTAAGGTATTGTCCCCATTTTAGAGATGGGTAAACTGAGGCCCAGGGAGAAATTTACAGGCCCAGGGTCACTTCAGCAAATAAGTAGTTGACTGAGACCCATCTTAGGACTTCTTCCCACATCAAGCTGAGGTCTTCATGCTTTCTTCTTTCCCAAGGACTTTGCTGTCCTTAAGTTAATTAATCCAGTCACCTACTAACTTACTCATTTATACTCATTTAACAAATACTACGGAGTGCCTACTACATGACAGGTACTTGTAAAGCCGTGAACAAAACATGCAACCACCTGTCCTCATGGCACCTGAATTCTGAGAGGAGACAGACAGAAAAATACTTGTGAGATGTCAGTTGGGGATAAGAAGACTGGAGAAAGCGAAGCGGAGCTGTGGGCTGCGGAGAGCCAGTGTGTGTCCGTGTCGGAGATGGAGCAGAGCCCCTGTTTACACGGGCTGATCAGGGAAAGCCTTTCAATAGGTTGCCATTGGATCAGAGCCTGTAAGAAGTGAGGAAGCCCTCCTGGTGGTTCCTGGGCGTGTGCTGGATGACATCATGGCTTTGGGTGTGCACCCCAGCTCCCCAAGGAGAGATGAGAAAGCCTGCGACTAACTTGCCCAAGTCCCAGTGCTCTAAGTAGGGAAGAAAGGGTGCAGACCAAGGTCTATTGTCGAATCTCTGCTTTTCCATTTTTTTTTCAATTTGGCCGTGTCATGTGCTGTGCAGCCAGGGATCGAACCTGGGCCCCGGGCAGTGAAAGCACTGAGTCCTAACCACTGGACTGCCAGGGAATTCCCTCAAAGCTCTGCTTTTAACCGCTCCCAATTTCAGACCGAGACATCTAATCGGGTGGGGAGATACGAGGGGCAGGGTCCTCTTTCCTTACATTCCTCAAGAAACATTCGGTGTTTGCCAATCCCGCCTAGCTGATTTCAATAAAGCACAGGCTGGCATAATAAAAACAGTGGCCTGTTTGTATGATCTGACTTCCTTTTTATTTCCTGTTTATATGTCATATCAGGCAAAGGACCAGAGCGCAGAGATTACAGTCAACATCAAGCGTGCTATGGCCAGGGAGACTGGACTAAAGATGATAAGTTTTCTTCAAATGTCACCATATGCCAGGCACTCTGCTAAGTACTTTATATCTAGTATCTCACCGAAGTTTCACAAAAATCCTCTAATACAGATTCTCCTTTTATCTTCATTTTACAGATGATGTGCTTGAGTTGCATAACCCAGCCGAGGTTACATGACTAAGGATCTGACTCAGATTCAACTCACCTCTTATACTGTAAACTGAGCTCTAAAGCCCTAAGGAATGGGTGAGGGAAGTCTTAAGTGGTGAGAGCTGATGAAAAGGAGGCAAAAGGGCAAAAGGCAGAGCAGACTGTGGGTCCACTTTGTTGGGCCACATGTGTGTCTAATACATCCAAGTGGAGTAAATCGGGATTGGTTCTAAGCGGAAGCTTTTGTGTCCAGAACTGTACCATGGAATTATGACAAGCAATTCATGAATTCACTAGGAATGTGGGGGGAACTCTTGGCATACTTAACATTTGATTTTTTACTTTCCATTTTTTTCTGATTATTAAAATATAGGCTTATGGACAACGAATGAGAACATGCAGAAAAGAGTGAAGTAAAATGAAAGCATCTCTACTCTTACCAAAGACAATCACTATTACCATTGTGCTATCTTAGGGTCCTGTCGTCTTTCTAGATTTCAACAAAGCATATACATATTAAAATATGTAATTTAGTCAAACAAAATTCTTTACGTGTAATGATGCAAGATCACCTCCTTCTGTGAGTGGAACTTGCCTGGGACCCCAGCTCCACATACACAGCTGGGGCTCAGGCTCAAAGTCTCCCCTTTCCCCTTTGCCCATCACCTGTGAGCTGCACAGGAGTCTGTGTAAAGCCAGGCTCTGGCTGGGCGCTGTGGTCTCCGGAAGGATTTTCACTGACCCTGGGCTCTGGCACAGCCAAAGGGCATCGCCCCTGCTACTGTAGCTATACGTTTCCCTGACAGGAGCTCCTCTCCGCCCTCTCTAGATGGCGGACGTTCACGAGCAGACAGCAAGATTCACGGCCGTCTGGCTTCTCCCTGTCCTCCCCCAGATGAGCTAAAGCCAGATGACAGAGCCTGAGACAGACCCGAGGAGGGGCAGCGGGAGGATGGATGGCAAGCCAAGCGGAGGAAGACGATATCTGGTCCCTGATCGGCCTTTGGCTTAATCGTAACCACATGAGCTAAGTCAGAGCTACAGAGTGGAATTGGGATTAGAAGAGAGTTTCCTTCGGGAGACTGATGGGGACAAAGCTATTACTGCGTGAGACCATGTGACGTTGCCGACATCATCCTTTTAACAATGATGGTAACAGCAGCAGACGTTTATTGGGCGCCCATTATTTGCCGGGCACTGTACTCAGTGCTCTGGGAGGATGACCCCATTAGTCCTCATAACACACTGTGCAGGGAGGGGTTACTGCTGTCCTCCTTGTGAAAATGAGGGCGCTGAGCCCCAGAGAGTAAGTAAGATGCCCAAGGTCACCCGGCTAGTTCATGGTTGAGCTGTGCTTTGAGATAAGAGTTTTACTATACATCCTTTCACAGGAGGTTCAAATGCATTCATTCATTCATTCATTCACTAAGCAAGCGTACTAATTCAAGCTACTGTCATCTCTCACCTGGATAACAGGTAATAATAACTTCTTAAGTTTTTCCTTTCTCTGATACACAGAGGTTCAACCTTGGCTGTACGTTGGTATCACCTGGGAAAGTTTCATCACTACAGGTGCCTAGACTCAGAGATGCTCATTTAACTTGTCTGAGATATGGTCCAGGCAGAAGCTAGGTATATATAAATTCTGATCATGTCCCTCTCCGGCTTTAAACATTTTCCTGAATAAAGGCCTTGATTCATAGCTTGGCTTCCCTCCCTGACTCTGTGACACCGGCCCCACCTTCCTTACCAGCCTCCTTTCACACAGCGCAGCTGCAATCTCAGCACGCTGCCACTCGGGCCTTCTGGACTTCCTGGAATGTTCCAGGCTTCTCGCTGCCTCAGGGTCTTTACATGCTGACCACAATTCCCTTCCCTGTTTGTCTGATCGACTTCTACTTATTCTTTAGGTCTTAGCTTGGTGCAGCTGATTATGAAAGTAGCCACAATTCTTCACCCCTCCTCCAGCAGCACTTCTGGCCATGTGACTTCCTGTGGAGGGGCAGAGTCTCTTTTCCCCCTTCTTGAATCTGAGCTTGCCTGTGACTTGCCCCCATCAACAGGATTCTGCAGAAGGGATGAGCCTGAGCCTCAGCAGTCTTGCAGGCTTCTGCTTCCTCTCTTGGAACCCCACTGTCACCATGTGAACAAGCCTGGTCTGGCCTGCGTGTGGATCCCATCTGAGGCCATCTCAGACCAGCTAACCCCAGCTGATCTGGAAATGAACCACAAATTCATGAGGAGGCCCAACTGAGATCAGAGCCTGGCCTGGATCAACCAATTCTTTCAGTTGATACACAGACTTGTGAGCAATAATAAATGGTGGTGTTTCAAGATGCTAAGTTTTGGGTTGATTTGTTATGCAGCAAATCATAGCTGATACATTTCAATATCACTTCCTGTTTCTCTTCTAACCCAGATCTTGTTCTCCCATTTGTCCATTTTCATGGCACCTTGTTCTAGTAAATTTTGGCATTTATGATAATTGTATCACAGTTAAAAATTGTGCAATTAAGAATTTTTTTCTCTCTCTGATTAGAGTTTAAGCTCCATGAGATCAGATTTGACCCCTGAAATACTCTTTTCATCTAGCACAGTTTTGTACATAGTAAATGCTAAATAAATATTTGTTATAAAACAAATTTTTATAAATATTTTATAAAACAAATTTTATAAAAACAAATACAAAATTAATGAATACAGTCACTAAACATTTATAGTGCTGTCTACATATTGGGTACTAGGCAAAATTTTAAAGATATAAGGATATCTTTTATATATATATATATATATATATATATATATATATATATATATATATATATATATATATATATAAGGCACGCAGCCTTTCCTCTTATGATGTTCACGTTTTAAAAGGCTGGGACATGCATGTGTAAATAAAAAGTGTAGCCCAAGTTAATAAGTGTAATTGAGGATTACAGTGTTGACGAGAGAAGGATAGAGTAGTTGGTTGAATACATCTAGAGGAAAAAAAGAGGTTTCTGGAAAATGCTATATGGAGAAAATATTTGAGAAGATGATTCTATACCTGATGAGTGTGTAGCATGGGTATTCAGATGCCATAAGTGGTGCTGCCCTTGGCAATATGACTTTTCAGAATGCTTAACAAAACTTGTTAATTTTCCGTACAAGAAAAAAGAACGTCTTCCCTCGATTTACATAGCAGCTGCATTTATGGAAAATGCAAACTGCATGAAACCCTGCTTTAAAATTGTACAAAAATTAGGTCCTATGTGTTTATATGTAAATGGAATTAAGTATTAGGCTCAGATAGTTATAAATAGATTTTCACCCACACGAATGTCTGAAGGGACTTCTGAAAACAAACCATGTGGAATGTGGGGTAATTTTTCGTTGCCTGGGAATGTTCACTGTATCTAGGATACCTAGTTCCCCTGGCTTTTCCCCACTAAACGGCAATGGTGTGACAATGCAAAATTCATTTTCAATTTCTAAGGCTTTTTTACCAGTGTGACACCACAGCAGCTGAGCTACTGATGTAGAAAAACCTGCTTTGACTAGTTCACCTTCGTGTTTTATGAAACAGTGTTATTTGAAAGGCCTATGCTTTCCACACAAGTGTTCTAACACTTTCAAATTACTTTGGTATAATTGCAAAAGAGGATTCAACAGACTTTCTTGAAGGAGAAAGAATCTGAAGACACCGTTTCTGTCTCTGGAAGCAAATGCCCTTAATATCTGTGCCGTTCACAAGAAGGATGTGGTCTGGAAGCCCAGGAAGCCCACATTTCCACAGAAGTAGGAAGAGCCCAGCTAAAAACTCATTTCATGGTTCTTGGTCAACATCAGCATAAAACCTGTGAAATTTCCTGGAGACTTATTCTGAATAGAGCGAGTCGTCATTCATTTTTACTGACAGGAGTAGTTTGGATTAGTGAAGAATCCTAGTCGTTAGACATTTGTATAACATTTAACAAATCATTTTAAAGAGTATATAATCAATGAGCAAATATTTGAACACCTGCATTAGGTGAAATCACTATGCTGGCTGCTTTGACAATACAAAGAATCTTACTAAATATTTCTGATCTTAAAGGAAGTCAAAGTCTAAATTTGGAGATAGAATGTAATTGTGCAAAATTTACTGACAACAAAAGTGGCAAATGCCTAATGAGTGAGGCAGGCACTAAAGGCTTTCCGAGTTCAAGGGCAAAGAGGTCACTGAGAACTAGAGTCATCAAGGAAGTTTTCACAGAGGCTGGAGCAGACAGGAAAGGGCATTCCAGGTGGAAACAATGGCATGCAGAAAAAAAGCAGGCAGCAATATGAATGGCATCTTCTAGAGACTGTGAATAGACTCATCTGGCCAGAGTGCTACTAGGTAGTAGCTAATAGTAATATAACCATGGCAATTTATAGCCTCATAGCTAATCACTTCCAATACCATAGCAAGATACCAGACTTGGTGCTCTAGGAAAGAGGGGTCATTGAACATTTTGATCAGGAGAGTGAAAGGATCAAAGGTTATTTAAGTAATGGGAGAAACCTTTTGGTTTTTTATCCTGGTTTATATCTCATTGTGGATAAATATCTAGTAAAGAAATACTCCTGGCCCCTGAATCCCCTAATGTAAACATCTCCAGGGAAGGAGGAATTATTTTTCTAACTGAGAAATTGGGAGATACCCCCGGGCATGTGTTATTCAGCCCCCTTCCTCCTCCTCTCCTAAGATATTCCTGCAGAGTGTGTCTCTTTGCTACTTGCACTCTGACTCTTACAGGGATAGGTCCACATGGAGAGGCCTGCATCCGGATGTACTTGTGATTGGGTAACTGTCTAATTCAGAATGAGGTATTAGCATGCCCACTTGGCTACGAACCTCAGCTGCGTTCTCCAAAATAGATTTTATCTGTAAAAAAGCCTGACACTTCGGGCTTCCCCGGTGGCGCAGTGGTTGAGAGTCCGCCTGCCGATGCAGAGGACACGGGTTCGTGTCCCGGTCCGGGAAGATCCCACATACCGCGGAGCGGCTGGGCCCGTGAGCCATGGCCGCTGAGCCTGCGCGCCCGGAGCCTGTGCTCCTCAAGGGGAGGGGCCACCACAGTGATAGGCCCGCGTAGCGCAAAAAAAAAAAAAAAAAAAAAAAAAAAAAATGCCTGACCTTTGGATCCGCAGATGTCCAATGCCAGTGTTTCTCTCTTAGTTAATTCCAACCTCGGTGGAAGAGTGCTGGTGCTGTTTATAGTTGCAACCAGGGCCATATGCTGCAAAGCCTCCAATTATTTCTGAATTCTGAGTGGTCATTGGGGATCAGATACCATTTACACGTTTTTATTTTAGTTTGCAAGAGCATAGTTTGCTAAATTGAAAATCTGCGGTAGATTATGAAGGGAAAGGAATGATCTTTCTCATTATTTCCATCAAAATATAAACATTAAGAGATAAGTCATCTACCAAATAAATAATCGTCACGGAATATCCCTCATCAATTTATTCTGTTTGTGAAATTAATTCTTGTGCTGCTGGATTTTGGACAGCAGTCTATGTTCTTGAATTTATCTGCTTTTGAACTAAAAAGACTCCTGGTACAGTCCCCTGGTTCTGCATTGTCAGCTGTAAGCTCTGAAGCCCATCCTTTAGAATTTCTACTCCTTGAAATAACAATAGTTAACAGTACTTGGTAGAGTCCTTTGCATGAAGCTCTGAGATCGTCCTTTGTTGAACACATGAAAAGCTGTGAGCTTTCAGGTAAGCATCTGAGGAAAGCAGAAAATATGTGTGGATAAAATTAACCATAGTTTGTGTCGTTAATTTATTACAGTCATCAATAATATCCAAATGGAGAAGTACAAAGTTCTCTACTGGGGGACAATAAGTAACCATTTCATAAAGATTTGACAAGTGTTTCTCCTGAGGATAAGAACATATTATAGAGAATAAAGACATTAATAAATCTCCAGGTACTTCCAATTCAGAAAGTGTACAATTTCAGAAATATTTATATTAATGACATTTTACCTACATAAAATTATCCTTTGACTTAACAACTCTTCCCATGCTGCTCTGAAAATAGCACAGAGCTAATTGAGAAGTACAGATCATACCAAGTATACCTAATCATTTCTAGTATTTCTTTTTATAGAAGGTGAAAGGACAAATCTTTGTGACTGTCCAGGGCTTTCTGGGAAATCTCAAAAATAGTTTTGGGTGTAAAAGGAATTGCAATTTCTTTTTTTGTTTGTTTGTTTTTCAAATTTGGGATATGCTCTTAGCAAACTAAATTCAAAAGAGTCCTAAAAGTAGATTTGGTGGCTTGATTAAGACAGTCTCACAGGTGCCTGAGGTGCCTGAGAAACAATAGTGTGGAGGTTAATTCTCAGGTGCCTGAGAAACAATAGTGTGGAGGTTAATTTTATGTGTCAACTTGGCTGGGCCAAGGTACCCAGATCAAACATTATTCTGGATGTTCCTGTGAGGGTGTTTTTAGATGACATTAACATTCAAATTGGTGGATTTTGAGGAAAGCAGATTGCTCTCCACCATGTGGGTGGGCTGCACCCAATCAGCTGCAGGCTTGACTAGAACAAAAGGCTGACCTCTCTCGAGAAAGAAGGAATTCTGCCAACAAGTGGCCTTGAACTGCAGCACCAGCTCTTCCCTGGGTGTCCAGCCTGCTGGCCCACCCTCATGTTTTCCTTGATAAACCAAAACATTTTCCATCATTATGAAAACACAGTTGTATTTTCTTGCCACTATCTCCGCTAGTATAGTATTAATCACCCATATTTACTATAACTTTTAACTAAATTAACTAACTTCTACTTTCATAGAAAAAAAACTGGGAGGGAGGTGATTGATAATTATTTGTCCATTCGTAAGCATTTTAGCAGAATTGCTAGGATATGATATACATGGTACAACTACCCACAGTCACATACACCCATTTTACAACCTCCTAAAGTGACAAAATAAATATATCCATTAACATGACCCAAAGGTATAGTCACTCCATAACATACAAAAATAAGAAACAAAAGTATATAGATTAGGTACATATTATGATCAATGCTTTAGTATTCTATTTTACTTAGAATCTATTCAGGTGTACAGAGATTAGTCATTAATTAATTTAATATCAGTTCTAGTTAAAGTTAACTAAGAATCTTTACACTTATTTTTAAGCTGAAACATTACAGAACATGTTAAAACTTGAAATTATATTTTAATTTAGTTGAACACCAAATCTTATAAAAACAAGATATATGCTTATATTATACTTAACATTAATAAAACCATGATTTGAAAATATGATTATTTTCAAACAAAATGACCAAATCAGTATGGATTCACTTTAATTATGTAAACTTGGATTTTTACATAAAAATACTTCTGGGCTAGAAAGAACTTTTTATTGTCTTAAAAATATATTTAAAGTATTAGGTGTTTAGTTTCTTTATTTTCTGGGAAAATATTCTGAATTCTGGGAAAATGTTATATATATATTTATAAGCACTTATTTTCGTTAAACTAATTAAAACATAGCTCTTTTAATTTAAAATACATTATGATCTCATTTCTTAATACACTCTAGAGGTAGAAAAATATTTCACATTCACACACTGAGGGGTAAAGACTTTCCTCCCTTATACAAAGAGATCCCCTGGCTTCAGTTTTACAACTTTAACCATGGGTCAAAGTAAACAAAAAGACTCACCAGACTAGATCTCAAAGATTAGTTCTCCTTCTCAGAGGACATATGATTTTCATTTAAGCTCATAAGTAGACAGACAAACAAAAATTAATAAAACAGATTCTCTGCTGTTTCTCAGCTTAGAATAGATACCCGTCATCCAAGAGAAATCACCAAATGGTCAGATTAATAGAATTAGATGCCCAATCTTGTTGCCGTTGATAAGGAATAACTGGTCAGCCGTGCACAAATCAGACCCAGAACTGAACTTGGCTAAGTATAGAAACAAAAACAAAAAACACAAAATCTGGAGGAAAAGACCAGAAAAAGAGTCAGGACAGGTTAAGTTGTTGTGCCCCTTGAGAATCACTCCAAGAACCAAGAAAAGAGATTTCTGGACTTGCTCCATGAAATGAATATTTAGATAATTCAGTTTAATTGGCTCTGTAGGCATCTCAGTGGGACCTCCACAACTGTTAAAGTATAATTTTCAAAAAGTTAAAAACATGACTCTCATTCACATGTAGAAGGACTATTTCTCCAACATTATTCATAGTTTTTCATCGTTGAGGAAACCGGTAAGATGGTAAAGCTGCCTCAGAGAGGACAGCTTTGAGGAACTGGATATTTTATAAGCATTAAAAAATAAAAAAGAATGTTAGAATAAGATTGCTAGGATAGGTACCAAATTGGTTAATGTTCAACAGGACAATAAAACTGTAACCTTTGGGATTATCTTCTCTAGTAGAAAGAAATATGCTAGTTAACCTGAAACTTTACAGCATCTGGGCCATAATCAAACTGTAATAGGAAAGTCAAACATAAACAAATTCCCCAAGAAAATTAAAGAATGCTTGGGCAGGCCTATTCAACGTTTCTGTATGATATTGAAAGAAAATGCCATCTTTCCCTTTGATTATTTTTTACAGGTTTTGGGCAATTTTTCTTAATCTTTTATTACCCCTGTTCTGTTTGTATGCCTCAAACATGTTTTGATTTTGCAAACAATTACAGTTCTTCTTGAATTTCCTAGGCAGGCTTGATTTCTAGAGGTCAAGCCTTTTAAATATAGGTGTTTCAAATTCTCTTCTAGCATTTGGGTTTACAATGATTCCATTGATTTTTTTTTCTCTTTATGTCCTCCCAAGATAATGGTATATTCTTTTAATATTAAATACTCCTTCCTTTTTCTTTGTTTCCTAAAACAATCTATAATAATATTCTTCTGTGGGAGGAGCTGTAGCTTGGGACTCCGACGTCTAAAGCCTCCTTCTAAACATATGTGATTAACTAAGTTACGCCATTTACTCGGGGGTGACTCTTGATAAGATAAGCTGCATGAATTCAAAGTTATTCCTTCCACATTTTCCTCTTTGGGCTCTAAAAGGGCTTCAAAACAACATGGAAAGATGAACAAAATTATGGGTAGCTGATCTAAGACTAACTCTTCCTGGTTTAAACACTTAAAGCTAGCATGACACATCACAGTGCTCTGCAGCACAGGTGGGAAGTGGTTACTTTTTTAAAACAAATTTCTTTTTATATTTATTTACTTTTTATTGAAGTATAGTTGATTTACAATGTCGTGTTCGTTTCAGGTGTACAGCAAAGCAATTCACTTATATATATAATCTTTTCACATTCTTTTCCCATATAGGTTATTACAGAATATTAAATATAGTTCCCTGTGCTATACAGGAGGTCCTTGCTGTTTAGAAAAGTGTCTACCTTTGAAGTGTAAAGTCTAGACCTCCTTCCTGGTTGGAGAAATGCAGCAGAGGCAGCCAATGTTGTTCTGCAGGGTCCCTTCCTGGACACTGCCCAGCTCCTCACTGACCCACCACAAGGCCTGCAGGGTTGTATTAGCAAGACTTTTTCCTGTGGTCAAATTCTTGCTAGAATAGGCACAGCTTGCACGCACTTACTAAGCCCCCCATTTGTTGGGCATTTTGCTATGGTGTGTGGGTGTTGAGGAAAGCTACAAACCTGCGGAACAAAAGTGCTATTAACTCTAGTGACTTACAAACATCAAAATCCCATATGGTTGACTTCTAAAGCCTGAGGCCTTAATCTGCCTCCACAAGCTGCACTAGATAAAGCCTCACAACCCACAACTAGAACAGCCAGCCGCCTGGCATAAGGTCAAAGCTCCACAAAACCCATGGTTGCTAAAATCTATGACCTAAAGCCTGCAACCAAGGCCCCATCGGGAACCTTAATCTACAGGTTCTGTTTAGTTTTCCAAATTCGAACCCTTTTCTATTTCTGAAGTTTTCCAGCTCATTAAACTGAATGTTGGATTCATAAGGAAAGTAAATAGCAGCCCATTTTTTTCTTGCCCCAGTTTGGATACTGAGAGATAGTCTATGGAGTCGACAGGCTGAAGATGGACATAGCATCTTTATTTGAATGAAGCGGTTGGAGACCACGGCTCAGGTGAGAAGGTCGTAAGGAGTTGCATTGCACGGAGGCTTCCTCTTCCACTACCCTCACACACGAGACAGTTTCCAGGAGTTGTGCAGCGGTGGAGGGAGTGTGAGTGAAGAGGCTTCCAAGCTACAGAACTAAGGTACACACAGGTAAGTTACTCTCTTGGGAAGGAAGGAGTAACAGGAAAGTGGGAACATCCTCTAATTGAACTCTTTCCAGAACATCGAGTCCAACACGAGACACAGAGAACTAGAATCACTTTTTAGATCAGGACCTTGAAACAAAAAGGTGACAGGCCTTGGGATCTTAGAATCTTCCATTCATGTGTTATTCATTCGTTTGTTCATTCAAAAATATTGATATTCTACTATGTGTTCCACATTGTACTAGAAACTGGAAAACAACAATGCATAAGATTCGTAGGGTTCCAGCTTTCATAGAATTTCTAACTTGTGTGAAAGACAGAAATTGAACAAATGCTTGCCCTTATCATGGCTGCCCAAATCCAAGAAAACACAGGGTTCTCAGGAACTTTTCCTCTTGAAAATGAGGGAAAATCCAAATCAAATTGGCTTAAGAAAAAGAAAGCATTTTATTTGCTTACATAATTAAAGAGTTGACGTCTTGAGGCATATCTCGCAGTAGGGGTTCCAGAGCCATCCAAGTCTGGTTTCCCATCTCTACTTCTATTGTGTGTATGTCACGTGCTGCTTACAGAAGCCTCTTGCAGATACAGCAGCTCTAGATCTTACGTCTCAACTTCAAGCCCAGTGGAAAAGAGTTAGAATCTTTATACCAGAATTCTCAGAAAAAGGTCTGATTGGGTAATAAGCCCATTTCCATGCCAACCACTTTGGCTTCGGCTTGTGTCCCATGGAGCTCCACCAGAATGAGATGTGTGGTGTATGAGTGAGGGTGAGCCTAGGTCCCCAGAAAGGATGGGATAGGCTTATTATTAGAAGGTTGAATGGATACAGGGGCACAAAAGCCACAGTTGTTCACCATGAGTGAATTAGTCTGGGGATAACAGAGAAGCCTTCTCTTCGGAAGACATGGTGTCTCCGTGATATGAAGATCTGTAGATGTTAGTTAGAGTTTAGAGATGGTAAAGAGCATTCCAGGTTGACGGAACAGTGTGTGAAAGATTAGAGGGAAGAAAATTATATATTTCAGGCCACTGTGATCATAAAAGTGATAAAGGGAGGGGGGAGACTGGAGAGTAGGTTGGAAATGTAATAGGTATCAGATTAGAACAAGTCTTGTCGGTCATAGCAGAGCCTTTATTTTGGTTTTAATCTAGCCATTTGGATCAAGGAATGGTAGACAAGGGAGAAAGAAAGAAAGAAAGAAAGGAAGGAAGGAAGGAAGGAAGGAAGGAAGGAAGAAAGAAAGAAAGAAAGAAAGAAAGAAAGAAAGAAAGGAAGGAAGGAAGGAAGGAAGGAAGGAAGGAAGGAAGGAAAGAAGGAAGAAAGAAAGAAAGAAAGAAAGAAAGAAAGAGAAAGAAAGAAAGGAAATTTACCTGGGTGACTATATATTCTATGGACAACATTCCATTATAATCTCAAGGGTCTGCCCATTTTTTAAAATGTACTTGAATGTAGATATAGCTAATATTTCTTAAAATAAATGGTCCCTTAGCTGGGCATTAGAAATCATTGTGCTCACCAGAGACATCTGATAAAATGATAGTGGGTACGGGCTATGACTTAACATACTGAGAAACAATATTATCATCATTCTCTTTTGATTTAGACTCACTGTTCTTCAAATAACTTTTTTATCTTTCAGTGGTTGGAACCAGGCCAGTGCTAAGCAACAGTTATATATTAATACTAAGAAGAGGAGGATGCGTGTGCAATGTCTTAGCACAGCTATCATTTCACCAGGCGTGAGGTGTAGGGGACAAATCATCGGGTCAGGGCATGACCGCATCCTCCTTGGAGATCATACTATCTTGGAATACAGAAACTTTTTAGAGAACAGAAGGCAATAGAAACGTCAGCAGGGGATTTCTCTTCATTTTGCTGCCAAACTTTTCACCTTACCATTCTCCAGATTATTAAGAGATCAAAAGCTACTGTGGCGATGAGCCAAATCACGAACTTTTGCTGCCGACACTGTAGGGAGAAAGCTAATGACTGAACAATATCTGCATCCCAGCAACATCGAGATGATGTGGAGTGAAACCTCTTGCTGAATCAGGATTAGCAACAGTGATTTGACAATATTTTCCTAGGCGTTTCTTGACTGAAGTAATGGCAGAAAAATTAAGGGTGATGCTGTAACTGGTAGAGTCTGTTGTTTCTCAGAAAGAATGCAATTATGTGAAGTGATGGATGTTAACTAAACTTATTGTGATCAAGTTGCAAGATTTACACATAACAAGTCTTTATGTTGTACACCTTATACTAACACATGCTATAGGTCAATTATATCTCAGTAAAACTGGAAAAAAACAAACAAACTAGGAAGCGACAACTGAAAAAAAAAGTCTCGTTTATGCCAGATGTGTATAGCTGCTGATTCAGAAATATATGAAGTCTTGGACAAGAAAAAAAAGGAAAGAATGTAAATTAATGGATAAACGAGTCTCTTAAGAGTGTAGGAAGATGTTGAACGGAGCCCCAGCTTCCTATGAATCAAAAATGCAGAAAATGTAAGTGGAGATCTTAGAAAGGGAGATATAACAAGACCTGGGTGAGAGCTATCCTCGTGCAGATCCACCCAGAGAAAAAGGTCAACATGACCCTTGCTCCTTGGGCTTATGTGTGCTAAGGTCTCCAGTTCTGAATGTTTCTGGCAAGGAAGTTATGGAAGGTTTTAGGGTTTAGGGTTGCGTGCAGAAGGGCCTTGGTTGGGGAACAGGTGTGTCTAAATGTATACGGTAAGTATCTTTGCTTTTTTGTAGTAAGGCTACCCCCTCCCCCAACTTGTGAACTAAATAAAGAAATTATTCTACCATCATATCTATTGCTTCAAAACTGGCAAGAAAAAGAAGAGATAGAAAATCATTAGGCTTGACTGAAAGGAAATCAGGTTGTAATGTTTTTGAATTTGGGTCAAATTCCAGAGCTTTGATACTGAACTCCTTTGGGCAATTTCTATTAGATATCTCATTACTGGCCTGTGTCTAGTGGCAGAAGAGAATTGTAAGCATTCTGCGGTCTAAGAGAGCTGAAAAATTGTTACGAGGTTGTGTGAGCCAGTCTTTCAAAGATGAGTGCTTCTTTTCATATTTCTTTTGGGGATCCCATATGCCGTATCAATAACCAGCACTGGTCCCTTAATTGTTTGGGGTCAGAAGAAATCTGGTAGAGCAACGACGGGCTTTGGGTTTTACAAACTGATGATTGCACAACTTGAGGAAAGGACAACTGTTCTGTCTTAAAGAATGGCTTTCTCAGCATATGGGAACCACGAAAGTTACAAAGGTCTTGAAGCAAACTGGCTGGCAGGAGCAAATGCCTAGGGAAAACACAGTGAATCTCTGGGACTCTCCTTACCACAAGCAAGAGTATCTACCAGCTCATATAAGCTAATTGACAGCGTTGCTAGTCTTTCTTCTACCTCTTCTCAGGCTTGCTCCCAATCGGAAGATTTGGTCTTTGGTTGCTGGGTCCCTGGAAAAATAGTTTCCCACCATTCTTTTCGTCTTTATCTTCAGCAGAGATGGAAGGAGGCAGACAGAATGAGGTCTGTCTGCAGTCAGCATGACTGTGAGAACTGTTTACATCTGTGTAAATCTATGGGGGGGACGCTATTCGCTATGAGAGTGGTTGCTCAGAAACAGAATAGGGAGATGTGGGTGGAGGTTACAGGAGAGCCATGGGAGGGGGAAGGAAGGGGGCCAAGGGTGGGTTCCTCTGCTCATGGCCAAGGAAAGAAGGGCTGTTTGCAGAGCTCAGCCTGCAACTTAGAAACTGTCTGCACAACCCAAGATGCAGGATGCTGCAGGAAGATGTGGTCCACGGTGACCGCAGTGAGGATTGGGAAAGCAAGTGACCCACATGAGACTTTTCAGCCTTAATCTGTGCCATTTGACCCTTGGTCCAAAGACATGGGGTTTGTGCCACTTGCCTCAGGAGATAAATTTGCTCAGCTGTTCCCAGTTTGAAGGGGGACACCTCGGGGTGTCCTGTCCACCTTGGGGAATTTTTCTTCTGGCCTCTGTCTCCCCTCCCCTCCCCTTCTCTCTGTCTCTCTCCCTCCTTCTTGTTTAGCTGGTCATTCATTTCTCAAGAGTCTTCCCCTATGATCTTTTACCATTCTTCTTTTTTCCCACCAGCGTCCAAGGCAAAGTCCAAGGCGTGTTTAGAGGACTTTTAACGGGCGGGAGACTGGGGAAGAGGTGTGGGGAGGGTAAGGAACGTAGCATGGAGACCACGAGGGGCTTGGTAGACATGAACTTGCCTTTTTGTTTTTTGCCACTGTGCTCTTAAATTTGTGCGATTGTTTATTGGATAATCATGTTACTTTTCTTACCTTCTGAGGCATGCACGCTTCTCTCTACGGAGAGATAAAGACTTATTCACTTCAAACAGCAGGCCCAGGCATTCCAGGGGTGCATATTCGTAGCATATCTGTTAATAATCTCTAGATACATGATGTCACGTGGGCAGATCTGACCTGCTACGCTGCTTTCCCCACTGCTTTCTTCAGAAGTAGGTCCCATTTCCCAGGCTTCTGGGCAAAGGCATGCTGGGAAAGCCAAATGCCTTGACCAAGGACGCTTTGAAGAAACAGGGAGTGAGGCAGCTCTTACCGCCTCTCACAGAACTTCTTGATTCATAAAATGGAAGAACAGTTAAGACCCCTAGAGGCCACTGTGTCCAAGTCTCTTCATTTTACAGAAAGAGAAACTGAGGACCAGAGAAGTGACTGGCCCAGGACTCCTATTTATGGTAGAACTGGGACTAGCATTTCGATCCCTGATTCCCAGTCCGGGGCTCTTTTCAGTCAACAGCAGTACACTCAGGGGCCCTCATTCTCCCTCCCTAAACCCTGGAGCTGTGGGCGGGCGGGGGACAGATATGGTGGCTTTACACCCAGTTGTTTCCTTCGGTTCTCAGGCCCCTCAGCTTCTGCACGGGAGACTTACCGCAATTTCTTCTTCCCGTCTCCTGAGATCCCTGGGTACTAGTCCCTGCTATAATCCCAGAGAGTTCCTTCCCGGGGCATCAGGGCTCGTCAGCAGTTTTCGTCTCTGGGACAGCAGTGGCAGGACCTCAAGAACTTTCGCTTCTCAACACTCAGCTCAATCTCTACCTGACTCAGCAGAGGCTTCTGGAATCTCCCCTCTGTGTGCTGACCAAGTCTCAGATGGGCATTAACCAGAAGCCGTGGGTTGCCTCTCTGTTTCTGTAGTGAGAAGACCAGAAAAAGCTGATGATGACCATTGAGGAAGAAAACTGCACAGTAGGTAAACACAGCATCCTCTGCTCTATAAATAACCCTAATTAAGATGAAAACACCCCCACGGTCTCATCTTTTTTAAATTTTTTCTGTTGGACATCATGGGAGGTCCTTGAAGCAGAACCTCTGGTGCTTGCCAACAATAACCAGGCTCTGAGAAAGAGAAATGTCTATGCTTCTTCCATTTTTCTGGCTAACTTGACTCTGGTTGTTTTCTGAGGCTTGACGCTGATCCATCTTTCTTTCCCCTCCTGTCTTTTAAGGTGACTTTCAGGGCCCCCATGTCTGACTCCATATTCCCTCCTAAGGTCCCAGTTGATTTATGAAAGCAGTTCAGCAGGGCTTAATTCATCACGCAGTGAAAATAGTGCCAGGAGGGTTTCCCTTGGAGGGAGGAGTCGTGGTTATTCTAGGCTCATTTTTAAAAGGGACCAGATAACATTAGACATTGTACAGAATTTCTTTCTCTTAGAGACTGGTGGGCGTGGGAGAAGTGGCTCAGCTATCTGAGGGGGCTGACAAGAGTCTTGGGCCTCAAGGGAGGGCACTGGAGTGGCTGGGTCATTGTACATGAAGTGGGTGGAGATACTGCTGCCACGAACCAGCCTAAGAGCGGGCTGACTGCATGCACAGAGCTTAGCGAGGCCCTGCTCTGTCCCTACCCTCCGTCTCCTGAAACGGGAACTTGAGATTTTCCCATACTGCCCTGTGGGCTGGACAGATGACAGGAGCCACACTACCCAGCACCAGGGCCAGGGTGGGAAAGGCAAAGAGAGAAGGGGTCTGGAACCAGAGAAATTACAAAATCCCTGGGCTAAAAATTAGAGTTTATCAAAATTTAAACTCTGAAATGATTATCAATCAACTCCTAATGTTGTGAACAAAAGAAACAGATTCTGAGAAGGTTTACTTGCTCAAGTTCACATAGACAACCAGTGGCAGAGCCAGGGTCACTCCTAAAGGACAGATGCTAGGTGGTCTCTTCAGAATCACCCTCTGCCTTTGTACATCTCATGCCAACTTTAAGTCTCCAAACACTCCCACACAGTTAGGCCACAAATATTTATTGAGAGTAAATATTTAGTGCCCCTTCATGCTCCCAGGCATCCCATGATCAACTCTATCATTTTTCTAATGACACTGAACTCATCTGTTTGTGACTCTGCCTCTTTCACTTGTTGTGAAGATTGAAATCATGTCGTATTCAACTTCCTACGACTGGGACCTATGTTTGCTGAGTCGTATTGATTTTTTTCAGGCCAGACTCTGTTCTTAAGAAGATATAAAAGATATAAAGCATATGCCCCTTTATTCCTGTAGCTTATAGCCTAATAAGAGGTGTAAGAAATACATGTGTGAATCCTTTTATTTCTTTATACAGGAAGATCTTCAAAAATCACACTTACTTAGTAAATACAATCTGAAAACTTTAACCTGATGCCCAAAGTGGTCCTTTCCTTGGTCCCATCGTCTTCTTACTCCCCTTACTCATTTACATGTGTCAATTGCATGGACAATTTTAGGTCCCTGGAAAGTCCTTGCATCCCCAATTCTAGTCACTTTCCCTACAGAGTAATCATACCCTATGTCGAAATCCAACGTATCCTTCAAGAGCCATTTCAAATGCTTCTTCTTTTTGATCCCTTTCACCCAGGAGTGGCTTTGAAACTCCTTCCACACGGTTTTTATCCCTTATCGATACGACAGGGCCTTTTGTATTGTGGTGGCTGGGTGTATAAAGTGAATTGTGTCTCTGGTTCCTTCCCCAGCCTGCATGTTCCTCATAGCTAACTAATTTCTAACTCAGCAACTCTCAGTGCCTAGGCTAAGGAATGCAAATAAGTGCTCGATGGACATTTGTGGAATGGATCAATAAATCTACCTTGGTAGACGGAAATTACTGTAGGCTGGGATTACATCTTGTCTTTACATTCCCATCACATGTAACACAAGGTTGCTTTTCCAGTAGTATCGGTTTCATCCACGTTTGTTGATTGAAAGAACAACTAGGCATTACAAAGGAGCCTGCTAAAATGCAAACTATGGAGTGTTTCTTAAGGGTACTTGCCTAGGAAGTCGAGTTATGCAGCAGAAATACTGTGTGCTTCCTTGAGAAGGTGTTTCTGAGCCAGAATCTGGGTGGGGGAAAGGTGGGAGGAGAGTGCAAGGATGGAGAAAATCAGACTACCAATAAGGAGAAACCAGCCCTTGGCATTCTAAATAAAGGGCCCCGAGAGATCAATGCCACACTCACCGCTCACGTTTCAGTTCGTCAGCGGATGGGAATGTCAGTGGAGAGATACTGGTTTGGAGGTCAGAAGACACTTGGCAAGTTGTTTATTTACTTTGAACATCCACTTTCTCATCTATAGAAGAATAATTTGTTTCAGGCCCACTGGGTGGATCAAATGAAAGAACGTACGAATGTAAATTTGAACTGTTTCTCTTTTGACTCTTTGAAGCAGCTTCTGGCATTTCTCTTCTGAGGCTTCTCCTCTACTGAATATATATTTTTTTGTTTGTCCCTTTTCTCTGGATTCAGGGATTTTGTTTACTAGTAAAAGGATTATCTGCAGATCATGTGCTTGCTGTTGGTGTTCCTTTTAGCTATTCTTAAGTAAATAATCATGGATTTAGGGATAAAATTGTCTTGACAATATTGTTTATAAAACCTGAGAACCAGATGCAATCTGCATATCTAGCTATAGAGAACTAAACAAAATACAAAACACCTGAGAAATAAAATGGCATTCAAGAGGTAGTTCAGTCTATCTGTGAGGTTAAGAATGATAACCACACTTCTGGTACCCATTTGCATTTATTTAATTGTTTAGAGAACTGCTGAGCATCTTTTTGTTTCTTGGTTCCGTGTGTGTATAATATGTACTATTTTATAGCTATCTATCTATCTCTATCTATCTAGTTTGTTTTCTTATTTGTTTTAGTGTGCAAGGTATCTCCAAAGACATGGAAATCAATCATAGACGACCATAGATTTTATCACCCCATCAAGATGTGAAAACTGGTGCTATTAATAATATAACAGAAAAATAAGCCCATACTCTGATTGCCTCGGCCAACATTAGGGCTGTGTCGCTGCCCTTACACACTAAGACTCCCAGCTTTCTTCTTCTGCGTTCCTTATTCTTGCCAAGGGTTCGCTCAAAAATACAATCAACTTGTTACTGCAATGGCTCTGCTTTACAGAAAAGTTGTAAAGATAATGCAGGGAGCTCCCATCTACCCCTCATCCAGTTTCCCCTAATGCTAACCGTCTCACATGATCATGGTACATTTATCAAAATGAAGAAGCCAACAAGGTGCCTTGCTATTAACTAAGCTTCTGACTATCATCAGATTTTGCCAGATTTTACAGTCATGGCCTTTTTCTCATCCAGGATCCAATCCAGGATTTCACATCGCATGTAGTCATCATATTTCCTTAGTTGACTATGTGTTGTGATAGTTTTTCCCCCTTGTTTCTCATGATCTTTAGGGTTTTAAGTAGTACTGACCAGGTAATTTGGGTTTGTCCGCTGTTTTAGTCATGATTAGACTGGGATTATGGGTTTGGAGGAAGAATACCATAAAGGTGACAGTCTCTTCTCGTCATCATGGGGGTCCATGTTATCGATATGTCTTATCAGTGGTGAAGTTTACCTCGATCAGTTGGTTAAGGCAGGGTTTGCTAGGTTTTTCTATTGTAAAGTTATCTCACTTTTTAAAATGGAACTTCAGCGATAGGAAACTGATTTTGTTGGGCTCATGTTCCTCATAGCTTTTCTTTGATTTGCTGAACGTCAGGTCTATAGTCCCAGAGAAAAGACTGAGGCTAGATATTTCTTTAGAGCCCGAAGTCCTTCCCTGACGATCACATGGCTCCTGCAGTATAAGGTACCCTCCAAAAGGGGGTTCCTTCAAAGGTTCGGAAGGAAAAACCCATCAATAAGAGCCGGTCCAGGAATCATGGGCGGGTCCAAGGCAAGAGTTCCATGTTGACACAGTCCAAATATCATCCAGATGGAACGGCCCTAAAAAAACACCCTCTCGCCATTCTTAGAGTCACTCCAAGGCAAGGCTGAGGGGAGAATGAGAGCATCTGCCCAGAGGCAGGCAATAAAAGAGTGCATTTTCTACTAAGAATTTAAAAACAATGATGAAACTCACTACAAGTCAATCTGCATTTTTATTACCACCATGCACTGGGAATTCTAAACAATCTAAGTGACAAAATGCTCCTCCTCAGAGGGTAGACGTTGTCCACCACCGCCTCCTTGGGCAAGTCACTGACCACGGCTGGTTAAGAGGATTTTGGATGGAGTGAGCCCGCCATCTGAAGGCATCTTCAAGGCAGCATTGGCATAAGGGTTATTAAATACCTAAGTTCATACAGCCTCTGTCATTTCCCAGTTTTGTGACTTTTAGTTATTACTTATCCTAAATATTTCTTCATCAGTAACGTGGGACTAATTCCATATAATTGTTGGGAGGAAGAAATAGTTAAGTTATGTAATGGATTTAATGCATATGGTAGAAGTCAGTATTTAAAGGAATAGTACTACTTCAACCGCTTACTCCTGGCAACTATACTAGAACATGTCAACTTTGAGGATAGAAAATCTTTGTCAGTCTAAGGCTCTCTGGTCTCCAAGATGCCTTTGACTTTTAGAATGATGTACCATACTCCCACGAAGTAATTGAATTCTGGGCAGAACTGGCTGGGAAGTTTGGTTCTGGTCCAGATTCAGTAAGCTTGGCTTCCTAAAAAAGATTAAATTCACTAAAGATCTTTCAAAACCACACTGAGACGTAGGAAAAGTACACAAGGAACCCTTGTAGTCTTGGGTTAGGAGATAACTACTGAAAGAAGACTCCTCCTTAGGATGAACGGGAAAGCCACGTCTGAGGTCAGAAAGATCTCTTTGCTGGCTTGAGAGAATGGAGTTCATATGCAAGCCACACTCAGGTTATTTTATTTCCATCATCATCATGATTATCTGTGATTCTGAGCCACCCGAAGCTTGGAGATCATCAATCCACCATTAAAACGGACCAAAGCAACTGTAAGGTGACAGTCAATAGTGTTTCTAAGGAACCAAGTTCAGGGGCTAATAGTGCACAGACTGGGGACAGTTGAACAAATTTGTCTCATGGAGCAAGTGGCACAAACCCGTCTTTGGATCAAGGGTCGAATGGCACAGATTAAGGCTGAAAAATCTCACATGGGTCACTTGCCTTCTCATTCCACACTGCTGTCACCATGGACCACATCTTCCTGCAACATCTTGCATTCCACTGGGGCTGTTACTGCCCGGTCAGCTACCCTAAAGTGGGAGAACTCTTATATCATCTGCAATACCTCTGGGATAAACAAGTCCTTCCAAGAACGAGCTAGATTTTAGAGTCTGCCAAGAATTCCCTGTGGCTTTCTCATCCCCTGTGAGGAGCTTTCCCTCATAGGGAAATACTATGTGATTAGTATTCTAAAGGAAGCATTGCTATTCTAGATAGTCACAGAATTTTTACCACATAAATTGAAAGAATTTTCAAGTGAAAAGATACTTTGGTTCTTGTCTGAGTGAATTTTTGAGTGAGTGATTGTAGATCTCTGTAAGAATTGTATTTAACCCATTTTATTTTTATCTGACTTTATGCCACATTGAGTCTGTAAGATTAGGGCACTTTATCTAGTAACTTCCATATAGAAACAAAAGCAAAATTATTGAAAGAATAAGTCAGTCTATGTGGTATCAATTCCTTTGGGTCTCAATTAGTAACCAAGCGTAGTGTCTTTAGCAAGCAAACTGGGGCTCTTTCGTGAGAAAAGACCTTGAATTCCAGTTTAAATTGAATGAAAAGGAGGTAAAAAATTATATCTAAACTCTCTGTAAATGTTTAAGAAATGTACTGTTGTTTTCCACTTTTGTTATAACATAGATTGCTTCTCAATTATTTTGGCTATCAGCCATCTTGGTAATCAATAGAAAAGTTCCAGCAAACTAATAATTCTAATTTTATTGTTACATGGTCTGGTCATTTCTGTTGGCGGTACATAGTACAGGAAGAGGGCACAGAGACAGAAGCAACACAGAAAAAATAAGAAGGAAAAAAATGAATCCTCATATATAGGTGGAAAAATAAAAGAAAATGAATTCCCCTGTGAAATAGAGCAGGGGACTGGGGAGCAAGGGAGGGATGAGATTCGGTACATGACTGAATCTGTCCTCTTTGGGCTAGAATCCGAGATTCCCTCTTCTTCACCGCTGATTAATGGAGGGTTCTTTCCAGTCTGTGAAAGGTGCCTCCTCGGTGCCTGGGTTCTCTGAATTTGGTGAGAGGGTTACAGCTTTGCTGTTGCCTGGGCAGGACAGAGTCAGGCTGTGTGGTCGAGCAGAGCAGACTGACATCCAGAACTTTTCTGCTAGCTCACCGTCTGGGTGTGAACCACCTAACCTAGAGCCCATCCTCTGAGTCAGAACATCAGATAAAATGCAGTGAACTCCTGTTGTGAACTATGGGAAAAGGTGCAGAAACAAGGAAAGTGCTATTTATTGTCAAGCTCGATCCCTATTTGACATCTGAAATGGAGACTGTTGTAATTCATCAGGTCAGAATCAGAGGATTTTTTGTAAAAGGATCCCAGATAGTGTGTTTGCTGATCAGACCCTGTGGGAGAAGCCAGCCTCTTCCCTCCAATGCCATAGATCTTTAAGGACTTTCCCCTTTCTTTTTCTTTCTTTCTTTCTTTCTTTCTTTCTTTCTTTCTTTCTTTCTTTCTTTCTTTCTTTCTTTCTTTCTTTCTTTCTTTCTTTCTTTCCTTTCTTTCTTTCTTTCTTTCTTTCTTCCTTCCCTCCCTCCCTCCCTCCCTCCCTCCCTTCCTTCCTTCCTTCCTTCCTTCCTTCCTTTCCCACCCTCCCTCCCTTCCTTCCTTTTCTTCTTGATGATTACCTTTTTCAAGAGAATTTAAGAATAATGTGTTAGGGCAGATATGTCTCCTTCTTTCTCAAGGAACATTTCTGGACCACCAGCAATGGCTGTGACAAGGCAGGTGATTATAGTGGCCAGGTGGATGGGCTTTGGAGTCCAACAATCTGTGTTTAAGTCCTATTTCTCCTGTAAAATCTGTCTGAACTTGGGCAAGTTATTAGTTTCATTGTCTCGGTTTTCTCATCCATAAATCAGGGTATTGGTAAACTTAGTACCCACCTCAAAGGGCTGTTGTGAAGACTAAATGAAATGATATTTGCATCTGTATTAACTTTCACTATCATAAATGCTTTGCCAAGTTAGAGTTGCCCTTGCTCCATCGTTTCCAGATACTTTAGCTGAGGTTTCGATTTGACATTTACAGCTGGGATCTGCAACTTCTCACTCAGTAGAGGAGAATTCTGGCACCAGGGCACACTTGTGGCCCTCAGGCTGTTTGAAAATCTAGTGTAGACCTCTGAGGGGCCCCAATCTCGTTTTTCAGGCATATCTCAGTGTGTGGTTTGATCTCTGCTGGTTAGTAGTGAAAACAGGACTTATTTCCAATTCAGATATATACCCTGGCATAATAACAGGGTTTAAAAAATTAGCTGAGTTTCATATGAGTCAGAAGTAAGATGTGATATCAAAAATGGCAGGGCTTCCCTGGTGGCGCAGTGGTTGAGAGTCCGCCTGCCGATGCAGGGGACACAGGTTCGTGCCCCGGTCCGGGAAGATCCCACATGCCGCGGAGCGGCTGGACCCGTGAGCCATGGCCGCTGAGCCTGCGCGTCCGCAGCCTGTGCTCCGCAACGGGAGAGGCCGCAACAGTGAGAGGCCCGCGTACCACAAACAAACAAAAATGGCAATGTAAACTCATCATAATGATTGAGAACTAGAATGAAGAAATGCTGTGCCTGCTGCATCCCGTGATGGTCAGAGCTCAGAGTGAGTATCTTAATTATTTCTGAGCATCACGCTTTAAAAGGAACATCGATAAACCAGAGCAAGTTCAGAAATTTGGAAGCAGGTAGCAAAGAGTCTTGGAACTCTGTAACTAGGGATAGTTGAGGGAAATGGACAGACAAAACCAAATGGGGACACTACCATTGTCTTCAAATATTTACAAGAGAAATAATTAAACATATTTTTTCTCCTAAAAAGAGGACCTCGAGGGTTATAAGTAGCCCAGTGGGGAAGAGATTTAGCCAACTTTTGGCTTAATGTAAGGAAAGTCAAGTCCACGAGGGTAGGGACTTTATTTTGGTTTGTTTGCTTGTTTACAGCTTTTCTCTAGTGTTTAAAATACAGCTTGGACACTTAGTTGTCACTTAGTAAATATTTGTTGAATGAATATGAATCATGGTTTTTCAAACAGTAAGAGCTGCCTCAAAATGGACTGAGCTTCTTTATTCCTGGAATTATCCAGACGTGATCTTTGGTGAGACATGATAGAAGACATTCAGATATGACATGTGAGCTGGGCTAGGAGATCTTCAAGGTCTGTATCAACACCGAGATAGAGTTATTTCATAAACCATCGAAAGGACCAGTGCCCAGAGGACAAACATGAAGTTTGGTGCCCTTTCAAAGCAGCCTCTCAACAGTCATTTATCCCCCAGCAACCGCTAAACGCCACTTCTGAGTTTTGGTTGTAATGAACTCATGGCTGGCAGGGGGACTCATTCATTAATTGCATGATTGTTATGGCCCCTCTTATCTGACAAGGACACAGCTTTCAGCTCTGACTTCCATGATCTTCTCCTAAGAGTGTCCCCGAATGGAGTCTGGCAGTCATCAAAACCAGGGAAGGATGCACTGTTCACTCAGAATCCAGCATCACTGAGTTCCTCCTTCCTCTTGCCCATTAGCTCTCACCCCTACGGCCAGTGAAATGCCTGCAACGCTCTGCTTACCTGCTTGGCCCCGTACTATCCACACACCCCAGCCCTGCACTCTTTTCTTTTCTTTTTTTTATCAGAGCCGGAACCAAATTCCCTGAGCCTTTAACTGGTGTGTAGACTCCGAGTATAAACACAATCCCTGGCATTAATCATGGGTAATAGAAACCAGAGATGAACTGTCACGTAGCTTGCTATCCCGTGGCTGAGTCAGTGCAACCTTTTACAAACACACTAAGAAATACACACGCAGGCTGGGAATGGAGCATGAAAGAAATTCCAAAGCATATTTTCCTCCCCCGCCAACCCCCTTGCTTTTCTTTTTTTTAATTGCACAGGAATTCAGTCACCAGAAAAACATAAGAATTAAAAATAGAATCAGAACTTCTAAGCATCTGCCCTAGAGGAGCATGTTGAGAAAAGGCTTTTTTATTTATAGGCCATTCTTGTAGCAAGAGATTTAACTATTTCAACCTGGAAAATATACACCCTCCATCTGGTGGCTACCTCCTCACTTCAGTTGCCCCTCTCAGCCACACTGTTGTCGGCCACATGTTACAGAGGACAGAGAACTAGTCTTGAAGTTAGAACAAAGACCCGAGTTTAAATTTTACACTTCTTTCTTGTATTATTTCTGTAACTTTGGGTCAAGTACTTACCTTCTTTCTAAGTTTTAGTGAACTCATCTGCGAAATGAGAATCAGAATATTCAACACACAGGATTTTAATGAGGATTTAGAGACATAATCGTCTGTCTAGTCCAAACCCCAAAATACAGCAGGCACTTGACAAAGGTTAGGTGATTCTAGATTTTGTCTTATTTGGGAAGCATCTCAGAAGCATGAAGGCTGACATGGCCCCAAAACACAAAGCTGTTCTTCACTCAAACTTCATATATAAACATATGTGATATGAAAATGTAGGGTTTTTGGTAGGGTATTTCACACTGACAGAATCATATTTACGATGATATGGAATCATTTTGGCCATTCTAACACTCCTTTACTGTTAGGGTCAACAGATGCCCAGCAAAGCATGGAAAAAACACACCATCTAGCCCAGCTGGTTCAGCATTGATCATTTCTAAAGAGAAAGCACTTAGGAGATATATATAATTAATAGAAGATTAGCAACAAGGTGATATTCACTTTGTATGCATTTGGACATCCATCAACCACACTCTGCTAAGCTATATTGCTAATTAGTACTTAAGCATTTTGCTCAGTTTCTACCCAATTCCTAAGCCTCATTACTTGCTAGACCATTATTTATTACCTGGTGTAGCAGGATCGATGCAATTATTCCCATTTCACAGTTGTGTGAGTAAAGAGTAGAGGATTAATAATTTCCAGAAGCCACCCAGTGTCTGCTGTGGGGTTAATCTGAAGATTCAAACAGGTTTTGAGTTCTTTTAAAATAGAATGACTTGGGTAAAATGAAGCTAGGTCTGCCTAATAACCTCTGTTAAGCCCTGACCACAGGGCTGTGTGTGGGAGTGGCTTGTTAAATGTTGACTGTAAATGAGTAACCATACTCCATGTGGCTAGGATAAATATCTTATAATTCACCTTTCAAAGCAGAACACTTTTTTAAAATTGAGGTATACTTGATATACAATATTCTATACATTACAGGTGTATAACAGTGATTCACAGCTTTTAAAGGTTATACTCCATTTATAGTTATTAAAAATATTGGTGATATTCCCTGTGTTGTACAATATATCCCTGTATCTTATTTATTTTATACATAATAGTTTGTACCTATTAATCCCCTCTCTCTCTTGCTTCTCCCCCTTCCCTCTCCCCACTGGTAACCACTAGTTTGTTGACTATATCTGTGAGTGTGTTTCCTTTTCATTACATTCACTAGTTTGTTTTGATTTTTTCAGATTCCACATATAAGTAATATTATACAGTATGTGTCTTTCTCGGTCTGACTTATTTCACTTAGCATAATACCCTTCAAGTTCATCAATGTTACTGCAAATGGTAAAATTCCACTTTTTTATGGCTGAGTAGTATTCCATTGCATGTCTGTGTGTGTGTGTGTGTGTGTGTGTGTGTGTGTGCGTGTGTGTGTCTATACACACACACATATATACCCATTCATCTGTTGATTGTTAGGTTGTTTCCATATCTTGGCTGCTGTAAATAGTGCTGCTATGAACATTGGGGTGCATGTATCTTTTCCAATTAGTGTTTTCATTTTATTCAGATATACCCAAGAGTGGAATTGCTGGGTTATATGGTAGTTCTATTTTTAGTTTTTTGAGAAACTGCCATGCTGTTCTCCATAGTGGCTGCACCAATTTACATTCCCACCAACAGTGTACGAGGGTTCCCTTCTCTCTGCATTCTTGCCAACATTTGTTTTTTGTGGTAAAACAGGATGCTTTGAGTGAGAAAGAGGACACCATCATAAACATTCTGGAGCAAAATGTATAAATAGGAATCATGGGAAATCCAAGACATATGATCATTGTATCTAAAGCAGACTATCCTGGAGAACTGTCTGTGCTTGTAACACACCAGGGAGCCAACTCTCTGCAAGTGGTCTTCAACTTGACCCTGGAACTTGCAGCCCAGGCTTTCTTGAAGATTCTTGGTTTAGAATCATGGAAATGAAATAATACTGAGTCAATCATATCCTGTTTTGTGCTGCATTTGGTGGGTACCATGTGCTGAAGAGAGAATTTCACTTAATTACAGTTGATGATGCAAAGGGTTCTTGTCACCTTGGTCTACATAACCGGAGTCAAGGTTTCTTAAAGGCAATGTAGACAATAATATAAAAAATTTAGTAAATGTCTGGAACGTTGCATTTCTTTCTTTGCACAAAAGTTGTAGATCAAACACTATAAATGTCAAATCTAAACTTCAGCTAATGTGTCTGGAAATGATGAGGCAAGTTCAGGTCCAACTTGGCATAGCATTTATGATCATGAACGCTAATACATCTTGAGTGCCACATCTATTTCTTTTTTCTTTTATTTTTAAACAAGTTTTTGAAGAAACTGGTTTCAAGCTTATGACTCAAATACAGGTTTTCTTAAACAATTTGCATCTTTAATTTCCTCTTTTAGGTTCTTCTGTGAAAGTTCATTTGTTGTTCTTAAATATTTGAGTAAATGTACCTCCTTATGTGTGATTCAAAGTAAATTGTTTAACATGGTATTGTGATACAGTGGAAACAACACAGGATGAGAAAGAATAGAGTTTTGTTTTGATCCAAGTCTGCTAAGTTGCTTTTGACTTTGGGTCACTCAAGCTTTCAGTGACTCTAGGTTTCAGTGTTTGTCTCTCTTTCTCTGTCTCTTTCTCTATTTCTCTCTCCCTCTGTTTCTCCCTCCGTATTTCTCTGCATGTCTCTCTATCTATGCATATGTACATCTACCTATTTATATTTATATATAAAAACAAACCACACACACACACACACACACACACACACACCAATAACCAAGCAGTGATCTTGAATACCCCTTCCAGATCCAAGTGTCTGGGGTTTAATGCTGAATTTTATGCTGATTTTGTGAGGCACCTAAGGTAAGTAGTAGAGTCTCAGGATTTATTTAATCAACCTGATAGCCTTCAATTTATTATAATGTGTCCAAATTCACCCTTAACAATGATAACGGCAATTCCAGTTCTAGAATTCTTCCTTAATGAAATAATCCTAAGTTTGAAAACAAACCCAACATCTTTTACCCAAAGATGTCTATTATAATATTATAAAAATAGTGAAAATTATCACTTACCTAAAATAATGAAGTAAGTCAGAGGTTCAGTAATTTATGGAGCAGTCCAATGATGTTTCTTCTAGCCATAAAAATTATGTTTTTGAAAAGTATGTACTTACATGAAATATATTTGTGATGTAATAAGAAAAAAACATAGGCAGAAAAGTATACATCAAATTGGTAATTTTCTTAAAAGTACATTATGTAATGGGAAAAAGACGGGAAGGAAATACAATAAAATTTATAGTGAGCATTTTTGAATGATTAGAACTGTGGGTAATTTAACAATAAAACAAGACAAAACATATCTTTTTTTTAACATCTTTATTGGACTATAATTGCTTTAGAATGGTGTGTTAGTTTCTGCTTTATAACAAAGTGAAGCAGCTACACATATACATATATCCCCATATCTCTTCCCTCTTGCATCTGAAAAAGCATATCTTTATTTCAAATATTTTTTGTGTGTGTGATGAAGCTGATATTGAATTATCATCCTCATCATTCTTTAGCACAGTGATACACATTTTCACTTTTTTTTTTACATCTTTATTGGCATATAATTGCTTTACAATGGTGTTAGTTTCTGCTTTATAACAAAGTGAATCAGTTATACATATACATATGTTCCCATATCTCTTCCCTCTTGCGTCTCCCTCCCTCCCACCCTCCCTATCCCACCCCTCCAGGCGGTCACAAAGCACCGAGCTGATCTCCCTGTGCTATGCGGCTGCTTCCCACTAGCTATCTATTTTACGCTTGGTAGTGTATATATGTCCATGCCACTCTCTAACTTTGTCACAGCTTACCCTTCCCCCTCCCCATATCCTCAAGTCCATTCTCTAGTAGGTCTGTGTCTTTGTTTCCAGCTTACCCCTAGGTTCTTCATGACATTTTTTTCCCTTAAATTCTATATATATGTGTTGGCATACGGTATTTGTCTTTCTCTTTCTGACTTACTTCACTCTGTATGACAGACTCTAGGTCCATCCAACCTCACTACAAATAAGTCAATTTCGTTTCTTTTTATGGCTGAGTAATATTCCATTGTGTATATGTGCCACATCTTCTTTATCCGATGATGGACACTTAGGTTGTTTCCATCTCTGCGCTATTGTAAATAGAGCTGCAATGAACATTTTGGTACACGACTCTTTTTGAATTGTGGTTTTCTCAGGGTATATGCCCAGTAGTGGGATTGCTGGGTCATATGGTAGTTCTATTTGTAGTTTTTTAAGGAACTTCCATACTGTTCTCCACAGTGGCTGTATCAATTTACATTCCCACCAACAGTGCAAGAGGGTTCCCTTTTCTCCACACCCTCTCCAGCATTTATTGTTTCTAGATTTTTTGATGACGGCCATTCTGACTAGTGTGAGATGATATCTCATTGTAGTTTTCATTTGCATTTCTCTAATGATTAGTGATGTTGAGCATTCTTTCATGTGCTTGTTGGCAATCTGTATATCTTCTTTGGAGAAATGTCTGTTTAGGTCTTCTGCCCATTTTTGGATTGGGTTGTTTGCTTTTTTGTTATTGAGCTGCATAAGCTGCTTATAAATTTTGGAGATTAATCCTTTGTCAGTTGCTTCATTTGCAAATATTTTCTCCCATTCTGAGGGTTGTCTTTTGGTCTTGTTTATGGTTTCCTTTGCTGTGCAAAAGCTTTTAAGTTTCATTAGGTCCCATTTGTTTATTTTTGTTTTTATTTCCATTTCTCTATGAGGTGGGTCAAAAAGGATCTTGCTGTGATTTATGTCATAGAGTGCTCTGCCTATGTTTTCCTCTAAGAGTTTGATAGTTTCTGGCCTTACATTTAGGTCTCTAATCCATTTTGAGCTTATTTTTGTGTATGGTGTTAGGGAGTGATCTAATCTCATACTTTTACATGTACCTGTCCAGTTTTCCCAGCACCACTTATTGAAGAGGCTGTCCTTTCTCCACTGTACATTCCTGCCTCCTTTATCAAAGATAAGGTGACCATATGTGAGTGGGTTTATCTCTCGGCTTTCTATCCTGTTCCATTGATGTATCTTTATTGAGGTGCTCCTATGTTGGGTGCATAAATATTTACAATTGTTATATCTTCTTCTTGAATTGATCCCTTGATCATTATGTAGTGTCCTTCTTTGTCTCTTCTAATAGTCTTTATTTTAAAGTCAATTTTGTCTGATATGAGAATTGCTACTCCAGCTTTCTTTTGGTTTCCATTTGCATGAAATATCTTTTTCCATCCCCTTACTTTCAGTCTGTATGTGTCTCTAGGTCTGAAATGGGTCTCTTGTAGACAGAAAATATATGGGTCTTGTTTTTGTATCCATTCAGCCAATCTGTGTCTTTTGGTGGGAGCATTTAGTCCATTTACATTTAAGGTAATTATCGATATGTATGTTCCTAGTCCCATTTTCTTAATTGTTTTGGGTTCGTTATTGTAGGTCTTTTCCTTCTCTTGTGTTTCTTGCCTAGAGAAGTTCCTTTAGCATTTGTTGTAAAGCTGGTTTAGTGGTGCTGAACTCTCTCAGCTTTTGCTTGTCTGTAAAGGTTTTAATTTCTCCATCAAATCTGAATGAGATCCTTGCTGGGTAGAGTAATCTTGGTTGCAGGTTTTTCTCCTTCATCACTTTAAATATGTCTTGCCAGTCCCTTCTGGCTTGCAGTTTCTGCTGAAAGATCAGCTGTTAACCTTATGGTGATTCCCTTGTGTGTTATTTGTTGTTTTTCTCTTGCTGCTTTTAATATGTTTTCTTTGTATTTAATTTTTGACAGTTTGATTAAAATGTGTCTTGGCGTATTTCTCCTTGGATTTATCCTGTATGGGACTCTCTGTGCTTCCTGGACTTGATTAACTATTTCCTTGCCCATATTAGGGAAGTTTTCGACTATAAGCTCTTCAAATATTTTCTCAGTCCCTTTCTTTTTCTCTTCTTCTTCTGGAACCCCTATAATTCGAATGTTGGTGTGTTTAATGTTGTCCCAGAGGTCTCTGAGACTGTCCTCAGTTCTTTTCATTCTTTTTTCTTTATTCTGCTCTGCAGTAGTTATTTCCACTATTTTATCCTCCAGGTCACTTTTCCGTTCTTCTGCCTCAGTTATTCTGCTATTGATCCCATCTAGAGTATTTTTAATTTCATTTATTGTGTTGTTCATCATTGTTTGTTTCATCTTTAGTTCTCCTAGGCCCTTGTTAAATGCTTCTTGCATTTTGTCTATTCTATTTCCAAGATTTTGGATCATCTTTACTGTCATTATTCTGAATTCTATTTCAGGTAGACTGCCTATTTCCTCTTTATTTGTTAGGTCTGGTGGGTTTTTATCTTGCTCCTTCATCTGCTGTGTGTTTTTCTGTCTTCTCATTTTGCTTATCTTACTGTGTTTGGGGTCTCCTTTTTGCAGGCTGCAGGTTCATAGTTCCTGTTGTTTTTGGTGTCTGTCCCCAGTGGCTAAGGTTGGTTCAGTGGGTTGTGTAGGCTTCCTGGTGGAGGGGACTAGTGCCTGTGTTCTGGTGGATGAGGCTGGATCTTGTCTTTCTGGTGGGCAGGTCCACTTCTGGTGGTGTGTTTTGGGGTGTCTGTGGACTTATTATGATTTTAGGCAGCCTCTCTGCTAATGGGTGGGGTTGTGTTCCTGTCTTGCTAGTTGTTTGGCATAGGATGTCCAGCACTGTAGCTTGCTGGTCGTTGAGTGAAGCTGGGTGCTGGTGTTGAGATGGAGATCTCTGGGAGATTTTCGCCGTTTGATATTATGTGGAGCTGGGAGGTCTCTTGTGGACCAGTGTCCTGAAGTTGGCTCTCCCACCTCAGAGGTACAGCACTGCCTCCTGGCTGGAGCACCAAGATCCTTTCATACACACGGCTCAGAATAAAAGGGATAAAAAGTAGAAAGAAAGAATTAGTAGAAGAAGAAAGAAAGAAAGAAAGAAAGGAGGGAGGGAGGGAGGGAGGAAGGAAGGAAGGAGGGAAGGAAGAAAAAAAGAAAGAAAGAAGATAAAGTAAAATAAAATAAAGTGAGATAAAATATAATAAAGTTATTAAAATAAAAAAATAATTATTAAGGTAAAATAATAAAAAAAAATAACAAAAACAAAAATGAAAACAACCCCCAAAAACGGCTGGATAGGACCCTAGGACAAACGGTGGAAGCAAAGCTATACAGACAAAATCTCACACAGAAGCATACACATACACACTCACAAAAAGATGAAAAGGGGAAAAAAATCATAAATCTTGCTGTCAAAGTCCATCTCCTCAATTTGGGATGAACCGTTGTCTATTCATGTATTGCACAGATGCAGGTACATCAAGTTGATTGTGGAGCTTTAATCCGCTGCTTCGGAGGCTGCTGGGAGAGATTTCCCTTTCTCTTCTTTGTTCTCACAGCTCCCAGGGGCTCAGCTTTGGATTTGGCCCCGCCTCTGCGTGTAGGTCGTGGGAGGGCGTCTGTTCTTCGCTCAGACAGGACGGGGTTAAAGGAGCCGCTGATTGGTGGGCTCTGGCTCACTAAGGGGGGGGGGCGGGGGGGGGCAGGAGGGAGGGGCACGGAGTGCGGGGCGGGCCTGAGGCGGCAGAAGCCGGCATGACGTTGCGGCAGAGGCCGGCATGACGTTGCACGAGCCTGAGGCGCGCCGTGCGTCCTCCCGGGGAAGTTGTCCCTGGGTCCCGGGACCCTGGCAGTGGCGGGCTGCACAGGCTCCCCGGAAGGGGGGTGTGGACAGTGACCTGTGCTCGCACACAGGCTTCTTGGTGGCAGCAGCAGCAGCCTTAGCGTCTCATGCCCGTCTCTGGCGTCCGCGCTTTTAGCCGCGGCTCGCGCCCGTCTCTGGAGCTCCTTTAAGCAGCGCTCTGAATCCCCTCTCCTCGCGCACCAGGAAACAAAGAGGGAAGAAAAAGTCTCTTGCCTCTTCGGCAGCTCCTGACTTTTCCCCCGACTCACTCCCGGCTAGCCGTGGCGCACTAACCCCTGCGGGCTGTGTTCACGCCGCCAACTCCAGTCCTCTCCCGGCTCTCCGACCGAAGCCCGAGCCTCAACTCCCAGCCCCGCCCGCCCCGGCGGGTGAGCAGACAAACCTCTCGGACTGGTGAGTGCCGGTCGGCCCTGATCCTCTGTGCGGGAATCTCCCCGCTTTGCCCTCCGCACTCGTTGCTGTGCTCTCCTTTGCGGCTCTGAAGCTCCCCCCTCCGCCACCCGCAGTCTCCGCCCGCGAAGGGGCTGCCTAGTGTGTGGAAACATTTCCTCCTTCACGGCTCCCTCCCACTGGCGCGGGTCCCGTCCCTATTCTTTTGTCTCTGTTGTTTCTTTTTTCTTTTGCCCTACCCAGGTACGTGGGGGGTTTCTTGCCTTTTGGGATGTCTGAGGTCTTCTGCCAGCGTTCAGTAGGTGTTCTGTAGGAGTTGTTCCACGTGTAGATGTATTTCTGGTGTATCTGTGGGGAGGAAGGTGATCTCCCCGTCTTACTCTTCCGCCATCTTCCCGGAAGCCCCTCCACACTTTCACTTTTTGCTGCCTGGCAACAAATGCATTTTAGAAAGTTTTTGAAATTGCAAAAAGCATTTTGTAAGTCAGCTTCAGTAGGTTACAATTCTATTGAACCTTTCATATGTGAGTCCTCTACATTTGATCACATTTGATTCAAAATTAGTTGTAAATCTTCAAAGAATTCAATGAACCAAAAATCAAGAGGGAAATCAAATCATATTTTGTAGCTTTCTGATAATTGTAATTTTTGAAAAAACGCTTGTAAGCAAGCTCATATTACAGAAATACATTGAAATTTATTACTTCAAAAGCAACAGAGGAAAAAAAATAATGATTTATGAGAATTTGAATAAAGTACAAGTTTTAATTCTGAAATTCCATAATAGGTCCTTGTTAAACATTTTGAGAGAGATATTTTGATATGGGTCCTATTTTTTATTGAATAAATTTATATTCTATAGTGGATCAGAATTCTATTGAGGTGGCCTAAAATTTGTCACATCCAAATCTGGCAAAACTTTGAAAATAAACTTTAAAAAACACACCTTACTCAAGAAATTTTAGGTTGAAAATACATCTTTTAAAAATGTTTTTCTCAAAATATTTAATTGAATATAACGAACAAAAAGTTACTTTAGTACAAGGTTTTTCAGAATGACTCTTTCAAAGAAACAGTTGCCAACTATGTCATTATTACACTGCTGTCAGATCTGGTCTCCATAGAGGGGCAAATTAGCAATACAAATGAACACAATTTCAAATGTTCTTAATACTTTAAAGGGACATAAAAGATGAACAGTTTTCCAAGAGACAAAGAGCATCTACTCTAAAAATGTCCACTCTCTATGAGAAATCAATCTTATTTATGGGACTGATATTAAGCTGGCATGCACTTCACAATGTGGAAGTGTTGATTAGTGGGGCTTCTGTTCCGATTGCCTGGAATCTGTGCTGATTGACTGGTGGCTGGTGGAATATTACCCCTGAGTTTTTTTCAAAGTGAGAAGTTTTTCATCTACTTGTATCTGTTGTTGAAGAAACATCTGATAGGAGGCATTGTTGTTGAGACCTGATGTTGCATCACGAAGGGTGACCAAAACGGGATGCAAAGTAAGAAAGGGCAGTGGTCCTCTGGCTCCTTTGGAGGCCAGGGGAGGAGGTCATTATCATGTTTATCTATGGAGACTCCATAAACCTTGCTTTATTGGCTGAGCTAAACTGAAATATTCTGTTCTATTCCCATGCAGCTACCTTTTTATTATTATTATTTTTTAAATTCACAACTCTCAGTTTTTTTTTAAAGTCTACAATTCAGTGTTTTCTTTTTATACTATATTCACTGAGTTATGCAACCAACATCTCAATCAATTTTATTTTATTTTTTATTGGAGTATAGTTGCTTTACAATGTTGTGTTAGTTTCTGCTGTACAGGAAAGTGAATCAGCTATACGTATACATACATCCCTTATTTTTTGGATTTCCTTCTCATTTAGGTCACTACAGAGCACTGAGTAGAGTTCCTTGTGCTATACAGTAGGTTCTTGTTAGTTATCTATTTTATACATAGTATTAGTAGTGTATATATGTCAATCCCAAATCTCCCAGTTCATCCCACCCCACCCTTTCCCCCTTGGTATCCATACGTTTGTTCTCTACGTCTGTGTCTCTATTTCTGCTTTGTAAATAAGATCATCTGTACCAATTTTTTCAGATTCCACATACATGTGTTAATATACGATATTTGTTTTTCTCTTTCTGACTTACTTCACTCTGTGTGACAGTCTCTAGGTCCATCCGCCCCTGCCCAAGAAACCCTGTACACATTAGCAATCACTTCCCATATACCTCCAACATTCCCCTCTCCTCAGGCTAGGCAGTAACTAGCTTACTCTCTGTCTCTACAGATTTGCTAATTCTGAACATTTCCTGTATATGGAATCTTATGCGGTCTTCTGTGACTGGCTTTTTTCACTTAGCATAATGTTTTCAAGGTTCATCAGTACTTCATTTCTTTTTATGGCTGCATAATATTCCATTCTATGGATATACCACATTATATGTATCCATTCTTCAGTTGATGGGGTATTTAGGTTGTTTGTACTTTTTGGTCATAGTGAGTAATGTTTCTACAAATATCCTTGTATAAGTTTTTTTCATGGACACATGTTTTTATTTCTCTAGTTATATGTCTAGGAGTAGAATTTCTGGGTCATTTGGTAACTATATTTAAACTTCTGAGGAGCTTTCAGAGTTTTCCAAAGCAGCTGTGCAATTTTACACTCTCTTCAGCAATGTACAAGGGAGCCCACTTGTCTGCATTCTCACCAGCACTTGATATTGTCATATTTTTGACTCTAGCCATCCTAGCAGGTGTGAAGTGTTATCTCATTGTGGTTTTGATTTGCATTTCTCTGATGGTTCCTGTAAAGAATATTGTATTGTTAAAAGAACATTATACTGTAAAGATAAACTGAGGTACGTTAAAATTCTCAAGGCTTATTTGAGAAAACATCAATTTGAATTGGGCTGTGCCAAACCAGAGGCTGTTAGGTGCACTCCACCAACAGGAGCTAAAGGAAAGTCTTTATAGAGCAGATGTGGAAGCAAAGCAAGGAAGTAACCTGATTGGCTCTAGCTTAAAGAGTTGCCTTATTTGGCTGTTTGTGATTGGTCATTCTTTAAATTTTGTTTTCTTGGAAACAAGTGCATTTATAGCAATTGGCTCAGGCTTAGGTTTTGGTTTGCTTACGCAGGCAACAAAGGCATTGGAGCCATCTCAGTCTAATGACCTCATTGTTTAGTTACCTTAGTGATAGGCCTACAATCATTTTTCCTCATTGGAATTAAGAATTATGGAATATTGCAAGTATATCAGACATTCCTAAGGGTGGGTTGGGTGAATAAGTGGCAATGAGAGATATGTTTAAAGTTTAGCTTTAACCTACAGAGGAAAATTTAATTAGCTGAGTCCTTGACTGTACAAGAGGCTGGCAGTCTCTGTTGAGGAGGAATTGAGTGGAAGGTATTCCCTTTAGACTGGAGCCTTTGCCTGCCAGCTGGCTGATGTCCATCAGTGATCAGCACATTAGCAGGTGGTGCCCAGTCCAGCACCTCTGCACTTGCCCCGATGGTTTGTTTGTCTAATGGCTCTTCCCCAGTATGAGAAAGAGAATCACATCTCCCTTGAACACGCATCCATCTTTTAGTTCCCAAGATGACGTTTGCTTGTTCTGACCTTGACAGTCTGTCTCACTCAGCCTCTTAAAATATCAAATGGGTTGTGTTAAAACCTAGTTTAAGAACAAAGAGTAAGCAAGAGAAAAATGTGTCATTTTGCAAGACTCAAAACCTATCATTTTAAAGCAATTAACATATCAGTGAAGACAAATGATAGGACAATGGGTTCAGAGAGTGTGTTCTCATGGGCCCAGTTTGCTTAGGTATTTCTCAATTTTTGTACATGGAATTACCTGTGAAGATTATTTTTTTGTGCATGGACTTACCTGTGAAGATTTTTTGAAGCATGCATGTCGGTTGATTTGATTCAGGAAGGAGCCTAGACAGCTTAAATAAAAAAAAAAATTCGGGCTTCCCTGGTGGCGCAGTGGTTGAGAGTCCGCCTGCCGATGCAGGGGACACGGGTTCGTGCCCTGGTCTGGGAAGATTCCACATGCCGCGGAGCGGCTGGGCCCGTGAGCCATGGCCGCTGGGCCTGCGTGTCCAGAGCCTGTGCTCCGCAATGGGAGAGGCCACAACAGTGAGAGGCCCGCGTACTGCAAAAAAAAAAAAAAAAAAAAAAAAAAATTCTATTATTACCTATGTTGCTGGAATTGAGTAGAAATATCAAATAGTAGATAATCAAATCAGTGAATAATCCAATGTTGTATCTGTTTTGTTTCAAAATAAAAGCTAGGCTATTTTTCCTATACTAGATTTACTTTTCATGTTGTGTTATGGGTGTTGAAATGATCTTAGGGGTATATGCTGGCAGGGAGAAACAGCAAGGATTATATTCTCTACTGCATGCGTATGGGATAAGATGCAAACTTCTTATGTTTCTACTCAGAGCCTTCTGCAGTCTGTTCCACTCCCATTCTTCAGTCTCATTTCTAGCTATTTTTCCACATCAACACCTTAGCCACATTAGATTGCTTACATTTCTTTGGATGTGTGTTGTCTGTCTTTATTATTTTGGCATATGTTGTTCCCATTGGAAAGTCCTTCTACGAACTTGTTCATCTGGTGAATTCATGTTAATTCTTCAAGATTCAGTTCAGTAGTCTCCGTGAAGCCTTCTCTGACCCTTACTCCAAAGCCGACCACTCCCTCCATTGTGCTATATTTATACCATATACAAAAACAATTGTTCCCATATTTATTAAGCACTTATTACATGTTGGACATTCTGCTAGGCTCCAGAAAATTAGAACGTGGCCCATTTTCCTCTTAGTTTTCTTGATATCGGAGAGGAGAAAGAAAACTATACAGATAATTACACTGTAAAATATTAAGGGCTTTGTTAGGGAAATTTAGGGATGCTCTGGGAGGAGATGGGAGGGACCCTTAACTTATGCGGAGATGTCATTAATGGTTTCTGAGTAAATTGCTTCTGAGATGAGTCTTGAAGGATGAAGAAGAATTAAACGGGAAGAGAGGACAGGATAGCAAGCAAATAGCAAAAGGAGAAACAGCAGGCACACCTTGGTGATAAGAGAAGGGTTGACACATTTGTGAGGCTGCAAGCCGTGAAGATGGTTGGAGAACATAGTGTGAAAGCATTGCAGGGATGGGGGCTGGGAGTGGCTCAATGTAACTGTGAGTTAAACCTGGAGAGGTTGACCAAGATTCACTCCAAAAATATTATTTGTTTATATCCCTTATCCTCTCCTCTCTCTAAGAGAAAGATCTTGTTTTATTCAGGTTTCTATTTCAGTGACTAGTGCCACATGACCGTTGGATGGATGGGTGAAGCATGTATGGGCTAATGGGCTCCATGGGGCTGGGATCACAATTTAACTGAACTGTCCACGTTCACAAATCACTTGGTTGACTTTGAGAAAGGATGTTGGTTTCATTCCTTTTACTCCCTATTTCACCCCTTTTATTACCATATATTTCCTAAAGAGAAAGTCTGGCCAATATCAAAACAAAGCACTCTACTCTGTTTTTAATTACCTTTTTCAAGGCTGCACTAGCAATGCAAATGCTGCCTGGTCTAACTTGAGCTGCAAACAGAAACGTCTGCTTTCCTTGAAAGTGCTGAACAGAGTGCACGAAGCTTAGAGTGATAAGGGTTGAATTTTCGGGTTTATCTTTTAATAGGGACGATAAGATTCTAATGCCTCAGCCCTCTGTGCTATCTGGATGCTGATGGTGGGAACAGTCACCAGAGGGATGTACTGGGCGGTGGGGGGGGGCCCTGGGTTAACCTCAGAGAAACACAAATATGAGTGGGTGGAGTGCTTGCTTTCCATGAGAATCTCTGTCCCTCTCTTTCACAGCCTGGCCCAAACGATCGGGCTTTTTGCCAGTAAGCAAAGCAATGGAATATTTTTTCCATTGGTCAGAGGAAGTTTTCTTTCTTTCTTTTTTTTTTTTTTTCCTTTTTGTGAATGGAGATAAAAACGTTCATTTGAAAAGGGAACTTTAGGAATTTCATTTTAGTAAAATGAAAGGCTGCTTAGATTCCCAGGAAGCCCTGGAGGAAGGTGCAAATCCCAAGGCAGCAAGAGCAAGGGTCCTCGGAAACCTGCAGATGTGCGTGTAAATCCTAATTCTATTGCAGACCAGCTGTGCAGTCTTAATGTTGCTTTACCTTCATGAACTTCAGTTTTCTTGACTATCACATGGGGAAAATTTTAGGTAAATAAAGTGAAAGGAGTGCAAGTAAAATATGTAGAAGACACTCAATATTTATTAGTTTCATTCTTTTGCTTTTTAACTCAGACAAAGGATTACACAGGCTTCTCACCAGTCTCCTGTGTATTTGGGAACCAAGTCATGAATACAAATCTAGGACGCCCAAGGGAAGGCTTTGCATATACAATGTCTTATCCTGCCAGCTGATCTCATTCACTTCGACTCACCAAATATTTATTAAGTGCATGCTTGCGCTTAAAACTGACTGAGTCTGTAGAGTTTGCAGTTGGATGAGAGATGGTTACTGACTTCTGTCTTCCAGAAACTTGTCTCTTATACAATGACAAAACTTGATATGTTGGGCAGATTACTAGTACAAGGCAATGTGTGTACACGCATGTGTTCCTGTGTGCATGCACGTGTGTGTGTGTGTGTGTGTGTGTGTGGTCATGCACATAAATAGTTTTGGGAGGAGGATATCAACAAGGGCCAAAGGAATGAAAGGGACTGCTTAATTTTCTTGGCTGGGGTTGGAGGCGCTGTACAAGGAACAAAAATATCACCCCTACAACTGCTCTTTCTTCTGGACCAAAGTCAGAAGCCTCTGGCTTTCAAAAATACCCAGATAATTTCCCTCTCACTACTGCTCAATATTGCTTTAAATGCCAAGAACGTTGGAGCCTCCATGCCTCCAGGCCAGCTATTTCTTCTGGCTGGAATTCTCTTTTCCAACTTTAGAAATCTGACTCATGCATCCACTCCCAGCTCAAAACTCCTCTATGAAGCTCTCTCTCCTTTTGTAGATCTATTACCTAATGTAGACATGATACATATTTTAGGAGTGAATGAAATCAGTCCTATAAATGGTTCTGAAAGTTAATTTCTGCCAAAAATATTCCACTAGCCCCCAAACTGTCTTGAGACTTTTAATAACTTGCCAATAACCCGCCTCTGGGTTATTCTATCCTCATCTTCTCCCTCCTCCCCCTTCTTGCCAAGTCAGAGAGCAAAAGCTTCTACGGAAGCACGAAGTCCTCTCTGCTATTAGCTTGCCTTGAGTATCAACCCACCAAGCAGAAGAAAAAGCAGAACACTATGTGTTTTGTGACGTAACTGCCCCTCTAAATGGGGGACCGACAAGTAAATTAAATGAGGACATGAAGAACAAAGTGTTAAAATACGGGGAGTCCTGCCATTGGTCTCTTTCAAGGAGAACTGTCAAGTGAAAATTCACTCAGTTTGTATGAACGTGACAAAAAACTCTAAATACTGAGAACAGTAAAAAATGCAAATCATTCTGCCAAGTAATTAATTACAGATTTCCCTTTTGACATGTGAATTGATTTAAAGGGGTTTGATAGTTGGTAGATACTGTGAAATGACCATACTGTACCTTAGGGCAAAACTCCATGAATATTCTCTTACCCTTCTCTGTAATGGGAATGATCTCTAAAATATGGATAATGACCATCTAACAGGAAGTGACTCAGGGCCTGGCAAGGCCTTAGGAACTTGTCTGATGAGCCCTTCAAAATATCTGCAAAATTCAATGAGTCCAACAGGACCACTGAAATTCAGTAGTCTTCTGGGATTTATAGAGAAGGTTCAGGAGACACTTTCTTGGGAAACCAAGAGTATGGCTCAAATTCTTGCTCGGTTTTTGATAAAGTTGAGTTGTACTCAGGCCACACCCACATCCCCTCCCTGCCCTGGGTTGACCCTGTTTATCTCTGTGAGGTGTAGATGGGAGCAGGGTGGCCTGGTGGCAGGCCTGTTCTCTGGGATTTCAGTTTCTATCGTGACTTGTTTTCAGCCCTTTATTAATTTGTTCCCTCTTCTTTTCTTTTTTAATTTGGAGGCAACTCTAAAGTGCTTCTAGGGCACGAGACAGCTGGTTTTTTACCACGTTGCTGATTGAGTTCATAGCATTTTCTTTGCCTCTCCCCCATCCCCCGCCCAAATCAGATGGAAACTTATTGGCAATGATATGAAGCATTTATGCTTTTTCCACCCCTTTTTTTTTTTAATCAGGAAAAACATTGGAAAAACAGATTGTATGCCCAGGCTGCTGGCTCTTGAAATTCCCTCCCTGTTCAGACCTATTATCACAGTAACAAAAATGGTTTCGATAACATGAATCTAACCAGCATTCACTTCAATCTGCCCCCAGGACAAGGAGGGGTGGACTCTCCCTCCTCTCTGGGGACAGGAACTGGGCTTTTTCAGGAATTCAGCTCTGCCAGAAATGGAGCAGGAATTTGGGCCATACTCTGTCAATCATTTCCAAGAGAAAGGGACTTTTTTGGATATACATTCAAGGGAAGGGGGAGACAGCATCGCCCCTGTGTGGGCAATAGAACGTGTTTAGCGGGCTCAGCTTTGGCGCTGTACCTGGAGCTCACACCACCCCTTCTGGGTCACACTCCGGATGTTTGTGGCCCCAGAATTCCTTGCCAAAATGACCTTTAGCCTGCTTAGAAGAGTTTTTCTGGGCTTCTTCCTGGCGTGTGTTCTCTGGAGGATGGATGCTGTGTAAATCTTAAGCCTGATGGGTGGCCAACGGGTAGCCCTTTGTGGGGATGCAGAGGGAGACTGAGCTTCCTTGCTGGAGGACAGAGATGGGGGTAGGAAGAGATGGGCGTGGGCCAGTGGTGGACTCTATTCATGCTGCCATGTCCTGGTGCAGAAGTTGGAGGAGGTTGAGAACTCAAGTTAATCCAGGTCTTGTAGGTGGTTATGAGGGTAAATATGGTAGGATAGAAGGATGAGCAGTCAGTTAGTTTGATACATTGTGTCTGAATATTTAAACTTATGGTGTGTTGCTCTCCGTTTACATTATTGCCTGAAGCCCCCAAATGTTAAAAGAGGGGCTGGGGAAGATTTGCTATAATTACTCAGGCCCCTTGATCTGCTGAGCTAACTCAGGAGGAGTAAGTTGAGTATGTTTTCTGGGTGGACCTATCTCTGCTTTCCCTTGGGGAGTGGGGAGGGAGTTTTCTGTTGCGGAAAGAACCTGAGATTTGGAGCCAGAAAGATGTCGATTCAACAGACATGTATTAAGCACCTATTGTGTGTCAACCAGAAATAGACACCGGGATAGACAAAACACAGCCAACATTCTCAGAAGATTTATAGCAGGAAAATGGATATTTGTGCAAAATACAGCAAGAAGACAATGTGTTAAAATCACTGTTAGCCAGGATACTGTTTATTTATTTATTCTTTTATTATTGTTTTTTATTGAGGTAACATTGATTTATAATATTACATAAGTTTCAAGTATACAACATTACATTTCTACTTCCATATACCCTACAGCAGGCTCACCACCAACAATTTAGTTTCCATCTGTCACTCCACACTTGGTTTTGCCCTCCCGTCACCCCTCCTCTCTGGTAACCAGTACTCTGTTCTTTACATCTTCATGTTCGTTTTTGTTTAGTTTGATTCGTTTACTTATTATATTTTGGTCTGTTTGTTTCTTTGTTTATTCAGTTTTTATAGTCTACGTATGAGTGAAATCTTAAGATATTTGTCTTTCTCCATCTGACTTATTTCACATAGCATAGCACTCTCAAGTTTCATTCCTGTTGTGGGAAATGACAAGGTTTCCTGCGTTTTATGGCTGAGTAGTATTCCACTGAATATATGTGCCACATCTTATTTATCCGTTTATTCGTTGATGGGCACTTTTAGGTTGTTTCCGTATCTTGGCTATTGTAAACAATGCTGCAATGAACATAGGGATGCATATATCTTTTCAAATTAGTGTTTTCGTATTCTTTGGACAAATATGCAGAAGTGGAGTTGCTGGGTCATATGGTAGTTCTAGTTTTAACTTTTTGAGGAATTGCTATACTGTCTTCCACAGTGGCTGCACCAATTTACATTCTCACCAACTGTCTATGAGGGTTCCCTTTTATAGACATCCTCACTGACACTTGTTATTTCTTGTCTTTTTGATAATAGCCATTCTGACAGGTGTGAGGTGACATGTCATTGTGGTTTCGATTTGAATTCCCCTGACGATTAATGATGTTGAGCATCTTTCCATGGGTCTGTTGGCCACCTGTATGTCTTCTTTGGAAAACATGTAGACAACGTACAACTCCTCTGCCCATTTTTCAATCGGGTTGTTGTTGTTGTTGTTTTTAAGATTAAAAAAAATATTTATTGTATTTATTTATTTTTGGCTGCATTGGGTCTTCGTTGCTGAGCGTGGGCTTTCTCTGGTTGCGGCGAGCGGGGGCTACTCTTCATTAAGGTGTGAGGGCTTCTCATTGTGGTGGCTTCTCTTGTGGTGGAGCACAGGCTCTAGGCACACGGGCTTCAGTAGTTGTGCCACACAGGCCCAGTAGTTGTGGCTCATGGGCTCTAGAGCACAGGCTCAGTAGTTGTGGCACATGGGCTTAGTTGCTCTGCAGCATGTGGTGTCGTCCTGGACCAGGGCTCGAATCCGTGTCTCCTACATTGGCAGGCGGATTCTTAACCACTGTGCCACCATGGAAGCCCAGGTTGTTTGGGTTTTTTTTGTTGTTGTTGTTGTTAAGTTATATGAATTCTTTATATATTTTGGATGTTAACCCCTTATCAGATATATCATTTGTAAATATCTTCTCTCATTTGGTAGGCTTTTTGTTTGATTGATGGTTTCCTTTGCTGTGGAGAAACTTTTTAGTTTGATGTAATTCCATTCCATTTGTTTATTTTTGTTTTGCTTCCCTTGCCTGAGGAGACATATCCAGAAGGATATTGCTAAAACTGATGTCCAAGAGCATACTGCCCGTGTTTTTTTTGAGTAGTATGGTTTCAGGTCTAATATTCAATTCTTTAATCAATTTTGGGTTCATTTTTGTGAATGATGTGACGTAGTAGTGGTTTCATTTTTTTTGCATATGACTCTCCAGTTTCCCAACACCATTTATTGAAGAGACCATCCTCTCTCCATTGTAAGTTCTTTGCTCCTTTGTCATAAATTAATTGTCTGTATATGTGTGGATTTATTTCTGGACTCTCAATTCTGTTCCATTGGTCTATGTATCTGTTTTTCTGCCAATACCATACTGTTTTGATTACTATGTCTTTGTAATATAATTTGAAATCAGGAAGTGTGATACCTCCAGCTTTGTTCTTTTTTCTCAGATTGCTTTGGCTATTCAGGGTCTTTTGTTTTTCCATACAAATTTTTGACTTTTTTTTTCTCTTTCTGTGAAAAATTTCCTTGGGATTTTGATAGAGATTGCATTGAATCTATATATAGCTTTAGGGAATATGGACATTTTGACGATGTTAATGCTTCCAATTCATGAGCATGGAATATTTTTCCATTTATTTGTGTCTTCTTCAGTTTCTTTCAACAATGTCTTACAGTTCTCAGTGTACAGGTGTTTCATCTTCTTGGTTAAACTTATTCCTAAGTATTTAATTCTTTTTGTCGCAGTTGTAAATGGAGTGGTTTTTAAAATTTCTCTTTGTGCTAGCTCATTGCTAGCATATAGAAATACAACAGAGTTTTGTATATTGACTTTGCATCCTGCAACTTTACTGTATTTTTTATTTCTAATAGTATTTTTTTTTGTATGTGTGGAGTCTTTGGGGTTTTCTATATATAAAATCATGCCATCTGAAATTTAGCCAGTATACTTTAATCCAATAAGGGTGTGGATCTAAAAGAAGAAGCAGGTCTCTGGAGGAAAAGTTGAGCAAGTCTAAAAGAAGAAGCAGGTCTCTGGAGGAAGAGTTGAACAAGTCTTCACAGAGGTGACATTTACCCTGGGTATTTAACCTGGGATTAGCAAATGTCTGCCAGGAGAAAGGAGGAAACCATGACTGGAGGAAATGATTTGTGCAGAAGAATGGAGACCTATGAGGACCTCTAATTTGATTTTAGAATTAACTTTGTTACTTACTTATTGGGTACATTACTTAACATTTCTTAACTTTAGTTTCCTCTTCTATGTAATGGGGATAGTAATGTAATAGCATGACCATTACATGAAATAGTGGATTTGAAACACATATTTTAAATTCTAAATAAAGCACTAACTAAATCTTAATGATTGTTGAAAGTGGGACTTCAGGCCTAAATTCCTCTAAGTCCCAGCTGGGGAGTACTCTGCAGAGTTTAGTGTGAGAGTTGGGATGTCTCCTGGGGGTCCTGTTGACATGCATCCTGAGAATAATCAACCTCTGGAACAGAAGGAACATTGGGTACAAGGTGGGCTGGCCCGGGGTTGGTGCAGGAGGACAATCAGGAATGGAAGGGCTGCATTCTACTTTTCTTTAGAAGTAAGCCAATGCTTTACTACAGCCTAGAAGTGAGCCTGAGTCTCTGATCTTTGATTAAGCAATATAAATTATAGGACCTTCTAGATCTGTGGTCAGGCTTCACCAGTTCTCCCTTGCAAAGCCCTTACCCTGCAGAGGCAGTTTTCTTTATTATTCTCAGGCAAGAGGCAGCAGTTTTGAATTCTTCTATTGTCACTGGTGCTGCTGAGGAATAAATAACCTGAGGACAAAGACCGTGTCTTATAAATTCAGAGTCCCTGCAATCCTAAATCAATAATGAGCACAGCATGTATTTGTCACATGAATGAATTATTGGAAAGGAAGCTGCTCTTCCAGACTCTTACAGGGCATATTCCCTTCCCTGCTGATTTAAAAGGACAAAGTGTCTTGTGTGCTCTGGTCAGTTCTTCATGCCCATGGCTGTCCAGCCTAATTGCTAAGTGCCAGCCCACTGAAGCCTCGTCAATGATAGTACATCTTCCTTGGGGTCACCTCCTTCAGGGCAGAGCCCCATGGCCCACAGGACACTGACAGCTTCTGTTTCACATCTGTTTTTACTTCTGCCTAAGCCTTCTGGGTCACTGCCTTGGCCCAGTGATCTCCCCTTTCACCTTGGTTCCCACACCAGGTCAAGACAGGGAGACCTCCTCTTCTCTTCCCAGCCCCCGGGGCCTCTCTCTGTTCCCTGTCCACACTCTGCTGGTCCCTGCCAGTTGTGGATGCAGAGTCTAAGGCTGTCCCCCAGCACCAGGGTGCTCGGCTCTCACCAGCCTGGTCCCACTCTTGTCTCTCAGTGAGAGCCTGTTTGCTACTCACATGTGTTCATCCTGACCTTCGGGTCTTGGAATGTTGGCACGCACATGTAGCCAAGGAATCCAATCTGCTTGAAGCATTAGGTCTTCAAATAGTCAGAACCCAGGGAGGCTTCTTGACACTAGCCTTGCATCAGCTGCATGGTTTCCGGAATTGTCATCCCCACCCTCCCACTTAATCATTTGGGTCGTAGTTGAGGGTGCATGCCTAGATGCAGGGTTGAATTGTTTGTAATAAAAGGGAGGGAGATACAGAATCTTCTTTCATCTCCTTGTCCTTCTCTGCAGTTCATACTTCATCCCAAAGGGCTTTCAATCAAAGAAACAAACAAACAAACCATGTTCACTGAAAAAGCTTACTGGCTGGAGGGGTAAGGCAGCCCACCATAGTTACATTAGTGGTTGTTAAGGAAACACAGTAGGAATAAAGGAGGTGACCTGTGATCTCAAGCAATTTATAATCTAGTTATGAAGACAGAACTAAACCATGTGAAACCATGGCAAACCATGTCAAAGAGATTAGTATTAAGTGCCTATGTGGCACTTAGTAATAAGTGATGATGGACGCTGTGGAGATCTGAGGAGGCTGTTTGGAGGAGATGGAGCTTGAGACAGATCTGTAAGGATGGAGGGTGTGTGTGTGTGTGTTTATTATATCCTCAGCATCCAGTACAGTGACTGGCAAGTCATAGGTGATCAATATATATTTTGTATGAATTAATGCACTGGAAAGAGAAGAAAAGACGAACGGAGGATGATGTAAACACAGAGTTGAACAGGGCATGTTTGAAACCCAGTGACAGGATTGCCGAGTGAGTGGAAAAAATCAGGCTGAATGGGGAGGGTGAGCGGAGCAAAAAGTAAACCCTTGCTAATTGTCAGGGGAAGTCCGGGCTGTCTGATGTCGCTGGCTGTGTTCATCAGGGCAGGGCATGCTAAGTGCAGATCCCTTTTCACTTTCTGAGCCAGTTTTCTCATTCCAGTGGGCTCTGGGAAAGTGTTGCTGGTATCACAGAGATCAAAAACCTGGGGCTGCAAATAAGCAAGGGGAGTGAGTGCAGGGAAGCAATGAGGGTCACTGAGATAGGCCTCTATTGCTGAGCAAAGCCAAACAATTCAGACCTTCATACCCCCAAAGTCAAACCCAAACAAAGCTGTAAAACGGGAGGGAGGGGCCATCAGGAGGGAGTCACGTGCCTGATGTGGAGAAATGCAGGGGGGCCAGAATGACTGGCTAGGACAACTGTCCTTTAATCGTGTTGCTCCTCCAGTAAGCGTGGAAATCTGTGGAAAATTTTGCCCTGTGTGTGAGATTCAGAATAAGCACCAGAATACCCTTGTTGCCCTTTGAGACCATACATGTAACTGTTTGTTTATACCATAAACATTTATGGAGGGTCTATTATGTGCTAGGCCTGTGTATCTGTACCCTGGTGATTGTGTTTGAGCCACGGACTCTGTCCTTACGGAGCTTACAGTTTACTGCAGAGAGAGATAATAAAGAGGTAAATGAGGAAATAAGAAGAAAGGTGGTGAAATTGATTTCTTCTATCAAATATTCAGATGGATAAAGGATAAGGAATTGGAGTTCTAAAATAGAGCGTGACTGATTCTCCCTCCAGAAATGGGCCTGTTCTTGTACAAGAAGTAAGACTGAATTTAAAAAAAAAAGAGAAACCAAAAATCAGAAAACCAAAATGAAAAATCAAAAACACAAAAAATCAGAGTATACCAAAACTATGAGTGGAGCTGCTCTCAAGCAGGCTGTTTTTCAAACTAAACATGGGGCTACACGGACCAGCACAAAGGTGCTAATGGAGAGATCGGTAGGGGATGTTTGACAGTAGATATGCTCTAGAAAAGACATCTCTGTTGAACTGATGGATACACTTGGGTGAATAAGTGAGGGTTTCAGGGAAGCAGTGCTGACTAGTAAAATCTCTGGAGTCAGAAATATCTGAGCTCCTACTTTCCAGCTGGGTGAACTTGGAAAAATTTAGCCTCTCTAAGCCTGTTTGCTCATCTGTAAAATAAAGATATTACTACCTCCCAGGTGGTTAAAATAGATTCTTATGTAATACATCTAGCACAGAGCTTGGCATATAGTGTGTGCATGATAGAATCGAACAATTTCAACCTTTATCCCTTGAGGTCCAAAGGGTGGGGGGTTGGTAGAGATGGAAAGGGTAGGGAAGCCAGGAGCAGAACTTAAGCAGGACAGAGAGTGACATGTTCACATGAGAATCGAAAGGGAACAAAAGACACAAAGATGTGTTTGCTGGCTGAGAAGCAAATTTGAATATTCTAATTCTCCAGATCCTTCTCTAAGAAACATTGCTGTAGGTAGCAGTCTGGTCGCTCTTCCCTGCAAGTGAAGCAGACTGGTCTCTTAGGAGCGCTGAAAGAATCCAGCCCCGAGTGCTTGGTCTTGATTGTTCATGGCCGAGGGGTGTGTTATTGAATATATATGGTTGTAGGTGTGCACACAAGCACACGCATTTGTGGCTGAATCCCAAATTTATGCAGTGTGTCCTGATGTATAGGAAAATATTGCTTCTAGTCTATTCTTCTGCATGAGTCACTGTTCATTTAGTACGTTTAGTAGGGTCAGTGTGTGTGTGTTTGAGTGTGTGTGTGTGCGCACACGTGCGTATGTGTGTCTTATACTTGCCAGTAAACAATGCATCAAAATTCTGGTTTAGAGGATCTTTTTGGTAAATAGTCTTTCAGCTGAATACCTGGTCTTTCAGATTCCCTTCCCTTTCCCTGTTTCTTCCCCAGATAGTATATGGGAATGCTTCTGTGACCTCAAGACGGGGGAAAAGAGCGCCTCAGATCTACCTGCTGGCCTCCACTCTTGCTGCCCTGCTTTGTGAACAGGCTGGTTTGAACAGTTCAGCCTGGTCATCAGGCTGGACTGTGCCCCCCCGAGACAGGACTGGTTCTTTTCCATTTCCTGGAGCTTTGTTCTGGCTCCTGTTGCTAGTCTATGGTCCCAGCCATCTGGTCCCATTACTTAGTGGGTAGAAACTCCATGTTCTACTTTCTCGTTCCTCCTCTCCTGAGATTTGTGGGGCTTCAGGCCTTCTTTTTCTCCACACACACACACACACACACACACACACACACTGAGGAGAGACAGAAGCAGGGTCTCAAAGCCCATCTTTCCAGCCACCCACCTCATCCAACGCTGTGTGCTCTCTCTCTCAAGCCGGCTTGTAAGCGACCCTGAGCTGATTGCCAGTCTTCTCTCACTCTCTTTTTAAAATTCTTAACAAATTTAATGCCAGCAATATTTAGAATACAATTATTAACTTACATTAAAGTATGGCTCCTAGCTTCCAAATTTTATTTATTTAATTTATTTTAATTTTTTAAATTTTGTTGAAGTATAGTTAATTTATAATGTGTTAATTTCTTCTGTACAGCCAAGTGCTCAGTTATACACACACACGTATATATACATATGTATATATTCTTTTTCATATTCTCTTCCATTACGGTTTGTCACTGGATATTGAATATAATTCCCTGCGCTATATGGTAGGACCTTGTTGTTTATCCATCCTATGTATAATAGTTTGCATGTGCTAACTTCAAACTCCCACTCCATCTCTCCCCCACCCCCCGTCCCTCTTGGCAACCACAAGCCTGTTCTCTATGTCTGTGAGTCTGTCTATTTCATAGATATGTTGATTTGCATTGTATTTTAGATTCCACATATAAGCAATATTATATGGTATTTGTCTTTCTCTTTCTGGCCAGTTTTCTCAAAGAGCAGTAGTCCCAACCTTGGCCATGCATTGGAATCAGCTGGCAAGTTTCTTCAAACCCTGATGCCTAGATCCTGTGTCCAGATATTACATTGTAAGTGGTGTGTCTGGATCCATGGAAATGATGGGCAGCCAAGTTTGAGAGCCACTGTCCAGAGGCTCACAGACTCCAGATGAGGGCATGGGCCACAAGTCCTTGCATTTTTGGAGTATGTCTTGCCCACCCAGATGTTCCCATCATGTGCAGCCTACCACTGGAGGTTCCTCACCTCCACATGGCAGGGAGTGGAGATGATGACACGAGCAGTGACTTCTCCATCCACGTCCTCCTTCCTCCTCTCCTCTCCAAAGCCAGAAAGGAAGGGACTCCACTTGGCTCTGTATTTTCTCCCCAACTCCCTTTACATCACACGTTTGAGTTCTTTTCACTCTGGCTCTTGGCAACTTAATAGTTAAGTCACTTAGCCAGTGATTTATCAACAGAAGCTTAAAGAATTTAGAAAAAACTTTTCTCTCATGATGATACTAGGTATTCAAGGCTATTATCTTGGGGAGAATTCAAAAATTTTATTTTTAAATTTCAAAAACAGAATATTTGTTTTTTATTTGAATTTCTGCTATAAAAATGCTTAAACTCTACTAAGGGAGATGAAACAATAGAGGAAAAAGGAGGAGCCAGTAATGTATATAAGGCATAACATTTATGTATGTATGAGTTTGCGAGGACTGCCATAACAGAATACACAGACTGGGTGGTTTAAACAATGGAAACTTATTTTCGCACAGTTCTAGAGGCTGGAAGTTCAAGATCAAGGTGCATGCACACACAATTTGTTTCCTCTGAGGGCCACAATGGAAGGAACTGTCCCAGACCTCTCTCCTTGCCTTATAGTTGGCCACCTTCTTTCTGTGTCCTCATACAGTTGTTTCTCTCTGCATGTGTCCCTGGTGTCTCTCTGTGCATCCAAATCTCTCTTCTTACAAGGACACCAGTCAGATTGGATTAGGACCCATCCTAATGGCAGCATTTTAACTTAATCACCTCTTTAAAGACCTTATCTCGAAATCTTTTTGTTGTTGTTGTTCACTATTTTGTTTTTTGGGGTTTTTTTTGGTCACACCGCACAGCATGTGGGATCTTAGTTCCCAGAGCAGGGATTGCACCCTACCCCCTTGCATTGGAAGCATGGAGTCGTAACCACTGGATCACCAGGGAAGTCCTACATTTCACTTTTTAATAGTTACAGGTCAACCAGGCAGAACCAAGCATCTTGTCTACATGGAAAATTAAATCCAGTTCACAGACGTTTTCAAAACACTTGTCTAATGTTTCCACAAATACTTGAATTAGATCTAAAATGCCAAGTTCACTTTCTGAAGAACCCCCATAAAAGACAAAATATAATGTTGCATAATGTCTATAAATCAGGTTGTTGTCAGATCCTCCAATTAATAATCCTCCTTCTAGGAAATTACAAACATTTTCATCTCTCTGAGATACCACATGGAATGTTTCCCTGATGATTTGCTGTTGTGTATCCTCACTGTAGGGCTGGTAGAACTTAGGAGAGCCGCGGCTTCCGGTGGCTGTTAGAGATGAGGATCGCCTTGATCATGCCTGAGCCCGACCGACCGGGTGGGAGCTGGGGGCCAGGGCGGGGACGGGCGCGCGAGCCTTGCCTCGGAATCTCGCTGGCCATCCTTCCCTACCCGCCGGCTTCTGCACACGCGTGGGTGCGCCCCCCCACCCCCGCGCCCGGCTCTCGAAATGTTATTACATATCTCCTAATATGGTATGAGGGGTTAGGACTTAAACACAGGAATTTTGTGGGGACACAATTCAGCCCATAACAATATATTACTTAAAAGATAAAAAGGTGAGAGCCAGAACTTTTATGTATTTTTAGTACCCATAGCTTGCAAAGAGCTTTTGTAATTATTATTTCATTTAATCTCAACAAATTCTTATAAAGTATTACTCTAATTTTATTTGGAGATGAGACAACTGAGGCACAGAGGATCTAGGTGACTTTGTTCAGGTCATTGAGATAATTACTAAAAGAGAACTTAAAACAAGTAAGTGTGTGTGTGTGTGTGTGTGTGTGTGTGTGTGTGTGTGTTTCAGTGTAAGCAAGTAAGTCTGTGTGTGTCTGTTTCAGTGTGTCTGTGTCTCTATAGTATAGATTAAGCAGTAATAGAATAAAATGATTGAATAATAATACTCTGGTCTGTATTATTTTTTGGGGGCGGAGGGATATTGAGAGGAATGACCAACACATTTGTACAAAATTAGTAAAATCCTAATACAAAAGAAAAATCAAATCCCAAGCTCAGTGTAAGATAGAGATCAGAGGGAAATACTGAAGAGTAGTGAAAAGGGTCCAGTCTGAACTATGGCATGAGGTTTACATTAAAGGAAACTCTTTAGGGTGAAGATAAATATCCAAACAAGTAAGACTAAATATTGGATACAGTCGAGGTCCTTTACCCAGCTTCAGTAAACTAAACTGAGAGCACAAAATGAATTCGTATGATAATGTCCCATTAGATTTTTATAAAGTATTTTGAGTGAATTATCTTATTGAATCTTCACAGTGACCCATTAAGGAGGCTAAATATTATTACCATCTTTATTCTGTTTTTGAGAAGATCGAGGATCCTATAGTTTGAAATGCATTGCCAAAGATCAGCCAGCCAGTAAGTAGAGCTGGGATTAAAACCCAAATATGTTGGTTTGAGACTCCATGCTCTTTATTGTGCACTATACCGTTATGCATTTTCTTTAATTCTGCACCAGACAGAGATCTTTAAAGTGGACCCTATGATTTGGGTATCATCCCATGCCCAGTGTCTAACACACTGCCTGAAACCGAGTACACTGTCACTGCTAAATAAAAGGAATGAGTGAATTAAGCAGGGAAGCCTTCTGTTCAGATATAGAGGCCTGATTGCATGGGTTTGTCCTTTCTTTCATCAGAGTATATGAAACTTATGATAAAACAATTTTTAAAAGATAAGGAAGAGGAATAGGGTTATCAGGGATTTTGACAAATTTCTGGAAGATGGAAAGCACATGTCAGGAGAATAACTGATGAAGTCAGGGAAGGGAGCCACAGTGAATATATGTACGGATGAAAGTGCACAAGGATGCAGTTATCAGCCCATTTGGACCACAGAGCACCTCAGGTGTTGGAAATATGGTGCAAGAGTGAATACAGACTAAACAAAGAAATTAACTTATAGTTTGTCCATTGGATAATCTCTTCTCAAATGAATGAAGCCTACATAAGCCAGATGCTTTCTTCTCTAGGAGATCAAACAAACAAATGTGAAGAGGTTCCTTTCTAAAGAAACCTTAATGGCTCTACTGCAGGACTTCTCAACTGGGCATTTCTGGCATTTGGGGCTGGACAATTCTGTTTTGCAGTGGGTTGCCCTGTGCATTGTGGAGTGTTTAGTAGTATCCGTGGCTTCGTCCACTAGATGCCATTGGCATTCATTCCCCCTCAGTTTTGACAACAACAAACATCTCCAAAACTGCCAGATAGCCCCTGGAGGGCAAATCATTCCTGGTAGAAATGACTTCCACATCCTTTCACTTAGGAGACCCCCAGTGTAATGTCCAATTTGTGCTTGATTACCTAATTCAAAGGTTGACAGTATTCAGAACATCGAATCAGGTTTTTTTTTTTTTTTAAATTCTCTACTAAATATGAAAAAACAAATATTTGAGGAAATATAGCATAATATAAAAACAAGTGCTATGATAACATAATCAAAGAAAAAACCCTTATTACTTAAAAATGTCATTTTATGTAACAAGTTTAAAAAAGATTGGATAGCAAAGTCTAAGAAATCTCCAAGAGTGTGTAATAAAATGCAGAGATAGAAAATATGATGACAAAAGGTCAGAGATATGACAGATAAGTCCAGGAAGTCAATATCTGATTAACAAGTTTCCAGAAAGAGAGAACTGTGTACATAAAGGGAAAATTATCAAAGAACTAATTTAACTATCCAGATCTAAAGGATAGATCTCAATTATAATGACATCCGAATGTCTAGTACAATCAATGAAAAGACGGCCATCCTTAAACACATTATTTTGAAATCACAGAATACCAAAATAAAGAGAGATTATAAAAGGTGAGAGAGGGAGAGAGAGAGAGAAAGAATGAATAGTTTATCCTCAAAAAAAACAAGATAGAAGATACTGGAGCAATAACATTATATTTCTTAGGGAAAATGAGTTTTCAGCCTAGAATTCTATATCCAAACAAACACTAAATTGTTCTGGTAAAAATAAATATAATTTTTCAATTTAAGGAAGAAATATTTCCTGACACACTCATTTTTATGAAGCTTCTTGAAGAAATGCCTCTGTTGGCTAGGATGCCTTTTAGTGAAAGATCATAAAATTCCAACTCAACTGGCTTGCACAGAAAGACACAAATTACCTCAAATAACAGAAATCTAGAAGTGGACGGTTGACTCAGCTGTTACTGAACTCAGGTCTGGCTGCTCACCACTCAAAAGCCAATACTTGAGAGGCAAGTGTTGGTAGAAAGGAAAGTTTGCTTTATTCCAGAGGCTGGCAACTGTGGGAGAAGGGAGATTCATGTCCAAAGGCCAACTCTCCTCTTGATCAGTGGGCAAGAACTTTTAAAGGAGCGTTTCAGGGGTGCACCAGTGGAGGGAGGGGGCTACACGTAGAAACAGCACAGTCAGCTCTGACAGTCGTCTTGAAATTGGTCATGCGGTGGTCTGATCAGCGTCATCTTGATTGTTCTAAGTACAATTAGTCTTCAGTTCCAGGGTCAGTTTGTTCCCATTTCTTTGAGTCCGGTTCTCAGAATTGTGGCAGCTTATGTCATGGCTACAGCCTGGTCATCGTGCAGTTAACTTCTTCCACCTGGTGGGGGTTTCAGTATCTGTAAAACAGCTCACAGGATATGGCTCAGAATATTATCTATAGCTTTTGAGGAGGAACTAAAAGACCTTGAACTAAAAGTCCTTTGCTTACTGACTAAACTATTATTATTTTTCCCTGTTTGACTGCTTTTCCTTTGTTTCTGCATTTTCTCATTTGTCTGATTAAATTTATTCTTTGACTAAAGTTTTTCTACAGACAAAAGGCAGGTTGAGGACATTGGTGGAGGGAGTCTGTCCATAGGGCCCTCTCCGATTCACTATATCACCAAATTTTTAAGTTCTTCCCATCTTCCTATTCTGTCATTCTTGATGAGTTGCATAGTCCTTGGATAGCTCCCCTCTTGTTAGATGATGATTTCTGCAACTAGATGTTACATATGGGTATGATACTGGACAGAGGAAGAAAGAACATTCTATTCTGTGGGTCTTTTTTTCTTTTTTTAATTAAATACTTCATTGGAACGTCCCTCAGCAAGTTTTCCCTCGTGTTTCATTGTTCAGAATGGAATATATGCCCACTCTCAAACCAGTCATTAGCAAGGGGAGAAGTAGTAACATGATCGACTTAGCAAAGTGTAGGATCGGTAGGAGAAGGGTGGGATACTGGAATAAAAACAAGATTTTGTTAGAAAGAGGGATGTGTGTCTGCTACAATGCAGCAGCAAATTTGGGATTAAACTAAAAAAGAAGACAGAATCCAGGTATGGTGGAACTGATCCAGGAAAGGAGGAAGGAGAAATTCAGGAAGAACAATGCACAAGGCCCAGAGAGCACAGGTCTAGGTTGGATCAGAGGGACCTAGGTAGGAGACATCTGTGTAAAAAGAGAAAATAAGTTTTGATAAAAATTTTTGTTATGATAATGGCAAAAAATAGGCATTTGAAATTCTAGAAAAAGTGTTAATAAGAAAGGACTGCAACCATAAAAACACTACTTAATTCTGCTGTGTTCAATATTGGCATGGCCATGAAACCAGGGACACCATTGGTTACTTTCAACTTCCAGAATCCATCAGCGAAAGCTGGTTACAGAAGAAAGGTAACAGCAATCACTTTTTTTTTTTTTTTTTTTTTTGTGGTACGCGGGCCTCTCACTGTTGTGGCCTCTCCTGTTGTGGAGCACAGGCTCCGGCTGCGCAGGTTCAGTGGCCATGGCTCACGGGCCCAGCCGCTCCACGGCATGTGGGATCTTCCCGGACCGGAGCACGAACCTGTGTTCCCTGCATCGGCAGGCGGACTCTCAACCACTGCACCACCAGGGAAGCCCAGCAATCACTTTTGACAGTATGAAAGAAGTGTATATGTGAGAAATTGGGAGAGGCAGATGGGGGAGAAGAGCTGAGAGCTCAAGGAAAGAGCAGGGATGCTAATAATCTTATCTGACAGAGTGACCAGACAAGCAATCAAAAGATACTCTGTTTAGTTGGTGGAACAAGAAAAAAAAGAAGAAGAAGAAATGGTAAAAAGGTAAAGAATATAGGAGATAACATAAGGATTTACTAAGATATTGGGTGCAGGGAAAGATAGGGTGAGGTTATGTGAGCTAATTATCACATCTGCAATTCAAAAGATAATGGATAGAATGAATCAGAAGATAATGGATAGAATGAATCAGAAGCAGGGGTAAAACCTATAATCTAGAGATATGGCACCAACGGGAGAGAACAGCCAGAGTTAAAAATGTTTGCTCTGGGGAGGGAAAGTGGGCTGGAGGAATGCAGACAGAGGCCTATCCTTTGTAAGCCCTTTTTATTATCTCTTATTTCAATCTTGTGCACACACTGTCATTTGATAGCTGAAAGTGTTGTAAAAATGATTTATTTTTACTTTCTGCCATAAGGTAGATACATTTTGTATTACGCATTTTCCGCTTACAGCTGCCTCCTAGACGTTTTCTTTGACATCACATAACCTTTATAATGATTCAATTAATGGTTATATATTAGTATTTTGTATTATTTCTTTGGAAGTCCTGATCCATTCATTCTTGTTCTCTCAGTCTCCCAGTGTCTATGAAGAAACCAAAAGAAGTTGAAGCTTGGGGGTAGCAGCAGATGTCCAAAGAAAAAAGTTTTTTTTTCCTTTGAAAATAACCAAAACTTAAAGTGACCCTCATTAACCCCATGCATTAACCAAGTTCAAAGCCCAGGCAGAGGGGTGCGGCCCTCCTTGCTCATGCAGCAGCCCTGGAGTGGGGGGCTGCATGCACCCCCTGAGACCTGCAAGGCCAGAGGGTGTTCCCAGGCAGCCTGGACAGCATCAACCCACGGCTGCCCTTTGCACTGCCACTGCCTCAAGTTCATTTGAAATGGGCGCTGCCAGAAAGATGAGGCTTCATTTGCAAAGCAAGGGCATGTCTTTAATTATCCTTTAGATCCATACAAAATCGAGGCGGGTGGGGATAGATTTATGGCTTTAGATTCTCTTCTTTGCCATTTATAGAACAGTATTTATCAGGTGTAGGGCACATGGCAGCGCTGAGGCGTGCCAGACGGGATCAAAAGCAAAGCATAAAAACCTTCCCCTTTCAACAAACCTAATCTCCCCCTTCTATCTATAAATGGCCACATTAACCTCATGGCTCAGAAGAGAGATTCATTCTGGCATTTTGCTGTCTGAGGAATCAAGAGCAAGTGGGAGGCTGGCTTCTGTGTGCCAGGCCTGTCTTGCCTCCTCTTTGATGTTTCCCTCAGAAGAACTGAGTCATGGCCAACAGCACTGGGGTGGGGTGCTCTGCATGGCCATGGTCTTGAGAGCATCCCTTTCCCAGGAGGCATTTACATCCCTCCTAGGAGAGCATCAGATGGGAAATGGCTGGCAACACAGCCATGAATCATTCATTCATTCAGTGCTGTTTAGTTAGGTCCCATATGTCCCACACGTTTCCAGGGGGTAATAGATTCTAAGGAAGCAGAAGACATGATTTATTCCTTGAGAAAACTTCAGTGTTACTTGGCAAGAAAGTCCTGCCCATAACGGACTCAGATCATTAAAGCAATTTTTGTTGTTCTTGAGTTTGGGGAAAGAGTTGTTCATTATTGGGGCTTCAGAATGAGTTGGGTATTGCCTAGAATGTATGATGTGGACTAAGCCTTGAAGGCTGGGTAGAACTTGAATAGAAAAGAGGAAAAGAGAGATGTGGAGATCATAAACAAAAGCCCCGAGGCCAGCATAAATGTGGCATGCTTCCAAGAGGAGAGCAGGCAGTACCTGGTAGAAACATCTTTGGGACTCAGTGGTTTCTGGGTGTGTGTCCCATTCTCCTGAACTGTGGCTTGCTGACCAACAGAAACCTGCAGATTCAGGAAGCATACGTACCTTTGCTTCTCCAAAACAAAGTAACCTTTTCCTTGACTCTTCTGCTTCCATAGCTATGGAAGGTATTTTGCTTTTCTTCTTTCTGCAAATTGGAGATGCGTCATCCCTGAATTAGGGTATCACAGTGCAAAATCTTAGAAGCATAGAAACCTTGAGTTTCTCTAGAATGTAATCTCCGTGAAAAGTAAGAGGTTTGTTGGTTTTCTTCTCTCAACGTCTAGAGCAGCCCCTGGCCCGGAGCAAGAGCTCAGTGAGTCGGTCTTACTGATTAACAAAGAATGAAAGCCTAGCCTTCCGCACAATTCAGGAACATCTGGCTTCTGCACTGAGAATCAGAAGACTCAATTTCTGGTCTTTCACTTTGACTCTTATTAGCTTGGGGCCCATCATCCCTCATAACTCAGTTTGCTCATCTTCCAAATTAAAATATTAAAACATATTTTTTACATACCCCACAAAATTGTGAGGATCAACTATCCACTCAATGTATTATTTATTTATTTATTTAAACATCTTTATTGGAGTATAATTGCTTTACAATGGTGTGTTAGTTTCTGCTTTATAACAAAGTGGATCAGTTATACATATACATATGTTCCCATATCTCCTCCCTCTTGTATCTCCCTCCCTCCCACCCTCCCTATCCCTATTGCAAAAGGTTCTTTCTCTCACAGACTGGTGGTTGCCAAGGGGGAGAGAGTTGGGGGAGGGATGGAGTAGGAGATAGGGCTTAGCAAATGTAAGCTTTTATATATCGGATGGATAAACAACAAGGTCCTACTGTATAGCACAGAGAACTATATTCAGTATCCTGTGATGAACCATAAAGGAAAACAAATATAAAAAGAGAATGTATATATATTATATATATATATAACTGAATCACTTTGATGTTCCATAGTCATTAACACAACATTGTAAATCAACTATACTTCAATAAAAGAAAATATTCTTTCTCTGAACAACTTTTTGTCTGGTCTGCTGCATGATGGTTTGGATTACAGTGTTATTTATTAAGAGGGAAGGTGGGATAAGCAATACATCTGGGAGTGGGGTGGTGGGGATTGGTGTGTGGTCAGGGAATTCAGTTTTTGATCTGTCAGCCTCTGAGACATCCATGACATGTTTAGAGGGTAGTTGGATGTTTATAACTGGAGCTTGAGTCAACAGAGTCCAAAGCTGCAGAGAAGGCACACAAAATGTCCATGTCCTTTGGCCTCAGCAATAAAGAGATCATTGGTGACTTTTGCCATCGACACCTATGGAAGCTGGATTTTAGTATTGGGGTATTTACGAAAGGGAAGTGAAAATTAGACAAAGTGATCATGGACAATACAATATACGATACATTTTCTAGGATGTTAAACTATTTTCTATTAACTTCCTATTATGAAAGATGATTTAGTCCTCAAACCATCTCTGCCATATACACATATTTTCCCATCCTTTCTTGCAATATAGTTCTAAGACAGTTTTTGTTAGCACAGTATTTGATCTCCACATTTTTCCATGAGTATGCCCGTACTATGTGCAGCTGAGCCATGTAGACTACTATGGTTTTATTTCCTTTCTTGTACAATACATTTGTGTTTCCTCTGGAATTAATAATTTTTATGATTTTTTTTGTTTAGTTTTCTGCATACCTAGAACAAAACCAATCCAAAACACTGTCAAGAGTATTAATTTTCCCTCAGTATTTTCAAACATATCAGATGCTCTATCAATTTTGTCTTCTTTTTGGAGAAATATTTCCTGTGATCTCCTATCCTCTTCCAGTCTGGACTGGTTGACTTATTTGCCTGTGACCATATGTCTTCCTGGGCTTTCCTATATCATCCTGGGAATTGCCTTCTCTCCTTTGTTGGTGTGTCTGTTTCTTTTATCTTCTGTCTTCCTCCTTTTTGGTCTATCCTTTCATTTTGATGGAAAAATGTAGTCCCATGATCCTGGAAAAATATTTGGAAGTACTTTTGTTGTAAATTACATGCTGAGTATGTCTATTCTTTGCTCACATTTAATCAATAATATGGATGGCATAGATTTCTTGGTAGAAGATCATTCTCCCTCACAATTTGAATGCATTTTTTCCTGTTGTTTTCTATCAGATTGGCATTAGAATCTCTGTGCCATTCTGACTTGAATCCTTTGTTTGTGTGGGTGACCTGTTTTGTACTTTTTTTTCTTTCATAGTTATTAGGATCTATTTCTCACCACTAGTATTCTAAAATTCATTCATAATGATGTGATTTGGTGTGTGTCTGTGTCTATGCTGGGTACTTAATGAGGTCTTTCAGTCTGGGAACTCATGTCTTTTGTTTCCTCGTAAATTTCTTGTATGATCTCTTTGATAATTTCCTTCCCTCATTTTCTCTTCCTGGATCCTCTATTATGGATATCAGCCCTTCTGGACTGTTTTTAGTTATATTCAATTATTTGCTATTTTTCATTTCTGTCATTTGTTAGTTTGTATGTTTTACTTTGGGAGAGATTTCCTAAATCTCATTCAATGGTTCCATTGATATATATATTTTAAACATAGTGTAGAGACATTTAATAATCAAAAGCTCTTTTAAAAAAACTCTCTGGGGGCTTCCCTCGTGGTCCAGTGGCAAAGAATCTGCCTTCCAATGCAGGGGAGGTGGGTTCAATCCCTGGTCGGGGAACTAAGATCCCACATGCCGTGGGGCAACTAAGCCCACTTGCCACAACTACTGAGCTCCAGCGCCTCAATGAGAGAGCCTGTGTGTCACAAACTACAGAGCCCATGCACCCTGGAGCCTGCGCACCACACTTAGAGAGAAAACCCGCACGCCACAACTAGAGAGAAGCCTGCACCACAATGAAAAATCCCGCATGCCTCAACAAAGACCCCGTGTGCCACAACTAAGACCCGACACAACCAAAAAAAAAACCTCTCTGTTCTTTTTATAGCTGTATGTTTTTGTTTCATTAACTTTTATCTGTCTTAGGATCTCAATTATAGACACACATTTTGTTTTCTTTAACTGTCTGCATTGTTTTTGTTTGTTTTGATATGTCTTTCAGATTACAGAATTGCCTCAAATATCTGATGTTCCTTGGTTTTCTATTCATATTTAAAAATAATGCACTAAACTCTGTTTATAATCTCTTTGTAGTTGAGTGGGATTTATGGACTGGTGGGCTTCACTGTGGGGTGATTTGATTGGTTATTTTTTGAGACTTCTCATGTATCAGAATATTTTCTAATGGATTAAGTATTGTTTCCCCAAAGAGGAACCTCCAATTTTTTGTAGGGGAAGAATATATTGGATTACCTCTTGGAAGCCAAGATGGGGGGAGGAACACAGAGAGGTTCCTCTTACCATGCTGTGTGATTTAACTTAACACTCCTGTTTTCAGTATGGTATTCCCACCCTCTCTTGATTGTCATGTTTTCAACTCTAGAACGTCTTTGGTTTAACATACACAGAAAACAGCCCTTTATTCTTCTGCTGGAAGAAAGGATGAGCAGATGCTCAGCTGAGTGGAAGGGGTAGAAATTCAGGGATCCGGGAATCTATTTTCATAAAGACTTCCAATCAGTCATCTTACTTTCAGTCTTATTTCCACCACCATTCTCAGAAATATCTTCTCTAATTCCTGATCCTTTCTCAGATAGGGTAAATTAGTCTTTCTTTACTGCCAGAAGTTTATCTTTTTCTGCCATTTCAGGGGCAGTGAATTCAACCTTTAGGGAGAGCTAATGATTTTTAAAAATTGTGTTCAGGTTGTAAATCAATAACACAAAAAACAAGTAACCTGACTAAAAATGGGCAAAAGACTTGAATAGATTTTTCTCCAAAGAAGATGGATAAATGGCCAATAAGCACATGAAAAGATGTTCAACATCACTTATCACTAGGAAAATGCAAATCAAAGTAATCATGAGATAACCCTTCACACCCATTAGGGTGGCTACTCTTAAAAAACTATAGAATGACAAGTGTTGGTGAGGAGGTAGAGAAATTGGAACCCTTGTGCACTGTTGGTAGGAATGCAAAATGGTGCAGCTGCTATGGAAAACAGTGTGGCAATTCCTAAAAAAATTAAACTTAGCATTACCATAGAATTCAGCAATACCCCTGGGTATGTACCACAAATAATGGAAAGCAGGAACTTGAACAGATATTTGTATGCCCATGTTCATAGGAACATTTTTCACAAGAGCCAAAAGGTGGAAACAACCCAAGTGTCCATGGATGGATGAATGGGTAAACAAAATGTGGTATATACATACAATATCTTTCAGTCTTAAAAAGAAATTATGACACATGCTACAATATAGATGAACCTTAGGGACATAATGCTGAGTGAAATAAGCCAGGCACAAAAGGACAAGTATTGTGTGATTCCAGTTATATGAGGTACCCTAGTGTCGTCAAATTCATAGAGACAAAAAGTAGAATGGTGGCTTCCAGGGGCTGGGGAAGGATGAAATGGGGAGTTATTGATTAATGGGTTTGGAGTTTCAGTTTGGGAAGATGAAAAAGCTCTGGTGATAGATAGTGGGGATGGCTGCACAGCAATGTGAATGTACTTAATGCCACTGAACTGTACACTTAAAAATGGTTAAGATGGTAAATGTTATGTGTATTTTTACCATAATTTTAAAAAATGTGTTTCAGCTGAAATAGGCCAACCAGAAAGTTTTACCTAAAGGACTCTTTCTACACCTCTAGTTCTTGTGACACTAATGGAGACATTTGAAGACAATAATCAATGAGGGAACAGAAGATTCCAGGTCTTCTCTTTTCCAGACTAATCTCCCCACTCAAGGGCCTATAACCTTTTCTACATAACCTGTTTTTTTAATTTGCCCTTCTCTATCTGTCCTCCGGTTTGGGAATGCCAGAGAACTCAGAATTATTAGCACTGTTCAATGGGCAGTGAGTACCTTTTTCAGTGTTTGTTTTATGGAAATGTTAATGTACCTCAAGACACTGTAAGGTATTTTTGGAAATGAAGAGTTTTGTGGTCAAATGAGCTCAACAGCTATTGCTTGAATTATTGTTTTCATAGGATTTTCCAGAGTATTTAATAGGCTAATGTGCACTGGCGTTTCCAAGAGCAGGATAGAGGATTTGGGGCTTCTCAAGCATTTTGGATCGCAGTCTTTTCCATCTCAGTACAGTTTTCCATGGAACAACGTTTGGGAAATTTTTCGTGCGTGTGATTGTTAACTCTGTTGTATATACTGAGTCCCATCAGTTTATGAATTTTCATAAGTGTATGCTCCAAGTGCAGAAATAGTTCTGGATCTAGGCTGTGGAGCTTTTGGAAAGAATTTCTCCCAAAAAGAATTTCAGTTCTTGGAAAGAATTTCCCTGGAATGTCCTCTGAGAAAGTCAACATGATTTCTTCTTGTATGATACAGAAACATATGCTCTGCATACATACAAGACGCTGTCACCCACAATAGACATTTGCGTAGCTCTAAGCCTGAAAATTGAGTTAGATCATCTCATTTGAGTGTCATAAATCACACTTTGAATTTTTCCAAGGCTCTGAAAGCACACAGATCTCATATACAGGTCCACAATTTCTTATTCAAAATCCAAAATGGCCAGATATATCTTGTCGTTGGAAACTTTGTGAAATGCGATATGATGCCTGTACCATGATATTACACCCCGACAATGACTGGAGTTACACCCTTTTAAACAAATGCATCAGTATTTGCTGAATATTCCTACTCGCTAGGAAAAATAAAGACTAGCTATAAACATATCAGTCTATATCAGCTTTTGTAGCCAAATGAGTTTTAGTGACTCACTTACTAAAAATAGCATTTAGTTTCAGAGTTGTTTTTTGGATTTCAGAATGGCAAATAAGGGATCGTAGGCACACTAGTGAAAATGAGGCTGGGTTAATGCTAATAACTTTTGTTACCAACAGGCTCCATATTTTTCAATAGTTTACTCTTTGGAGGAACAGTGGAGAAGTATCCAGAGAGAGAATCCTTAGGGAAAAAGGGCAGGGGTAACTGTTCTTAAATCTAATTCCCTGGCCTCTCCTCCAGGGTTGGGGGGCGGGGAAGGGAATGGGGAGGTAGTGTTTAATGGGGACAGGGTTTCAGTTTAGGAAGGTGAAGAATTCGGGAGACAGATGATGGTGAGAGTGGCACTGACATTAGTGCCACTGAAATGTACAGTTAAATAGGGTTAAAATAGTATGTTTTATATTATGTGATTTTCACCACAATAAAAAAACATTTAATAAAAAAAACCTAGTTCCTTGGCCCCTCCTGCTTGATTCTCTTTCGTATAGTCTTAGAAAGATGAACTCATTTGTTCTAATTCTCCACCTTCCGCTGAGGAAGGTGAAAACTTCCAAGTTACTGGAAAACAAAACACAAAACCAGAAAACAGTGAGGATCAAATGGTTGTGGGATCTAAGGTGACACAGCAAATCTAGGATGGAACTTTCAAAAGTGAGTATCATTTAGTTGATGTAGTGGATAAACCAAGGGCCAGAAGTTAGAAGGTATGACTATGTTACTCACTACCTGTGTGACCTTTGGAAAAGCCCATATTCTTGATCTTTCAGTTTCCCATTTACACAGTGAGGATCCAACAATCATTTTATGGTCCATTTAGTATTTCTAGTCAAAACAACCTTATCCACAAAGAAGTTAACTGCAGGTGAAATATCTGTGTGGTAGAAAAACAAACGAACGAAGAAACAACGAACAAGGACATTTCTTGCTCCTGGAGGGTCTCCTTCTGGAAAAGAAAGCTACCCTGAAAGACATGCATAGAAATTTATTTCCCCCGTGCTTGTGGGCATCTTACTGTACTCATAGCATATTGTGCTATATACTATATTAAATGTCTTAAATGTCTGCAATAAGGATTTCATTTAGATTTAATGTCAGAATTGTAAACATTAATGAAATGCTAATAGAGTGATTAACAACACATGCTTTGAAGTTCCTCAAATATGCACAAAAAAAGAGAAGACCTTATAAGAAAAATGGAACTTTACTCTGTAGTTTTTTTCTTTTTTTTGGAGTTGGAATATCTCTCAAATGCTCGGTTCTGAATAAACAGAAAAACAGCAGGAGGATAAAAAAACAAGGCTGAATTTCAGTCACACGGATCTCAGCAAGAAGTAAAAATAAACTCTTTAAATGATGTTTCTTTTCCACAGCTCCCAGAGGCAGGTTTGGTAAAAAGTAATTTGAAAATAGACAGATTCATCTTTTTGCCTTTCCCTGACTCTGCTGATTCTGTAACTTCTTCCATATTAATTAAAGATTTCTGGGATTTTGCTTTTTTTCTCCCTTTCTCAGAGAGCCACCTAAGAACACAAATACTGGAACAGAACCTGTCTGGTAATTTTGTGATATCCTAATTTCAGGAAAAGAGCACAGAGCTATTCCCTCAGAGTTTACCTGGTCCTAGCTCCCTGCTTATCGATGAAGTCTAGAGAATTGAGGCGATCTGTTGGGCCTCACAGCTAGTTTGTGAAAGATCTGTGACTGATCATAGCTCAGAACAGTACCTTTCCCCCCAATACTGCATGCTGTCTGCTGTCCTCAATTAAACTAAGACAGTGTCCTTCATAACTCACTGTTGCAATAAATACCTCTGTGATTTGGCATAGAGTTAGACGGTTCAACCACGACATGAGCTCCGTGTAGCTGGGTCCTTACAAGTTCAGCACCTGAGAAAAATTAAGTGGAGAATTGAAAATCATATCCAGCTGGACGTTAGCATGTGTTAAACAGGGTTTTGATGTTAAAGGTTTTAAGTGCGTGACTGGTACACCTCAGGGCAAGGCCCAATCTGCCCTGAGAATCTGTTCTTGCTTTTCTTTCTTTTCTCCTTTAATCAATCCCATTCAGTTTTCAATTCTCTTTCTCACTTTGCAAAGTGCCAGACAAATTACTGGTATCCTCTATGAACCTCTGGTTTCTTATTGGTTTCGGAACTCATACCCTCCTGAGAATATTTCAAGGTAAATCTTGGTCAAGTCACATTTAATAAAATTTTAGGGACACAATTAAAGCTAAAACCTTTATACAACTTTTATAGCTCTTCATCTTCCATTTTCTATTTCTCTTCTGGAATGTATTCTCTTAATGCTTTACGTTTTCTCTAAAATTCTTTCTGCTCTTCTTTAACAACATGTCTTCTGAACTATGGGTGGTCTCAAAGTCTTAAGATTATTAATACAAAGTTGCTGACATTCAGCTTTTTTTGAAATATGAAGGTGGCAACTTCATTTGCTTCAACCTAATACATTGTAAAGCAATTTGGAATATACACAATTCAGCAGAGATTTTTTTTTTCTTAAAGTAGAGAAACTGTAATAAAACCATGATTTTTACTGAACATTGTAGTGTAGAAATTTAAAGATTTTTAAGAAAAATTCTGCTTAGATGATTTGTTTATTTGCTTATAGTATAAGTAATTTTATGTCCCAGTTTGCCCGCAAGCCTCCGGGTTTTGCCTGTTGCCCAGCATTCTGTCTGTTTTAGCATTTGCTCAGGATTTTTCTCAAAGTATTAGTATTAACTGTTGCATTAACAGAATAATACCACCTCGTTAGGTTGGTTGATCTCTGCTTTGTGTCTAACATCGGCTCTGATGCTTTTTAGCAGTATGTGAGCTACATGCATAGTGAACAGAGGTCTTAGCTTAAGGTGTAGTCAAATCACTCTTTTTAGACACAACAAATAGATGTCTCCTTTTCAAGGGAGGAATGTCAGGTGCTCACTGATAAAGAGAAATGTGTTCAGATACAAGCAGTGTGGGGTAGCTAAGCCTTTCTGGTTTTGAATGGTGCTGGGAGAGGCATTTGAATTTGCTGCCCTGGTGGCCACTCCATTTGCCAGCCAGTCATGACATGGCCTTGCCAGGACTCCTGCCAAGGCCTGAGAGATGCTCCAAGCTACCATGATACCAGTTGGCAGGATCAATGACAAACATGGAAAATTCTGTTAGACATATGCAAAATGTGTGTGAGCTAGAAGCTGGTCGGTCCTGTGTAGATCGCATTGTGAGTAGGGTGAATGTCTTCACCATGGTGATTTTGTCACCTTATGTATGGTATAGGTCTACAGCCACTATCTAATTGTTTGGTGATACTTTTTTTTTTTTTTTGGCAATAAACCTTTTTGACAGAAATAAGTTCAAAAGGAAGAAAAGTGCCCTTGTAATGAAAATTTAAGTACTAAATTTTCATTCTCAAGAAAGTTGATGAATGTGTAACTTTCCCAAAATGTTTGTCCACAATTACCGTCCACCTCGGAAGCTGTGTTGCCGTCACTGACCACATGGAAACAAAAACACACAAATCTGCTGAATAAGCATCAACACCCACAAGAGAATTAGTAACTTAAGAAGACTGTTCCTGAACGCAATACTTCAATCATTGCAGTCTAGATGATGTGTTCACATATAATAATGTGAAGCTTAGCTTTTTATGTACACTTTTAAAATAATTGTTCTTCTGAATTAATTTCTCTTATTTTTTTATTCCTAGTTTTCTTCTGTACATAGTACAAAAACTGAATTAATACTGTTACTGTGTTGGCTCCGTTGACAGAAGAAAATACTCACTAGCAGTTAAATGATGACAGTTTTGTATTACTGTGATCAACCGGTTTCTCATCTGAGCCACAGAACACAGAAAACTGATTTGGGAGACTGTTTTCTCAGTTCTTCCAAAGATGGTACATAACTAGTGCCATTCCAGATGTGCATACCACGACATACAACCAATGCCTTGGAGTATTAGAGCTTCATTCTCTTAAAGAACCCTGGCTGAAACAGCCCGAGTCACATGTTTCACATTGAAAATCCATAAAGATAATACCAAAAATATCAAAAATCATCTTCCACCTAGTCATAGAATCAAATAAAGCTTTTGGAGGTTCATTCTTTCAAAGGTGAAATTTCAGACATCATTTTGGATACTATTATAAATTCAGTTAAAAATTCCAACATTGAGACAAAATTATGTGTTTTGTGATGGTATCACATATTCAAAGTTTGGTGAAGCACACCCTCATGATACAGTCAGTGTGGTCACTAAATGGAGAAACATATAGAACAGACATGTATATGGAATTAATGGGATTATATTATTCAAATTGTGTCCATGCAAACAAACCACAGTATTCCACTGTCAAAATAAAAGCTATTGCTGACAGCATTTACATCTATTTTGATAAATATGGTTAAAGTAATTAAACTTAATTTTTTGTTATGAAGCCGATGCTGAATTTGAAAATGTTAAATAAAAGCAGATATTTTCTTGCTACATTTCATAAATCAAAACGTACACGTGTTTAAACCTATGTAATTGACTTACGTGTCCCATAAAGTTATTGAAATGAAATGTTTTTGTAAATAAGTTCTCTAGTTTTAATTGCATTTTGTTCCAGATCATTTGGACGTCTTTTATTAAAGCTTTCAATAATTGACACACCAGAAAACTTGAGCTTTTGAAAACATCAGCTTTTTTAAAGTTTAGAAAATTGCAATTACTAATATCAAAATTTGCAAGCAGGAACATTATTAATTGAACATTAATACAAATGCAGAACAATTGATCTTGCATACGAATGTAGGGGCATATCGCATCCAATGTAGGGGCATATCTCATCCAATGAGATTGTGAGAGCCTCAAACTGTATGAGCCTTAATTCTGAGCTTCAGTGAGACCTTGAAATATTTCAATTTGAGGGAAGGTTCTTTTCATGGAACTTTTATTTTTAATTAGATGCATTCATATTTTCTACCAGAATGGAAATGAAGTTGAGAAGACTGAGAACTTTTCAGCATTTACATTCTGTGAATCTTTTTTTTTTTTTTTTTTTGCGGTACGCCGGCCTCTCACTGTTGCGGCCTCTTCCGTTGCGGAGCACAGGCTCCGGACGCGCAGGCTCAGCGGCCATGGCTCACGGGCCCAGCCGCTCCGCGGCACGTGGGATCTTCCCGGACCGGGGCACGAACCCGTGTCCCCTGCATCGGCAGGCGGACTCTCAACCACCGCGCCACCAGGGAAGCCTTCTGTGAATCATTTTTAAATGTTGTAGATAGAGACATCTTATTTGAAGAATTTGGTAATATAAAAATATTTATCAATGAAAGTAATTTGGATGGAAACCAAAAGACAGAAACTTTAAAGATAATTTAGCTGAAATATTTGTACATTTTCTTACAAAGAATTAGAATTAAGAATATCCCCTATGGAGCAGAATTTGTTCTGACCTCACGTAACCATCTATAGAGTTTTTTCAGTTAAAAATAATATGGTGTAAAGAAGACATGATTGACAATTCCAGTGATTTCAAATTTATTTAATAAAACTTCAACTTTAGAGAAGATTGTCGGAAACTTTACTGTGTTAGACACAGTAAAGAAAATTAAAATAATATTACTATCTTATTAAAAATAAAATCTTCAGATATGTATTTGTGACAGTTTTAGAGGCTGCTGTGTCTAATAAACTGATTTAAATATTTAAAAGTAAGCCAAGAGGGCTTCCCTGGTGGCGCAGTGGTTGAGAGTCCGTCTGCCGATGCAGGGGACACGGGTTCGTGCCCCGGTCCGGGAAGATCCCACATGCCGCGGAGCGGCTGGGCCCGTGAGCCATGGCCACTGAGCCTGCGCGTCCGGAGCCTGTGCTCCGCAACGGGAGAGGCCACAACAGTGAGAGGCCCGCATACCGCAAAAAAAAAAAGAAAAAAAAAAAAAAAGTAAGCCAAGAATAATTACTCTGCAAAAGTTTTTTTCATGTTCAGAAAATTGATATAAGGAAGTTGTAAAATATTTGCTTTAATGGACACAAATATATGATTTTTTGTCTTTTAGAGATAATTTTGAAAGTCTTTTTGAATAGAACAATTTTACGTATCTCTCAGTATTATAAAACCTAGGTTTTATTTTTTTTAAATTATTTTTTCTATTATTATTTTTGGCGGATCATGTTTTTTATTCCAATTAACTATTTATACTATTGTCATTAGAAATGCCACTGATCTTACTTGCCTCATTCTGGTTTTTATTCTTAATACATACTTTTCCTATTTTCCTGATGATTATAATGCAAATATTATCAAATTTTGATTCTTCTTCAACTAATAAGTCACTGTGACACATTACAATTATATACCTGTACAAATAATTATATATGAATTTATTTTTCCTTAATCATTGGTGAAAAGGAAATAGCATACTTTAATCCTCTCTCTTCTTTTTTTTATTTAACATCTTTATTGGAGTATAATTGCTTTACAATGTTGTATTAAAAACTGAGTTTTTAAAAGCAAGAAATAACTTGTGGAATAATTTCCCTCTTCCTTCCTTTCTTTTTGGCTATGTCCTCTCCCCCTTTCAGGTCCAGTTCAAGCCTGATGCTTTATGTATGCTAAGATTAAATACTGTCAATATAAATACACCTTTTTGACATCTATCTTCACTTCCTCTCTCCCACATTTTCCTATTGGGACCAGGAAAGATTTCTCTGAGCCTTTTATTCATTGTGGATTACTCATCATCTGAATCACCTTTGACTCCATTACCTTGCACTGAACTATCTTTTCATACACTGCCTATGGCTTTTAGGTGACGTATGTCATGGCTTATAGCTTTTGTGTCCCTATATAAGGGTTGGTGCTCAAAAAAGTATGTGTTGTTGAGGACTGTATTCCATACTATAGTCAAAGAAGATAGTCTGGATTCTAGATGGAGGGAGGGGCGGGTTACAAAATTAATGTATGACTGTGTCAAATCAACTGCTTTTATAGTCTTCTTTCTAGCAGTAGAAAGAGCTCCTGCGATAGTTCTGGTTCTGCGGAATATAAGAAAGGCCAGTTGGGGGTGGGGATAGGGGTTGGGAAGTTGGTGGAGGCTTTTAATTTAGTTGACCCAAAAGGATGAAAGGTGAACTAGGAGGGTGATGTATAAGATTATAAACATTGAGAATACATGTATTCTAGAATAGTCATATTGGTTAAAAAAATGGTATTTTAGAAATACGGTAGGTAAAAGAAAATGTCAAAACCAAGGACATTAAAGAAAAGGAAGAAAACTTTTATTGTTATAGGAAAATATGGGAGAGAGGAAGTAAAGATGGCTGTTGAAGACATTATTTATTTTGATAGTATTTTATCTTAGTCTAGCCTAAAATGTGATGTGTTCACATTCATTAATAGAAACTGATTGAAAAGTTGTCAGTGGGGTGGCAATGCAGAGAGGAAAGAATGGTTTGGTGCAAATAATGCTACATAAAAAATATTATATTTTAGAGTCTCCTACAGGTACATTGTCTCCAGCATTAGCTTTCAACAAAACAACAGCAGCAAAAGACCCTAGTGATTTTAAAATGAGGTTATTGATACCAACGTGTGCTGGGAATCAAGCCATAATTAGCATTCAAAGATTTATTATTAGGTTAAGAGCATTTCAAATCGACCATATCTTATGTACATATAAGATAATCTCTTAAAGGTCATGCCTCTTGGAGACACTTGTTTTCTGACATCTTCATATCCCAGCCATCTGCAGAGGCATGGGGGAAAGATAAACAAAAGTATAAATAAATAAGACAGAGAATGAATTTTAACCTCATCTAGGTATGGAAAACATGGAAATAATAACACATGCCTTTTCTAGACCACACTTCCAGATTACAAAGATGAGTGAGAAAGGAAAGTTAACTTTGGCAAATAAATATGTTTAGAGTCTCCTAAATTTCTTGGCTTCTCTTATTTTTCAAGTGGTTATTAAGAGGGAATTAGGGAACCTCAATATGGTGTAGAGAAGGGTTTCAGAATTGGACTTTGGAGACTTGAGGGTTTTTTATTCCAGGTGAGATTGCAGTGACCTTGAACAAAGCAATTCAGCCCTGGGTCTCACTGTCTTCACCTCCCGAAAAAGGAGTTGTGGTAGATGACAGCTCAGTTACTTTCTGATAAATGATTTGAAAACCTGTGTAGTGATAATATGACCCTTTATCCAAATGGGAAGATGCAAGGGGTAGAAACCATGAGAGCAAAGGAACTGTCCAGGGTGCTTAGAAACACTGGGGTCCATTCATTCTCTGGAGTTATGATCAGAAGCCACAGTATGACTCCATCTGGTATTCATCCAGCATCTCTACTATGTTAAATGCATAGTAAGCTATTCCGTCAGTATCAAGTGTGTATAATTCAATATATGATCAATTTCCTTTTGCTTAAGGGAGAGATTACATATTTAGAATCATCTCTGCTCTGTCTTCAACTAGTTGCTGGCCTTTAGATCAGTCATTCCATCCATTGGTTATTTAGAGCAGGATATCAGAGTAGATTTCATGGCATACTTGCAATATTGATTTTCCAAGAGTCATCTTGGGACAGGTGAGGATGCGTACATTGTTAAAGAGATGGAAGGGACGGAGATGGAAAAACACACCTTTGACAACGGTACGAAAATAAAGAGAAAGGAAAGAGGAAGAGGAAGACCTGAAAGACAGCTAAGGGGAGCTAATTATAATTAAGCAATCCTCAGTTGCTTGACCAGACCACACTGAAGGAGGTTGTGGATGTGTGTACACTATATTAGCTTGTCACAGCATGACCTTGTACTCCATCATGAACTGCCATAACTTCTTGCTGATAACCTACTTTGGGGTGGGGAAAGGTGCAATGAGAACGTGCTGCTTTTGAATCGTAGTGAGACTTAAGCCTACTGGGTGGAAAGGGGGGAGGTGAGAACTCCTTGAAGTTGAAATACTTGTACAAAGTCTATATCTTTTTCCCTTCTAGGACTGAGGAAAAAGTGTAGACAGCAATCTTCTGGCATCAGTGTTCAGGCTAAGCACTATGGACTGGGGATCTGAAGTTGTAGGCTTAATGTGACTGGTAGAGATCTTTAGGGAAGTGTGATGCTCAGAGTGATGTGGCAGCATCACTGAGGTCACTCTGGCACAAAAGACCCCAAGGAAGAGTTTGGTAAGAATTAGACAGTGTCAGGGTCCCTGCTTAGCACAGAAGAATTTTGTTCTTATCAGAGGATTTGCAGAATGGATAAGATAACCAAGGCAGAAGCCCAGCCACATGGGCTCATTAAATGGGAAGGATTAATAGGAATTTACGCTATAGACATACGGATGCCAGGCCTCTTCTCAGGTCTGCTGAATACCAGGTTATAGCAGAACTTGGGGAGAAGGAAGGTAAAGGGTGCTCAGAAGTTATGGGAATGAATGACTGAATGATTTAGGGTTCTATTTGCTTAGACTGAGAACCAATGAGAAGGGACATTTAGGGAGAGAGACGTTTAGCTCTTTCTTTCAGCATGTCGAGTTTGAGGTTTTTATGACATTGTCAAAGGAGGCTATGCAGGAGGTGGTCAAAATATGACTTTGGTTTTGAGAAAACTGCTGCAGGATGATTTAACACCCTGCATACTGACTTTGATTTTCCTCCTACCTTTAAGTCTCCTGGGAATTTCCCCTTATTTCAGCAATTTCTTTGATATTTATCGAGTGTTCCTAGGGGTTTTGTAGGTGGGAGGTTTTCAGACTCTCAGCTGGCCTTATGGCTGGGGAGCAGCCTCAACACCTTGTGTACTTAATAAATACTACTGGGTAAATGAATACATGGAAACTGAGGATTGTGAGTACATTTGATGGGAAGAGTAAGGTAAAGCTTTCAACAAAAAGGGCTGATAGAAAAGTCAAGATACCTGGCAGGGCATTCCAGCCCTGCTGAGTGACAGGAAGCGGGGGAGGAGTCACCTCTGTTCAGACGCAGCAAACGGGGAAGGAGGCCTGAGATTGGAAGGGGCACTGGAAGATTGTTAGGTCACTTGTTTCTTTTTTTTTTAACATCTTTACTGGAGTATAATTGCTTTACAATGGTGTGTTAGTTTCTGCTTTATAACAAAGTGAAGCAGTTATACATATATATATATCCCCATCTCTCTTCCCTCTTGCATCTCCCTCCCTCCCACCCTCCCTATCCCACCCCTCTAGGTGGTCACAAGGCACCGAGCTTATCTCCCTGTGCCATGCGGCTGCTTCCCACTAGCTATCTATTTTACATTTGGTAGTGTATATATGTCCATGCCATTTACAATGTTGTGTTGGTTTCTGCTGTACAGAAAAGTGAACCAGCTATACATACACACATATCCCCTCTTTTTTAGATTCTTTTCCCATACGGGTTATTACAGAGTACTGACTAGAGTTCCCTGTGCTCTACAGTACGTCCTTATTAATTGTCTCTTTTATATACAGTAGTGTGTATATGTCAGTCCTAATCTCCCAGTTTATCTCTCCCCCCACCTCTTTCCCCCCTGGTAACCATAAGTTTGTTTTCTATGCCTGTGACTCTATTTCTGGTCACTTTTAAGAAGCAAGTCCCTATACGTGATGAAAGAAGAACGTGGTTTGCATTTCTCCAGTGATTAATGATGTTGAGCATTCTTTCATGTGTTTGTTGGCAATCTGTATATCTTCTTTGGAGAAATGTCTATTTAGGTCTTCTGCCCATTTTTGGATTGGGTTGTTTGTTTTTTTGATATTGAGCTGCATGAGCTGCTTGTAAATTTTGGAGATTAATCCTTTGTCAGTTGCTTCATTTGCAAATATTTTCTCCCATTCTGAGGGTTGTCTTTTCATCTTGTTTATGGTTTCCTTTGCTGTGCAAAAGCTTTTAAGTTTCATTAGGTCCCATTTGTTTATTTTTCTTTTTAATTTCCATTTCCCTAGGAGGTGGGACAAAAAGGATCTTGCTGTGATTTATGTCACAGAGTGTTCTGCCTATGTTTTCTTCTAAGAGTTTGATAGTGTCTGGCCTTACATTTAGGTCTTTAAACCATTTTGAGTTTATTTTAGTGTATGGTGTTCGGGAGTGTTCTAATTTCATTCTTTTACATGTAGCTGTCCAATTTTCCCAGCACCACTTATTGAAGAGGCTGTCATTTCTCCACTGTATATACTTGCCTCCTTTATCAAAGATAAGGTGACCATATGTGCATGGGTTTATCTCTGGGCTTTCTATCCTGTTCCATGGATCTATATTTCTGTTTTTGTGCCAGTACCATACTGTCTTGATTACTGTAGCTTTGTAGTATAGTCTGAAGTCAGGGAGCCTGATTCCTCCAGCTCAGTTTTTCTTTCTCAAGATTGCTTTGCCTATTTGGAGTCTTTTGTATTTTCATACAAATTGTGAATTTTTTTGTTCTAGTTCTGTGAAAAATGCCATTGGTAGTTTGATAGGGATTGAATTGAATCTGTAGATTGCTTTGGGTAGTGTAGTCATTTTCACAATGTTGATTCTTCCAATCCAAGAACATGGTATATCTCTCCATCTATTTGTACACTACCAAATGTAAAATAGATAGCTAGTGGGAAGCAACTGCATAGCACAGGGAGATCAGCTTGGTGCTTTGTGACCACCTAGAGAGGTGGGATAGGGAGGATGGGAGGGAGGGAGACGCAAGAGGGAAGAGATATGGGGATATATGTATATGTATAACTGATTCACTTTGTTTTAAAGCAGAAACTAACACACCATTGTAAAGCAATTATACTCCAATAAAGATGTTTAAAAAAAAAAAAGAAGAACCTGGTTACAAGAGCTTGGGAACGTGTGGGTGGAAAGCGAGAGATATGGCTGAGAAGGGCAGGTGAGAGGTGAAACAGCCGTTTGTGTGGAAAGCAAATTTAGGGAGAGTTTCTTGAAGATAAGGGAGACCAGAAATTGGAAGTTTTATTCTCACCACCACTAAGTGTTATCTAGAATTTCAGAATAATCAAACTTTGTTTATTAACTGACTTCTTGGATTAATATCAGATCTTAAATGATTATTAAAAGTTTGCAGTGTTGTATGTGAAAATATGACACCTTAGGTCATGGATTAGAAAATACGATGGGGGTCTAAAATCTTTATACCATTTAAGAATACTCATATCAATTTTATTCTCCTTTGCATAACTTACAGATGATTACAGTAACTTCAGAGATGCTGGTAAATCGAGCTGTATACATTTGAACAATCATAATTTTAACTTTAAAATGCATACAACATCAAAACTGTCAGGTTGTAACTAAGTATGGATGAGCAAGAGAGTTTGGAGAAGAGCCTATATCCACTTTCCCGGACTCTCATAAGAACCCTTGAATATTTACTCAAGGGAATGTCATAGTTTGATTTTGTCCAGGAATATTTAGTTCTACTCACTGAGTTCATTAAACCCAGCTGTTTTTCTCAAAGAACTAGCTGAAGGAAATGGCAGAAGTGGTGACAGAGAAGCAGAAATAGAAGACCAGAAAACGTGAGAAAGCAAGTGTAAAACAGGAGGGGTGATCACAGTTTCACACTGCTTATATCATTTGTTTACTCTCAAATTCTTCGAGTAGGTGATTTATTAAATAAGGCCCTTTGTAATCACACCACCAACGTCTTCACTAAAAATAGGATGGGGCTGGTTTGAACTTTCTGGAAATCTCATAAAAATTAGCGTCAGATGCCTCTGCTGTCCTCTGGCTGTGTGAGGTTTTGGACTCCCTGGCTCTGTCCATTCCAACTGAGGCTCTTTGGCTGCAGGGCCACTGACACCCACTTCTCATCAGCCTGGCAGAGCCCAGTGGGGCACGGTCTCTGGTGGGTTGGTGAGGAGCCTGGTATGGGGACAAACAAAGCCAGGTGCCACAGGGACTCACCAGCATGCCACGTGGTGGCCAAATGTCGTGAGATGGAAAGTTGCTTGTGGTAGTCTGCTGTCTGCTAGGATGAGATTAATTAGGGAACAGGAAAAACATGCACGTTGCTTTCGGATAAGTGGAGGACAGCCAATTGAGGCCAGGCTTTTAGCCTGTCTCACGGCAATCACTTACTCCGAGGGCCCGTGTGTTTACACACACTCACATGTGCTTATGAAAACTTGACTCCACCAAATGGAGCCAGCAGAGAGTACGGAAGGCAAAGACACAGCAAAACTCCTTTTCTCAAACCCTCAAACTCTATTACACCATCTAAAGAAATGGATTCTATTATAACCTGTGCTTAAAAGTTGAATAGCAGTAAGTAGAAGTGGCAAATGTGTTTCTATTGAGGATGTTGACTGGAGAAATTATTTAAATTTTCCACATGGAAAAATAGATGCAGAGCATGTATGAATTTTTTCAAGGTTATTCGACAGTGGTGCTACTGTGTCTTGGTGGGAAGCATGGCTATTTTTAAGTCTGATGAAAACTATAGATAGTTTTCCTGGAAAAATGAATGCATACTTACACACACACACACACACACACACGATGGAGAGGGAACTTTGGATGCTATTTCAAAGGGACTGTTTTTTCTCTGTAGCTCATTTATGAACCCATTTATGGGTTCAGGATAAGAAGTTCTGGCATAGCATATTATGAAAAAGTATCATGTGGGTGAGGAAAATCTGAAAACTTAATAAAGGTTCCCTATGTCTCAAGAATTTGACTAGGTACTGGATGGACATTGTTTCTAATTTTTGTAACCATACTAAGCAATAGGGACATTACCTCTCTTTTATAGAGGAGAAAGTTGAGGCTAAGAGAGAGAAATTCACTTGGCAGGAGAAAGTATTTCCTAGCGATTTGGAGCCTAGACTCTGGGGGCAGATTGCTTGGGTTCAGATCATGTTTTTCCCCCCCACTTATCAGTTAGAAAATTCTGAGTGAGTTTCTCATCCCTTGGTGTCTTGGTTTCCTCAGTCATCAGTGAGCATAATGATGGAATTTCACTTCATAAGCTCTTATGAAGATTCAGTAATACAAGACATGCCAAGTGCTTAGAACATTGACTGGCACATGGTGAGCACTAAATAAATATTTGTTGTAATATTATGGTTAAAGACCACAAAACTAGTAAGTAAGTAGAGGATCCAAGAATCAAACCAAGCTCTGTCTGGCTGGAGCCAGACTCCTTCTGCCACCATGCATATTTCCAAACTTGTTTTACATTTGTCCTTTGATAAATCATATAATGTTTCCAAATTTTAGTTTCTGTATCTATAAGATACAGATGATGATAGTAACAATAAAAACACCTCCTCCCTTTTTGGGGAGGATTATATAAGACACCAGTAAGTACAGTTTAGTAAATTGTCAGGCACTGTGACAATATTCATTGCTGTTTTCATCAGCGATTAAAGAATCAATTTGACTCAAAGCAAAGAACCCTGTGTTTCCCCTTCTACATTTATCATCATGGAACTAAATTTGTATCACGTGCACTCACCTCCAAATCTATCTCAGAAGACACAAGTCATTGGAGGTGGTCACAGTTCTGAAATGAACACTCCATCGTCTTAATGACTCTCAAAGTGGGATATAAAGGAGGGTTTAAGCACCCCCTGGACCTTCAATAACATTTTCCTAAGGTAGGCAGAAAAAACACCAAGTGTTTTTATTAAAACAAATGTTTGGGAACCACATTTATGTTTATTCCAAAATTGAGAGAACATAGTAGTAGCCAACGACTTCACTATGTTGGCACAGAAACTTATATTTTTGTTAAACATCAGGTTCGTTGTCCTCAGCTGGAATGCATGATTTCAGTTACTCTTCAAAAGGTCAGTTTATTTCTGGGAGTAATATTTCTGCAATGCTAAGAATCAGAGGCCAAAAGGGGAAAGAGGACACGGCCTATGGAATAGATTACATCCCTTTCTGGAGTCCCTGAGGGAAACTTAGAAACGAGAGCTTAGCTGTCCTAAAGTGGAGACTTCTACTTTGGAATGAAATTATGATGTTGCAAGAGACTCATTTAATCAAATTTAGTTCCATCTTGCTCACAGAGTCTAATTCCCTAGATGTCAATTCAGGTCTTTTCTTCTGCCAATTCATGTCCCTCAGCCCCTTCGAAAAATAATTTGCAGTATCCCATTGGTTGGTCACGCATATACTGAGGGCCTAATATGTATGAGGTATGTACACTAGTCCAAGAGGAAAGACATGGTTTCTTTCCCAAGTTGTTCAGCCTGGTGGAGGAGAGCATCCTGCCAAAACCCATCTTAGGACCTGCAGTGTGGTAGGGGCCCAATAAATCTCTGTTGAAGGATTGCCAATAAAAGTATAAAGTGGGGCTTCCCTGGTGGCACAGTGGTTGGGAGTCCGCCTGCCAATGCAGGGGACACGGGTTCGTGCCCCGGTCCAGGAAGATCCCACATGCCGCGGAGCAGCTGGGCCCGTGAGCCATGGCCGCTGAGCCTGCACATCCAGAGCCTGTGCTCCACAACGGGAGAGGCCACAACAGTGAGAGGCCCGCGTACTGCAAAAAAAAAAAAAAAAAACCCAAAAAAGTATGAAGTGCTAGAGGAGAAATGTTGCTGGGAAATGAGCTGTTCCTTTGGCTGGTGGTGGTCAGGGAAGAATTCCCAAGGGGAGTGACATGTGCACAATGTTGGTAGAAATGTAGGAATTTGCTGGATGGGCAGGGAGTAGGAGTTGGAGGGGAAGAGCGCCGAGGTGTGAACCTGCAGTTTGGGCTAAAAGCCCATCAAGCAGCAAGAGATACGGGGGCAAACTGTCACTGCTTTGATATTCTCAATAAAAGGAAGTCCGAGTTTATTCTGTGTTTCTGAGGAGTCCCACGAAGTTTCACACAATGCATCTCTCTCTTCCATTTGTCCTTTTAGCACTTCATACCCACAGAAAGTTATTGACATTCTGTCCACGTGAGCAGAGAGTTTTGTACCAAGTCTGAGTCAGGCATTAAAAGCCGATCCTCACTCTGCCCCAGGGGTCGAGTCCACACCCTTCGTTTCACCACTTACAGGTTCTTCACTGCTGTGCCGCCTTCTTCCATGGGTGACTCAGGGCTGGGAGGTCAAGTGGCTGAGACTGGTGGTGTCACAGAGCTGGGGCTGGTGGAGCAGCAGGGTATACGGTTATGCTAGCACTCACCTGAACTGTGGAGAGGTAGATGCTGGCACCAGCATCTTCAAGGAATGACAGGTGAGAACCACAGTGGCTGGTCCGCAGCCAGAATACATGACCACGGAGTGGATGAAAGAAGGGGTCCAAGACGCAAAACTAAGGCATCAGGACCGACAGGAAGATCAAAGTAGCTATAGGAGAGGATGGCAAGTCTGGAGGAATTTCCTGGGCTGGTTTCAGATACTTGTGATGCTTTTGAAGAATTGCCTGTGGCCAATGGTTAGAACCCCTTTTATGTGCTTCCATGCCGTGGCACTCTGTGTGTGCCTCTCAAGTTTGTAATGATTTCTTAAAGCCTGTATTCCTAACTGGATTGTAACTTCCACAACAGCGGCAATTGTGACTGCTGCTCCTTTGATGTTACAGTCAGTACTTAGCTTAGTAGGTGCTCAGTCAATAGTATTGAACAATTCATGGGATGGATGTGTGGCTGGCCTGACTCTCCCTTCTGGCCCTGAAGGTATGTAATTGGTGGTTTTGCTGAGATGGAAACGATGGCTGAGATCTTGATTAAAACTTGGATCCACTAGAGCTCTTCCCCCGAGGAAAAGAATATGATGGACGTTCTCTCTGGAAGGAAGCCGCTGCCTTTTGAACTTGTACCTGAGGGACCTGAAGAGAACCTTGCCCATTAATTCTTCTACCAGAGAACACCATCCTTCCCTGAGTTTCCTTTCTACCACAGGCCAAGACTGTTTTTTTTTTTTGGGTAGCAGACACTCAGGAAATGCCTGTTGATTTGACTTTTCAATGTGCCGTACAAGAAAACAAAAGGCAGGACATTTGAGATTTCTCTGAAATGAAGGGAACAATTTGGATAAAGGTCATGAGAAGGAAGAAGACTTCTTTACAAGCACAAATTTAGATTTGGAAGTTAGCCCTACCCTCATTTTACATGCGGGGATCCTGAGACTCAGTGGGTGAAATGCTTCGCTCGTCCACGCAAACACGTAATGTTTATGTGTCCGTGCAACACTTCAATTTTGGTTTTTATTTGCAAACTCAAACTTGAACCCAACGCTTTGACCTCCTCTCACACTCAGGCTTTCACCTTTCTCAGGAGGAAGTAGGTAAGCACGCCTGGTCTATGACTGAAGGTGGTGGAGGCAGCTGAATAAGGAGCCCAAAGTATGCACCTTATTAGCCTTGATTTCCTCTTAACTTTGAAGTTCTCTCCAAGGCTTTGAGAGTTTTCTTTTATTCATCCACACGCAGTTCTGTACCTCCAGACAGCTCTCCATCTCCACACACATACGTATCTATGATTCTACAGACAGCTTTGATGGATATCTGTGAGACCACATGTTCCTCCATTCATGCTTTTCCTTTCTCTTAAATATTCATAAAGGTTCACAAGCAGAAATAAAAGTCCCTCAGATTAAGAGCCAACTAAAAATAGCACTTCCATTCCTTGCCAGGCAATGTGGCATCAATCAAGGCCATCGGAAAGATGCTAGGAAGGAAAGAAGAGGAGCTGATAACCTTTTTCTCCAGTTTTTTTAGTTATCCCCCTCTGTTATTAATAAGTTAGCAAGACAGACAGCTCGAGATGCAACCCAGATGTTTCTGGGTTCCCGCTGCTGAAGATAGTTGCTGCTTCATGGATTCTCTGATAAAATGTGTCCATGTGGAGAGAGGGCTTTGAACTAGCTAACTGCCAGGGAAGTCTAGTTGTTGGGCAAAGGGAAGGATGGGTGGAATCTTCAGGGTGGGGTGGGGACTTCATGAACTCTCTAGATAACCGCCACTTCTGTTCGTTGGGTTTAGGCTTGCTTTGGGCCCTGTATATGGAGCTGTCATTGACTGACAGTAATGGCTAATTTATAGCTCACGTGTCAATAGTGTGTTTCTTAAGTCTTGCAGCTCCCCAGGGCTATAGCATTGGGAAGCTAGGCAGTCATTCCGTCTGCTCTGGATTGTCCCGTCATTACCTCTAGCAGATGGATTTGAAGTTTCCCCTGGGGATTCTGGTCTCTTCATCTCTCCCTGGACGTTTTTGCAAATTGTGAAGTTCTTTATCAGAGAGGTACTGAAATTCCAGTCACACTTCTCTGATTCATCTCTTCTTACCTGGGGTCAGATTTTATCTTCCTTTGAGTGGGAAAATTGTTATTAGATCATGATGGACTCTTTTCTGTTTTTTTCTCCTGCCTCTCAAAACGTTGGTTTATGTGTTCAAAAGCTTTGACTTTCGATACTTTTATCATGGATAGGGATTTTCAGGGCAGATTTTCAAATTTAAGGCCGTGAATTTGACCCTTAGATTTGGGCTGAATCAACTGCTTTCTGCAGAATAATGTATAAAATTATTACTACTGGTAGAATGGTAGTTAAAAAAAAAAAAGCGGAAAGTGCATAAGCTGATGAGTACAAGAGAGAACAATGGAAAACAACCCTAGGTGATAGCTCAAGGTTTTATCCTGTTACATGATCCACAGCACCTTTCTCTTATCTATTTATTCCTTTTAACCTGGGTATAGTCATTGGGAAGGAGAAAGGAGAAAAATAATTTTTGACAAATGGATTTTCAGTGGGAAAAATAAGAAAGTTTTAAATGAATTCAAATCTGAACCAGGTAAGTGACTTTATTAATAATCTACATCCTCCATATTGTGTGTATTGGTTTTTCCCTCAGGAACGTTTTATTCCTTTGGCTTCAACTGAATTGGCTGAAGCAAAGAAGAGGTGTTTGCAATTTTTTTCTGTATTCAACTTGCCCCAAATATTTTTTTGTTCAGAAGATGAGTGCCTTTCACTGCCACAAATAAATCAAAAGTGGAATAGACAAGAGGCTCCAAATTATGCCCACTGCCCATTTTCTATTACATGAACTGTTTTAAGCCAGAGAGCACTTGGTGGAGATCTTATTTTTATGATATTTTCTATTTGTTTCCCCACATCAGAACAAGTTACTTAAGGTATGAGATTGTTCTCATTTAAAGGAAGAAGTGGATGTGAAAGTGCATCAAAAGCCCTAAAGAACTATTTCCATGGAGGGAAAATAGTGTGGTTATTATTATTATTAGTTTTTGCAGTACGCGGGCCTCTCACTGTTGTGGCCTCTTCCGTTGCGGAGCACAGGCTCCGGACGCGCAGGCTCAGCGGCCATGGCTCACGGGCCCAGCTGCTCCGCGGCATGTGGGATCTTCCCGCACCGGGGCATGAACCCGTGTCCACTGCATCAGCAGGCGGACTCTCAACCACTGCGCCACCAGGAAAGCCCTTTTTACCACTCTTGTTTTTTTTTTTTTTTTTTTTTTTTTTTTTTAGTGTGGTTATTATTGGTGAAGCTAATAACGGAAACAATGTGATGCGTGCTTAAACATATTGGAACATCCCCCAGTGTCACCCACTGTTCCCTAACTGATGGATTCCAGCTCACACCACTCCACAATGTCTTGGGGTTATTTCACAACATTAATATACATTATTTTTGCTTCTGTGCAAATATAGCCTTCTGTTGTCTCCTTGATGTAGATGGGAAGAGCTGGTTATTGGTTTCACACAGGCAACATTATGTGCCGAAGACATAAAGTTTCTACCTTTTTCTCTGTCCCTCCCTTAGATTCCTGAACAAATGACATCAGTTTCTTCATGCACCTTTAGGACCCACGAGCATGTTCCTTTCACTTTCCCAGTTTTATTGACAAATAACTGACATGCATCACTGTATAAGTTTAAGGTGTGCAGCCTAATGGTTTGATTTACATGTATTGTAAAATGATTACTATAGATTTAGTTAACCTCCATCATCTCACGTAGATACAATAAAAAAAAAAAGAAGAAAAAGTTCTCCTCGTAATGAGAACTCTTAGAGTCTACTCTCTAAACAACTTTCCTCCATATCATACAGCAAGTTAACTATGGTCATCATGTTGTACATTACATCCCTAGTATTTATTTATCTTATAACTGAAAGTTTGTAACTTTTGACCACCTCCCTCCAGTTCCCCTTCTCCCTCCACGTAACCTTTTGATTATGGGAGCAGTGGATACTTTCTCCTGCTGTAGACACCCATTCACTCAGTATTCCATTACTTAACACTTAAGGTGTTCCAGGCACATGTAAGTATCAAAGGAGATTAAAAGATGCTTAAAATGAAATTCTTGTGTTCACTTTTTTTTTTTTTCAAATCTAATGAGGACAAACATACATGAAAACAGCTAAATCCATCATAAGATATAACAGAGTGTGCTCTGATAACAGTGTGCAGTATCTGGGGCTGTTTCTCTAATAGCCAGAATTCACCAGTCTAGGAACTGAAGGGTTGAAATGGGAGGGACACCATGTACTATTATCCTTCGTGACCCACTAGCCAAATTTTAGTTTCTTGTTCTTATGACTTTATGCCCTGCTGGCCTAGAGGTCTTAGTTCCAGAGAGGAATGCTTTCACCAGGAGACACAACAGTGATTCCATTGAACTAGAAGTTAAGACGCCCCCCCCGGCCACTTTGGGTTCCTCATCCTTCTGAATCAACAGACAAAGGAAGGAGTTGGCTGGGGTGCTTGATCCAGACTACTGGGGGAAATTGGACAGCTACTCACAATGGGGGGAAGGAAGAGTATGCCTGGAATAAGCCATAGGGCTCACCAAGCCCTGTGACTAAGGCCAATGAAAAACTGTGACAACCCAATCCAGGCAGGACTACTAATGGCCCACACCCTTCAGGAATGAAGGTCTGGGTCACCCCACCAGGTAGAGAACCATGACCAGCTGAAGTGCTTGTTAAAGGCAAAAGGCCATACAGAATGGGTAGAAGAAGAAGAGAGTTATACATACAAGTTAGGAGCATGAGACCAACTACACCAATGAAGATTGTAATGGTCATGAGTATTTCCTCTTATTTTGTTGTCAATGTGTTTGTGTGTGTATATATTTATATACACACACGTATATTACGCAAATGTATTTTCTTTCCTCTCATTTTTTATATAAAGATGACTTTATATTTAAATGCTGTTAATTTTACACCATAATACTTAAGTTTTGAGATATTAAGGAAAAGTAAATGCCATTCAAGTAGTTGGCCTCTTCTGGGGAAGAGATCCGTGTGCTTTTAGTTGTGTACAGGATAGTTGCCTCGTGTTAGGCAGAATTGTGACCTTGTTACTGTCTTTATTTGGCGAGTAAGTATGGTTTAAGGAGATAAGTATTGATGCCAAGCTGACAAGGTGTGGGTCTGTGGTAGTTCATTTTATGTACCAACTTGACTGGGCTTAGAAATGCCCGGGTAGCTGGTAAAACATTATTTCTGGATGTGTCTGTGAGGGTGATTCCAGAAGAGATTACTATTTAAGTTGGAAGACTGAGTAAAGAAGGTCACATTCATCCATGCAGATGGACATCATTGGTGTATTTCTATGGTAATGGGAAGCCACTCGAAGATTTATAAAGACACACGTAGATGAAAAAAAACCCCCGATTTTTCTGATGATGGTGAGGATGGATGGAAATGGAGAAAGGACACCAATTTATGTGGTTATTATAAGTAGATTCTATTAAAGGTTAACAAACATCTAATTCAAGTGATAAGTATGATAAAGCGTACTAAAGGTCCTTCTCAAGAGTTAAAATGTATAATCCTTTCTCAGAGTTTCCTTGTATCAGTCAGGATCTCGGCAGGAAACCAAAGGAGTACTTGAATTGGGCAGCTAGAGTTGAGCAGAGAGACAGCTCATAAAGATGTAGGCAGAGTGTGGGGAAAGCAAAAGAAATGTTATAATACTTTCAGCTTCATGAGAGTAGGTTTTTGTCCTCCCCAAAGAGATGAGGGGTGGGAGTGTGTTCTGGAACCCAGACACACAGAGCTGAAGTGGAGAATGGTAGAACCTCAGCCCCGCTCCTGTTGATGCCACAGAAGTAAAAAGGAATCGTTCTCTTGACCTCACTCTCCTCTCTTTCAGGTGCTCCCTATTGGTCAGACACAAGAAGAAGTCACAGGACAGGTGAGCATTTGACGCAGTGTGCATGGTTCAGCCTTCCAGGGCTAGAGAATGGTAAAGGGTGAAGGGGAAAAAAAATGAAGGAAAAAAATCCATTTTTCCTTATGGCCGAAGATGAGGTTTACTGGCCTTGAAAAGTACTTTGGCAGAGATATTTACAGCTTCCAGAAAACACATGTGCTCCCCAAATATCTCAACCCCCTTTTGCCAGGTGAGGTCATGTGACTAGTTCTGAAAAATGGGCTGTGAGCAGAAGTTGCATATGTGACCTCTGGGTTGAAGCACTTAAGGGACAGCACTTGACCCTGTGGCTTCCTCTTTCTTTGCTCTGGCAACCTGGAGGTCATGTGTGCTATAGAAGTTGGAGAAATAGGTTGGAGCCTGAACTACCTCTTGGGGGAGAGTTGTCCTGGAGGGACACTGGACCTGCAGCAGACTTCACGCAGTTAGAAATAAAACTTTGTGGTTGGGCTACTGAGACTTTGAGGGTTAATTTCTTCCTACAGTATAACTTAATCATCCTGACTAACACAGCTAGGAAACTTCTAGCCTCAAGTACTGAACTCTTGAAAATGTAGTTGGTTGGTACCATTTTGCTGAAGAAGAGTTTGCCAGTATAGGAGGCTGTGTGATACATTTAAGAAAGGATACCGACCACTGCTAGCTGGATAGCTTCTTTCTACAAGACTGCGGTAAGGATTTACTTATCCTTGAGTTCTCATCACCCAACTTGTTTGATTATCCTATTTCTGAATGTGCTTCTTCCCCAAATTTCACCTCTTCATACTTCCAATCCAGATGTAACATAGTTAGGTACCTCTTCAGATCACTGCCTCTTTTTTTTGAGGTTAACTGTTATTATTTTCTTTTTTAAAATTTATTTGATTGAGGTAAAGTTGATTTACAATGTTGTGTTAATTTCTGCTGTATGGCAAAGTGATTCAGTTATACATATATATTCTTTTCCATTATGGTTTATCACAGGATATTGAACATAGTTCCCTGTGCTGTAAAGTAGGACCTTGTTGTTTATTCATCCTATATATAATAGTTTGCATCTGCCAATCCCAAATTCCCAGTTCATCCCTCCGCCTCCCTCTTCCCCTTGACAACCACAGGTCTGTTCTCTATATCTGTAGAATCATTGCCTCTTGAAGGATAGCTGTCAAACGAATCGCTCAATTTGGAATCATAGCATCTCCCTACAGACTCTGGGAAGAGCTTGGATTTTGCAGCCAGCCCTTCCTGTGTTTGAGTTTTATTCCCGTCAGTTATTAACTCTGTGACCTTGTGCATATTGATTAACTGAACCTCGATTTTGTTCTCATCTGTCAAATGATAAAACCTACTTCGCAGGGTTATTGTAGGCATTAAAAAAGATATATGTTAAGACATAGAAAACAAACTTACGGTTACAAAAGGGGGAAGGGTGGGGAGGGATAAATTAAGAGGTTGGGATTAACACATACACACTACTATATATAAAATAGGTGACCAAGAAGGTCCTACTGGAACAGGGACCTATACTCAATGTTTTGTAACAACTTATAAGGGCAAAGAATCTGAAAAAAGTAGACATATGTATGTATAACTGTGTCACTTTGCTCATACCTGAAACTAATGCAGCATTGTAAATCGACTATAATTCAATGTTTTAAAAAAGAGAAAATAGCACAGTGGCTGCCTGACATATTTTAGAAGCTAAATGATTGATAGTCTTCATTTTCAGCCTGTGGGAATTCAGCTGAGTTTGTGGCTGACAGTAGCTGAGTTTACCATAACACCGTCTCAAGTCTTTACCTCAGGTTTGGTCATGTTGGTTGAGCCATATCATAGAGCTTTGTGGGGTTTTTGTGAAGATAAAATAGATATTTTCAACTTCGGTGCTAATAAAATCTGCTGAATTTCTAAGAGCATCATTCTTGTTGACAAGTTGACTGCAAAGTTATAGCTCCTGACTCATACTCTCAATTGAGAGTTTTTGGAGTGTATTCTATATTGAATAATGTTCAGTTAAGAGTGCAAAATATTTTTCTGTTGAGAATGTTTGGAATATTGGAACAGAAATTAGTCCAAGAGACAAAAGATGTGGTTACTGCCCCCATCTCTCATAATTTTTAGACATATAATCATTGCTAAATCATTTAATCTCACCAGTTCCTAGTAATATTCTCATTATTAAAGTGGAAATAGGCATGTCTGACTTGCCTACACTCACGAGGTTATTATGAGAACAAAGAAAATAACATATATGCCAGGCTTTGGAGAATTTTTAGCTGGGTACAAAATATCTAGCACAGTGCCTTGCATTTGACTAAATATTTGCTGAATGGAGATGGTTGAATAAATAAAAACAGAATAAAAAAAATGGAAAAGACTTGGATTACAGTCAGTTTCTCTTGAGGATGGAGAAGCAAACATAGGAGTCCACTAGCCTAGAATATTGTAGCATTACTAGCATGGCTGGACTTAGTGACGTAGGGCTACAAAATTCCACACCAGAAAGAATTTTGAAAGTTGACAAATTTAATCCTCTCTATCCATAGGAAAGTGAGTACAGAAGGGGAAAATGGCTTGTGGATAGTGGTAAAGTGGGAGTCCCAACCTTTGTCTTCTAAGTTTAAGATGAGTGCTGTTTGCACACTACCATGCAGCGTCATTCCTGGCTTGGTGATGGCCTCTTCAGCTCTGAGGCTGTGCAGATTCTAGGGAAATGCGTCCGAGCCTCATTAGCACACACATGGATGAGATCTGATTCATGTGCTTTGCTTTAGATCCACAAGCAATACAGTCATTAACTTACACACATTTTGTCCCATAAGCCCTGAGGGCATTTATAGTTGTATTCTGAGAATTCAAAAGTGACAGGTAGATTTTACCATTCTCTCAGGCTCTGCCCACTCTTCCAAGATCCTGACGCTCTTCTTCAAATGAACAGAGGCCTTCACATGTTGACAAAAGCCTGTTCTGTGTGGCCTGGTGTTTCCAGGCATAGAGGTTCAGGTGCAGGGGTGATGTCACATTCTCTTACAGCTCTGTCATAAAGGCACTTTCCATGGTGAACCGCTCTTGCATTAAGGATCCTGAGACAACAACAGGGCTTGCTTCTGTCTCAGACCAACCCATGGCCGGTAAGGCTAAAACTTCTGTACCAATAAAAGCTGCTGAGTTTCTGAGAGCGTCATTCTTGCTGGCAAGTTGGCTGCTAAGTTATAGCTCCTGACTCACCACTCTCAATTGACAGTGTGAGAGTACACGTGGGTGTGGACACAAGACCATTTGCGCCACACCTGGAAATGGGCTATGAATTGGGTAGTGCTCTTTCTTGCCATTGGTCGTTCCTCCCCATAAATTGGAAGCAGCCCAACACTGGATTTCAGTGTAGCTCTGGAATATTTACTATGTAGGAAACATAAGTTATGCTGTGTGGGTTCTTTACCTTCATCAGTCCTGAAGAACAAGGAGAAAATTCAAATTTTTCTTTTCCTTGGGTAGGATTCTTGGTTGTCAGTTCAAATGAGATTCCACAACTTGATTATGGGGGTCTTCACCCCAAAGTGTGGATTGAACTTGTGTCTCCAATGCAAAATGCAAGTCGAAAGAATTTCAAACATCTTCGTGGAAAAACAGGTTCACTTTTCATTTACTCGTAGGCGTGGGTGTCTGTAATGAAAACATCAAGTTGAAAACATACAAACTGTTATTCTTTATTATGTAATTGTAACAACACTCTAAATATATAAAATACCCTTTCTCTGGGTCAGAATTCCCCTTTGGTGTCCATAGTTTTGACATGATAGATAGATTGTGTGTGTGTGTGTGTGTGTGTGTGTGTGTGTGTTTTCGGGAAGTAAACTTAAAACCGAACATGGGAACATTGGGTGAAAAAATTGATGAGATATGAAGGACAAGGAAAGGGGGCAGGGTATTCAGGCCGACTCCATACTTCTGGTTTGTGTGTTTCTCATGCCTGGTAGAGAAGACGAGAAATGGTCTGGTAGAAGTGTGGACATTTTGGTTAAATTGAACTCAGGGTAGATTACTGGACCATCCCTTTTTCCTCTCCCCATCTAAATATTATGAAAACACAATAAACCCAATTCCACCTTCACACTTTAACCTTGTTTAAAAAATTCTTCTCATTATAATTATTTCTAACCTTTTAAGCTAGTGACTTACTGGAGTTGAGGATAATGAGGTGGCGATCTTTCATTTTCCCATATTTTGTGTGCGTAGGATGCAGTAACTATGAATTATATTCCCTGCCACAGCTCCCCAATTGCTGGGTGATCTAGTTAAGGCTTTTGATCTCCCTTTGGGTCTGAAGAAGAAGACCAATGAAACTAATCTACATCTGAAGCGTTAGGTCCACCAAAATAGCAAATTTCAACATTTCCCCTGGCAGATAAGGCTGAGGTGAGGCAACTTCATCATCTACTCTGCAGGGAAACAGGAAATGTAAAGACAAGAACAGAAAGAGACAAAATGGTGCAATGAAGTGGTGAATTAAATCTTTTTAATTTTAAATTTTCAGAAGTTTGATTTGAGAATTAGGTGAGCATGCATGTCAGTGCCTTTGGTAGGGACCAGTGAGAGAAAAAGAACCAGTGTGAGGTGAGTATCTTTCTGATGAGAAAAAACAAATTCAGGTATCTGTGGTAACACTTGTTTGTCTCCTTGTTTATCTCCTGAAACATCCCTCGATCTACAAAGAACCACCAGAGAAAAACCACTGCACAGTCATCATGTTGCCCCAGATATATCTTAGAGAACTGACCTGAAAATTAAGGCAGAAATTCCGTGACTGGAGCTATGCACTGCTTACAGTGTGATCTTGGCCACCGTTGAATACCCACCCATCTCAAATGTACACACAATCTTCCTACTGAATTTTCTTTGATTTGGGAAACCTGGCTGGCGCTCTGATTCAGAATCCACCCTCTTTAATCTGTAAACCAGGCCAAGCAATTCTTAGGAACGATTCCTGAGATAAAATGGATTACACAAAATATCAAATACATTATCTAATGATGACTCTGTCATCGAGAACGATATCTAAAATTCTCTGCCAGGAGTCTGAAAAGGTGTTCCTTTGCCAGGTTGAAGCTGGGAATTCTGTCCCCACTTTATAGATGGGATGTGGAACCCTGATGTTTTAGAGCTGAAAATCACTAAGGGCTTAAGAGGAGAAAAACACACATGAAGCACGTTGATTTTCAGTTCTGTGGTTGTGTGGACTGGAAACTCCCGTAACTCTGAATTATGATGCTGTCCCCATAAGGGGAGATTCTAGATCTAATATGAATTCTCCTAATACTTTTCCTGAAAAAAAAAAAAACAAAACACACACATTAGCTTAGTTTTACTACTAGTATGTTGTACAGGGCAGAATTTAAAGGTTTTGCAGCTGTCTAAATAGATTATTCTTCTAATTTGCCCTGAGTCTACAAAGCTTTATTCCTTCCACAGATATCTATTTTGTGCCTGTTTTCTACCAAGCTGTGATCTAAGGCATTGGGTACACAACAGGGAAATGTGATGCCTTCAGGGAGCTTAGATCCGGCATTATTTTCCTTTCTATGATAAAAAAAAACTGCTGCAATTTTTGGACCCTTTTCCATGTCAGTTTCACCTTTGTCTCCCATCATAACTGCCACCATTATGTGGATGACGTTTTAGTCTCTTTCAGGACATTTGAAATCTCTCCTAAGCTGTGGTCTAAGATTTTCAACTTTCTGCTTTTCATACTTACATGTATCTCGAGCTCAAACTCTCTGAGACTATGCACATATATTTTCCTCTCTCCTCCACCAACCAGATCATCTTTATAACTTTTCTCATTCTCTTAATAGCACAGTATTTCCCAGCTCCCTAGTTGAGTACCGTCCACCTCCATGGGCCCGTACATGCAACATGTCAACAGGTCCTTTAATTCAGCCTCCCCTGTGTGTTCCCCATCACTTCTTCTCCACTTCTATCACCATCTCATTCTGGGTTGACTTATCTCCTGCCAGCTCTGTGATAGTCACTCAATTGGTGCCCCATTTTTTTCTCTCTATTTCATCTCAATCATCATGCCCACTGCATATTACTCTTTCCAAAGCACAATTTTGTTGAATCATTCTTTTGCTCAAATACCTTTACTGACTTCCTTTTGGCTACAAATAAACCCTAAACTAAGTAATATTCATTGTTTGGCCATAACCTATCAGTTTTGTCCTTATCACTCACGGTTCCGTTCATACGTATGGCACATGTATCAGTCTAGAAAGTTGCTCTCTACAAACATGCATAATGCTGTGCTATGCTTGAACATGTTCCTGTCAGAAATGCTTTCTCTTTTGGCTTTATTTTCCTCAAGTCTCAGCATAAGTGTTGGGTTCTTCACAAGGCCTATAACAGATCTCCTGTGACAGCCATTCCTTGTGATGTGCGTCTCACCTGTCCTCACCATGTCCTGATTTGGGCATATATCACATGCCCTTGCAGAGTGTAAGGACCTTGAGTACATGCTTCAGAATGTTCCATGTCCATCTTCATTTCTCACATGGTGTCTAGCCAAATATCTTGCCATGTTGGATATTCCAGAATATTTGGTGAATTAAAAAATAAAAGAGAGAATGCTTTAGTCAATTAATTAACGGGAGATAGTAAGTGAAGTGGGTAGATCAGGGCTCTGTAGTCAGACATCTGGGTTCAAATCCAGACATATACTAGCTGCGTGACCTTTAGATATGTTATTTAATCTCTCTGTACCTCAGAATCAAGACCCATAAAATGAGGATAGTATTGGGGCTTCCCTGGTGGCGCAGTGGTTGGGAGTCCGCCTGCTGATGCGGGGTACACGGGTCCGTGCCCCGGTCCGGGAAGATCCCACGTGCCGCGGAGCGGCTGGGCCCGTGAGCCGTGGCCGCTGAGCCTGCACATCCGGAGCCTGTGCTCCGCAACGGGAGAGGCCGCAGCAGTGAGAGGCCCGCGTACCGCAAAAAAAAAAAAAAAAAAAAGGAGGATAATATTAATATTTATCTCTTGAGGTTGTTGGGAGGCGTAGTTATATTCATTTATGTGGAATATTTAGAATAATGCCTGGTGTAGAGTGGATACTCAGGAAGCTTTAGTTAGCAATTTGTACTACTATTGTTTCAAATGCTGTTGAAATTCAGAAAAAAGCGAGTTCTGTGTAAACTGGAGTAACAGGAAGAAACTTCCTGCAGAAGGTAGAACAGGAGTTTGGATCCTGAATAATGGACACCAGGAGAAGGCATATTGTACTTTGCTTTCCCCAAGCTCTCAGAGCCAGTCATCAAAATGGTGCAGTCTGTTGTCAGCCGTAAAGGTGGTATTTCTTTTCAATCTCCAAGTCTTTTTATTCAGCAAAGCAACAACAGCCTTTCAGGGCACGTTTTGTCTCCCCTGCACCTGGCCTGCATGTTCAGTGAAGACCACCAGGCTGCAGAGTTCAGGGTTGCCTCCTGTTGCCGACACCTCTGCTTTCAGCCTCGCTGGGGCTCAGCCCAGGAAACATCTGCAAGGGCAGCTTCTCAGTGACACATTCTCGGCATCAGACGGCCTGGCCGAGAGCAGCCTACTGGGCTCACCTCCTCCAGACGGTGGTAGAGAGGCCCAGGAAAGGCTGGGCTTGTCACCTGGGCACGGAGGGGCTCCGATGACCTGATCTTTTTGTCTAAAGAACAGCTGTCTGGTGTTTTGTTCTTTTTTTGTAAAATAAATAAAGCCTCCCATTTCTATGGTAATGCCTGAGCTGCCAGCCCAAAACATGGCCTGACGGTCCCACCTGGACACATCGCCTGGACTCTCAGCCTGGGAGGGTTACGAGCAAGTGGGAGACGTTATTTGCACAGCTCCAACCTAATGAATAGCTTTGGAGGGAACTTCCTGGAGTGGGCAGGGGATGTTCCACCCAGGCAGCTGGATTGCAGAGGCTATTTTGAAGTTGATTTTTTGACCCTCAGAGGGAATGCCACCTGATGGATGTAGATTTTCCTTAGAGGCTGTGCACGGCTCACTCACCTTCTACCTCAACACGCAGCCGCTGTGCCGATGCTTCCACCACCCATCAGTGCGTTCTCCCAAAGGGAGCCGTGTTCAGAAGAGGCTGTCTGAGTGGTGTTCTCAGTGGCCTGGTTTCTTGACTCTGGCCTGTTTCCTGCTTCTTCTCCAACTTTTGACATTCTTACTGTGAATGGGTTCAGCTCCAGTTGGAGGGGAGGAAAGGTTTCAGAAGATTTCTGTGTTCAGAAAATAGATGCCTTCTTTGTTTCCAACATCCCAAGCGTGTAAACAGCAGAGGGAAGATCTTTCTCTTCCTGGCGGCCTCGGAAGCCACTCGTTTTCCTTTAGAGACCTGAAAGGTAGAATAGAGCTGTGTCTTCTGAGCTGTTTTACTTTAGCTCTGCTCATGGACTATGCCCAGCAGTCCTGAAATGTATTTCCTAAAGGGGATGAGTGACAGTGCAAGGGAGGGATGGCTTGATGGGTTGGTCAATAGATGATTTGTAATTGCGGATGAGAAAAATGCGGTCTGAGCTTCTCGAGCCTAGAGTTATTTGTAAGTGTGTGACCAGGAGCCCCCCATCATTCTCTTCCCAGCGTAGCTCCTCTCTCGCTGAGGACCCCTGCAGTCCGTGTTTCCTTTTGAAATGCAAATGCGCACATGGATCCAGGCTGGAGGCCCTGCAGCCCGGGGAATCCACAGCTCCAGGAGGAGTCTCAGGTTGAAAGTAGGAGAGCAGAATTCATCTGGTCTCTGGTTCCACTTCCTTCCTTTACACTTCGTCTGAAGTTTTGTTTCTCTTCTGGTGTTCTCTTTCCCAGCTCACATTCTTTCCAGTGCTTAGGGAAATCTCTTTCCATTTTCAAAAGCAAATAAATGAAGCCGCAGAACAGGCTTGCCCTGCTCCTAAAAATACACGGGGGGCGGCGGGCGGGGGGGGGGCGGAGGTAGGGGGGTAAAATGTATAAATCTTAAAACTAAAGTGTGATTTGGGAGATGGGTGCGCTAGGCTCTGCCCATGAATAATTCAGAGCGATAGGGCGATTCTGTCTGCTTTCCGAATGGCTTTAGATGAACTAAAAGAACACATTGGATGGGGTTTCAGGCAACAGAGCCAAGGCGAGGAAACTCAAGCAAGACAATTACCAGGGACTTGCCTCAGCATTTCCTCCCAGTGTGAGATATCCTACCTCTGAATTCTGCGGCTTTTAAATAATGGAGCTACAGGTTGTTTTTCAAAGTACAGTATTCATTTTGGGAGACTATGTCCTTATTCCAACTATGGGATTCTAAACTTTTCTGGGGCCACTCCTTGGGAAAAACTACAGAGAGGGTATCACCGTTATAGTATCCCTGGAGTCTACAAGTTTTTTAAGGCCCTAAAAGATAATATTTAAGACTAGAAAAAAGTTCCTGGTCCCCAAATGAAAAAATAAAAGTATAAGTAAAAATAATAAATGGCTTAATTATTATGCCAAATAATGTATAGCGATTCAACACAGAGATGATCTATAAGCCCTAGTTATGTAAGATGTAGGTACACTATCATATGTTTGACGTATTATGACGTGGGGCCTCCAGTAGTTAGAAAGCTTAATTTGTAGGAAGGTTATATGGTGGCCCTGCTGCAGGCCTACGTGATGAGACATCATTTTAAAATCTTGAATTGCAGAGGAATAGAACAGCATAAAAGTGTAGAGCTCAGGTCCTGGATTCACACTTACTTATGATTCAGGATTTTTATATGACCTGGGGCAAGTTCTTAACCTCTCAAGCTTCTTTTTCTCATTAATAAGGTAGAAATCAAAGTAATTTATTTCTTTCACAGAATTTTTTGAAGGAGAAAAGTCATTTTTTATGGTACCTGGAACACAGAAAGCACTCAGCAAAATTTTAATTGCAATTCTTGTTTCTCTGTCGAACAAAAATTGTTCGCCCTGCATTATTGCTATTAGTATTCTTCACGCTGGGCTCTAACTGAGATTTATGCTGCCTCCAGAAATCAAATTCATACCTAACAGGATAAAAATGAACGAATATTTAGGAGACTCAGAAAAATGTGCTTCAGGCTTTGAAGGCTTTTTTTTTTTTTTTGCGGTACGCGGGCCTCTCACTGCTGTGGCCTCTCCCGTTGCGGAGCATAGGCTCCGGACGCGCAGGCTCAGCGGCCATGGCTCACGGGCCCAGCTGCTCCGCGGCACGTGGGATCTTCCCGGACCGGGGCACGAACCCGTGTCCCCTGCACCGGCAGGCGGACTCTCAACCGCTGCGCCACCAGGGAAGCCCCCTGAAGCCTATTCAATGTGGGCACCCCTGAATGACATACCCTGAAGCGTGTTTCTTGGAGCAGAACCCTCTCACTTGGCTGCTTTATTCTGGCACTTTTGGCTTCAAGAACAAAACTCCGTATAAGTAAGCTGCATTTCTTGTTGCTTAGAAATATCGTTTGGAATGATAGCTATTTCCATAGAGTCTAAGTGTCTTCCTGAAGTTTCCCAGATCCACCATACTTTCTCATACTTTTCTCTTTACACACATGTCACAGCCTTCCTGGACTCTTCTTGGACTGATTGCCGTCTTTCTCTGTCTGACGTATTCCTCTTCATGCTTCCAAACCTGTTCACATCTCCAAAGAAGCATTCCCTAACTCCACCAATTGGCACTAGAAACAGTGGTCTTCGGCTTCCTGTGATAGCATTCAATTTCTCTTACGTCAGACTGCATCTGAGCTGAGTTAAAATTAATAAATGCTAATTAAATATCTACAAAGTGTTACATTATTTAAATCTAGTCTACTGCAACTTAATTCATATAGCTCTGTATGTACTACATTCAATGTATGATTTAGGGGTGTTTTAGTACGAAACATAAGACAGGGTCTATAAAAATAAAAGCCCCAAGGCCTGTGAGGATCTTGAAAGACAAAGCTATTTAAAGTTCAAGCCCTTGAGAGTTCTCATGAAGGGCAGCATAGAATAGGGAATATCTCTGTGAGCTTAGGAATTAAACTGTCTGGGTGCAGATCAGTTTTTTACTGGTTAGTAATTGTGTGAATTAGGCAAGTCATTTAACTTCTCTAAGCCTCGATTTCCCCATCAGGAAAATTAGAAAAATAATAATAACCAACATTGTGGTTTCTTTTGAGCCTGAGTACCACATTACATGTAATGTACTCATCTGATGTATGGTGAGTTCTCAGGAAGTGCTCTGTCAGGAAGACTCCGTGACTCTAGTTGACCACTGTGTCCACAGTGCCTGGAACAGGGCCTGGGAACTTGGAGCTTCTCATTAGTATTTGTTGACAGCAATGCTGGTACCGGTCAAGCATTCAGCGAATGAAAGTCCTCATCTGGACTGTTCCGCAGCCTCCTTGCTGCCTGTCTCACCTCACTTCATTTTTCGCTTGAGACCTGGAATATTTGTTCATTGCAAACTTAATCCTAGGGTTCCTGTTACTCGATTATTTGATGGAGCTCCAGTACCTTGAGGGTAACGTGCATGCTCTTTGGCATGGCATTCGAGGCCTCTTGGGATCTGGGCTCCACCTAGAGAGCCGCTCTCCTCTCCTGTTCCTCTTACGCTGCACTTGCATGGCTCTCTGAGCAGCTTGAGACCCCTCTTTCCTCTGCTCCTTTGACAGGCAATGCCTTTGTCTGCTGTGCCTCCCAGATCTCAGCCTACACCCCCAGAGTTTGCCATTATTCAAAACTCATTCTAGTATTATCTCCTCTATGAAGATATTTTTGACGTTCTTCTCATCCATCCCAAGCAATTTTAGGCTCTTTTCATACATCGCTATTTTATGTACGTGTGTGTGTGAATTTATATATATATTCACACCAGGCTGTACTGTTTTCAATGTGTCTATTACCCCCACCAAACTGTAGGCTCCAATGTATTATTCCTCAGAAGAATTACCCTGCCACTTAGTAGAGTGTCTGGCATAAAGTGTATTATACATAAATGTAGACTGAACCATAATATGTCTCTCTGTTGAGTGAAGGATTGAAGGAATGACTGACTCTTTGATTGGATGAATATGAATATCTTATATGTCAGGGACTGTACGTTCTAGTTTGAGTTGAGTGGTTTTGGCGTGACTACACAGGTAGGTACATATTTGTGGGTTTCACAAGCGTTATTTGGTGATGGTGGTGTTGTCTTTTTTGTGTGTTCTTTTCCTCTTTCTAGTATTTATTGACATGGCTCTATGACTTTAGCTTTATATGGAATGGATTAGAGTGACGGGAAGGGTAGAGAGGAAACTGGTCCCCAGGACTGGTGATTGTGGTCTGCCTTGTCTCCCCTACCTGCAAGTAAGGATGTGTCAGTTGGGGTGGGGAGCTCATTTCCAGCAGTTCATTCTTTTTATTCTTTTGAAGCTAAGTGAGAAGTAGGGAGAGCCCCATATCTGTAGCTCATGCTTCCAACCTCTCCCTCCTGCCCACGGAGACCTTTTCCAGACACGGCAACATAATGTAGTTGAAGAGGTCACTGGGATGGACAGGAGGGTTGGGTGCAGATTCCAGCAGGCCACTTGAGCCCTCTGGACCTCCTTTCCCTCATGTATTAAAGAAGGGTTCACTGCACCCCCTCTAGCTTTGACACTCTAGTGTTATATGATGACTATGGTGCTGATAAGGACATCACATGGTGGCAGTAGCCTTAGGAGAGGGTCAGTGATGGGTTCAAGTCCTCCAGGCAAGCTCTTGCCCTTGTGGCATAAAATCAAAGAGGGCACATTTCGTTAATGTGCTTTATCTTGCCCATCAGCTCTGGGAACTAATTCCACTGGGTGATCACAGTGAGCGGGCCTCCTCATCTAAGGAGATGCAATCCCAGGAGCGGCTGCCCTCTGACCCTGTGCATTACTCACTCTGTCACCAGTCCCGAGACTGGCCCACTGCCTGTCGGGAGCTGCACAGTCTGGAGCAGCAGCTGGGCCAGGAATGAAACAGGATGCTTGCTGGGAGAGGGGGCAGGGTGGAGACCGTCCGACTGGAGAATGATGCAGCCGGGACCAAACACACATACGTGCTCAGCTTGAGGGCTTGAGGAAATGTGAATGCATCGTGAACTGGGACAAAGACAGTGGCCAGGTGGGCCCCTGGGAGAAAAGTGTCTGGCTGTTGGTACCCAGACGCGAGGAAAAGATCATAGCCTTGCCAAACCAAACAGTCAAGGCATGAGGGGCAGCCTTGGCTGATGTGTTGGTGGCTCCAGTCACCATTGCCTGTGTTTCTCTTTTAATGCAGAGCTCTGACTGCAATAATAAACAACAGGGAGCAGCCCAGGTCTCAGTTCCTGACGGGCTCCATGGTGGGAGAGATCAAACATTACAAAAAGCCAGCCCAGGTTAGGACTTCATTTAACAAGGAGCTGGCTCATCCCAGTGGATGGAGCCTTGAAAGCTCTTCTCCAGCAGCTGAGGGCCTAGAGGGTTCAATGACAAATCCTTCCAAGAGGAGGTCATGTACTTTGGTAGACATTACCTGAGGTATCCTATCCTGTTCCCGGAGGGTAAATGAATGGTGAGAGGAGGCGATGGGGAGATGGTAGAGACGCAGAGGGAAGAAAGGATTTGGGCAAGATTAAGAACGAGTCAATGACCAAAGCGATAAACCATCGTGTTTCTAGGTTGGACCCGGGCTTTGCAGCTGTCTTGTGACCTAGTGCAAGTTTGTTAATCACACCGACTGAGCTTTGGTTCTCATCTTGCTTGTGGGAAACGGAAGGAAATCCCCATCGAATTAAGTTTGAAAACAGACAATGAACTGAAAAGTTTCAAATATGATAGTCACAGATACACAAAGTCTGCTCTTTCCCTTCACCAACGTGTGTGATTAAATTCACTCATCCTGCATTGGAGACAATTCTTCTATGGAGAGCAAGTCTGGGATAGAAGGAAACAAAGACAAATCCTAGAAAACAGAGAAATGCCATATTCCTGTAAAGGATGTGTTTGCCATCCCTGATGTTTATCCACAAGAGAAGGGTTTTTTGTTGGAGTTTATGATGGTTCTGGCAGTACATACCATCAGACACTAAACTGCAGAGGAGAGTAAAGAGTAAAATGGAGATTGCAATGGTCACCAGTTTCATATACTAAGAAACAGAAGGAAATAGGCTGTGTGTGTCTCTCTCCAAGCACAACATCTTTGATTTTGACTCGAGACTTTAGCAACTTAATCCAGAGACTGAAACACCTTTCAAGGTTCCAGCCTACAACACGGAAGCCCTTCGCTCTTTGGGCTGGTTTAGTGTAGGCGCTCTGCTAGACTGATTGCAGCCCAGGCGGGGATAAATCAGTGCCGGTGGACTCTGCTGGAGGAGTGGCCAGAGAGATGCTTGCAGAATGCAGTAAACAGGACATGGCGGAAATCAGGAGCTGGACTCGGGCTGTTACCGAGCCCCCCCCCCCGCCCCCCCTGCCTCATTGTCAGGAAATGTGGGGAGCTGAGGGCCACCGAACACACAATGATGCAGCGGGAAGTGGCCTTTATAAATACCCAGGGGTCAGGGCCAGACCCTGCGAACAATAGGGGAAATGATGATGGAGGGCAGTGGGGCTGGGGGTGGGGAAGCCAGGATGACTCCATCAATGACAATAGCTGAGCAGGCAGCTGGGGGGTGATGCGGGTGCAGAGGGAGGCCTGGGGGTTGTGAACCAAACAATACAAATTGCCCAGCAACTCTGTAGCCACAACACAGGGCAGCGGATTCTGTAAATAGTCCACGGTGTGTCCCATTGTTCCTTCGAGAACTTCTCCCTGGCCCCTACGTGTCAAAGATCTCTGTTTTGCTCTGTTTACCGGAAGCTGCTCCTGATTCATAGGATGCTATTCCTCACCAACCGTGAGTGTGGGCTCTTTGGCCACATTTTCTGCCTTGGGTTCAGCGTTTTAAGCAAATAGGCACCAAAGGAAGCTTGAGAAGCCCACTGTGGAAGGGATAGAGTGTAACAGGCAATGCTCCTCTACCTGCTCATTGATTTAATCTCCCTCGATCCATTTGGTGAGGTGGATGGAGATGGATAGAGGAGAATATCACCCTCATTTGCCACATAGGGAGATGCAGCTACAGACTATAACCTTGCAAATGAATCCAAACAGGTGAAGGGCTGTGGGAAAGGCAATAAACCAAAGTAGGAGTCTTTTTTTTTTTGAACTCAGATCACGTGATACTTTAATCGTTGAACAAACAGACAATTGATAGCAGTTATACCATGGACATGTCGTGATCCAGCATCAAGGTCATAAACCATATTGCCGATATGAACTCCAGAATACAGTTACACTGTTATCCCTAGTAAAACTTGTTCCGTTGATCAGTGTTTTAGAAGAACAGGTGATAAAGCATTTTGACTAGCTGGTCTAAATTTTAATCACTCAGAGGTGGTTTTATTCTCCAAAAAATAAATGGCGCACGGGCTCAAGGTGCACTGGCTTCAGTAGTTGTGGCTTGCAGGCTCAGTAATTGTGGCCCACTGGCTTAGTTGCTCCGTGGCATGTCACTCATCTGGCATGAATTGTGACTTGCTGGTCAAGCAGGTGAGTGAGTGGCTATTTTTAATGCTGCCCGAAGGACCTAGATTATTTGTTTCATGGGATATTTCCTAGTTCTTACCACGATAGGCTATGACTGGGGTAGAAAATTTGGGGGACTTTAATTCTCCCTCACTACATGGGCTATGTTATCGAGGGTCATGATGCTATACTTATGGAAAGAAAAGTATTTTAGATACCCCCTTCTTTTTTCCATCTTTGCTCAGGCAATCTATGTTGAGCATTGGAAGTTCATCTTTTGTCCTGACATGTAGACCGTGTTAAGGAGGCTAACACGCATTCCATTTGTTCTTGGAGCCTGTGTGATTGCATGAAACTCAAAGAGGGATAAAGGAGAGGAGTTGTCATCAAATGGCATTTTTAATCTTACCAGGTGTTTATAAGTAAAAAGGTAATTTCCATGTACAAAGATAGGTGTGACATGTGACTATGCCTCAAGTAGACATTGTAAACTCACCAGATTGAATGTTCTGTCTCTCCGTTATTATTCTGTTTCCCCGCACTTCATTGTAAATATGATTAAACATTTAATTGGATACTCAATTATTTAACGGTCATCCCTTTCTCTGAGAGGTAAGTTTTTCGAAGGCAGGTGCTAGGTTTCTCCTGTTGATGTGGTTTTCCCAGGGCTCAGCACAGTTTCTCCCATGAAATTGGCCCTGAGTTAATATTCATTGAGTAACTAGGGGAAGAATGCTTTTTTTGCTGGTGGGTTCCCTCCCTGTACAGCCTCCTGGTCCAGGAGCCTGCTGGACCCTGTGATCTGAGCTGTGCTAATCACAGGGCCCTCAGCACAGTGGTCCAGATCCAGGAAGGCTCAACCATGGGCATGTCTTCGGAGTGCCCCCCAGGACCACAGAGTTGACTGTGCCAGCAGAGGACCTGGTCCTTAAATATCGCGTGACATATATAATTAATTAAAGCATTGTGTAAATTGGGGTGAAATAAAAGGTATATGAAATTCAAATGGAGATTAAGCCACTTTATATCTATTTTAATAATTGTTTAAAACATACATTAAAGAAACCATAGGCTTTGCCTTTCAATAAGAAGATACTAAACAAAATGTAAATTTAGAGCTTGCTAAGAGTATCCTAACTCTAAGCTGAACCTTCATATTCTGCTGGTGACAGTGTAAACAGGCATAGACTTTCTAGCAAACCATTTTGTATAAGGTATATCAAAAGCCTTAAAATATTCATCTTCTTCAACTCAGCAGTTTTATCCTGGGACTCTTTCATAAAAATGCAGACAAAAATTGTAACCAAAGATGTTTATTATAGCTTTACAGTAATAATTTAAAAAGTAGGAAATAACTTTTCTAATAATGGAATATTTAATTAAAATACCAATGTAAAAAAGAGTAGAATATTAGGGTGCCATTGAATCAAATTAATTCAATTAATGGTATCATTAAGACTTTTACACGTAGTTTGGATCAGTGAAGATTATTTGACTAAATGGGAAAATGCAGGCTGCAAAACATATACAGAATATATTCTCAAGTATGAAAAAACACATATAAATCTAAAAAAGACTGTAAACAGTGTTATAAACTATTAGTGGTGATGCTTTCAGGATGTTAGAAAGGTGGTTTACTATTTTTTTCTTGGTATTTTTTTCTGCTTTTTCCAAAAGTGTAACTGTATTTATAAACACATATTTTATAATCAGTTTTTAAAAGCTTTGCTTTGGTAAGTTTACTTTTAAAATTCCAAATTTACGTTTCTCTGTGAATCTCTGGAAGGAATGAAGATGTAGGAGTGAGTCTCTTCAAAAAGAAAAAGGGGAGGAGAAAGAGAGGAGGAGAGAGGCTCAGTTGTTGAAGGAAATATTCTTTTGGCTTTGGGAAAGATCATGAGGGAATCACAATTATACAATAGGAAGACATTCTCTAAGTGTCCACACTCTTTTTTCCCCTTGCTGCTGAGCCGTGAATGAAGAATGTCTTTAGCAGAGGCTATGGGAAGTGGCAGCCACATGACAACTTGAAGTGAGGAACGTATGGTCACAGCTGCTAGGGGTTGTCATGGTCTTTGATATTAGAAGGCTTTCAGGTAGAGGTCTGTTTTGATGAAAGTGTGAGCTAAACAGACTACAAACAGACAGACACCATAGGATGATGTTGGCGAACCAAGGCTAGGTCAAGAAATAAGAGCTAACATCGATTGTGCACCCACCACGTGCCAGACACTCTTCTGAGTGTTGGTATGTGTTAATTTCTTTAATCCTTGTGGCAAACCCATGAGCTGGGTGATATTACTATCCTCATTTTCGACATTAATAAATGGAGGCATAAAATGTTAATTAATTTTCCCAAGGTCATAGGACTAGTGGATAAATCAGGAATTGAATCCAGGAAATCCAGCTGAGAGCCTTTGCTTTTTCATCATGATCTAACCTGTCACCGATAAGAGTTCTGAACAATCGAAAGGTATTACATTAGTCCCAGGTGTTTGTACTCCCATAGCCTTGAGACTCATTCAGTAGGACAAGAAACTGCTCTTAAATAGAAAATAGTATTGTAAAAGGAAATAGCTAGAGTTCCCTTAAGACCTCAAGTCCCATTTAATACTCATTTGTTAAATAAATATTTATAGAGGGTAGGATGCCCTGGAAGGAGTGATAAAAGACTTACTCTAGAAAGACAGGCAGACAGATAGGTAAGTAAATGGTGAAGGGCACTGAGAGCCCTTGGTGGACTTACACAGACTGATGTTATTACAGGGGTATTTTAGAGAAGACACTTTGACCGTCTGACCAGTGGATAGAAGCCTATAGGGAGACAGATGTGGAAGTAACATAGCAATCAGGTCAGATGTATTGAGGGCTTAAAATGCAGTCATCTGAGTTGGATGGAAAAGATAGAATTGGTAACTGTATAGTAGTTGGGGGTCCCATCAGGAAAGAGGTGGTACAGGCTAGCTCTGGCAATATAGGCATGATTTACAGAGTGTGTGAGTGGGGACTGAGCAGTGCCCTGAGGTTGGTAACATCAGGGGTGGAGGAGGCTTTACTACCTCCAAGCCTGATGGGCAGCAGGAAGGGATGGTTATTAGAACCCAGAAAGAGCTGTGTGGAAAGGGAATTGTGATGGGATCTGGCCTTACGTCCAGGATACGGTCAGTCCATGGTGACCCCACAGGGGAGGGAGGAGGGAAATAAATAAAGTACCTTCACTCTCCTGCCTCTTTCCAATCTCTGGCCAGTCCTCACCAAAGGCCAAGCCCAACTGGCAGCCAGAGGTCACGGGAGCTCTATTGTTTATGTTGCATAAGTCAGTCTCGGGCATATGCTTGGAAGCGGGGAGGGATTCTGGATGGAGGGGTATCTGGAAGATGTCTGGCTCAGTAAGCACTCACATATGATAGTAACGCGGGGGGCAGGGGCAGGGCGTGGAATCTGCCATGAGCCTCAGGTTTTTCGGATTGGTCATTATTTCTAGGTCCCGAAATAGGGAATATAGGAAGAGGTACAGAATGAGGATGAACATGATATGTTCTGCTTGGAACGCATTTTTGAAGTGCATGTGACAAATTCATGTAAGACATCTAGTACGTAGTTACTGTATACTCAGCTAAGAAGAGAAGGTGAGGGATAGGGAAAACCGATAGTTACCATGAGTTATACAGGTAAGAGCTAAAACCATGGTGAGGCAGTTGGGGAGGATACGTAGCGTGATTTAAAGGGATGACTAAGGGCTGGGGAATCTCCAATCTTTAAAGATACGATGGAAGCAAAGGCACCCAGAAGAAGTTTCCAAAGGCACACAGAAGCTTCCAAATCCATCTTAACCTGGCCTCTTCCTATATGCCTGGATCCTTGGGTTTGTACTTGTTTTATATGGACTCCTATGGTTGCAGGGATAGAATGTAGAGTGACTGGGATTGTAAACTGAGAAGTTAAAGACCTGAGCTTGTCTCCTGGGCCTTGGAATAGAACCTCAAATGCTGACGTTTCCTCTTAAAGCCTTCCTTACCTTTCTGAAAGAGCACTCTTTGACTACATCTTATCTCTTGGGGTGTTTTCAAGGATAAATGAGATAACGTCTGTAAGGCCCCTGGAGAGGAAGTACCAATGTAGATAAGCACATGGTCGGGTATTTTTAACCAAGAGCGTTGGGTGTTCAGGACGTGCCATTCAGCAATTCCTGGAGCCTTGAAAAGGAAAGAGAAAGGGGTGGGGAGACAGGGAATCAGAGGCATACAACAAATGTTTTTCGAGAAATCCCTCCCACCCCAAGTGTAAGAATCCACGTCAAAGGAAGCAAACACCATGTGTAGATAAAACAGGAAGGTGACAGGTTTGCTTGCTTGCAACCAAGACAGGGTGATGCCAAAGGGCTAGTCCTGGCAGCTCGTTCGCTCTAGGGGGCGGAGGTCCAATTGCCGGCTATCCCACTGATAATGAAAGCAAGGTTAAGTGACTCTCTGTCCTGTACAGAATGGCAGGAAACATCTTCATCACCCATGACTCTTGGAGAGAGTGGTGGGGAGTTGCAGGGGGTGCATTTCCTGCCAAGATTCCAGAAAGGGTGCTCACCCTTTATGGAGGTATGAGCCTGCTGACCCAACACAAGCAAGGCTGCAGAACAACTGTAGGGCTCGGCCCACCCCTTTCAGTCCATATCTGCTTCATAAGCACAAAGCCTTTGGAAAGTAACAACAGGAACCTTGGAAAGATAACTTACTTGGAGAAAGGTCTTAGAAGAGTTCACCCAACTGCCTCATCAGTGCTGAAGTGAGAACCTTTATTTCGAAATGCCATGCCTTGGAGAAGACGAAGTCTGAGTACCTATTATGCCACAGGCTCTGCTGAGGAAAACACTTGATATACATCATGTCGTTTAACTCTCTCTACAACACTGTAGTTTAGGTGTTATTGATGCAGCTTTATAGGTAAGTAAGCTGAGGCAGACATTCAAGGTTGACTCCCAATAGCTAGATCTGGGTCCAAGTCCTGTCTCTACTATATATAAGCAGCATGGTATTTGGGAAGTTTACGCATTCCAAGCTCAGTTTCTTTATCTACAAATCAGAGGACACAACTTTCATCATAGGATTATTGTGAAAGTTAAATGAGATAGGGCAGACAAATTTTGAATTTAGTATCATATTATGTCTATGTTTTTCCACGACTACCTTGTTAAACTCAGAAGCCAAAAATGACACCGAGTACAATTAGGATGTTTTTCTCAAGCTGCTTTGTCCTAAGCATTCAAATTTATTTCAGAGTAACATGAATGGGAGAGTATAATTTTACTTTGAACATGGTCATTTTGTTAGTTTTTGTTTTCTTAACATGGAAAGAGTATGCCCTCTGTAGACACCTTCAGAGATATCTAGACATGTGTTGTTTTTTTTTTTAACATCTTTATTGGAGTATAATTGCTTTACAATGGTGTGTTAGTTTCTGCTTTATAACAAAGTGAATCAGTTATACATATGTCCCCATATCTCTTCCCTCTTGTGTCTCCCTCCCTCCCACCCTCCCTATCCCACCCCTCTAGGTGGTCACAAAGCACTGAGCTGATCTCCCTGTGCTATGCAGCTGCTTCCCACTAGCTGTCTATTTTACATTTGGTAGTGTATATATGTCCATGCCACTCTCTCACTTCATCCCAGCTTACCCATCCCCCTCCCCATATCCTCAAGTCCATTCTTTAGTAGGTCTGCGTCTTTATTCCGTAGACATCTGTTTTTCGATCGTGTAAGGTTATCCCTTGGTTTGTGAAGGAGCGACAGACAGAACATATTTTGAGGGCTCTGGGGATGAAGCTCACATCACATCCTCCAGATCTCACATGTGGAGTGGTTTAGTATCAAGGCAGCAATCACCTGCAAGATAAAGGACTGGAAGATACACAATTTCCTTAGAAGATGAGAAGGTTTTAATCACATGAAGCCATAAAACTTTTGCGTTACCAAAGACCCAGTTCTCTTAATTACAAATGAAGGAATTAGGAGCCAAGTCAGTCCAGCTCAAATTCTAACAGCCAGCTAAGCGTAGAACTAGGACTGGAGTTCCTCAGCCCTAACACAAGGCTGTTTCTACTTCATCATACTCTCCTTTTTGCATGTTATATCTCTCGCGTCTTCTCTTAGCTGTTCCTCCCCCTTTTCTGGTTATTTTCCCCCTAAAACAGTGGACGGGGTTTGTAGTAGTGCCTTCCCATGGGAAATGTTCATAAAATATTTGTTACAAGAATGAACAACAGCATACTTGGAGGCATTTTATTCAAATCGTTTCTCAAATCTCTGACCGGCTCTTCCTCTCTGGTTTGGGTTTGAATCAGTTAGTTCAGATAGTGTAAACAGCAGTTCACTTGGAGTTAGAAAATGAAGAACAATTGCTCCTTTAAAAAAAAAAAAACACAAGCTCCATCCTTCCTATATTCTCAGGATTGACCCTCATTTGAGGAATATTAAATATTACAATTGTCATCAAGTGCAGGCAATGACACCCTCAATGACAAGTCTCTGGCAGCGACTGCTTCTCTCCAATGGAGAATTAGATGAAGTGACAGGGTTAATTCCCAGTGGGACACAAGGCTTTGGTGATGTGAAGCTATTGCTGTTCTGGGAGACACATCAATTACTTGCCTGACAGTCTGAGTGGAGTGGAGGAAGGGTTTCATCTGTGCCTAGAATATTACTTCCTTTCAGCACTTATCAAGGCCTTTGATGTTCTTCACAATGTCACTGGGAGGAAATCAAGGTGCTTTCTTCCAACCCGAATTTGGAAATTCCATTTGGGCGAAGCTTGCAACTGATTGGGTAGAAATGAGCTCCTAAGATGAAAAGGGAAGACAGGCATCAGCGTTCTCCGTGTAACTTGAGTCTGTTCTTCTGGAAAACCTCACCAAGCTTCATCAGGCACGGAGGGAATTGTCAGCCTATAGAGTGGAAAGGTTAAATGAGTTTTATCGTCTTCTCACTAAAATGACAATTCCCCTGTCAAGTTTCATTTGGGTGATAAATGTCATGGTGGGAAGCCCACAGCCTTGCTCGTCAGCCTGCCCACGAGATGGCCAAGTGGAAGGACGAGGTGGGGAGTGGGGAGACAATGGCAAATACCTCTCTGGGTTCTGGAAGAAGGGTCTCACCTGACGGTAACTGAGAGGTCACTGAGCTCCAGACGTAGCTGTGTTGAGTTCCAGACCAGCCTCTGCCATATCATTGTATGTCCATATACAATCTATGTCACCCACCACAGAGAAACCATTGACAAAGACAACGAGGGACACAGAAGTCTGGATACTGCCATCGCCATCTTGGTTGATTTCCTTTCACAGATTCTCTGAGTATTTACACCAGATATAAAATGGTTACCCAGATTTCAAACAACTGTGATCTGTGAAATATCTAGTTGGTGAACATGTTTTTTTTTCAGTAAGGAAGGGCTGGTTAATGCTTAATATGAGCCAACTTCATAGGTAATACTCAGTAAATTTATGCGGAATGAAAGAAGCTCATTGAACCTAATGTTGTAGACTTCTGATTCTTTCCTTTAAGACCTTGCTACTCAAAATGTGGTCCCCAGATCACCAGCGTCCTCATTATCTGTGCAACTGTTATCAAAAATGCCAAATCTCGGGGCTCACTCCAAACCAACTGAATCAGTTTCTGCATTTTAGCAAAGTCCTCAGATGACTGGTACATACATTAAAGTTTGAGAAGCTCAGCAGTAAGACACTGTGCCCATGAGTTGGATGATTTCCACCAGGTCAACGGTGGTGCCTTTTACGTCTTTTAATCTTTTTTTTTTTTTTTTTTTGTGGTACGCAGGCCTCTCACTGTTGTGGCCTCTCCCGTTGCGGAGCACAGGCTCCGGACGCGCAGGCTCAGCGGCCGTGGCTCACGGGCCCAGCCCCTCCGCAGCACGTGGGATCCTCCCGGACCGGGGCACGAACCCGTGTCTCCTGCATCGGCAGGCGGACTCTCAGGGAAGCCCCTACGTCTTTTAATCTTAATGAAAAAGAATTTCCCAGACCTAGATAACTGAAAGAAGTTAGTATCTCTATAACACAAAGCCCACTTGCATTCTTTTCTAGAAAAAAACAGTATAGTTTAGTTTCTAAATATAGTATAGTATAGTTTCTAAAATAACTTAATGATAAATCTCTCACTCCTCCTTTCAAATATTATTCTTCTTTATGTATCAACATGCCTTAGTCCCTTAAAAAAGTTTTGAGCTCCTGGAAAGTAAGGATCATATTTCAGTCATTTCTATAGATCTCTGCATTTTACACATAATAACAGGTTTTAAACTACTTGTGTACTAGACTCAAACCTCCAGGTAAAAATAGATATTCTCTCTCATTGCACTACACACTCTCTCCTCGAAACGCTAATCACCGTTTGTAACTATGTGTTTCAGTGTCTACTTCTTTAATGTCTTTACCCCCTACTAGATACAAAAAAACTGTATAAGGCAAGGTTTGTCTCATTCACTTTGCTGCTACGTGTGCCACATAGATGAATGCACAAAGGTAACAAGCCTACATTTAGATGTTTCAAAGGCCAATCAAGTCATTATTTGCCTTTCTACTAAGAGAAACAAAAAAACTCTGTATGTACAACTTTATGGAAAAATCTTATTTACACAAGAATAATTGTAAGAATGATCAACCCCGGTCAGTTTCCACCCACTCGACTACTTAGCAGATTGAAAATATCCATCGCCTCCTTGAAGGCCTGAATTTGGACTTTTCTTTCTCCGTCGAACTTCATCTTCAGAAAGAAATCGTTTTCATTTCTCTGAAGTAGAAACTCTCAGTTTCAAGGCCTGAGAACTGTCGGTTTTCTTTTCCTCTCAGAACTACCCTCCTCAAAGAAAACCCTCCTGCATCCCCGACCTGCAGTGGAACCTCAGTCCCCCAACTCCTCTGCCGTCCAGCCAGCCCTTCGTCTCCATTTTTGGCTTCTCTATCGGCCCATGAACCCTCCCTCTGGTGTTCTGAGACTCTGGGGTTCTGAGTTCTGAGACTTTGTTTTGGGGTGTGTGTGTGTGTATGTGTGTACGTCGCTCTGTGTTTTGTGGTGTTTTCTTTGCAGCCTTTACCATCTGTGGGTGTTTTCTCGATCTGCAGTGGAACCACTGACTGTCAGCAGCTGCTGGTTTGTGCACGTCTCTGCAAAAATGGCTTCAAGCGTTACCTTGCCTGCTCCAGTGTGGGGCAACCACAGTGATGAACGGGCACGAACCCCTTGACACATGCACTTCACCTCCCCGGTGGGGCCGATAAGATCAAGCGTGAAGGCGGTGAGCGGTCTGGCATCCTCAGTGTACTCTGTACAGAGGTGATGCTGAGCCCCATACACACCTTCCCGGGGCTGCTGGTGCTACCAGTCTCCCCCAGCGCCCCACACGTTCCCGCAGCTGGTGAGAGGCACGCCTGAGTTTCCAGGGGGGGCCTGAGGGTGCATTTCAGACCCAGAAAAGGGCCTAGGAAAACTAATATCTTGTCACTTTCGTTGTTGATGCCCATCCTTGGCTATTTCTCCTCCTCTGCTAATAACAATAATCAAGACAAATTTCCCACGTGGTGAGTGTTTATACTGAACCAGGTTCTGGGCTGAGGTGTTTATAAATATTCCCTCCAAACCACGTCTCTGTCTCTGAGCTCGCAGGCAGAGTCACACACACATCAGCATCTAAACCAGAGCGAGGAGGGCCGGCCGCCCCTGCAGCCCATTCAGGGGCTGGTGCAGCTGGTGGCATTTCTGATAGAATATTCAAGCTTTTATTTTTCTTCTAATAAGGATTCCGTCTGACTCCAAAGAGACAAGTAACCCTTGATTGAGGCAGGATTAGATAGTAATCGTGTTGTGGGCAGGAATCATTTGGATCTAATCTTTATGACAAAAAAGACATACTCAGTAAACTCTTAACTGACATGGCCTGATGGTACAACGCTCGATATTAGGAAGCTACAACCCTGGACACAGGAGCCCGTGGAAATCACTTGTACTTAGGAGAAGACATGGGATCCAGGGCTGGGTGTGGTGGACGCCTCAGGGACTTCTGTTCAGTTGAACTGAGGATAGTAGGTGGTGGGGATTTTTTTTCACAGATGAGAAAATCAAGGCAAAGAGCAGAAAGTTGACTGGATCAGGGATACACAGTGAATCAGAGACATAACCAGTCATGAAAGAAAATTGTCATGGCAAGGGAATTGTTTTCCCCCTAACTCTATAAAAGATGTCTATCCATGAGATGAAGTTATTCATTTTAATTGTTTTTCAGAAAGATGCTGAAAAACAAAATTATCAAAGGTCACACAGAAGCGTAGAGAAATGCCTTTATTGAACATCTACGATGTTCCAGGTTCCTTAACTTTGAATTGAGGTACTTTGCATTTTGTTTCATAGATGGAGAATTTAAAGCTTGAAGAGGGTAAGTAACTCGTCCAAGGTCACTAGACAATAAGTAGTGGGATTGCGATGAGGATGCTGCTGTGTGTGACTGTCACTCACGCTGCCTCCCCACGTCTGAAATGCAAAACAGACAAACAAGGCTCTAACTCAGCCTGATGAGAGCTCGCAACCCATAGTAAGGCCTCTGGTCATCCGTGTCCCAGCCTGTGAGCTGGGCCCTCTTTCCTGGGCATCTTCTAGGGCTGGGACGCTGCAGCCATTCCCACGGGGGTGTGCTGAGGCCTTTCATCCATTGGCTACAGCCACCTGTTTCTTTCCAGGCTGAGCCACTCTCTTCAGGCACAGATGGTCGGTCCAGTGTGCATGTTTTCACCTTTGGTCCCCAGAGTCAGAGAAATACCGTGCTCCCGATATGACCCTGTTTGTAACTGTGAAAGCATCCCCTGCCCATCCTCCAAAGCCCAAAGATATCCACCAACCATTGCAGCAGCCTCAGTAGCAGCAAGAATGAAATCAGGGGTCCATAAACCAGGCAGAATAATCGTCCAATTCTAAAAGAGAATCAAGGAAGGAGGAGGAGAGATGGGCAGGATTCTGGAAGCCATATGGTACTGCATTACCCCAGAGCCCAGGAAGGGTAATTTGGAGATACTTAAGGAAGTTGCTATGCCTCTATCACTGGGCTCATCCTGTGAAGGGCAACTCTAGCAAAGGGGGGCCTCGATCTGAGATTGTTGCATTGGTTTCTTGTCGCTTTCTCCTTTGGCCTGTGGGTTACTTGGCAGTTGGCCTATTTCCCTCTTTCTAGGCTGCCTCCAAATCTCAGAATCCCAGATTCCAAAGTTGCAAAGATTGATCACCTTAATCAAAATCATGAGATTCTCCAAAGGAGTTTTTGTTTGCAAAAAGGGTCAGAAATTACTGGTCAGGAGAAAAGCGGGGAGAGAGCACAGGGACATCAGCCACCCCACCTCCACCATTTTCTCTGAACACCCAACTTGTTCTGGTCACAGTTTCCTTTGCTTCAAGCATAATAAGAAATAGGATAAGAGCCATTCACACACACATGAAAGAGGAGTCAGTTCTGACTGTCCCTCAAATGCCACTTTCCTCTTTCCTCTCAACACTCCTCCCTTTCAGAGGAGTGGAAAAGTTGAGTAAGTTATATCATTTCCTGGCTTTCAGAAGTTTAGTTTGAGTCATCCTAGGGCCAGACCTTTATTCAAAAAATTTGAGCTGCAAAAAATGTAAGTCTCACCCCCAAGGAGGGTGGCCATTCAAATATTTTAGGTCAGGATGGTCTTGTTTTATTCAGTCACAGAGTTTCAAAGCTGGAGAAGCCCTTAGAGTCTGTCTCTTCTAATTCTGTCTCTTGACAAATGGTAAACAGAGGTGCGGAGAGGGAAGTGACAGGGATTTTGTGGCGGGGAACGGCCTGCTCTCTGGCCTCAGAGCTCCCAGCCTCACATGCCCAGGACCATTAGGGCAGCCTCTTTCTTTCTCGTTATGGAGTGTCGCATCCAAACAGGAAGGCTTTACAGCAGCCCGGCAGGACTGTATGTCCTCGTCACCCTCTCCTGCTTGTTGTTCTTGTATTCGGTTACAAATCTGGCTCTGACCCTTGTTGAAAAGGGTCATTGAAAGTGGGTAAGGAAAAAGAGAGCTATCGGCTTGGTCATGACCCAATCAGTCCATGGTTACTAAGTTTCTCAGGACTGGAACCTATTTTTTACAAGGTCAAGAAGTAGACGTGGAGGGAAAGTAGAAAGGATCCAGGGAAGGGGTAGACAGCTGGCCACACCATTAGTTCCAGGGTTACACACAACCCCGGGGGCCTGTGTTAAGCTCACAGCCAAACCCGAGCATGGTGGCAAAGCAATACCCACAGAAGAATTTGGTTGCCGAGGAATTCCAGTGTAGATTTTATTCTGCCACTGACTAAAAGGGCCAGGAAGAAAGAAGATCATTTGGAAAAAAGTTGTTAGGAATGTCCTAAAATAGTTGTTCTTAAATTTTAGAAGTTATTAAAAATGAGGCTTTTTATACCCCTATACCTCTACTCCAGATATTCTGATACAGTTGAGTGTGGAGGCCAGAAATATCTTTTTCTTGTTATTGGTGGCGATGGTGTTCATCCAATCACCCAATAATTTTCTTATGGTTATTTTTTTCAATAAACATTTAGCGGGAATAATTTTAGATTTACAAAAATGTTGCAGATATAGCATCAGGAATTCTGTATACCCTTCATCCCATTTCCCCTAACGTTAATTTCTTTTTTTTGTAAGTTTTGGTAAAATACATATAACATACAATTTACCACTTAACCACTTTTAAGCATCCAGTTCAGTGGCATTGAATACATTCATATGGTTGTACAAGCATCACCACCATCCATCTCCAGAGCACTTTGATCTTCCCCATCTGAAACTCTGTACCCACTAATAAGCAGCTCTCCATTCCCTACCTGCCACCCCCTGCCCTGCCCCAACTAGCCCTTTGACACACCACCATTCTACCTTCTGTCTGTGTGAATTTGACCATTCTAGGGACCTCACATAAGTGGAAATCATACAATATGTGCTGTTTTGTGACATTTATTTCTTCCCTTTTAAGACTGACTAATAATCCATTACACACACACACACACATACACACACACCACATGTTGTTGTTTATCAATCCTTCCATCAATGGACACTTGGGTGGCTTCCACCTTTTGGCGATTGTAAATAGTGCTGCTATGAACATGGTGTACAGATATCCGTCTGAGTCTCTGCTTTCAATTACTAATTATTCTGGGTATGTACGCAGAAGCCTCATGTTAATTTGTTACATAACCATGGCACGTTACTATTCACTAACCTACAGACTTTCTTCAAATTTCACTGATTTTTATGCTAAAATACAATCTTTTAATAAGCACCCCAGGAGACTCTGGTTCACTGGGCCAATGTTTTAGAAATAGTGATTTTTTTTTTAAATGACGGGTTTAGTCCAGGAAACAGTGCTGGCTGTTGGAGAGAAAGTTGGCCTTACACTGAGGGTTTGTATGCTGGGTCTTGTCTCGATTCACTGCCTTTCACTGGGCCTGATGTTCCCCAACTTTCAAAGAAGAATGATAGCATAGACGTCTTGGAGTCATCTGGAGCATTCTAGAGAGAAGAAGCTCTCAGATGTAAAGTTGTTCTCCAGGTAGAAGTTTCCAGACAGCAGCTGACAAAGGAGAAATTGGTCAGAGTTTCTGAAATCTTAGAAGCAGATTCAATAACAGAGAAAAGCTTTGAAAAGAATATGAAGGGTGGGGGGTGAGGTTCTCTACCTCTTGTTTGTCTGGTATTGTCAGAACACAGGGTCCGTTCAGACAGGTGACATCTGCCTTCTGTCATCACAGAGGACAGAAACAGAAGAAATGCACTTTGGCTGCTGTACTTTGTACTTTAGACTTGAAGCACTTCTTGATATAACAGTGAGTGACCCAAATCTTTAGTGCCCTGATTTTGCTTTCCCAGGTGAATGAATCTGCTGTAGTTTCCCAAGTAACTAATGCTAATTTTATTTCTTCATTTACCCAACACACATTTATTAAGAACTAAGCATGTACCTGAGCTTTACTAGGCAATGAGGATGCAGAGCTTGCTTACAAGAACCTCTGCCCTTCAAACACATGCAGGCCAGGGGAAAAATAAGGACACCTATAAGTACACTGGAGAGCAGTGGTTATTTCAAATTGCAAATGATTTTTGCATGAATTAAGTGTGGTTTTGACTAAATGTCAAGAGTTCTAGGATCCTTTGACGGCAACATTGGGTACTTACAAAGCAGCATGGGAGTGTTTTCTGTAGGAACCAGCCCAACGTAGCCCTATAGAATGGAGCCTCTAAAAACGAACATTGAGACTAAGTATAGTGGGGAAGAGTATAAAGGTCTATAAACGTGTGAAGCAGCTTCATTAGGACTGCACCAGGCATGTGCTGTTCTTCAAGCATCATTTCAACTCAGTCTTCTCATGAAAAAGATGTTGGAGAAAATGTAAAATGAACCCAGGGTCGGGGGACTTCTTTATGATGCTGCCCTGGATGTAGTATAGGAATGTGCCTTTCATGATGGAAGCACAGGAAGCCAAAAACGGGCAACCCAAGAGACTTCAAGGAAGTATTGAAACAGGAAAGCAGGGGATTTCAGCAAGAGAGGAGGACCTGGGCTGAAATCTGGTTTGGATTCTATTAATATCAATGGCTTGGGAAAAGCCCTAGAGGGCCCTTAACAAAGGGAGAGGCGGTCATGACCTCAGCACTAACATCTTTACATCTTTTCAGAGAGGCGTCAATTCCTGGGGACCCTCTGTGGCAGCCCTGACTCAGAAGGAAACTCACCAGCTACTACATCACATCATCTCAGACCACTTCCTGAAGGGCTTTGGGTTTTCCCTAGAAGGCTCTTGTTCATGTACAGATCCTGCCAGGAACAGACAGCGGGTCAAGTGCCAGGCGGGCCAATTGGAAATTGAGGCCTTCTGTATAATAAATATACACAACACAGTACATAAATAAAAGATAGCTATAGAGATAAGAAAAAGAAAGGACGGAAGCCATACCTTCCTGTGTGTGTATGTGTGTTCATATATACACACATACACGTGTAGACACACCCACACTCAACTTATTTAGCATCTGTGCCTTATAATATACATGTAAAATGTAGATTCAGAAGTAGAAAAATAATACCTCTAGAAGGGGGAGAGAAAAAAGTCACTCCATGACCTAGGTCAGGCTTTCCCAACTTTCTGTGCTTCAGGATAATTACGCAAAGGCTGAATTCTGTAATCAAATAAATTTAGGAAATGTTGGATAAAACAAATGCAAACATTGATTGCTGGACCTCTTAGGATGGTTAATATGCTAATGGAATTGTAAATCTCTTTTCTCACACTTGTTGCCATCAGACGTGTTTTGTGAAAAGCATCTTCAGTAGTGATCTACAGGGCATCTCTTTGGGAAGTGCTGACCTAGGCTGATGCAGTTCCTTTATTAGAACATTAGCTCTGCCTGGGATCCCTGACAGGCAAGGCACTTAAAAGAAACATGATGGGTTATAGTTTTTTCATATTCTAAATTAAAATGATTTTTTTGGATGTAAGAAGGTCGTTGAACTACATAATGAATTATCTATTTAACAATGGCTTAATGGAAAATGTAGAATAATAATTATTATATTATTAATTATAGTAATAACATTACTACTATTATTATATTTTAACTATATTAAATGTTGGACATAAGCCAAGAACATAGCCTGAAAACTTAACTTAGGAAATGACATTTTGCATGGGGGGAAGGAGAGTAGGCCTGTTGCTTTCTGATAATCCTATTTGATAAAAATTATTAAGTTTAGAATACCTTGAATTCCTTTTCCTTGAACACTCATTCATTTATCTATGATTTGGATAGGAGTTGAGATTCAACAATTTACATTTCAAATCTGTAGCTGGGTCCAGAGCTGCTTCAGGACTGAAGGAATAATTTCCACAAGCTTTTGATACTGGACATGCAGATGACAAAGTTTGGGCATTCTGTTAGGCTTTTGAGAAAGTGGCCTCTTCTTTCACCAAATAAAAGGACTTCCAACTCCTCCAAGGATGAGCCCTGGGGAATCCTGCAGGCAAGACCAAGACTCTCTCAAGAGCCATCTTAGATTTTTTCAAATGCTCAGAGAGGTGCTTGAGTGGATATACTGACTGACAGGGATGCTTGGCTGAGTAACCATAACACTATGGCATCAGAGTTAAGGAAGAAAGACAGCTTCCCTTTTTGGATGGCAGAGTTTCGTAGAAAGTAAAAAAAAAAAAAAAAATGCAGAGTATCTTCATCACAGCTGTCTTATCCCCTTGATCTCATTACTCCTTATTAGCACAAACCATTCAGGACAGTTAGGGTGAAAGTCCTGATAAGGAGGAAGTCATCACTTTCAAACGAATCTAGCACATCTGTCTTGAGATGGCGATAAACAAAGAAGGTCTAGTTATTAAGTAATCAATAACATTGATCTGTAATTGGAGATACAGCACTAGTTCCTCCCTGACTACCCCTCCCACCACCACTACTACACACACACACACACACACACACACACACACACACACTCACAGGCCTTAACCAAGCAGGTTCTGGTTCTTTTTTTTTGGTGTACCCATTGTACCCTGTGTTTCTCTTTATCAGAGAATTTACCACATGATGATGTTGAAATTAACTGTTTATGTGTTCACTAAACACAAAAGGTTGCCCTCTTCAAAGATAGGCTTAATATATTATCATTTTAAAACTCTACTGACCAGGGGAAAAAGTACTTACAAATGTGTTGAGTATATTATCTCTAGACAAATTCCTTGGACACTCATTTATGCCATGCTTACTGATGAACTTGACAGGTGTTTTCTTTTTTGATTTAATCCACTCTTTTTAGATGAGTAGCCCATGAGAAAAGAAGTTTCTTAGTCCAGACTATAAAATGGAGATAACACCTCTAAAGAACCCACATGTATGTTTTAGGAGGAATGTAATTCTGAAACATAACAAGAATAATAAAGAATTAAGACAAACTAGGTTAGTCTTGTTTGTGAATTCAGTGATTATGTGTCAGATAATGGACAAATAAATAATCCTTTTACCATTATCTGACTCCCAAGTCCACTCTATGTTCGACCAAAATTCCTTTGTTTCATATCTGGGAAAGAAAGAGATTAAAGCTCCATGTAAAAGTGAATTCATTTTCTAAAACCTTCCTTCCTTACCTGCAAATAATATGAACTCCTTCAAAGAGGATTAAGAGATTGGGCTCTTTACGTTTTGATTTGCATCCTTAAATTGGCCCCCCTAAAAAATATTTTTAGGCATTGGAATAGTATATTCAAGACCAGCACTCTCCAATACAAATATAATTGACCCACATATGTAAGTTAAAATTTTCTAGTAGGCTTATTTAAAAAGTAAGAAAAAACTTTAAGAATGTATTTGGTTTAACTCAGTACATCCAAAATGTTATCATTTTAACATGCAATTAATATAAAATTATATTATTCTATTATTATTCTATTACTTTATTATAAATTATATTATTATAAAATTATATTTGTATTCTTAGTTTTGTACGAATTCTTTGAAATCCAGTGTATACTTTATATTTTTAAGCACATCTCAATTTGGACGGGTCACATTTCAGAGTTCAACAGCCACATGTGCAGGTGGTTACTATTTTGGACAGTAGCAGTCTGTAAAACCCATCACATCAGAGAAAGCTATCTGTTTTCTTTATGGTATCTATGGTTTTGTTGAGAAGATATTAGTACCTGAATTGGTGGGTCTGATTGTGCTGAGTTGAAATATAGTATCTGATAACAAATATTTATTGAGCTCTTAATGTGTTCTGAGCTTTGTTCTAGGCACCGAGAATGCAGTTGTGAACAAAAAAGTCAAAATTTCCTCCCTCGTGGAGTTAACATTCTATCAGTAGGACACAGACAATAAAATAGACAAACTTATTTAAATGTTAATAAATGGTAAGGAAAAAAATTAAAGTGGGTGAAGAGGAAGAGAGAGTATTGAGGCAGGAATTTAAGGTTTAGAAGTAGCTGCCAGGCAAAGTCTCAACGAGAAGGTGATGTTGGGTTAAAGACTCTCACACTGGCAAGATTTCAGGAACATCATGATCTTGGGTAATTTTCAATTTTATTTTAGTAAAGAAGATTGATGATGAAAGTATAAATTAGTCTGATTTAACTTTTTTGATTAAAAAGTTTTATATATCTTTAAAACTGACTGAATCAGGACAAAAATTATTTCATTCAGTAAATACCTTGTGAAGGATAACCACATGCTAAGTGTTGGGGATGCAATAATGAGTAAGACAAATAGTCTGTTCTCTCCTGGGGTTTGTATCCTAGAGAGAGTATTAATGTATTTAATTAAAGACTTGTGCAGATAAATATGTAATTAAACATTGAGATTGGTGCCATGAATTCATACCACAAAGGGCCCAAACCAGACCTGAGCTAGAAAGAACGGATGTCTGAGTTCCCTGAGCCAGGACAAAAGGGGGCAGTGGAAAGAGTGTTCCAGGAGAGAGGAACAAGATGTGTCAGTGCTCTTGGCAGTGAAGTTAAGAGTCAAAACTATAGCTTGTCTGGCCAGGGTGAGGGGACAGTTCTACCAAAATGAATCTGAGATTTAGGCTGGGATCCATAGGGATTTGTAGACCATGTTACAAATTTGGTTTTCATCCTAAGAACAGTGGGATTCCACGGAAGATGATTCGTTTCTTTTAAACATTTGAGGTCTTATAGAAGGTAACCCAATACAATTTTTGTTTTGAAACAGTCACGATGGCTGCAGTAGGGGGAAGGGACTGGAGGGTTTGCCAGAGACCCGTGCGTAGGTGCCTGGCCTTGTCCCCAGGTCAGGACCAGAACATACATCTCATGAGCTCAGACAACCAATTCCTTGGGAGGAAAGAACCCATGGACTTTTAGACACCGTGACCCTTCAGGTGGTGTTGATGATGGACAGTCTAAAGATCTGAGCCCTTGAAAAGCAGCTGTTAGATGACTCTGTAGGACAGGGCTGTTTTGTAAATGGAAATGTTAGTGAGACCCAGATGGGACAGAGTTCTAATCAGAGGAAATGTCAAGGTAACGTAAAGGGAGTGTTGCCTGCTCTGTATCATATTATACTGGACAACTTAGAATCTTATATATAGATTGTAGAAGGCACCCCTAGCCTTACATAGAGATTAACTTGTTTTGCAGGTTTCAATTCTGCTTACGATGGCTTCCTATTTTTTTTTTTATTATTAATGAAAGTGAGTACAGTACAGAAGACAGTCATTAACTGTAACTCCATTTTTAAATTGATTCCTTTGGGTCCACTATTATAAAAATGTAAAGCTGTTAAGATTCTTGGAAAGTTATGGTTGATCAATGCACTTTTTATATTACGCTTGTGCAGGTTACATTCAGTGGCAAAACCTAATCATTCTTTAAAACTTATAAGAGATAATCTAATGTTTTCTTACAGCCTAATAGGACAGAGGACAGGGATTAAGAAGACTGTTACATTAAAATATTTCTCTTCAAGCTTTCCATTGATTGAAAATAAGCTGAAAATGATGCCATAGAGTTCTGAGTAACTTGATAATAGAACATTTCTTATACAAGAAATCTTATTGGGGAAATTAACAGTGATAGCTAAGATTCATTGAATACTAACTATGGCTAAGCTCTCCTCTATGTCTTCATATATAACCTTCACAATAAACTTACAGTGTAGTCACTGTTATCTTTACAAGAGAAGCAGACTAAGACATACAAATATCAGGTAACTTGCCTCAAATCACGAGCATTATACAAACTGGGCATTGTACAGAGCTGGGATTGAGACCTTGACTGTGTGATACAGGAGCTCATGGGCTGCTGGTGCCCTCTCTCCCAGATTAGTGTTTTCCCCCTTTAGACTTGTGAGCATAACGTGAGTTACCCCGCCGAGGCTCACAAGAGAGTGTGTGTTTTGAACTAAGATGGTGTTGAATTGATGACCTGCATAACTGTAGACCCAAAAATAGTTGTGGAGTGTCTTTAAAGTTCTACTTTCCAGGGTGTCCTTGAACCAAGCAAACTTACTGCATTTTCTTGTTCATTGGCTCCTTTTGGTGATACCCAGTCCCAAACCTCACCTATTATAAAAATAGCACATGCTGGGAGCAGGTGTGCTTAGGATGCGTACCTGAGCTCTCCCAGGCTTTCTTCAATGTGCAAAGACAAATAACCTTATATAGAGCATTCCTTGTTAAGAGCCCTAAACCCTTGTTTTTCATCTGCTTGCTAGTTTTCCTAAGCTAAATGCATACACTGTACCTATAGGATATTTTCTAATTAAAATGATTCCAGGCTATCTGTTTTATTTGAAAACTTAGGCTTATATGGTGCTTATATCAGTGTACAGAAAGGAAGAATTTCTCTGAAAGTCCTGTAGGGGTATGTGGTGATGGGGCGAAAAACACTGGGTTTAGTCAACTAGGACAATTCACTAAGAAAGAGTTTCAGGCAGAAAGAGACCCTCTACAAGTTAAAATGCACAAGACTATCAAGGACCTCATTTTGCCTCTCTTCTTCCCTTGGGAGGGACTTTAATTAAAAATTTCATGTAACTGAATTTTGATTAAAAATGCTTAAGTTGTAGGAAAATCCCCAAAGAATAAGCAAGCCAAGACAGGCAAAGTTACAGCCCCTTTAATTGCACCATGATAAGTGAGGCTAGAGACCAATGAAATGAAAACAAGGGGAGGTACTGACCTTACCAGATAGCATGGATTGAACTTCTAGCCTCAGTCTGTCCAGAAGATGAAAGTGTCAGCAGCTGTTCAAGGCCAGAGCCAAGAGCGAGACCTGAGTCCAAAGAGGGATGGAGCCAGTTTCTGCTGGGGCTGCTACCTCCTTTTTCTAAACATTCATTAAACATACTCATTCTATTAATGGTTCATCCATCACTCTAGAGATAGCGAGATGAAGCAAATGCTGGTGGAGAAGTGGTTCTTTCTCACAGGGGTGCCCATCTCCTCGCTTCTCACCATCCAGCCTTGTCCCACTTTTCCTCATGAGCTTCCCTGATTAGTTTCTCATACAGTAAGTCCCCTACATACGAACCTTCAGGTTGTGAACTTTCAAAGATGCGAACGTGCGTTCGCACGTCCAATTGTGTAAGTTAGTTCACGTGTCTAGAGTACATTGTCATGTGCATGAATCCACTACAAATAGTTGTGCTTTTATGTACTTTACTGTACCGTACTGTGTAGGGTACAGTAGTACAGTATCTTTATTTCAAGCCCAGGATGTCCGGAAGCAAGCATAAAAGCAGCGGCAATGTAGCTGGTACTACTGTATTTTCAAGGTACCGTACTGTAAGATTAAAAATATTTTCTTTATTTTTTGTGTTTGTTTGTTTTTTATGTATTATTTGTGTGAGAAGTATTGTAAACCTATTACAGTACAGTACTCTGTAGCCAACTCTTGTTAGTTGGGTACCTAGGCTAACTTTGTTGGACTCACAAACAAATTGGACTTACAAGTGCACTCTCAGAACGGAACTCATTTGTATGTAGAGGACTTATTGTATTTGATTCTTGCCACCGACCGTGATGAGCAGGTCATCAGCACTCATTCCCTGTAGACAAAGGGCCCACAAACACCGTTACAGCAATCACATCCAGGGCTCCCCTTCAAAGCTGCATCCACTGCCTTTGCCAGGCCTGTTGGCTAAGGAAGGGGAGGCCCCTGGGGTGGGAGACCTGAGGCCACAGCTATGTTCCATATTCACATCGTCACTGTTACCCTTCTGTCCCCTCCCATCTAGGTCTTCATTTCATTTCTATTTTCTCTTCTTGTCCCTTGCTGGGAATTGCTCTGTGTAGTTGGGCAACATTTTGGTTTCTCCTAATGAAGGAGTAAAGGAATGTAAAGGTGGAAAAAGGTGGAGGTGCTCAGGTGTTAGCTTCTAGGAAACAGCAGAGACTATGGAACAAGACCTCTAGTTCCATCACTGCCACTTTCTCCCACTTTAATTTCCCTGCCTGTTATGGAAAATTGTTTTTTGGAAGAACAGGGTCATTTGACTGTTTTGGGGTTTTTTTTCCACAAAATATTCACATTTTCATTCACAAAAAATCCATTTAAAAAACCTCCATTGACTGTGATGATGGCTAAAAGGCATTCTCAGTTCTAAGGGACCAAACTGAAAAAAGCTGAGGGCAATTTTCAAAGGGCCTCTGGACAGTATAAGACCTGCTGAGGCAAAAGGAAGGAAACAAAAAAAAATGTTTACATAAAGAGTGTGACAGGACTTCCCTGGTGACACAGTGGTTAAGAATCTGCCTGCCAATGCAGGGGACACGGGTTTGAGCCCTGGTCCGGGAATATCCCACATGCCGTGGAGCAACTAAGCCTGTGTACCACAACTACTGAGCCTGCGCTCTACAGCCCATAAGCTAAAACTACTGAGCCCACGTGCCGCAATTACTGAAGCCTGTGTGCCTAGAGCCCATGTACCACAATGAAGAATAGTCCCTGCTTCAGAGGGCAGACAGCAGAAGCAAGAAGAACTACAATCCTGCAGCCTGTGGAACAAAAACCACATTCACAGAAAGATAGACAAGACAAAAAGGCAGATGGCTATGTACCAGATGAAGGAACAAGATAAAACCCCAGAAAAACAATTAAATGAAGTGGAGATAGGCAACCTTCCAGAAAAAGAATTCAGAATAACGATAGTGAAGATGATCCAGGACCTCAGAAAAAGAATGGAGGCAAAGATCGAGAAGATGCAAGAAATGTTTAACAAAGACCTAGAAGAATTAAAGAACAAACAAACAGACGAACAATACAATAACTGAAATGAAAAACACACTAGAAGGAATCAATAGCAGAATAACTGAGACAGAAGAACGGATAAGTGACCTGGAAGACAGAATGGTAGAATTCACTGCTGTGGAACAGAATAAAGAAAAAAGAATGAAAAGAAATGAAGACAGCCTAAGAGACCTCTGGGACAGTATTAAATGCAACAACATTTGCATTAGAGGGGTCCCAGAAGGAGAAGAGAGAGAGAAAGGACCCGAGAAAATATTTGAAGAGATTATATTCATAAACTTCCCTAACATGGGAAAGGAAATAGCCACCCAAGTCCAGGAAGCACAGAGAGTCCCATACAGGATAAACCCAAGGAGAAACATGCCGAAACACATAGTAATCAAATTGGCAAAAATTAAAGGCAAAGAAAAATTATGGAAAGCAGCAAGGGAAAAATGACAAATAACATAAAAGGGAACTGCCAGATTACAATTTCTTCTCAAGTGTGCACAGAACATTTTCCAGGATAGTTCACATCTTGGGTCACAGATCAAGCCTCAGTAAATTTAAGAAAATTGAAATCATATCAAGCAACTCTTCTGACCACAACACTATGAGATTAGAAATCAATTACAGGGAAAAAAAGTAAAAAACCCACAAACACATGGAGGCTAAACAATACATTACTAAATAGCCAAGAGATCACTGAAGAAATCAAAGAGGAAATAAAAAAATACCTAGAGCCAAATGACAATGAAAACATGATGATCCAAAACCTATGGGATGCAGCAAAAGCACTTCTAATAGGGAAGTTTATAGCAATACAAACCTACCTCAAGAAACAAGAAACATCTCAAATAAACAATCTAACTTTACATGTAAAGGAACTAGAGAAAGAAGAAGAAACAAAACCCAGAGTAAGTAGAAGGAAAGAAATCATAAAGATCAGAGCAGAAATAAATGAAATAGAAACAAAGAAAACAATAACAAAGATCAATAAAACTAAAAGTTGGTTCTTTGAGAAGACAAACAAAATTGATAAACCGTTAGCCAGACTCATCAAGAAAAAAAGGGAGAAGACTCAAATCAACAGAGTTTGAAATGAAAAAGGAGAAGTAACAACTGACACTGCAGAAATACAAAGGATCATGAGAGACTACTGCAAGCAATTATATGTCAATAAAATGGACAACCTGGAGAAGTGGAAAAATTCTTAGAAAAGCACAACCTTCCGAGACTGAACCAGGAAGAAATAGAAAATATAAATGGATCAATCACAAGCACTGAAATTGAAGTTGTGATAAAAAATCTTCCAACAAACAAAAGCCCCTGACCAGATGGCTTCACAGGTGAATTCTATCAAACATTTAGAGAAGAGCTAACATCCATCCTTCTCAAACTCTTCCAAAAAATTGCAGAGGAAGGAGCACTCCCAAACTCATTCTATGGGGCCACCATCACCCTGATACCAAAACCAGACAAAGATGCTACAAAAAAGGAAAATTACAGACCAATATCACTCATGAATATAGATGCAAAAATCCTCGACAAAATACTAGCAAACAGAATCCAACAGCACATTAAAAGGATCATACACCATGATCAAGTGGGGTTTATCCCAGGGATGCAAGGATTCTTCAATATACGCAAATCAATCAATGTGATACACCATTTTAACAAATTGAAGAAGAAAAACCATATGATCATCTCAATAGATGCAGAAAAATCTTTTGACAAAATTCAACACCAATTTATGATAAAAACTCTTCAGAAAGTGGGCATAGAGGGAAGCTACCTCAACGTAATAAAGGCCATATATGAAAAACCCACAGCAAACATCATTCAAAATGGTGAAAAACTGAAAGCATTTCCTCTAAGATCAGGAAGAAGACAAGGATGTCCATTCTCACCACTGTTATTCAACATAGTTTTGGAAGTCCTAGCCATAGCAATCAGAGAAGAAAAAGAAATAAAAGGAATACAAATTGGAAAAGAAGAAGTAAAGCTGTCACTGTTTGCAGATGACATGATACTATACATAGAGAATCCTAAAGATGTCACCAGCAAACTACTAGAGCTAATCAATGAATTTGGTAAAGTTGCAAGATACAAAATTAATGCACAGAAATCTCTTGTATTTCTATACACTAATGATGAAAAATCTGAAAGAGAAATTAAGGAAACACTCCCATTTACCACTGCAACAAAAAGAATAAAATACCTAGGAATAAACCTACCTCCTACCTAGGGAGACAAAAGACCTGTACACAGAAAACTATAAGACACTGATGAAAGAAATTAAAGATGATACAAACAGATAGAGAGATATACCATGTTCTTGGACTAGAAGAATCAACATTGTGAAAATGACTATACTACCCAAAGCAATCTACAGATTCAATGCAATCCCTATCTAATTACCAATGGCCTTTTTTACAGAACTAGAGAAAAAATCTTAAAATTTGTATGGAGACACAAAAGGCTCTGAACAGCCAAAGCAGTCTTGAGGGAAAAAAACGGAGCTGGAGGAATCAGACTCCCTGACTTCAGACTATACTACAAAGCTGCAGTAATCAAGACAATATGGTACTGGTACAAAAACAGAAATATAGATCAATGGAACAGGATAGAAAGCCCAGATATAAACCCACTCACCTACGTTCAACTAATCTATGACAAAGGAGGCAAGGATATACAATGGAGAAAAGACAGTCTCTTCAATAAGTGATGCTGGGAAAACTGGGCAGCTACATGTAAAAGAATGAAATTAGAACACTCCCTAACACCATACACAAAAATAAACTTCAAATGGATTAGAGACCTAAATGTAAGACCAGACACTAAAAGAGTATTAGAGGAAAATATAGGAAGAACACTTTGACATAAATCACAGCAAGATATTTTTGATCCACCCCCTAGAGTAATGGAAATAAAAACAAAAATAAACAAATGGGACCTAATGAAACTTAAAAGTTTTTGCACAGCAAAGGAATACAAATAAGACGAAAAGACAACCGTGAGAATGGGAGAAAATATTTGCAAATGAATCAACTGACAAAGGATTAATCCCCAAAATATATAAACAGCTCATGCAGCTCAATATTAAAAAAACAAACAACCCAATCCAAAAATGGGCAGAAGACCTAAATAGACATTTCTCCAAAGAAGACATACAGATAGCCCAGAAGCACATGAAAAGCTGCTCAACATCACTAATTATTAGAGAAATGCAAATCAAAACTACAATGAGGTATCCCCTCACACCAGTTAGAATGGCCATCATCAGAAAATCTACAAACAGTAAATGCTGGAGAGGGTGTGGAGAAAAGGGAACCCTTTTGCACTGTTGGTGGGAATGTAAATTGATACAGCCACTATGGAGAACACTATGGAGGTTCCTTAAAAAACTAAAAATAGAATTACCATATGACCCAGCAATACCACTGCTGTGCTTATACCCAGAGAAAGCCATGATTCAAAAGGACACATGCACCCTAATGTTCATTGCAGCACTATTTACAATAGCCAGGACATGGAAGCAACCTAAATGCCCATCGACAGACGAATGGATAAAGAAGATGTGGTATATATATACAAGGGAATATTACTCAGCCATAAAAAGGAACGAAATTGGGTCATTTGTAGAGATGTGGATGTATCTAGAGACTGTCATACAGAATGAAGTAAGTCAGAAAGAGAAAAACAAATATCGTGTATTAATGCATATATGTGGAACCTAGAAAAATGGTACAGATGAACCAGTTTGCAGGGCAGAAATTGAGACACAGATGTAGAGAACAAACACATGGACACCAAGGGGGGAAAGCAGCGGGGTGGTGGTGGTGGGATGACTTGGGAGATTGGGATTGACATGTATACACTCATATGTATAAAATGGATAGCTAATAAGAATCTGCTGTATAAAATAATAAAATAAAATTTAAAAATTAATAAAAAAAGAGTATCCCCCTCCCGCCTCAACTAGAGAAAGCCTGAGCGCAGCAACGAAGACCCAGGACAGCGGAAAATAGAAATAAATGAATTAATTAAGAAAAAAAAAAGAGTGTGGCAATGAGTTGCTTTGGGACTTCATTCGAAGCCCAAATTTAGTCTAATGTACTTCACTCTGTCAGTTCCCTGTCTGCAGACTTTTCTTCCATCAGCCAATGGCTTGGTCCATCCAGTGGCTCTCAGTCCTGAGGTGGGGCAGGTGGTGGAGGTTATACCGCAAAGACCAGGGGAGAGAGCAGGTTGATTAACAGAGATAAGGATGGGGTGCTGGAAGTGCAGGGGAATTTCTAGAAATAATCCCCAATTCCTTTACTCATTCTCATTTTCATGGGATTCTTAAGCCAGGCCCATAAGAACTTTTATAGGATGTTGGTAATAGAAAGGGCCCTAAGCTTCCCCTCCTGCTCAGATTATCAGGCACAAGCTGTGTCTGTGATTTAAAGCCCCCCATCTCTGGCCCTGAGTTTCTTTGGCTCCCTAGGCAGTGATCATAGCTCACTTTTGGGTGTTTAATATTGCATCCAGAGAGGTAGCCAGATCTGCCTATTAATGTCCCTGACCTGAGGTGTAATTCCTTATTGACTCCTTTATCTCTATATTTATTCACTAATTCATCTATTCATTCAACAACTGTTTACTGATGTCCTGCTCTGTGGCTGGCACTACTTTGGGTCCTACTACTAGAGTGAGACACGGTCCTGTCTCTCAAGGAGCATTCATTTTGTTACCATGCCTGACATTCCTAGGGCAACGTTCATCTAGATTTGTCCACACGCACGTGGATGCAGTTGGCAGAACAGTTTAATCCGACCACCAGCAATTCCTCCCTCACGTCGAGAACTCTTTGTGGAGTGTCCGAATCTTCCTTGGCTCCCCTGTGCATTGAACACACCTCTTCAGCCTGCTTTCGTTATTCCTCCAACCTGTGCTTTCATAAACTGCCCCTTCATTCTGCTAAACAATTCTTCCTCTTGTGCCTTTGTTCCTGCTCTTGATTCGTGCCTAGAATTAACTTATTCTTCTCATGCCCCCTTATGGATAGCATCCAGTCTGCCCAGTTGCCCTGCAAACGTTCTGCACGCGGGGTCTAAGTCTTTTCATGCTTATCTATTGTTGTTGAGCAACTAGCTCAGTAGTTTTATTTATTTATTAACATTACTGGCTTTTTTAAAAGATTTTTTTTGATGTGGACCATTTTTAAAGTCTTTATTGAATTTGTTACAATACTGCTTCTGTTTCATGTTTTGGTTTTTTGGCCTAGGGGCATGTGGGACCTTAGCTCCCTGAGTAGGGATCAAACCCACACCCCCTGCATTGGAAGGCAAAGTCTTAACCGCTGGACCACCAGGGAAGTCCCATAGCCCAGTAGTTCTACTATACAGGTAGACACCAACCTTCATGCTTTGCACGATGTTATTTTGCCGTCTGCCTTCTGCCTGAAGAGCAGCTGAACTTCACTTGCTATTCTGTTTGCTTATTTGATACTTGCTATCGATCATGCTTGAACATCTGAAGTTTTCACCACTGTCTCCCTTGCATGTAGCAGAGTGCCAGGTCCAATAATAGGAATTTAATACATATTTCTTGATTACCGATAAACTGACTGACTGGCTGAGACAGAAGTATCAATCCACATAGTCTGTAGTGTGGCCTGTCGTCAGGAACACTGTGCCATTTACCGGAATTCTGGGACCTGCCTTCAGAGTTCTGCAAATGCCTAGTGACCTGCCCAGAGAAGCTGGTGATGGAGAAAACCTGCTACCGAAGTACAGAATGATGCTGAACGTGAGAGAGTCAGGGGTCATCTCTTGCCCTCCAGAATGATTGTATTCTGGCAGGAGGGCACAGACTGTTTGTTTTTCCCATTTGGTTCATAAAAGGGAGGTAGGTTGGGGTGAGAATGAGATTGAAAGATGTTAAAACTGCTGGATTTGAAGATGAAAGAAAAGGCCACTAACCAAGAAATGCAGGTAACTTCTGGAATCTGAAGAAGGAAAGGAATTAGATTCTCCCCTAGAGCCTCCAGTGGGATGCAGCCTTGCCAACACATTGACTTTAGGACCCCTGACCTCCAGGACTACAAGATACGATATTTGTTTTGTTTTAACCACTAAGTTTTGGCAATTTGTGACAGCAGCCATAAAAATGAATACACAGTGGCAGGACCCCATGAAGCCAGTGCTGTGACAACCTTAGTGTCTGGCAATGCATATATACCATCCAAAAGGTCACACAGTGGTAGTTCTGAAACCCTAGGGTGGAAGACCTGGATTATTTGAGAAGCGGAGGGATTCCTATTATTTGAGGCACAAATCAAGGTGCTGATTTTTCTAAACATCCATAGAAAAAAATGTTCCTCTTGAAGCAGAAGAATGGAGTTAAAGAGCCTGAAACTCCATATGCTAATTCTGATCACAGAGACCTGGTCTTAAAAAGCCAAAATGCACTTATGGATACGGAGGACCCAATGGGCACACAATTTATACCCAAGATGAGGATAGAAAGTGGATAGAAATTAATCTATGAACAGTTTTCTATGGGATGAGATGTGATATGTTCTTATAGTCTCATTTGCTCCTAAAATCTTCCTTTTTTGGTTGTCATGGTATCTGGGTTCCAGGACTGTCCCCAATCTCCTTAGTTTTGGTATCATTTACAGAGACTATCCCTACTAGAAAAGAATTTGTTTAAACACACTCAAAGTATAAAGACATCCATTAACTGAGGGAGAGTGATTTTCTTTATAAAAGACACCACGTGTTTCCTACCAATAGGTCTCGAAAGTGTCATTTGGTTGGTGCAATATTGAGCGTACACGTGCTCCAGTAGGAGCTGCTCTATCCCAAGCCCAGTGGGAGGCCCCCACCGACCCTCACTTAAAAGCGATGCTGAAGCTGATTCGAGAGTCAGCAAGGTTTGTTTAACTGTCTGTGTAGCTCAACATTCATCCTATTTGCAGCTCACTCTCCTGTCTTCTCATGGGAGGTGTTCCCCAGGGAGGATGCTTGGGGACCTGTTGCGATGTTATGCAGGGTACTTACGCAATGGGATCAGGTGTTATGTTACTTCTAAACTCCTTCTAACATTATAATTCCTTGACCTTAGTCATTCAAATTGCACGCTCAGAGAAGTTCTACCCAGCCAGGCCTTTGGCTGTAAATGATACCAAAGCACACAGGACCCAATATGATCTTCTTCAAGATCTTCTCACCAAACTCATCTCTTTCAATTCTCCCTATCCTACTGTGTCCGGTCATGCTGGAAAACTCACTGTGCCTGTCACGTAATCTGATCTCGCTTACCTTTAGGATGGACTCACAGCCAAGAATCAAACCTTTGGTCTGTCTTCACGGGAGGCCCTCTTGGCTTCTTCCAGGATTTAACATAGATACCACATTGTATATGAAGCTTTTCCTGACCTTGTTAGACTATTCTAGGCACCCCTGCTCTAAGTTTCCATTGTACCCAGAGTTTATCAAGACTGCATCTTAATCTGCCGTTTCTGCGTGTCTCCTCAGTAGACTGTAAGCTTCTGGAGGACAGGGCTATGCCTTGTTATCTCTGTATCCCCAGAGACCAGAATATTGCCTAGCATAAGGTAGATTTTCAATAAGCATTGGTTAAATTCATGCTTAAGTAACAGAAATTTAATTAGCAAATTATTGAATGCCCAAATGCGTTCAATTTAGTACCAATTTAAGCCCAGGTTTCAGTTGTCACGTTCAGACAGCAGTAATGTTGGAAGTGTTTAATAGATATGGGGGTGGGGGGATGGAGACAGAGAGAGAGAGGCCTGAAATTGAGAGCATTTGTGTACCAAGATGTTACTTTCTACTTTTGTTCATAAAGGCCTGGTTACCTTGCCTTCAGTTTAGTCTCACGCTTCCACAGACTCGAGACGTAGGGTGAAAGTGTCAGCACAGTGACCCCTTTTCCTTGGACTGAACAACCACGCCAGGAAATTGTAACAGCGTGAGAGTATATCCTCTTCCACAGCACGGAATCCATGCCAGGGCCAGGTGGGCAGCTGTCTGTATGGTATGATTCTTCAGGGGCTCAGAGTTTTGTCTACAACTAATCTTTTCTGCCAGCTTGCCATTATGTGTGACATTTCTGCAACTAAAATCATTCCTTTCACATAAGATGGTATCTTCAGAAGTTCACTTGTTACACACAAAGCAGGTCCCTAAGATGGATATCACAATCGAGGTTAATAGACATGGATGGCTTGGCAGAATTGGTTCCTAGGGCTAGAGAATTGCGTCCTGGGAGAATGGGCCTCGGGCAGTTTCTTTGTGAAGGATCCAAAGTCAGGAAATTTGGGCCTGAAGTACTGAAGAAAGCAGGTGGAGATGGGAGGCCCCGGTGTGAAGCTGAGTTCTGTGCAGTAGCTCAAAGGCTCAGACGTCCATTTGGAAAAAGGGGGAAAGTGGATCAGGATAGACCAGCTTCTCCGTGTCATCATGGCATGGTCCCGTTCACTCTTAAGTGGAGTGTTCAAGGTTAGGACACATTTTTCTTGGTTTGTACAAGCTATCCCAAGACCTCTTGTTTTCTCTGTTTTCTTGTGAAGGTGTAAAGCTTGCTCTCTCCAGGGTGTGTCTCATTGCCACAATTAAGAAGTGTAACATTTGACTCCACCTTTGATAACAGAATGTAGCTTTGTGGCTACTTGTTCTTCTATGATTGTGCAGAAAGAAAACAAAACAGACAGACTCAATGTTACGCAGAAAAGGTCTGAATCAAGCAACAAAGAATTTATTAGAAGAGATTATTAGCATGGCAGGGTCACAGAGTTTCACTGCCACAAGCGTGTGAGGAGCTTTGCTGAATTCTGTCTTGTGAAATGTTTTACCTTTTCTACCGCTTGACACTGGAGGGACTCTCTGTGAATATTTTCCCCTTAGAGTAGACATACTGATGAGATGCCCAGTATCATTAATAACCACAAAGAACTGAAACATGGGACTGGATACTTAGAATCTCCATTCCCTATAAATTTCCAGGTTTATCACCTGAATTGTTAGCCTTTGTGCTTTATACAACCCAGTAGCTCCTGCTAATTGTCTATTTGCTTATCTATGCAACTTGGAGTTGGGAGTTTGTGGAAGACCTAATTTTCCAGATGCTCACCTCATGTTTTTTTCAAGTGTAGACTCAAAATGATGGTTCTCAGAAGTCATTTGTCTTTCTACAGAACTTATTGGAAGACCAAGAAGTGTTTCTGCTAAGGCAAAATAAATAAGTAAATAAATGTCTAATGCAAGGAGTAAAAAATGAGCTTTTTATAATTTTACACTGACCACAACACACAGTTGAGAAAATTTGAATAGCTTAATTTTGAAAGGTGCTTCAAAGCATATAAAGCACTTTCCCAAGTATTTTTTCTCATTCAATTCTTCTAAACTTGTCAAATAGTGCTTACCCTATTTCAGAGATGAGAGAATGGGGCTCAGAAGAGGGAAGCAGCGTGTACAAGGCCACACAGCGCATGAGGGACTGAGCTGACACCAAAACTTGACTGTAGATTGTGTAATTTCAACTCTCACCAACAAGAGAGACAAAGGTGGCTTGGCCACCCAAGTATTTATTTCCATGCATTTTGGAACTCCAGGCCAACAAGCAAGCAAACGAAACCCCCCCCCCCCAAACACCGAAACATCCCCAAACGCAAACAACCAAAAACGGAAATTAATTTTTCCTTAGAGGAGGCAAACAGAGGTGGGCACCTGGCTGATTTCACACAGTATTAACAACACTCAGCTCTAACGGGCCTCCCTGGTCTCCTCGACCTTCCTCAACAAAGGCTCTGAAGCACCAATTAATCAGACCGAGAAAGTCTGGGAATTTATCTCTCCTCCATCACTATTCCTGCTGGCTACTGATTTAAAGATGTGAATCTACTCTTTTTTTTATCTAACCGTCAGGGAGAAGCGAATCCAAATTTCACCGAAAGGGAGATGAGAGCCCAGGGCAATACCTAAGACTATGACTGGCGATTAATCAGACAGATAGCATCTTACATTTGGAAAGGAGCTTAGAGATCGAATCCAATCTCCCTCCTAGGAAGGAAGCCTGGCAAATAGCCACCAGCCATTTGCTCCAGGGATGGGAATTTCACGTTTCTCCGCTATTGTTAGGTGGGCCCTCGTGAGAAAGTCTTGCCTACAGGGAATTAAATTCTATCCCCTTGTAAACTCTAAGTTGATGTTCTGACCTTCTTCTGCCTTCTGGCACTTTAACGAATAAGTTTAGTTATCCATTTGTATGTGATTTCCCCAATATTTGGTGTCAGCTCTCTTGGCTTTCTTAAAATATCTCTTCTCTAGCAAAACAGCCTCAGCTTCGCCAACTCTTCGTGTTTACTGATTTTCATGACTCTCTCCAGATGGTCCCTTATTTGGAGATATATATATATTTTCTCTCTCTCTCTTTTTTAGTGAAATGTCCGTAGCTGATTAGGGTCTGTTTTTCTTGCTTTATCTGACCCAGTATTAACGTACTTTCAATACTTTTACTGGTCATAAGCTCCGTACCAGTGGGGCTATGTATATGGTGGTCAGCGATAGTATCAGCTCCCCCATCTCTGTAACGCACTGTAGATTACCAAATGAGAACTGAACTGGTTTTCTTCATGTAATTTACCTCAGAAGCCACACACCAGCAAGTGGAACAGAGCAAATTGTCACGTAGAGGCCACAATTAACACAAAATTGTCCCTTAGAACCAGTTTTTGCTTCCATAAGCTTTTTTGTCTATCTAGTATTGCATCTCTCAAAATACAGAGAAAAAACAGGTAAGAGACTAGTTTACCCACAACTTGACAAATAGCCTCTGAGTGACATTTGGAAAGTTGGTAAAAGCCACCAGAGTCAAAGCAACTTCTGAAAAAAAAAAAAAAAAGATTGTGGCTATGCTATGCTCAACCAGGCCACACCTGTTTTCAGAAACCACCAAGTGTTCTGCCGATAAACAGAGATGCTGGCTCTGACAGTCTCTAAGGCAACAAGATACCGATCATCACTGTACAAGGACGAAACAGAGACACTGCTGACAAACAGTGAGCCCCATTTTCTCATCTACTCAACAGTGCAGCCGCAGTTGGAGTAAATTCTGCCTCAAGAGTTCATCCCACACTCAGTCTCAAACCCTAAACTCTAATTATAATGGAGAGAACCCTGCAGTTAGAAAAATACCTGAAGGATCTGGACCTCACTGCTTAAGCAATAATCCTGCGACTAATGTGAACTTGAAAATGAGCTTCTGGGGAAAGAAGACAAGATGCATATCTCCTTTCTGTGTTCTCATTTCCTCACCTGCAAAATGATGTTTATGTGGCTAGAATTCCTAAGGGTCTACACTTGGTGATAAGCCAGTGAATTTGGATGACACACAGCAATCGTTTATCTAGTCTGGCTCCCTTGTGGGCGGGTTGGAGTTTGTTAAGAAATCACCATCAAAATACAACCATGTCCCTGCTTTTTGAGTATTTATGTCTCGTAAAGATGTGTAATACTACACTTTCCCATTTTGTGATATTTCCAACTTGAGATATTTGAAAAAGAACAAAACAAATGAGCGTTTTGTAAGAAGTTGGCAGAGATGCAGGATGTATCCAGGAGTTGGAATGGGTGCTTGTCTACTGCTTTTGAAATCATTGTACTGAGGTTACTTATGCCTGTTTTTTTTGGTCCCTAGACTTTGAGCTGCTCCGTCTTGTCCATTGGTGTCATTCCCTCTCTTTCAGGTGGCAAGTTCTTCACCTTGTTGGTACTCAAGAAATAGTTGTTGAATTGAATCACTGTGTTGCTTTGAGGAGATATGGCTCAAAGACACTGTAGATAAACTGGAATCTCATGGTTCAGGACATTGGAAAACACACTGCAAGGATGGAATAATTAATGATTTAATGAACCTTGGAAAAATCACAGAATCATAAATGACAATGACAAGTATAAGTTTAGGAAGCCTAATTATAAACAGCAACAGAAGCAGTAACTTAAATGATCAACTGGTCAGATAGCAGCCACCTTTATTAAAAGTTCTGGCCAGGATAAGAATTGTTAAGTAGAGATGTGTGAGAGGCAAAATATATAGAACTAATTATGATGATGAATACAGCCGGTTTTACATTGACGCCAAGGTGTACAGTAGACATCAAAATAAAATTCTAACTATCACCCTGTCTGTATTTATTTTATAGTTTATTGTCAAAAACTTATAATATATAAACAAGCAAAGAGACAAAATTAAAAATCACACAAAGCCCTACCATCAGGAAATAAAATAGCTGTTTTATATTATACATGCATATATTTTTGTTTGTTTTTCTCTACACACATCACAATATGTGTCACACATTCATACACGTACATTTTTTTGTTTTTTAAAAGTGAGTTGGTATTGTACATTTCGTCTTGTAATTACTATGTCACTTAACAGTATAGCAGGGCATGTTTCCACCTTATTTAAATATTCTCTACTTTTCGTGGTTATATATTATTTCATCATATTTATGTATCATACGTACGTATAATGTATCATACACATGCATATTAATGGACATTTAGACTGACCTCAAGGGTTTTTTCTCCCCATTGTTTTTTGGTTATGCCTGTTGTCAAAGCTCCTGTAAATATTGTCTTCTGGAAAGTTCATGCATTTTATTTTCCTTCTAGCAGTATATACTGGGCCTTTTATCTTCTAATTTAAGAGGAAGTGTGGCTATAGCTTAAAATGACATGATACACATCCTCCTAATAATTGAAGAGCTCTTGCTATTAAAAATGAGAAGAATTTAGGGAAAGTGACTTAGTCATTGGATTGATCTGCATTGATTAGGTCCCCAAAGTTGATGGTTATAACACTGCCACATTGTTTTTTAACATAAGATTTCGAATCAGGTCAAAATAATATTACCCCAGTATATTTTGGCATCATCAAGAGTTAAATGAATATTATCACCTATGAGAGGAAAAAAAATTCTCAAAGTAATGTATTCTTTTTTTTTTTTTTTTTTTTTTTTTTTTGCGGTACACGGGCCTCTCACTGTGGTGGCCTCTCCTGTTGCGGAGAACAGGCTCCGGACGCGCAGGCTCAGCGGCCATGGCTCACGGGCCCAGCCGCTCCGCGGCATGTGGGGTCTTCCTGGCCCGGGGCACGAACCTGTGTCCCCTGCATCGGCAGGTGGACTCTCAACCACTGCGCCGCCAGGGAAGCCCCGTGATGTATTCTTATATTTAAAAAAGTGATCAAAGAGAATCGGGGTGAAAATACTGAAATGTAGGACAGTCTTCGGAGAGCAGTTTCTGCCTGGTGATGGACTCTCCGTGCCGTTTTACCTCTGCTGTCTTTCTCCAAATACTTCCCATAAGCATCCTGCTCGTATTCCATACCCCAGAGATTCCACTGGCTACCATCTCAAATTTTCTCTTTTCCTCTTCTCCTGTGAAAGCCAGGGTGATGGCTCAGCTGGTGAGAACACAGAATTAGTGAGCTCAAAGCTGCCTCATTCGTGTTATTTAGCTTTGAGTAGGACAAAATAAAATACTCCTCCATAGACCCAGACCATCTGTCTCTCACCCCCCTCAATGGGTCAACAGGGAAGAAAAGATGTGTGTTGGATGGCTCAGGACAACTTGTCACCACAGCTAGAAAAATTACTTGTTATTGAAGCCTGACTTGCACTGGGTCAGGAATGTCATCACGTGCAGAACACAGCAGCTTTCTCCCCCTACAGCTTCCCCGCAGGTCTTTCCACGCAAATCCTTTGAAATATGATAATCCAGCCAAAAGCTTATGGCTGGCAACCATATTGAGATAGAAACAGAGCATAATTCTTACGTTAAAATGTGCCCATTTGTAAAGGGGAGAGGCTTTCTTCATATGTCATGAATGTTTCATTTCTTAACTAGTGATGTTAGGCTTAGTGTGAAATTATAACTCTTAACTGTCCTTTTTCCATTCTTGGTTTCCAGAAAAGAGGTAGAGCTTAGAGATGCTGAGGTCTGACTGCACAGGCCTGAGTCCTAGCCCCACCACTTACTAGCTGTGTGGCCTTGGCAAGTCTCTTACCTTCTCTGTGCCTCAATTTCCCCATTTATCAAAAGCGGGTGACGAGAGCACTTACGTCCTGGTATCGCTGTGAAGATGCAATCAGTCAAATGCACGGAGAGCGCTTAGACCAGTGCCTGCCATGTGCTAGACGTTCCTTAAACGTTAGGGGGTCCTCCATTCTGACCAGTGTGTGGACACACGGCTTTGTCAAGGATTGCCATGGCAGACTTGGTGCCGTTTCGCCACAGCTTCTGTGAGTGTGAGTCTAGGGATATTTACTGAGAGCTGTAATTCTAAACCCTGAAGGGCCCCAAGGCATGAGGGAAGACTGTGGGAAACGTGTAGAGGGCTTTCACTTAAACGACTATTGCTTCACCAGCCTTTTCGCACCCATCAGCGCTAGACAAATCCGCAGAATAATAAGAAACATGCCTGACAGTTGGGTCAGAGTAGAACAGAACGCAGCCGCAGACTGGCCCATGCTGTTCAGCCTGTTAATACCCTGAGTTGTCAACCCTTTCCTCTTTCCTCCTGTGACTACACGAGCAGGCCACGAGCTTGTGAACACACGTACACACACGATTTCCACAGCCACTTAAAGCAGCCCCTGTTCTTGATCTGGGGGAGCAGCTTCCTTGGGTCAGACGGGGTGATTTTCCTGGTCCCAGGCTCTGGGGTGAAGGGTGAAGGGAGAGGCTCCAGGGCAGGGTCTGGAGCAGGGTCTTGTCTGGAACATGTAAAACACCACCCACCGCACTCCTCTCCCTCAGTTTCCCAGCACAGGGAAGCCAGGGTATCACAAGGGTTGCTTAAGTCGGTCCTGTCCCCACCTAGATGCGTATCATTTCCTTCTGAGCCACACGCCATCTATTGCATTAACGTACAATTTCCCTGGAGGCCATTCCAAATCTGCTTAAGAACATATTGTTCCTGGATTTATGGTGACCGGAGCCAATCAGCTGGAAAGAATCCCATTACATTAGATAACACAGTTGGGAATTCAAGTCTCTTTCCTTAAACATTTGTCAGGCAGCGTCTCTTCTCACTTAGGTCTGACTTCCTTTTTGATAGTAAATAAGCCAGAATAATGCCGGATTTTCAGCCAGACTGATGGCCGGAGTGGCCAGAGCCATGGCAGAGTGCTTGTGAAAGATCAGGCCTGACCTGGAACTGGCTTCTCCAGAAGGGTTAGAAACAACAGAACCTCAAGCCTAATCTTAGAGTTCATCAGAGCGTGACCACTCTGGATAACTCCTCCTCCCTGGGCCCAATTCCGAACTCCAAATTACAAAGGAGAAGAGTCTTCAGAAGCATCAGGCTTACAGAGCAGAAGTCCTGGGTTTGAGTTTTAGGTCTACGCCTGTGTAACTCTACTTGGACAAATCACAAGCCTTTGAGATTGTCTGCTTATCTTTAAGTTGGGATGCTGGGAGTGCCTATCCCCTGGGCTTGTGAGGATTAGATAACATAATGAATGTGAAAGCCTTGTGTAGAGGTAAAGTGTGACACAAATATTAAGAGTTCTTTTTTTTAATTTAATTTTTATTTTATATTGGAGTATAGTTGATTTACAATGCTGTGTTAGTTTCAGGTGTACAGCAAAGTTGTTCAGTTATACATATACATATATACATTCTTTTTCAGATTCTTTTCCCATTTAGGTTACTACAAGAGTATTGAGTAGAGTTCCCTGTGCTATACAGTAGGTCCTTGTTGGTTATCTATTTTATACATAATCGTGTGTATATGTTAATCCCAAACTCCTAATTTATCCCTCCCCACCACGTTTCTGCTTTGTTAACCATGTTTGCTTTTGAAGTCTGTGAGTCTGTTTCCATTTTGTAATTAAGTTCATTTGTACCATTTTTTCCTTTAGATTCCACATATAAGTGATATCATATGATATTTGTCTTTCTCTGTCTAGCTTACTTCACTTAGTATGATAATCTCCAGGTCCATCCATGTTGCTGCAGATGGCATTATTTCACTCTTTTTAAGGGCTGAGTAATATTCCATTCTATATACGTACTACATCTTCTTTATCCATTCCTCTGTTGATGACATTTAGGTTGCTTCCATGTCTTGACTATTGTAAATAGTGCTGCAGTGAACACTGGGGTTAAGAGTTCTTAATGCTGATAGTTTTCATTAAGACACATGGATGCGAAACACTGAATCCTAGAATTGAACACTGTTATCTCTTCAGGGCAAGTTCTGAAGGTGAAACCAGATTATATATAAAACAGACTATGGACATTCTATTGCACTAAACACAGTAGTATTATTCGATGAAGACACAAAGGGCACATTAAAGAATTCATGCTTTTGTGAAAAGCTAAAATGCCCTCTTCCACAGCACTAAAAGCTTTAATATTCTCATTCTCCTTATGTGTCAGTGGAGAATAATTCCAGTTTCATGCCCTTTATCATCACAGTTGTGCCCAGGAGTGCAAAGAATCTGGCAAGTGTCTTTATCCTAGTACAAGCTCTAGGAAGCTTTGTTCTGTCCAAGGCCATTTTACCAATCTCAGAAAACTTCCCGTGTCCCCAAATTTCCAGTTGCCGATGGAAAACGTGCTGGATTGTCTCCCTTTGATATTTTGGACTGCTTAAAATAATGAGGCATTATTTCAGTACCACCCTTCTGAACTCAAGATTCCACCAGGAGTTAATCTTCAATACTCTCTGGAGAGGCAAGCAAACTCCTAAGAATAGGGAAATGGAGACATGAATGTTTAAACAATTAGCACAGAGACTTATCCAAGGTCAGAGAGTGAGTAAGAGGAAAAAACTGAGCTCCTGGTGAGCTGATCTGGTCCTAAAGATGCCCTGGGGAGAACCATCTCTGCAGAAATACTTGCATGGCCAACATTTGCATGAGCAGATGTTTTATCAAACCTACTGTACAGCAAAACCCACCCTTGCCTATCTATTCCTATCTGCTTTTATTATGCTTTGGGGCTCTAGCATGATAAGACCTCCCATATGGTACTTGTATTAACATTAAATAATGACCATTGTGTTGTGTATACTATCACCATAGAAATATTTACTTAGTTGAACACAGACACTGGTTAGGCATGGTGATTGAAAACAAGCTAATCATAAAAACCATTCATGCTCACATCTATTTATAAAATCTGTTTCTCTTGTGTCAGTTAAGTACAGGCTTTGTTCTAAACAAACACATGCAAACCTTCTGCACACCCAGGGACATGAAAGACGTCCCTCCCCACTCCCTCCAACCAGCCAGGCCCTGGGGTGTGGCCTCGTGTGAAAGAGCAGGCATGTTTCTGGGGCTCAGCTGGGCTCCTTGGAGGCTGGAGCTGGCCCTTGACTTCTGGGTTCCTTTCTTTTCCTCCCGTGCTGACACACCCTGCCTGGGGTTTGGGTTCTCAAACCTGGGTGTGCTCAAAGCCGCTGGGGTGTCTGTCACAACTGCAGAGTTTCCAGCTCCACACCAGAGAGCCTTTTGGAGTTGCTGGCGAGTGGCGTCTGGGAAACGGATTTGTAGGAAACACTCTGGTGGTTCTGGTGTTGAGAGTCTGTTTTTTTCACTTGAGGAATGGTCCTCTCCCCCGGGCTGTCCGAGGACCCCCTGTCTGGTCTGCTGCCCTTCCTTGCCCACAGCAAATGCTAGGGGGCTAGAGCCAACACTACTGAAGGCTGCTTTTTGATGCCCTTAAATTTTGTTTCAAGAGATGCCAGTGATTTCCATTAAAATGAACTCTTTAAGTTGTGTACAGCCAAATGGGTGAGAATCTGGGCTTTGGAGTCAGTTTGCATCTGTCTCTGCAACTTGCTAACCATGTGGCAATGATGGAGCCCCTCCAGCCACCATTTTTTTTAAACCTTATAAAACGAGGATAATGATACCACCTGCCCCATTGAGTTGATGGGAGGGCAGTGGTCATCATGAATGCCCAGCACACAGTCCCTGCCACGAGTACTTCTGTTCCAGAAATAAATTAGGTTGACTTGGGCAGGCCTTTCAGATCAGGGTGTTTAGGAAGATGCCACCTAAGGGAATGTGGTGGAAAGAAAAGGGCAGAGATGTCCTCTGTTGATGCCTGGCCCTGCCACCAAAGGGCTGAATGACTGTGGGCAGGTCCGGGTCCTTCTCCACGAGTATCCATAAAACGTTATCTGTGAAATGAGTGGATAGGTCTAGAGCAGTCATTTCCAAACATTCTGATGCCTTTTGGGTGTCAAGAAAATAACAAAATATCTGCTTGTGTTTATACTCGCAGGGTTCATTGACACACAGTGACAAAAGGTTTCTAGATATTCTGTCATTTTAAAAACTGATTTATATTTATTAATCCCAGCCCTATTTACATTGATTTGGGAAATAATCGGGCTTGTTTGCATGGACAGATATCACTGATCAGACAACAGACAATGTTTGGGCAGTCTTACGATATTCATACAGTCTCTCCAAGTGGGAGCCACTGGTCTGATGGGTGTTCTGTAATAGGTCCCTCTTGATAATGAAGGTGGATCTGGAAGCCCAAATTGTGAAACACATGCCCTCAGAGCTGCTTTCCTTTCTCTCCCCTCACTTCTGATCTTTGGCCAGGAAAGACCCACAAGCAGCTCTGTTTGCTCAATAAATCGTTTCTGAGCACCAAGGGCAGGCAGGTGCTATTCTAGAGGCTTAGGGTATGTCAGGGAAGCAAACTCCATCCCTCCTAGTAAACGCACGCCTCCCTGGTCTCTCCAAAGGGGTCCGAAGTCTCTGAGGCTGGGACACCTGCGGGGACCTAGGAGAAAAAAGGGAGGCTTGCTTAGGTCACTCACTTCCCTCATTTGCCCCCTTTCACTCCTTTTTCAGTTATTTCTTTCTCTACCATACTCTTTTGTTTACAAAATCAGGAGCTGATATTGTGACTAGACAAAGATCTTTCTCTTTCCAGACTTTAGTTTCCCCATTTATAAGAAGAGGGTTGGCTTCTAGGGCACGAACCTCCCCTCTGGCTCTGTACTGAGTATGATTCACTCAGCAGAAATAATAACAGCCCATTTAGCTCAACCGTCTTGTCATTCTCCCCCCATTTGCCCCAATAAACACTTTGCAGTGCCTTACAAACAAGCCAACACTGTTGGTATAGCTTTTTTTGTGTGGCTGTGCCTTGCAGCTTGTGGAATCTTAGTTCCCTGACCAGGGATCAAACCTGGGCCCCAGCAGTGAGAGCTCCGAGTCAATCACCAGACAGCCAGGGAATTCCCAGTGCTGGTATAATTTTGAAGCTACGTTTGTCTGCAGAGCTGAGGACTACTTCTCTCTCTAAATGTCAATCTCTCAGTCCCAACAATAGACACTCATGAATATCTTTCTCCTTGGGCTCAGCCAGGGGACTGATGGAGAGTGACAGCTCTGGAGGCCAAGGTCATGGCATCAAGAGTTGCTGAGACAGTTGAGTATTAGATGCAAAAGAGGAAACAAACAATTGCTCCCCAGCCCCCGGCCCCCATCACACTGTCTTTTATTTCTCTCACTCGTGTGGCATCCATGTGCAGGTGGGGACTGTATCCCTGGCACACGGTAGGCGCCCAGTTTGAAATATTTGTTGAATGAGTGAGCAGACCCTAGTCTGGATCGTTTTTTCCACTTGGCTCTACCCACCCTTCATCAGCTGGCTCTGCTTTGGGAAAGAAAACACACGACGTTGGGTAAATTCATCTGCACAAAATATGGAAGGTGGTCGAAGCCAGCCTTGTCTCTCTGCTGGTTACTCCACACTCTGCTTACAGTTTGCTCCGTGCTCTTACACGTGAAGCTCAGTATCAAAGTCAGCTAAGGGTCCTCTAAGGGAACTAGAACTTTATTGAGGGCTGATGGCCTGGCCTCGTCCTTATGGGAACTCAGCTGCAAGAGGAACTTCAGACTGGTGGTAATTCACCCAATACACCCTTGTGTGACAAGTGGGGGGCTCTGGGCGGGCACAGGCCAAGCCCACGCTGACTTCCACCTGCCACCAGGAACAGCATCGGATCCACTTCACGTGCCCTGTATCTGGCGTTTCCAGGGGAGCCCCCCTGAGATGCTCCTGCCCGGGAGAGGAATCTGATATATAAACGCTTGGAGCAGGCCTAGGGGATGCAAAGCGGTTACATTAAGGATTGGGGTTCTGTTTATTGACAAGGTCATGGCCTCTCCTAGTTATGACCCCCGAGGGACCCCGGCATGGAAACGGGATTTGTAACGTAACACTAACAATAACACACTAGAGACAGCCGTGACAGGGCCCGTCTCTCCTACACGCTGCAGCTGGCTCCCCAGGATGAGGACAGAGAGGGGAGCCGATGGGCAGGCACAGGGGCAGCAGACAAAGGAGCAGGGACGCAGTCGATGTGGCTGGAGGTGCCGGGGCCAGGAGTCCAGCGGGGCTTCTGTGAGCCCTGCAGTCGGAGAGCTTGCCCCACTCGTGAGCCTTCGTGTGCCCCGCTCCGCCCAGCCTCCGGGGATAGCAGTGCTGGCCCTGCATCCTCTCACCCAGCTCCCAACTCCCCTCTCACCAGACAGACCTGCTCTCAGGTCGCCGCAGCCCCACTCGCCATCCTTTGTTTCTGGATGTATTTTGTCTTTTGGGGGTTGGGGATGTAACGGGATGGGGCACGAAGAGGAAGAGTGCATAACTGAAGCCCTAGGACTCTCTCATGGATGTTTTTAGTCCACGGGCAGCCTGGACAAAACTGGAATAGACATTTTCTGCAGTTTCTGCACTTACCTCTTGCGGGGAGGATTTGGGGGACTGTGACATATTCGTGATGGGACATAAGGGGTCTCCGAAATCACACCATATTGGAAAATCTCTCCTCTGGTGTTTCGTCAGTGGCTTCTCTTCCGGTCCATGTGAAAGGAGAAATCCGTGTGACCTCGTGGGACCCGACCCAGGAGAATTTTCCAGTTAGCCGATGAGTGGAGGGGTTAGAGGAAGAGCCATGGACTCTGCTACTTTTCCCATCAGGTCTGTACTTTACCTCTCACCCATCCAGCAGGCTAGACGCACCAGTGAGTAGAGATGCTAGAAGAGCCTGGCATCCCTTCAGGGGTGATTTCCAGAGGAAACAGTTAAGAACATTTTTCTCCATCGTGCGCTCTGAGATTGCCCATTTCCTTGAACTGAGGCATCATGGTCATTGTTGGCAGCCCCTCTGTGGTCTCAGACGAGGCCTTCCCTTCCTGAAATCCTCCAGTAGCTCAAGTTTCCGACTAGTTTTCTTTTCAGATGCTAATGTTTAACCAAGCCTGGTGTCCCAGGAGTCCTCCCACGGCAGCCCTCCTTTTATCACGTGCTGTTGTCCTTCTGATGGAGAGCCCAACTAACTCAATGCTATATTTGAAGTATTTTTAAAAAAACCAGAGAGGGTGTCCCTGGAATTGCCTATACACGTAGCATCCCCTTCACGTGGAGAGGCTGTAATAGTGACCTGACCCTTAGTCAATGGAGCTGGGCATAGCCAAGCTTCACAGACAAGATCAGGGACCTTCATGCACAATCATTTTGCCATCTCACCAATTTTCCACCCTCAATGATTATAACTTAAACTGGAAAAGCTTTCTCTGGGCCTTTTCCTGGTTACTATGTAGAGATTTGGACCACAGAGAGATACATTTTACGTCTTTGGTTGGCTAACGGTGAGATGAGGGAGGCAGACAACTAAATGGTTTTTTCATGATTCCTTTTTCAAAACACACCCGTCTGTATACATAAACTCACACCTACTTCAGCACTCAATTCCCATCTCGCTGGTGAACACTTCCTAGACTGCCATGGCTCACAGATGTGTTTTCCACCTCTGTGTACCTGACCTGTATAAAATGTAGCCCTGCGTCATCCTTTGCACTGTTGCATTGATAATTGTCCACCGGTTCATGTGCATTTCCTATCTCCCTCCCTGCAGGCAGAGGCTTTAGGAACGTGCTCATCCTACCCTGGTGTGATTCTCAGGTGGTTGGCCCATTCATGCTTCTCAGCACTCAGACAATTTCCATGGTCACGTGGAGGTGTCACGGTGGCTTGAAGTTCAGCGTTAGTTCAGAATGATAGCCAGGGATTGTCTGAAAGACAGTCAGAGAAAAAAGTCCCAGATGACACGTCATTTAGATAATATTTGCCTAATCTTTGCATGAAACCTACATGATGATAGTCTCATATGTGGATCAATTTTTATCTTCTTTTTGTCACTCTCTCTCTCATTCTCTTTTCCTCTCTGTCTCCCACCCCTTTCGCACCTCTCCCTCTTTCCCTTTCTGTAAAAGTAGAGACAAAAGTGAGCGGAAGTCTCAGTTGTCAGACTTCAGAGTCTTTGCTAAACATTTGACATCTGAAGGCTTGTCCCCCTCCCCTGCGACCTCGGCCTCATCTCGCTTGCATGGGCACAAGCCTCGCAGAGATAACCATATCAGGCAGAATAAATGAAGCTTGTTTCCTTCTAAATTTGCTTCCTCCTACACACGGTATGGCTCTGCACCCTGGGGCAGGCGGGCACTCTACCCCAGGCCTCTCCCTACCGACTCTTGGGTGGAGGCGCTGGGCTAGATGTGGTTGGAGATCTCCGTTCACCAGACAGAAGTTGTGGACCTTTTGAACCAGAAAAAGATCCCACAGAAAGTCTCATGGGACATTCTCATTTTAGAGATAGCAAAATGGAGGCTGAGAGGAGTTCGATGAATTGTCTGAAATCAGAGTTAGATCTGAACAGAGCAGGCGCTGGAAACCAGAATGCTCTTATTACCCAGGCTGGTCTTCTTTCTGCTTGAACCCAGAGACTCAGAGCCTGTACATTTCAGCAGTGACCCTGAAAGCTCAGAGAGTGGACTCCCCCAGTGTCCCAGTGGACTAAATCCTCCTGAGATTTCATCAGGATGACACAGAGAAGCCCTGCCCTCGGCAGCCTGCCTTGGAGGAGACCTGGAGAACCTACTTCCTACATGCCTTGGGGTCCGCGGAAGAGGGAAGCAGCTGGTACAGCGTGGCCTGTGCGCTGGATTCTCTCACGTGCTCTGTGATGCCATCCAGGACCTGACTGCTGCCACCTGTCCCCACCCCACAGAAGGGCAGTTGGAGTTGACTCTCCAAAGGCAACATGGCGACAAGAGACGCGAAAGGGAAGCTGGAGCCGCTGCATAGAGGGCTGGGTGCCTGAAGAGGAGAAGCACACAGCTCCCCACTGGGATACCTGGACTGTTGCCCCCAATACCCTTCAGAGGGACAGAAAGTCCACTATTGAAGTTCTTTACTTTAGTTCTTCAGGGCATCTTAGAATGGAACCCATAGAAAAACACAAATGCCTCTCTAAAAATGGTAAGACTTTCCTAGGAATTGGAAGATTGGATAACTTGGGCAAGGAAAATGGAAAGAACCCTTAAAATCTTGACTTTCTCCTCTCGCCACCTTCTAGCATGTGCATGTGGACACGGACACACACACACACACACACACACACACACTTTCCCCTGTGCTGTCTGGAAGACCAGCAGAGGTTGGCAAGTCCTCCTTCTGCTGCTGCCATCTGGCTAAAGCAAACCTCTTGCGCAGAGCCACCCCCTTTTGCCGCCCGTGAGGGGCAACCCAGCCTCAAATTGCTTCCTCATTTCTGGGGGGCTCAGCACGGATGTTCACAACTCCCAGCCGACCTTCTGCTTCTGTCAGGCTTGTTGGCTCTAGCCTGCCACCCTCCTCATGGGCACCTGCAGCCCTCGCATGTCAACTAGTTTTGTGCTTTTTTAGTGCTTTCTTGTCCTGCACTCCCAGCCTCCAGCCTCCCTCCGGGCAGCAGTACCTCCCACTCGCTCACCACTCTGCCTGGGTGCTTCCCAGCCTGCGAGGGCAATTTTTCAGAAAACTATTTTTAGAAATAGTAACCTCAGAATAAACACAGCACACCAGATGCTGGTGTTTTTCTGGGGCAACTGAGCTGAGAATCATTTGTTTAAAGAGAAAAAGGTAAAACAGCCAACCTTGCTGTTCGGGCAGGGCAATGGGCTGCAGATCGCTGGGTTTTACTCCCTCTTGTGGCAGGAGTTTAGATGACATGATGCCACCTTGACCCCGACTAGTAAGACTCTTTTATGGACAGAATTTTTACTTGACATTTAGCCTTCTAGTTTGATGAAAAGTAAGGATAGATTGCATCCTAATTTTAAGGGTACAAAATGTATTAAGGATATTAGGGCAATTTCTCTGCATCTTTTCCTTATTTCTGGAAGGACTGATCAACATATAGAACTATATTTTGAAAATGAGGCTACGGTAAAACTGCTGGAGACCTTGGGTTAAATAAAATGTTTCCCTAAGCAGAATCTGCATGTAATGGGAAACTATTAGGGCATATTCTGTACTATATGCCTCTTTCCTAAGTAAGGGTCAGTAGTTCTGACAGCTCCTTAGAAAATGGGATAAAAAGGGACAAGTTAGAAGGGGGATTTGCCAGTCTAGCGTTGGAGAGAAAACACAACAAAACAACAACAACAAAGCTTTCTGATTGTAAGACCAGGGAGACCAGAACCAAGGGTATCCCTTTCAGAAAGTTTTAACCACATTTCTATTAAGCATATTTCTTAGTGAATTTGGCACAGTTTGCAAAAAGACATCAGAAGGAAATTGAAAGACTTTTGTAGACCTTCTGAATTCTAGAACTCTACAATTCACGGCCATAAGATTCTTCTAACTGGAAGAAAGGTGTAAGTGAAAGGTCATCATTGGCCTAAAGACTTTAGTCCTCAGATCAAAAATGCTTCTCAGTGTGGAAAATAGCCGATGAACAATTATCTAATCACATTGTAAATGACAGGGCTTCTCCTACAACTGGCTGTGGCTTACTAATGTCTGGGTGATGGAGTAAATCCAAATGGCTGTGGTTTGCAGGAGGGAAAATGTGCAGTAATCGATCAGTCAGATCGTGCTCCATCTCTCAGCCCATTTTGAGTCAGACTTTGTGAATTATGGAACTGCATTCATTCATTCAACAGAAAGCATTCCATTCACAAATAGTCCAGCCGAACTGACAATTGATGCATTGAGTTCTTTTGCTGAAGGGCTGTTGGGTTTCCAGAGTAACAGCCTCATCTTTGACTGCCCTTTTCTCTCTATTCACCTTCACCAGTTTTATTCATAAGTTACCTAACTTCTAGCAACTCCTGGTGGGGAGACCAGCACCGTCCATTCTCCCATGGCCAGGAGCATCAGATGACACTGTTTGTCCCCTAAAGTGGGCAGTCACAAAGGAGTGTGCACTGCTGGTTTTCCTACGTACATGACTGAATTTCTCTTTGTTGCCAAGAAGGAAGAGACACGCACACCATCTGACCCTGTGAGCAAAGTCATCCCTAGCTGAGAACCATTGACCTAAGGAGAGTTGTTAGGAGAGATTTCATTTCTTCTTTTTTGGTCATTCATTCTCTTTTTCCCATTTACATTTTTCAACAATGATAGAAGACATATAACCTGGAGTAGGCCTTAGAGATCAGTAGTGAACAAAAATAAAATTTCTGGCCACAAGTGACTTATAATCTAGCATAAGTGTGGGAAGGAGACAGATAGACACATAAACGAATACGTCAGAGGATCCACGATGGGGACAAACTAAGAAGAAAACAAAACAAGGTAGTGAGCTAGAGAGTGCCTAGGTTGGCTGGACAAGGAAGTGTCAAGTGTGGGACCACAGAGTCTAAGGGCTGGACCTGGCATTTGGCTGGATCTTGAATCTCAGTACATGACAGAGATCATCATGATGCTGGCCGTTCAGGGGTGTTGAGAAGGAAAGAGACGCGACCAAGGCCAAGGTTTTAGAAGTTTCCTCTGACTGTGGTCTGTATGTAGGCTATTTGGAAAAGAGCAAAGCCATAGAAACCAATAAATTGATTAGGAGGTTGCTGCAATTATCAAGAAAAAAGATAATAAAACCCTGAGCTAGGTGGTGAAATTGGGAATGGAAAGGAGGGATGGCAAATGAGGAATTTATAGCAGAACCTTCTCGATTTTTAGATTTAATAGATGATTAAAAAATAAAGCCTTGCATGACTTTGCCACACGAGGATGTTAAAACAAATTAAACACTACTATCAATTTTACTTTATGAAAACAGGACTCTTTTAACACATGAAGAGCATAATCTCAGAACAAAGGGGCAGTCCTCTGGGTTGATGATTTTTAATTTTGTGTATAATCTTTTAATTTTGTGGACGGCTGTATTTTTCTCATTGCATCACAGACCAGAAACCACTATATGCTTGTTCTAAGAACCCACCCATAACGTGTTCATTCTGGGCTTAGCTGAAAATGTGATGAGCTATGAGGCTGGAAGAAAAAAATAATGTAAAAGATCACTGCAAATTTTTGTAGTTGGGTAAACAGTATTTGAGGGAATCCATAGCAAAAAATAGAAGAGAGGAGGTAGGTTTGAATCAAAGGCAGTGTCTGGATTGCAATCTGATCAATTTGAGATGTTGGAGGCACATCCCTGGTAAGATATTTGGTGAATTGTCGTAGGCACGGTATTGAGGTTAAGGTTAAGAGTTAGGACCACAAATACAGATTTTGGGATTGTTAACATGAAAATAATTGAAGCCATTAGGCACAGTCTCCAAGGGAGAAAGGAGGAAGGACAGTGGATAAACGCAGCACTCTGGAGAAATTTAGCAGGCAGAAATTAGCCAGAACTCAAAGGATAGAGGAACCCAAAATAGTCAAGAGGATTAACAAAGCAGAACAGCAGGCGTCAAAGAGTGAACTGGTTGTAAGGAAACTGGGGCCACAACAATAGACTTCATCTTCCTGCGTGTAAAAGGAAGGACTGCAGATAGTTCATGTGTTAGTAAGATACAGGGAAGATAGTTTTTGGAATGATGGAGACCTGGACATATTTATAGAGGGGGAGAAATGTATGATCCATGAGGAAAAAGTAATTGATGCAATAAAATGCCAAGGGAACCTTGGTGGGGATGTGGAGGGATAAAGTTTGAAGATAAAAGAAATCATCCTATTCCTTAGGAAAGGAGGGAGGATTTCATGGGTGAAGGCGCTGAGATATCAAACAACTAGAAGGGTACAGTCACAAATAAAGAGAAAAGATGCCGAAGAAGCCCTCATAGATGACTCCAGTCATAAGCTGTGAGAGGTGAGGAAGGACTAGAATTTGTTATAGCCCCTGTAGAAGTCTGGTAAGGAGCTAACAAGATAACAGCTAAAAAAGCAGAACTAAGGAGTGAGGAGGCTGCTGGCTTGAGTTAGCGTGTGTTTATTATGGGTCAAACCAGCTCCATGTTATGAACTTTTTGAGCTACTCTTGGCTGCTGGAGAGTAGAAAAAGAGAGAGCAGAGTCAGAAATTAGCACCAGAAGTAAGAGGGAAGATAAGGATAGGAGGGGTCTAGAGTTCCAGGAGGAGAAGTACTAGCAGGTCCATATCAGCATCAGAAGCAGACAGGACGACTGGGAATTCGGGGTGTGTTGAGGACCACAGGTCACAGTGAGAGGGGTTTCAGTGTGGAGCCTTGCTGTAGCTTCACTGTAGTCAGGAGGGAGAGGCGTGGGGTTAAGATGAATTTCACAGACGTGTTTTGCTCATTAACCATGTGCCTGACCATGACGGTTAATAAGACTGGCAAGGTCCCTGCCCTCATGGAATTATATTCTAATAATGGGAGCAGAAGGCAGGGAGAAACAGACAATAAACAAAAAAAAAGGAGAACGTATCAGGTGGTGATGATGATTGACATAGAAAGACATGACGGCAAGTCATCACCACACATTGAGTGGGGAAGGAAGGTCTCTGATTAAAGAACATTTAAGCCAAGATCTGAATGACTAGGTAGAGGTGGACGTGGGACAAGTGGTCCCATGGTTGTGGGGAATCAAAGGAAGAGAGGCATCAAGGGTGACTCCTAGATGTTTGTTCAAGCAACAGGTGGTCCTTTTTACTGAGGTGGGGAAAACTATAGAGGAGCAGGTGTTGAAGGGGGTGAGGACTGGCAGAAAATCAAGAATTCTCTTTTGCCACCTGGAGTTTAAGATGTCCAGGGGTGGCCGTGAAAGTGGAGAAGTTCTAAGCATGAAGAGAGCATCAGGGAAGGCCAAAGAGGTTGTGAAGATCAAAGAGTACTCAGAATGAAGCTCCTCAGGTTGTAATGTGGGTCATAAATATCCTCCTTGTTCAGGATCCTTGAGGTTATTTCAGAGGAGGGCAGGATTTTGGTTGAGGAAGAAAAACTTGAAGAAGGAACTGAAATGATAAGGAATATGAGCACATTTTCTTTTTATTTATTTATTTATTTTTAAAACAGCAGGTTCTTATTAGTTATCCATTTTATACATATTAGTGTATATATGTCAATCCCAATCTCCCAATTCTTCACACCACTCCCCCTCCCTGCCACTTTCCCCCCTTGGCGTCCATACGTTTGTTCTCTATATCTGTGGGCAAGTTTTCTTGACGGAGTCCTAAAGACTAGTGGATGGTGGAGATGATGGGGAAAAATATCTGAAAAGCAGTTGAAAATGGTAATTGATGGAGACTATGTATATTCTTGATAATGATTGCAATAATATTTTAGCAATTGAGCAAAGATGCTCTTTAGCATAGACTGCATTAAAGAATAATAAAAATGTAGGAAGTGAGCAACCCTGCAATATATAACAGTATTATTGTCTCAATAAGCATAGCGATCTCTTGAGACAGAGTATTAAGAGACATATCCAGATTATATTAGCAATAATAATAGCAGTGAGGGATCTCAGAAGATCCAATCCAACTTTGAGCATTTCTTACAAGTTCGACCTAAGATTTCTTCTTTTCTGCATCTACTTGTGTGTGTGTGTGTGCATCTGTGTGTGTGTGTTTGTGTTTGTGTGTGTGTGTTCTCAGCACGGTTTTTGACTATTTCTCTAAGCAAACATGTGATTCTAATGAAATTTGCTGAATTTCAAGCAGCCACACGTGTATGAAAGCTGCCCAAGTTGGATATTTGTGGAATGCTGATTTTCCATACGTATCAACATTTGGTAATTATCATCAGAACTATTCATACAAGTTTAAAAGTGGAAATAAAATTAAGAGAGATTCAACAGGGACCTCAGATGACCTACTGGGTAACCCTTAGAGGTAATCAGTCCTTTCAGTGAGGCCTATGTGACTAAGCACTCTTCGTAACTCAGCTTCTCCTGGAAATCTTAACAGAAACACCTGCTATTTCTTCTTTAAACCTCCACACGCTGGGTGGACTAGCGAACTACAAGCACATTATAATAAGTATGCCTCAAAATTGTCATAAGTCGGTGTATGTATCCTTTCCTAATTTCATAAGTTTCCCAAGGCCTGCTCCTTCCTGTTTTGTTTTTTTGTCAATCTCTCTCAAAAGCTCAGCATATAGGTTTTAAATGATAGCACCACTGGTGAAGTGCATTGGTTATTGATCGCTGCATAACAAAGCACTCCCAAACCTAGCTGCTGCAAACAACAAACATTTATTTTCTGTGGGTTTCTGTGGGTCAGGAATCTGGAAGTGTCTTAGCTACAGGGTCTGTTAGAAGGCTGCAGTCAAGATGTTGGCAGGGCCTGCAGGCATCTCAGGGTTCAACTCCAAGAGGACCCAATTCCAGGATTTCATGCATGGCTGTTGGTAGCCCCTAGTTCCTTGCCATGTGTGCCTGTCCACAGGACTGCCTTTCCACAGTAGCTGGTTTCTCTCAGAGTGAAATGATTCTGGAGAGATGAGAGGGAGAACCTGAGATGGAAGCCAAGTCCTGCTTATAACCCAAGCTTGGAAGTGAAGTCCTGACATGGCCACAGTTTTCTGTTCATTAAAAGCAAAGTTTGATATTGACATGTGCACACTACTATATTTAAAACAGATAACCAATAAGGACCTACTGTATAGGACAGGGAACTGCATTCAATATTCTTTAATAACCTAAATGGGAAATAAATTGAAAATGAATGGATACTTGTATGGGTATAACTGAATCATTTTGCTGTACACCTGTAACTAACACATCACTGTTAATCAGCTATACTCCAATATATATATATTTTTTAAGCAAGTTAGTAACTGCAGCCAACACTGAAGGAAAGGATGTCGATATTAAAAGGTCGGGGCCATTGGAGACCATCTTGCAGACTGCCAACCACACACCATGAGTTGTATTGCTTCACATGGCACATGGGGAAACTGATACTCTGTGAGGATTTTGATTTGTCCAAATCCATTCCTCTCACAAATGGAGCAAAAATGAATATAAAAATTTGCAAAAGACATCGGATAAAGGACTGTTACCCAAAATATACAAAGATCTCTTAAAACTCAATAATAAGAACAAAAAAATACTATTAAAAAGTGAGCCAAAGACCTTAACAGACACCTCAAAGAAGATATACAGATGACAAATGGCATATGAAGAGATTCTCCACATCAGGGAAATGCAAATTAAAACAACCTACCTAAATAGGTACCTACCACTACATACCTATTAGAATGGTCAAAATCCAGATCACTGACAACATCAGTTGCCGGCAAGGGTGTGGAGCAACAGGAGCTCCCATTCATTGCTGGTGGGCATATAGACTGGTACAACCACTTGGGAAACAGCTTGTCAGTTTCATACAAAACCAAACACACTCTTACTACAGAATCCAGCAATCATGCTCCTTGGTACTTACCCAAAGGAGCTAAAAACTTAGCTCCACTGAACAACCAGCAAGCTACAGTGCTGTACACCCTATGCCAAACAACTAGCAAGACAGGAACACAGCCCCACCCATTAGCAGAGAGGCTGCCTAAGATCATAATAAGGTCACAGGCACCCCAAAACACACATCTGGATGCAGTCCTGCACACCAGAAAGACAAGATGCAGACTCATCCACCAGAACACAGGCACCAGTCCCCTCCACCAGGAAGCCTACACAACCCACTGAACCAACCTTAGCCACTGGGAGCAGACACCAAAAACAATGGGAATTACGAACCTGCAGCCTGCATAAGGGAGACCCCAAACTCAGTAAGTTAAGCAAAATGAGAAGACAGAGAAACATACGGCAGATGAAGGAGCAAGGTAAAAACCCATCAGACCAAACAGATGAAGAGGAAATAGGCAGTCTACCTGAAAAAGAATTCAGAGTAATGATAGTAAAGATGATCCAAAATCTTGGAAATAGAATGGAGAAAATACAAGAAACATTTAACAAGGACCTAGAAGAACTAAAGAGCAAACAAACAATGATGAACAACACAATAAATGAAATTAAAAATTCTCTAGAAGGAAACAATAGCAGAATAACTGAGGCAGAAGAATGGATAAGTGACCTGGAAGATAAAATAATGGAAATAACTACCACAGAGCAGAATAAAGAAAAAAGAATGAAAAGAATTGAAAACAGTCTCAGAGACCACTGGGACAACATTAAATGCACCAACATTTGAATTATAGGGGTCCCAGAAGAAGAAGAGAAAAAGAAAGGGACTGAGAAAATATTTGAAGAGACTATAGTTGAAAACTTCCCTAATATGGGAAAGGAAATAGTCAATGAAGTCCAGGAAGTGCAGAGTCCCATACAGGATAAATCTAAGGAGAAACACACCAAGACACATATTAATCAAGCTATCAAAAATTAAATACAAAGAAAAAATATTTAAAGCAGCAAGGGAAAAACAAATAACATACAAGGGACTCCCCATAATGTTAACAGCTGATCTTTCATCAGAAACTCTGCAAGCTAGAAGGGAGTGGCAGGACATATTTAAAGTGATGAAAGGGAAAAACCTAAAACCATGATTACTCAGCAAGGACCTCATTCAAATTCAACAGAGAAATTAAAACGTTTACAGACAAGCAAAAGCTAAGAGAATTCTGCACCACCAAACCAGCTTTACAACAAATGCTAAAGGAACTTCTCCAGGCAGAAAACACAACAGAAGGGAGAGACCTACAATAACAAACCCAAAACAATTAAGAAAATGGTAACAGGAACATACATAGCGATAACTACCTTAAATGTAAATGGATTAAATGCTCCAACCAAAAGACATAGACTGGCTGAATGGATACAAAAACGAGATCTGTATATATGCTGTCTACAAGAGACCCACTTCAGACCTAGGGACACATACAGACTGAAAGTTAGGGGATGGAAAAAGATATTCCATGCAAATGGAAATCAAAAGAAAGCTGGAGTAGCAATTCTTATATCAGGCAAAATAGACTTTAAAATAAAGACTATTACAAGAGACAAATGATCAAGGAATCAATCCAAATATGAAAAATCATGTATAACATAATATAAAATATAAAACACAATTTGAAAGGAAACTTTGACTCTCATTAATGCACAAAATTCATAAAGGAATATTACACACAAGAGAAATAATAAATAAGTTTATAGACAATTTTTGCCTCCATGAAACTAAATAAATACACATATCATCTTGGAGTTCCATTGTATATCTATTAAAATTTCCATGCAATTAAATCAGAATAATAATTCACAGTGCTGTCAAGATGATGATAAAATAGTGCTGATTTCAAAATAAGTCATTATCACTTTACAGTGTAATTTTGTAGCATATGTCTATGTTCATACAGCGTTTATAAGTATTGATCTCTTGAACCCATTTTGGGGAAGGGGTTCAAATCAACTCTTCTAAGAAATTGAGAAAAGCTATATATATTAAATCATCATTTCAGAATGATTTATAAAGTCAAAAAGTGTTTAATAATAAATGAATGACTAAATTGTACACATGTATATGATAGAATATTATATATTCATTTAAATTTATCCTTGTGAAACCTAAGAAAAATTTTAAAAACACACAATATTGATATGATGGGAAATTAAAGAAATACTCTTAAAAATGTAGGCTTACTATCTGCAAATGCAAAAAAAGTATATCTTTGTGTAGGTGAGAATTGGGAAGCAATGAACAAAAGTGAAGGTACTTATTTTGTTAGGATAATAGGCTCATTAGCGTGTGGTATTTTTCTCTTTTAAAGTGTTTTTAGTACCGTAGATATTTACAGTCCTTATGAGGGAACAGGAACTCATGTGTAGCTTTTGTGTTGTGAGATTGATGTTAACTCTATTTTTGCAGAATTCCATTTTTTTTTCTTTTGAAAATAGAGTAAATCTGTATCACTAACCTTTCATGAACTTTCTAATTTTTTGTAGCTTTTACAAGATTACAGATTGCATTTTGACAATCACACCTCCAAAAGCTTCCTGTTTTCTGGGAAGAAATTATTCTAGGCATGAATACTAAACATGGCTACAGGTTCCTCAATCCTTTTCTCTTTAATTTAAATTTCTTATCCCTTTTGCTGATTTTTAAAGTATCTTTTTCGGTTCAAGCACCATTTTTCCGGAAGCAAAATGTTATTTATGTAGTTTTGCCTTTTCTCCACCATCTGATAACATTATATCATTACTCCCAACTAGTTACCTTCTACATTCATCTTCCTGTTCCAAATATAGCTTGAAAGGCCCTTTTGGTTTCCTTTGGCCTTAACCTTCCTGATTCTATTGTTATCAGTCTCTGGTCTCTGACGTGCTGCCGTCCATGGTTTTTCATCCCTCTGTTTCATTGTTGGCGTGCATACTTTTAAAACTTTGCTCAATGTTATGTGGCAGCCTGGATGGGAGGGGAGTTTGGGGGAGAATGGACACGTATACGTATGGCTGAGTCCCTTTGCTGTGCACCTGAAATTATCATAACATTGTTAATTGTCTCTACTCCAATATAAAATAAAAAGTTAAAAATAATAATAATAAAATGTAAATTTCTTTTAAAGTGATGTGTACAGGCATGTTGAGTTTGTTCGGTGTCTTTCCTCTTGTTAATTATCCCTAGATGGTTTCAGTAAAGGGAGCTTCCTAATATTCGTGACCTGTTTGTTTGTTTTTTTTTAATAAAATTTCAAGCAGTGATATCAGATCTGATTGCTAAAGTTTTTGGAAGGAGATCCAGTAGAGAAAGAAGAGAATGGGAAATATGACTACCTTTAATTCAAAACAGTTTCCTTAAAGACATGCTAGTGAGCACTAAAAAAAGTATGGCTTTATTTGTATAATAACAATAATTGAAAGAACAAGGACTTTTCTTACCAACTATTTTTTTACTACTCTGGGACAGAGCATTGCACGGTGCACACATAGGTGGTAGAAAACATTGCAGAGGAATAATGCCACCACAGAATTCTGTGACCTTTTCTCAGGTCACTTGTTTCTAATTGCATTCTGACTCCTAAATCGTTTTCTAATGCAGGGAAACCTGTTTATTTTGTGGATGCTTGTCAACTTCTTCTCTAGCATGGGTCTACAAATCAGGCAGATTAAAAGCAAAATAATGATACAATGACTATTCTTTTATTTAGAAGTACTTGGTATTCTAAACAAAATAAAGCTTTTGTTACTGGGAATGTCCATTGTCTCAGGCTATTCAAAGAGCAACGGATGAATAAGTTGGTTGTTGTTTTTTTTTTCCAACATCTTTGTCTTCCTTCAATAAGAGCTCAGTTTAAAACAGTAGACTTGTTTAGGTATGACAAATTTATTCTAATTTTGATGTTTAGAGAGCTTACTCTTAAGGAATATTTTCCAACATTTTCTGCTTCTAATATAAATTCACTGAATTAGTACATGTAATAAAGTGCATTTCTGAATATGAAACATTATTTTCGGAGGATTTCATGATAAGGTTGATCACTCTATAGGGCATTGAATCTGTCATAACATCCAAAATTTAAATGTCACCTGAGTTCAACATAAAACCTTAAGTAGAATTTAGTGGGTTAGTGCTATATCTTCTAATGAAAAAGTAGTGACTCATGAAATAATTTCCACCCCTCTGCCAAGATTCCAGCCTAAATTCAGTTTCTTTGGTAATCAGATACATTATCTCCCTCCTTTTAAGCTTGTATAAAAGGTGTGAGTATCTGGGTTACACTGTGTTACTAATTCAGAGAGCATTGAGATGTTTTATGTGAAAGTACAAGTCAATGGACCTCATAGCCAAAGAGTTAATGGATGATAGGTTGGCATTCTAAGGGTTAAACACAGATACACATAGACATACACCTGAAAGAAGAATATGTTGAATACAAGCGCACACACAGTAATATACATATTGAATATACACACATGTATATCTATGGATAGTTATAACTATAAAAATATTAAATATAAATATTAATATAAACTTTTAATGTGAGGTCTGAATATCCTAGTGCTTAGATGATTCTTTTCATCCTTCTTAAAGCAACTGAGGAACAATCATCTCTAAGAATGTGTAAACCACCTGAGGATACTAATAGGCACTGCTTTTCATGGTGGTCCAAGGAAGAAAGGGGTAAAAATCCTTTGCTCTTTACCAAATTGTTACCCAGATTTTAGGTGTCACTGAGAAACATTCAATAACCACCTCCTTTCTCCTATAACCCAAAGGAGGGAGGAGAACTGAGTGAGAAGCCTCATGCTTGTCAGAAGAAACAAGGAATAGAAGGAGGGAGGGAGGAGAAAACTGAGCTCACCTCTCCCCAGGGGCTGTCGGAGGTTTTACTGAGTGAGGAAGGCTTACGAAGGCTGCTGAAATACAGAGAGAAAAAACGCAATCAGAGAACAGGAGCCGACCCCTTCACTCGCCTAGCTCAGTGCACATCAAATAACCTTCCTGTTGCAGTGTTGAATGATCTATTTATGGTCATATTGGCAACAAGCTGGCCCCATAATGAATCATCAGGCTGACTCAAGGGGGTGATCCCCGATGTGTGGCAACTGTTGCTTCTAGATGATGGATTTTTCCTATAACATTTCTTAATCTGTTGAATGCTCCTAACCTCCACAGCTAGGTTAATGCCACGTGATGCAGAGCTGACAATGCCTCAGTTTTGTATGTCTTCTTCAAATGTCTACTGTTAATTTTTAGTCATTATTTTACTTTGAGACATGTAGAGTTCTTAAATAGATGCATACTGTCTTATTGGAAAATGAGGCTTCAAGAACTGTTTACTTCAATTCAGTCTTTTTAGAGATGAAGGGACCCTGTCCCAATCTGGCAAGCAACTTATCAAGACCTGGTTTAGCAGATCTGAAAAATAATTATATTGCGTTTATATTGCAGATAAGCTGCAAGATAATTGACTGTGTCTAACTGACTATGACAGCTTAACAGCAAGAAGGGTAGAAAGTAGCAGGGTAGGTTTCACTGTAGACCTAGATACCATGCCCAGGAGACCAGACCTGAGTGTGGTACCACTTGTAGGGCATTTGGGGCAGCCAACCAAAAGCATGTGTAATCATCGTGAACCAAGTTTTCATAAAATAGGAAGGAACATAAAACACCTCTGCTCTAGCTCCACATATTTTAAATAATAAAATAATTAAATCCCAGAAAAATAATGTCTTGCTTATGATCACTCAGGTTGACAAGGCCAGGACTAGAACTTAATTCTGCTGACACTCAGTCCAGATTTCTCTGTACAATGCCTCACTGCCTCCCTTCTCTCTATGGGATGCCCAGTGATCTAAATTTTATTCTGTGTATCTCAGAAACACTGTTGACAGTGAACAATAACCAGAGTCATTATTTCCCTCTTTTGTCAAAATTCAAAGGCCAACAGAGAATTGTACAACCATCATGGTGTTCTTTATGCCTCTAGTCAACTTAAATCAGCTTAGAAACCAGAGTGACCTAGACAGGGGAAGGGAGCAGTGGAAAGTCCGTCTGTAGTGTCAGTTTAGTAGATAAAGATTTATGTTGTGTTTGAGCTGAGTTCATTCACATAGACTGGAAACTTTTCTGTTTGGACATGATGCTTTGATTCTTTTTTTGGGGAAAGGGGCATTTTTGGGGTGGCTGAAGAGCTGATTTGCACATGTTATTTAAGATGCCTAAACGTTATTTCGTTTGAACGAGAAAGGATAAACGGATGACATTAAAGTGCAGATACCTTGTTCTTGCATTTCCTATTGCTGGCACCAAAGCCAGTATTCACTACCCTTGGGGCATATATTCCATAATGAAAGATGTTATCATTTAAACCCAAATCACTGGGTTCTCATTTCCTGGGTATCTTACAGATTCTGTGAGAGTTACTGAGAGACAAGGGATCCTCTTGAAGTCTGTCACTTTGCAGAATGCTAAGAATGCCTTCTCATAACTTTACAGTCTGATATTGCTACAGCTATCATAACAACTATTAGAAAAACTACAAAAATGAGACAATAAGAACCTGTTCTTAATTGTACTAAATATTATTTTTTTAAATTATAAAAGTGGTAAGTCAATTGTAGGAAGAAAAAACCCTACAACTAACAGAACAGAGGGTATAAAATGAAAAAGCAGTTCTATCTACACTCTCCCTAAACCCAATTTTATATATAAATGAGATTATACCATATATGTATTTCCACTTGCTTCCTCCCCCTGCCACACACACTTTTTAATACATTCTCATCATTTTTCTCTTTCAGTACATTTAGGTCTATCTTAATGCTAACAGCTCAATAGTTTCATTGTATATTTGTATCATAAATTTAATAACATATTTAGCCAGCTCCCTATTGCTGAAATCTGTTTTTCCCCCAGTTTATCTCAATTACCAAAAATACTTAGTGAAGGTCCTTCCAGGGACCTTCAGTGATTAAAGTAGGTATAGAGTAATTCCAAATAAAAAAAATAAAATAAATTAATAAAATAAAAAAATTAAATTAAAAAAAAGAAAAGGCAGAAAGCAACAATGACCAAATGCAAGGATCTTCTCAACTCATTTCTGGTGACAATTGGAATAGAAATATAAGTCTGAAGAACATTTAAGTGAATTGTTCCAAAACAAACATTATCAGATTTGAAAATGAAATAAATTTTGTAGATGAGAGAGAATTCAGATAGCTCTCTTCCCTACTAGAAAACTAAAACAATTTCAACACAGAAGAATAACAAAAATAATAAATTGCTAAGCAACAGAGATCCTGTTTACATGCAAATATTGATAGTAATAACAAAAAAGAAACTGCATGAATAACACAGGAAATATGATCTGAAAGCAAGATTGCCTATAATAAAATATTTGGCCTTTGTTTTGGTCTAGTTTGGTTTTCCACAACAAGTCAACACCTATTTATGTTGACACCATCTGAATTAGTCTGCCCCAAAGCCAACCTGACATTTAGCAATCTGCCATCTGTCTAAAAAGGAAGTTTATCTTGACAAAGACAAAGACCAAAAAGGTGTTTTTGTGTCAGCTTATCTTTACAAAGGACCTTAACAAGAAGGCCAGCTTTGTGGTACTTCAGACATTTCTTATTAACTCTCAAAATCTAAGGAACATTGGAGCATTAAATGTTTCTCCTGTGATATTGGTCCTTTAAGCTATATTGTTTTACTTTTTTATTAGGATGGACTTTTTACCTTCCAGGGGAATGCACAGAGGCTAAGTCACTTATCCTAAATAAATTTATGTATTAATTTTGGAATAGACTTACTCTGCTGATCTAAGACAACTACTTAGGGCTCTAGTATTTAGGATGCTGCTGTTACTGATAAAAAAAAATTACAGGAACATTTATGCATCATAACATCCATTCATGTACCAGTGTGAAACCTTGAGGTTAGCTGGCCCTGACTCAATTCACACCTGAATTTTTTTTTTATCTTTAACAGTATTTCTGTTCTCCACCCACCACTACACTGAAAACTTCTTGAAGGAAAAGAAGACAAACTTTACAAAATTATTTTAATCCATATATTGCCATGCTTTGCAAATTATTGGTATAAATGTTTGTTGACTAAATCCTCAGATTATTGACTAACCTCCTAGTGCACTGAATACATTGTGTCTCATTCATAGATATATTCATATATCTATGGGTCCACTTATTCAAGGTTTTTTGTTTGTTTGTTTGTTTGTTTCAATAGCAAATACTACAGTGCTACACAATCCATGGTTGGTTGAATCTGTGGATGTGAAACCACAGGTATAGGGGAACCAGGGATACGGAGGAATCTGGCATACGGAGGGCTGACTATAAGTTATACAGGATTTTCAACAGCTGGAAGTTGGGTGCCTCTAACTCCTGCATTGTTCAAGGGTCAACTGTATAAATACTTTATTTTCTATACTTGATTATTTTAAGAGTAGTTTTCAGTTCACAGGAAAATTGAGAGGAAGGCATAGAGATTTCCCTGTACCCACTCATGCAGAGCCTCACCCTTTATCAACCTCTCCCACCAGAATGATTCATCAGTTACAGTTGATACACTTACGTAGACACATCATGATTACCCAAATTCCACAACTTACATTCCAGTTTTCTCCTGGTGTTATACATTTTATAGGTTTGGGGAAGTGTATAATGACATGTCCTTCTTTGTGGTATTTCCACTACCCTAAAACTCCTCTGTGCTCTGAGTGTTTATCCCTCCACCTACCCCCAAGCCCTGACAACCACTGATCTTTTTATTGTCTCCATCATTTTGCCTTTCCCAGAATGTCATATAGTTGGAATCATACGGTATTTAGCCTTCTCAGATTGGCTTCTTTCAGTTAGTGATATGCATTTAAGGTTCTTCCATGTCTCTTCATGGCTTGATAGCTCATTTCTTTCTAGTGATGAATAATATTTTATTGTCTGGAAGTATCAGTTTATTTATCCACTTATCTACTAAAGAACATCTTGGATGCTTCCAGGTTTTGGCAATTATGAATAAAGATGTTGTAAACATCCATGTGCAGGATTTTGTAAGGCATAAGTTTTCAACTCTTTTGGATAAATACCAAGCAGTGTGATTGCTGGATCATATGGTAAGTATATGTTTAGTTTTATAAGAAACCTCCAAAATGTTCTCCAAAGTAGCCGTGCCATTTTGCATCCCCACCAGCCATGAATGAGAGTTCCTGCTGCTCCACATCCTTGACAGCATTTGGTATTGTCAGTGTTTTGGATTTTGGTCAATCTAATAGCTGTGTAATCATATCTCATTGTTGTTTTAATTTTGCATTTCTCTGATGACATATGATGTGGAGTATCTTTCTATATACTTATTTGCCATCTGTATATCTTCTTTGATGAGGTATCTTTTACAGTCTTTAGCCCATTAAAATCTTTTTTTCTTATTATTGAGCTTTAAAAGATCTTTGTATATTTTGGATAGCAGTCTTTTAACAGATGTGCATACCTAGAGTCTTAAATGGGCTCCTTCATTTTTTTTTAAATTATAACTTTATAAAATTTTCCACATGGTCAATCCAACCTGAAAAGGTTACAGCTTCAATTTCCCTCCTGAAGATCCTCCTTATAGAAATCACAGTCCTCTGGTTTTAACTTAGACTGGCCTTTTTTAAAGGCCTATTGCACAGCTCCTATCCTGGTACTTTACGTAGATATAATTTTTACCAATTTTAGACTCTCTCTTACTGCTCATCTATGATGGATGAACACCTTTATTCACTTTCTTCATATGGTCTCTTATTTTGATGGGTCATATTTTCATCAACTTTTCCAGAAAAGCAAGAATGGGAATTAGGCTTTTGCTTTAAAATTTTTTTGTTTGTTTTTAGACTTACTTTTTTTTTTAATATGTGAAAACATTGCTCTTATGCTCTCAGATGTGTTAGGGTAGTGATTATAAAATTTTAGCCTAAAAATCAGTTTTACTGAAAATCTTGAAGACCTTGTTCTAATTCCTTTTAGCTTACAGTAGTGCTACTGAGAAGTCTGAAGATATTTTCATTTCTGATTCTCAGATTGTGGCTCTTTTTTCTTCATTTATTTTCTTTCTTTGTAAGATTTTAGAACTTCTCTTTATCCCTGGTATACTGAAATTCCATAATAATATACAATGGTTTGGATGTTTAAAAAATAGTTTGCTGGGTGTTTAATGTCACCTTTCAGTCAAGTGACAAATATTCTTGAATTACAGAAAAAAACACTTGTAGCATTTCTCATACTTTTTCCATTTTTCCCTGAAAATCCTATTGGTTCTCAATAGGATATTGTGAATTGATACTCCAATTTTTTTTCATCTTTCCAATTCCATTTTCCTAGTATCAATTTGCCTAGTGAGATCTCAAACTCATATATAATAATTTTCCAGGATATTTATTTATTTTCTTTCCTTTTTTTTTTTGAATTTTATTTCATTTATTTTTTTTACAGCAGGTTCTTATTAGATATCCATTTTATACATATTAGTGTGTATATGTCAATCCCAATCTTCCAATTCATTACACCACTACCACCCCTGTCACTTTCCCCCCTTGGTGTCCATACGTTTGTGCTCTACATCTGTGTCTCTATTTCTGCCCTGCAAACCAGTTCTTCTGTACCATTTTTCTAGGTTCCACATACATGCATTACTATATGATATTTGTTTTTCTTTTTCTGACTTACTTCAACCTGTATGAAAGTCTCTAGATCCATCCACGTCTCTACAAATGACCCAATTTTTATCCTTTTTATGGCTGAATAATATTCTATTGTATATATGTACCACATCTTCTTTATCCATTCGTCTGTCAATGGGCATTTAGGTTGTTTCCATGACCTGGCTATTGTAAATAGTGCTGCAATGAACATTGGGGTGCATGTGTCTTTTTCAATTATAGTTTTCTCTGGGTATATGCCCAGTAGTGGGATTTCTGGATCATATGGTAATTCTACTTTTAGTTTTTTAAGGAACCTCCATACTGTTCTCCATAGTTGTTATATCAATTTACATTCCCACCAACAGTGCAAGAGGGTTCCCTTTTCTCCACACCTTCTCCAGCATTTGTTGTTTGTAGATTTTCTGATGATGGCCATTCTAACTGGTGTGAGGGGATACCTCACTCTAGTTTTGATTTGCATTTCTCTAATAATTAGTGATGTTGAGCAGCTTTTCATGTGCTTCTTGGCCATCTGTATGTCTTCTTTGGAGAAATGTCTATTTAGGTCTTCTGCCCATTTTTGGATTGGGTTTGTTTTTTTAATATTGAGCTGCATGAGCTGTTTATATATTTTGGAGATTAATCCTTTGTCCATTGATTCATTTGCAAATATTTTCTCCCATTCTGAGGGTTGTCTTTTCATCTTGTTTGTAGTTTCCTTTGCTTTGCAAAAGCTTTTAAGTTTCATTAGGTCCCATTTGTTTATTTTTGTTTTTATTTCCATTACTCTAGGAGGTGGATCAAAAAAGATCTGGCTGTGATTTATGTCAAAGAGTGTTCTTCCTATGTTTTCCTCTATGAGTTTTATAGTGTCCAGTCTTACATTTAGGTCTCTAATCCATTTTGAGTTTATTTTTTTGTATGGTGTTAGGGAGTGTTCTAATTTCATTCTTTTACATGTAGCTGTCCAGTTTTCCCAGCACCACTTATTGAAGAGACTGTCTTTTTCTCCATTGTATATCCTTGCCTCCTTTGTCATAGATTAGTTGACCATAGGTGTGTGGGTTTATCTCTGGGCTTTCTATACTGTTCCATTGATCTATATTTCTGTTTTTGTACCAGTACCATATTGTCTTGATCACTGTAGCTTTGTAGTATAGTCTGAAGTCAGGGAGTCTGATTCCTCCAGCTCTGTTTTTTCCCCTCAAGACTGCTTTGGCTATTTGGGGTCTTTCGTGTCTCCAAACAAATTGTGAAATTTTTTGTTCTAGTTCTGTGAAAAATGCAATTGATAGTTTGATAGGGATTGCATTGAATCTGTAGATTGCTTTGGGTAGTATAGTCATTTTCACAATATTGATTCTTCCAATCCAAGAACATGGTATATCTCTCCATCTGTTTGTATCATCTTTAATTTCTTTCATCAGTGTCTTATAGTTTTCTGCATACAGGTCTTTTGTCTCCCTTGGTAGGTTTATTCCTAGGTATTTTATTCTTTTTGTTGCAGTGATGAATGGGAGTGTTTCCTTAATTTCTCTTTCAGATTTTTCATCATTAGTGTATAGGAATGCAAGAGATTTCTGTGCATTAATTTTGTATCCTGCAACTTCAGCAAATTCATTGATTAGCTCTAGTAGTTTTCTGGTAGCATCTTTAGGATTCTCTATGTATAGTATCATGTCATCTTCAAAAAATGACAGTTTTACTTTTTTTCCAATATGTATTCTTTTATTTCTTTTTCTTCTCTGATTGCCATGGCTAGAACTTCCAAAACTATGTTGAATAATAGTGGTGAGAATGGACATCCTTGTCTTGTTCCTTATCTTAGAGGAAATGTTTTCAGTTTTTAACCATTGAGATTGTTTGCTGTGGGTTTGTCATATATGGCCTTTATTATGTTGAGGTAGGTTCCCTCTATGCCCACTTTCTGGAGAGTTTTTTCATAAATGGTGTTGAATTTTGTCAAAAGCTTTTTCTGCATCTATTGAGGTGATCATATGGTTTTTATTCTTTAATTTGTTAATATGGTGTATCACATTAATTGATTTGTGTATATTGAAGAATCCTTGCATCCCTGGGATAAATCCCACTTGATCATGGTGTATGATCCTTTTAATGTGTTGTTGTATTCTGTTTGGTGGTATTTTGTTGAGGATTTTTGCATATATTCATCAGTGATATTGGTCTGTAATTTTTTTTAATGTTGAATTTTCAAGAGTTCTTTCTTATTCTCTGATAGTCTTTGTTTTATCATATTCTACTTTGTATCATGGATGCCATTCTCCTCTCAAACCTCTGAGGAAAATCTTCTGAGGCTAGATTTTTGGTTTGAGTTTCATGGAGCTTACATTTTTGTGTGTATAGGGGCAGAGAGGCAATAAACAAAATACATAATAATATTCAAAATATGAGAACATATACCTAGGTGCTAGATTTATATATTATAACTAGTATAACAGTGACAAGTGCTATGATGTAAAATTAATGAGATGAGATGGTAAGATGAAAAATTGGTCTCCTGCATAATAACATGAGGAGTTCCATCGACCCATACCTCAGTGAATGTTGTGAAAATTATAAAAAAGAGCCATTTAAGACCTATGATGTTTGCCCTAAAAGCAAAGAGAAAATGAAGGAAAAACATCTAAGAAAATCTATAAAAATTCTGTAAGAAAGACAAGAGCCTGTTTTTTTTGTTTTTGTTTTTTTTTTTTTTTTGTGGTACTCGGGTCTCTCACTGTTGTGGCCTCTCCTGTTGCAGAGCACAGGCTCCGGATGCACAGGCTCAGTGGCCATGGCTCACGGGCCCAGCCACTCCGCGGCATGTGGGATCTTCCCGGACCGGGAAGACCCGTGTCCCCTGCATGGGCAGGCATACTCTCAACCACTGTGCCACCAGGGAAGCCTCAAGAGACTTTTATTTTTCTTGTTTTAAAATTTTTATTTTATATTGGGCATAGTTGATTAACAATGTTGTTAGTTTCAGTTGTACAGCAAAGTGATTCAATTATACATATACATGTGTCTATTCTTCTTCAAATTCTTTTTTGGAACCAAGGCTGCTCCTTCTCTCCCACCTTCCTGCCTGGTGAGGTGGAGATTCTGCTCCAGACTTCTGCAGCCAAGAATACAGGGCTCCTTCTTGACCCAGCTGTCAGCCAAAGGGCTTTATGCCAAGAGAAGTAGGACTTCAGAATTTCTCATCCTGATACTCGCTGCCCGTTGCTGAGGCTATGTTCTTGGTGCATAGTTGAGAGACGGGGGCTTCCTCCTTCTTCTCAACTTCCACTTGTGAAATGAAGGCTCTGCACTGCACATCACATACTGATAATCCTGGGGCCCTGATACTCCTTCCCTTCGTTTTTGAAGCAGTGGATCCGTGCCAGGAGAGGCAAGTTGAGAAGATCTCAGGCTGCTGCCTCTTTCTCCACTGAGTTTTCAGCTCTTGGAAAGAAACTGTCACTCAGAGAAAAGACTGCATATTCTCCACCCCCGGCTCCAGAGTCCTGGCTCAGAGATTTTTGTCAGGGGGAAGAAGCAGACCATAAATCAGATAGCTCTTGATCTTTTCCCAAAGGAACTGACTTCATTTGCAAATGAGGATAAAACAGTTTAATCCTGAAGGCACTCTCAGGACCAGTGGCAGTGTGGTGAAAGGCAGTTGGAAGGACATTCATGTATCTGATGAAGATACAACCCTAGACTGTAGGCTGACTAGTTTGCAGTAGAGAAACTGGGAATCAAACAGCTGGGAGGAGCCCTCCTGGCACCAGAACAAATATAAAACACTGACCTCAGAAACTATTCTTTCCAAAGGGCCACCCTTTGATTGGATTAATTTACAGAGAAATATTTACTCCAGAACATTGTTGAAGATAATAAAACCATCAGCTGGCAATTAGTGAAGTTTAACAGCAGAGTGTGGTCAGGGAAAGAGATTAAGAGAACCCTCCCAGTACCACTGCCACCCCAGGGTGACTGTGGGCATACCCAAAACTGCACCTCCCTGAGAAACAATATCAGAGCCCTAGCACTATGGGGACGAGGAATAACTCTATTATGTATGTATATAATGTACTCAGGCCTACAGCATATAGAATTGCAACATATGTGTAATACTTTTGCCAATAATGATACAAAGGAAGTGGGTGGGAGCAAAGTGGTAATGGACTATGGAAACAGTGACAGATGGTAAACTAATAATTATAACAATATATTTTGGGGTTTGTAACATTAATATATATAATATTTTATTTATAGTTTATATATTATTTATCATACATAATGCATCATTATATATAATATAATACAACAAAAAGAAGAAGAAGTAGAGACATATAGGGGTAATGAACCAACATATCACTGGAATTAAGCTAATATAAATGTGTAGCTGATTATTATAATTTAATACATGTATAGTGAACTTAAGAGCAACCACTAAGAAAACCCAAAATATATTGAAAAAATTGTAATTGGAATTAAAATACTATGCTAAAAAATATTTACTCAATGTAACATAAAGCAGCAAATTAGAAACAGGAAACAAAAAAGGCATGCAACAGTTAGAAGACAAAAAGTAAAATGGCTGACATAAATCCAACTGTATCAATAATAACATGAATGTGAATAAGTTAAACAATCCAATTAGAAGGCAGGGACTGTTAGACTAAATGAAAAATATGATCCAACTCTATGTTGTCTCCAGGATACACACTTTAGATTCAAGGACACAAATAGATTTAATGTAAAAGGATAGAAAAAGACATATAATTCAAACAGCAATCACAGGAAAGCTGGACTGCCCATACTGTTATCAGCCAAATAGACTTTAAAATGAAAAATGTCACAAGAGATAAGGAGTAATATTTTATAATAAAAATGTGTCATTTCATCAGCAAGATATAACAATTATAAACACATATGTATTTAATAACAGAGCACCAAAATACATGAAGCAAAACCAGACAGAAGTGAAGGGAAACATGGATGATTCAAGAATAATAGTTAGAAACTTCAGTACTCCACTTTCAATAATGGATAGAACAACAAGAAAAAAAATTAGCGAATGAATAGAAGACTTAACAACACTATAAACTAACTGGACCTAACAGATATCCATAGAACACACTACTCAACAATAATAGAATGTACTTTCTTCTTAAGTGAACATGCATCATTCTACAGGATAGACCATATGATATATCATAAACCAAACCTCAATAAATTTAAAAGAATAGGAATAATACAAATCTCTGACAACAACTGAATGAAATTAGAAAAACGGGAAAATACGGGTAACCCACATGAAAATTGAATAATATATTTCTCAATACCCAATGGAAAAAGAAAAAAATCAAAAGAGAAATCAGAAAATACTTTGTGATGAATGGAAATAAGGATACAATGTACCAGAACTTATGGGATGCAGCTAAAGCAGTGCTTAAGGGAAAGTTATTGCTGTGAAATCTTTTGGTAAGAAAAAAGAAAGATCTCAAATCAATAATTAAAACGTTCACATGGGGCTTCCCTGGTGGCACAGTGATTGAGAGACTGCCTGCTGATGCAGGGGACACAGGTTTGTGCCCCAATCCGGGAAGATCCCACATGCTACAGAGTGGCTAGGCCTGTGAGCCGTGGCTGCTGAGCCTGCGTGTCCAGAGCCTGTGCTCCGCAACGGGAGAGGTCACAACAGTGAGAGGCCCACGTACCACAAAAAAAAAACAACAACAACAACAAAAAAACTTTCCCATGAATTTACCTGGAATGGAATAGCAAACTAAATATAAATCCAGAGAAAGAAGAAAATAATAAAGATTAGAGCAGAAATTAATAAAAAAGAATAGAAAACAATAGAAATCAATAAACCCAAAAGCTGTTTTTTTGAAAAGCTCAACAAAATTGACGAGCCTTTAACTAGCTTGACCAAGAAAAAAAGGAGAAAAAAAGAGACTCAAATTGACACAATCAGAACTGAAAGGGGACATAGCTACTGACCTTAGAAAAATAAAAAGTATTATAAAGGAATACTATGAACCATCATACAATAATATATAAAATGAATTAGATGAAATGGACAAATGCCTAAAAATACACAAACTACCGAAACTGACTCAAGAAGAAACAAACAGTCTGAATAGACCTATGACAAGTAAAGAGACTGAAGTATGAAAAACAAAACAAGCAAACAAACAAAAAACTACCCACAAAGTGAAGCCCTGGACCAAATAGCTTTACCATTGCATTCTACCAAACATTAAAAGAAGAATTAATTTCTATTCTTCACAAACTCTTCCCAAAAATGGAAGAGAAGGAAAGACTTCCCGACTCATTCTATTACCTTCATGCCAAAACTAGTCAAAGACATCACAAGAAAAGAAAACAACAGAACAATATCTCTTATGAATATGGAGGAAACAACTTAAGCAAAATATTTTCAAACCAAATCCAGCATCATATAAAAGGAAATTTTCACCTTGACCAAGTGGGATTTATCTTAGTGATGCAAGGTTGATTTATAATCTGAAAGATCTATTCATTTAATACATCTTGTTAGTCGAACAAAAAACAGAAATTACATGACTATCTCAATAGATGCAGAAAAAGATTTAACAAGATCCAAAACTCTTTTGTGATAAAAAAAAATAACAAACTAAGAATATAAGGAAACTGCTTCAACCTGATAAAGAGCATCTTTGAAAAACACACAACTAACATTGTACTTAATGGCGAAAGATTGGACAGTTTATCTCTAAGCTTGGGTAAAAGAAGAATGTCTGCTTTCACTACTTCTGTTCAACATTATATTGGGAGTTCTAGCCAGATAAATTAGTCAAGGGAAACAAAAAACAATCAAATTTGAAAAGAACTAAAACTAGTTCTATTTGCGGATGGCCTGATGCTATATATAGAAAATCCTTACAAATCTACTAAAAACTATTAGAACTAATAAAGGAGTTTGGCAAGGTTGCAGGATACAAGACCAATATACAATATTTAATTCCTTCTTTTTTTTTTTTTTTTTTGCGGTCCGCGGGCCTCTCACTGTTGTGGCCTCTCCCATTGCAGAGCACAGGCTCTGGATGCGCAGGCTCAGCGGCCATGGCTCACGGGCCCAGCCGCTCCGTGGCATGTGGGATCCTCCCGGACCGGGGCACGAACCCATGTCCCCTGCATCGGCAGGTGGACTCTCAACCACTGCGCCACCGGGGAAACCCTAATTCCTTTTTAATACACTCACTTTGAACAACAAATAAAATAAATCAATTCCATTAACAATAGTATCAAAAATAATAGGACATTTAATGAAACAAGTGCAGAAGTTACATTCTGAAAACTATACGTTGTTTAAAGAAATATCTAAATAAATGGGAAAACATTTTCACAGATTAGAAGACTTAACATTGTTACGATGGCAATTCTCTTCAAACTGATCTACAGATTCAATACTATTTCTACCATAATCCAATCTGACTTCTTTGTAGAAATTGATAAACTAATTACAAAATTCATATGAAATTGCAAGAGTTGTGGAAAAGCTAAAACAATTCTAAAAAAGAAGAGGAAAATAGGAGGACTCACATTTCCTAGTTTCAAAACTCATACAGAGCATCAGGAATCAAGACAGTGTGTACTGGCACAAGAATATATATATATATATATATATAATAGAATTGACAGTTCAGAAACTAAACCATACATCTATGGTCAACTGATTTTCAGTAAGGATCCCCAAAACTATTTATACTGAATAAAGTTTGACAATTGTTCACACCATATACAAAAATTAACTCAAAATGAATAAAAACCTTCAATGTAAGAGCAAGAACTATAAAACTCTTCAAAGAAAACAGGGATAAATCTTTGTAATGGATTTGCAAAGGATTCATAAGCATAACAATAAAAGCATAAGCAGCAAAAGAAAAAAAAATAGATAAATCAGACTTGATCAAAACAAAACTTGTGCTTCAAAGGGCACCACCAAGAAAGTGAAAAGACAACCCACAGAATGGGAGAAAATATTTGCAGATCATATATCTGATTAGGGACTTGTATGTAGAAGATATATAAAATCTCTAAAAGTTCAATAACAAAAATATAATTAACCCAATTTAGGGCTTCCCTGGTGGCGCAGTGTTTGAGAGTCCGCCTGCCGATGCAGGGGATGTGGGTTCGTGCCCCGGTCCGGGAAGATCCCACATGCCACGGAGCGGTTGAGCCCGTGAGCCATGGCCGCTGAGCCTGCGCGTCCGGAGCCTGTGCTCTGCAACGGGAGAGGCCACAACAGTGAGAGGCCCGCGTACGGCAAAAAAAAAAAAAAAAAAAAAAAAAATTAACCCAATTTAAAAAAAATGGGTAAAGAATCTGAATAGACATTTCTCCTAGGAAGATATTTAAATAATGGATAAGTATATGCCATGAGAACATGCAAAGAGCTGAACATTATTAGCTATCAGGAAAATGCAAATCAAAACCACAATGAGTTACCACTTTACACCCACTAGGATGGCTGGAATAAAAATGAAACTTGAATACATTATGCTATGTGAAAAAAAGTCAGTCACAAAAGGCCACATATTATATGATCTCATTCTTATGAAAGTCCAGAACAGAAAAATCTATAGAGACAGAAAGCAGATGCACAGTTACTGAGGGCTGGGTCAGGGGAGGTGGGGAGGTAAGAGAGTGATATTTAAAGGGTACAGAGCTTCTTTTTGAGGTAATGAAACATTCAGAATTGACTGTGATGATGGTTACACATATTTGTGAATATATTAAAAATTATTTAGTGGCACCTTTTGATAGAATGGAGTTTCCTCAAGAAATTGCAAATAGAACTACCATTTGATCCACCAGTCCCACTACTGGGTATATAGCCAAAGGAAATAAAATCACAATATCGAGATATCTGCACTTCTCATGTTCATTGCAGCATTATTCAAAATCGCCAATGTACGGAAACAGCCTTAGTGTCTGTCAATAGATGAATAAAGAAAGTGTGAAACATATATATCTCACATTATACTTATGTATATATGAATATTATTCAGCTGTAAAAATGAAAGGAGTCCTGTCATGTGAAAACATGGGTGACACCAGAGTATATTATGCTAAGTAAAATTAGCCAGACTGGGAAAGACAAATACTATATAATCTCATTTATATGTCAAATCTAAAAGGGTAGAGCTCATAGAAACAGGGAGTGCAGCAGTGGCTCTCAGGGCTGTGGCATGGGGAAAATGGAAGGAGGTTGGTCAAAGGGTACACACTGTCAGAAGATGAATCAGTTCTAGCTAACTGAGGTGCACCATGGTGAATATGGTTAACAGTGCAGTATATACTTTAAATTTGCTAAGAGAGTCAATCTTCAATGCTCTCATCACACCAGAAAAAAAACAAAAACAAAACAACTGTTAGGTGATAGAGTGTTAATTACCTTTACTGTGGTAATCTTTTCACAATGTATGCATATATCAAACCATCACATGTACATCTTTAATATATACAATTTTAATTTGTCAATTATACCTTAGTAAAGCTGGAAAAAAAGAAAAAGAACAACTTTTGAAACAACAACAAAAAAAGAAAAAGGTTGAAATGAATGTGTGAAAAAGGAGTGTGAATTTGACCTGAAATTTCTGATGGTAAATCAAAAAAAATTTCTCTGACTCTCAGCATGATCTTTCGCTCTCTCTCTTGCTCTCTCTTTTCTGGTGGATTTAGGTACTTGGATTTCATCAGTCTTTTTTTTTTCTCATTTGCCTTGTGGTCTTTCTCTGCAGCAAGAACTGCCAAGTTATTTAAGGAGGAAATGCAAACTGCAGTGAATTTCCCAAGGCACAGCTCAAAGATACTTGCTGGTCCCTGTAGAGTTGGATCTCTATGAAGCCCTGTGGTATTTTAAGGTGAGAATGGGTGACACTTTGAACTTTGCAACCATAAAACTTATACTGGACTGAAGATATGGATCAGTGGAAACAACTTCCTCAGAAATTTAAATATGTCAAATATGCCAAGGGATATTTGATCATACAAGATGTGGAGTGAGGGGAACCACTAAGTGACTCATTCTGGCCATACTCTTGACTTCTTTCAAATACAGGAGGAGGCTGGAAATATCAAAGACAGCTCCAGATTAAGGACTGATCAAGAAATTCTAAAGAAAGGGGGGTGTATCCTCACCCACTGATTATTGTAACATAAATATGAAGAGCACAGAATTTGGAGTCCAAGAGATGAGAGTTCTGTGACCTTTCCAAAGTTATTTACTGCTCTGAGCCTTTGTAACATGGTTGAGAATGGAGACAACGATTTACCAATTGGAATATATTGTTGAGTGGCCCAATGCAGGCAACTAGATTTGTCCAAGTGTGAGAGTGTTGGGAAGTTCTTTTGGGAGCTGATGAAATATCTTGTCTGAGTTATGTTCATTGAATGAGTTCTACTTTCTACCTCTGGTAGCTTAATTTACCTCAGAAATCAAAGTGGAGCTCTGGAAGATTTTTTCTCACTAACAGCCCTTCTAACCCCCAACCCATGCACAGATACTGAGACTAACACGCTTTGGTCCATTGTAGACTTTTCTATGCTTATAGGTGCCCAGGAGACATTAAAACAAGTATTTGATGGAGTTATTTATCCTCCAATTTCCCCAATGTATTATTTATGATTTATTTTTTATACTGAATAAAGAAATTTTAAAACTTGTTTTTATGGGCTATTTGTTGTTTCTTCCCCACCCCCACATTTTTAAATTTTTTTTGACTTAAATTATGACTGAAGTCATCACTTTTCATATGCGATGTTTCTATTGACTTTAAAACTAATGTAATCACTCAAAAATCTGCCAAACCCAGCCCTGAGGAATAAAGAAATAGGAGCAGTCCTAAATGGGGGAGGGTGGGCATCCAGGACTGCTGACTTAGAGAGCACTTCCCCCAGGTGTGACTATGTGAAAACCATATTTCACTTTAATAGGGAAGGACTGGAAGGGAACTTGGGGGAGGGTAGCCTCTCCTCATGCATGGGACTCCACTTGGGCTAATAAAAGACCACTTAGCCATGAGGGCTCCTTACAATTAAATTGTCTCTAAACAGTTGGTTTCTTGGTAAACCTCCAGAGTAGAGCAGCTGGAGCATATGTAGCGGGAGGAGCTGAGGTCTGCTCCTGTCCCTGGAGCCAGAGTGCATCTCAGTGACCCTCGTAAATCTCACTGCATAGGAGGTGCTGCTGAATGTCCTTTTAGTCCTTTGGCTCAGCAGAGGACCCACGGCAAGGTATCGATCTGCTCTAAATCTTGGTATAACTTAACTTTCTCTGTTCTCATGCTGTCTTATTCTAGTAATGTTTCAAGATAATATTAGCCTTGTTAAGTGATTTGAGGATTATTTCTTCTATTTCCTGAAACAATTGGTAAAATAGAGACTGTTTATTATCTGATATTTTAATTGAACTTGTTATAAAGCCTGAGCACAGTGACTTTGCTTGTAGAGTTTTATTTTTAAATGTACAACTTGATAAGTTTTGGCATATGTGTATACCCATGAAGCTATCACCATGATAAAGACAGTGAAAGTATCCATAATCTCCAAAATTCACTATGAGTTTGACGTTTTTAGATTCCATGTATAGGTGACATCATACAGTATTTCTCTCTCTGTGTCTGGCTAATTTCACTTAGTATAATGTTTCCAAGGTTCATCTATGTTTCCACAAATGACAGGATTTCCTTCTTTTTTTAAGGCTGAATAATATTCCATATATATTTACATTAATTATATTTATATATATGAAAAGAAGTATTTTTTCACATATTCCTTATCCATTCTTCGGTCTACTTATGCTGTTTGCATATCTTAGCTACTATGAAGAATGCTGCACGGAACATGAATATGTTCATTGAGATACTGATATGTCTTTGAGGTGCTGATTTCATTTCCTTTGGATATACACTCAGTGGTGGAGTTAAATTGTTAGGTCATATGTTAGTTATAGTCTTAATTTTTTACAGAAGCTCTGTACTGTTTTTCCTAATGGTTAAAACAATGTTAGAACTTCTAATACTGTCCCTCTTGTACTGTCTCTAAGGTTTCTTGCCCTCTATCCTTTTTCTCTCTGTTCCTTAGATTGGATAATTGCCATTGATTTATCCTAATGGTCCTGTTTTCTCCACTATTTGGTAAAAATCACCCAGTAAATTGTTTATTCTGGATATCGTACTATTTTTTTGTTTAACTTTCATCTTATTAAGACACTTAAAAAATTTTTTTTTATTGGTGTATAGTTGATTTACAATGTTTTGTTAAGACAGAAATTTTTTAGAGCAGTTTTAGGTTGACACTAAAATTGAGGGGAACTTACCAATACTCCCTGCCCCTGAAACAGAGCAGGACACTATGGTCCTTGCCCCACCCCCATGTCCTCAGCCTGCCTTTTGTCTGTGGAAAAACCTTAGCCGAAAAGTAAGTTTAATCAGAGAAGTGAGAAAATGCAGAAACAAAGGAAAACAGTCAAAGGAGACCAAATAATAATAGTTTAGTCATTAAGCAGAGTCAAGGACCTTTCATTCCTCCTTAAGGGCTGTAGATAATATTCTAAGTCGTATCCTGTGAGCTGTCTTATAGATACTGAAACCTCTACCTGGTGGAAGAAGTTAACTACATGATGACCAGGCTGTAGCCATGACATAAGCTGCCACAATTCCAAGAATTGGCCTCAAAGAAATGGGAACAAACCGACCCTGGAAATGAAGATTAACTGTACCTAAAACAATTGAGGTGACGCTGGTCAGACCACCGATGACCAATTTCAAGATGACTGTCAGAGCTGCCTGTGCTGTTTCTGCATGTAGCCCCCTCCCTCTGTCTATAAAAGCTCTTGCCCCCTGATTGTCAGGGGACGGGGGGAGTCGGCCTTTGGACAGGATAAATCCCAATTAGTCATGGTGTATAATTCTTTTTATACATTGTTGGATTCAATTGGCTACTGTTTTGTTGAGGATTTTTGCATCTATGTTCATGAGAGATATTGGTTTGTACTTTTCTTTTAATGCCTTTGTCTGGTTTTGGTGTGAGAGTAATGCTAGCATCACAGAACGAGTTAGAAAATATTTTCTTTGCTTCTATTCTCTGAAAGAGATTGTAGATAATTGGTGTAATTTATTCCTTAACTACTTGGTAGAATTAAATTCTACCAGTGAACTCATCTGGGCCTGGTGCTTTCTGTTTTGGAAGGTTATTAGTTATTGATTGAGTTTTTAAAAATAGACATATACCCATTCAGATTGTCTATTTCTTCTTATGTGGTTTTGGCAGACTGTGTTTTTTAAGGAACTGGTCCAGTTCATTAAGTTATCAAATTTGTGAGCGTTAAGAGTTGTTCATAATATTCCTTTTGATCCTTTCAATGCCCTTAGGACCTGTAGTGATGTCCTCGCTGTTCTTTTTTTTTTTTTCTTCTTTAGTTAGCCTGGCTAGAAACATTGATTTCATTGCTCTTTTCAAAGAACCAACTTTTGGGTTCATTGATTTTTCTCTATTGATTTTCTGTTTTCAATTTCACTGATTTCTGCTCTATTTTTTATTATTATTTTTCTTTCCAAAAATTTTACTTTCAAATAACCCTATACCATGTCACAGAGAGTGTAGGTGCCTAAAATGACAAAATCCTAATTCTTTTCTTCTGTCTCTTGTATCATTGCTGTCATTCATTTCATTTAAATATAAGCATACATAAATCTATCTATCTACTTATCTATCTTTCTCTACCATTCACCCTTGAACAATGAGGGGGTTAGGGGCCACAAATCTCTGCACAGTTGAAAATCTGTGTATAACTTTACTGTCAACCCTCTGTATCTGTGGTTCCACATCCATGGATTCAACCAACCTACCATAATGTAGTATTGTAGTATTTATTTGTTGAGAAAAATTTACATATAAGTGGATCAACACAGCTCAAACCCATGTTGTACAGGGGTCAACCGCATATGCTAAACTATAAAATTTGTCTCTTGGTAGTCTTCTCAAATAGTAGTTTTTTATATACTTTTGATAATATATATTATATGTAATATAATGTATACATTTGATAAATACATAAATATTCATAATCCAAGACATTGTTAGCATTACTTTTTTGAACTGTTATCTGTTGGATTAATTAAGACTAAGAAAAATAAAAGTTTTTATTTTAACTTCACTTTGATGTTCTTTCTTACTTTATGGAGATCTGAGTTTCTGACCAATATTATTTTACCTCTCTCTGAAGAAATTCTTTTAACATTTTTTGCAAGCCAGGTCAAAAATTCCCTTAATATTTTTCCTGAGAAATTCTATATCTCTCTTCCAAGTTTGAATGATAATTTTGCAGAATTCTAGGTTTGTAGTTATCTCCTTCAACACTTTAAATATCTATGCACTCTCTTCTTGCTTGCATGGTTTCTGAGGATACGTTAGATGCAATTCTTATTTTTGTTTCCCTTTAGTAGCATGTGTTTTTCCTCTGGCTTCTTTCAGGATTTTTTCTTTTGAGTTTTCTCTAGTTTGAAGACTATTTGCCTAGGTTTAGTTTCTATGGTGTTTTTCCTGGTCACTGTTCTCTAAGTTTCCTGGATCTGTGGTTGATGTCTGACAGACATTAATTTGGGAGAAATTCTTAGTCATTATTGTTTAAAATATTTCTTCTGTGTTTTTCCTCTGTGTCTTCTTCTTCTGGCATCCCCCATTACATATGTTACACCTTCTGTAATTGCCCCCCCAGTTCTTGGAATTGCTGTTGTTTTTTCAGTCTTTGTTCTCTTCTTAGTTTTCAAGGATTCTGTCTGCTATATCTTCTAACTCAGAGATACTTTCCTCAGTCGTATCTAATCTACTAATAACCTCATCAAAGGCATTCTTCATTTCTGTTACAACGTGTTATCTCTAGTATTCCTTTTTGGTTCTTTCTTAGGATTTTCATCTCTCTGCTTACATTGCCCATCTGTTCTGGCATGCTGTCTTCTTTATCCATTAGAGCCCTTAGCATATTAATCATAGTTGTTTTAAATTCCTAGTCTGATAATTCCAACATCCCTGTCATGTCTGTTTCTGATGCTTGCTCTGTCTCTTCAAACCGTGGTTTTATTTTTTGCTTTTTAGTATGTCTTGTGTTTTTTTCTTGTTAGCTGGACCTGATGTACTGGGTGAAAGGAGCTGCCATAAATAGACTGTTAGTAATGTGGTGGTAAAGGGCTGGGGGAGGGAAGCATTCCATAGTCCTATAGTCAGGACTCAGTCTTTTAGTGAGCCCATTTCTCTGGATTGTGAACTTCACAAGTGTTTATCCATTTTTTTTCTCCCCTGCCTAGGGGAGACAAAAATGGCTAGAGCTCATTGGACTTGGGTATATTCCTTCCTTCAGGTCAGTTAGGCTCTGATAATACCCAGCAGGTTTAGCTCTGTTTACCTAGTTTTCCTTGAGGGCAGGCCTTGTGAAGAAAAGCAGAGTGCTCTGGTATATTTCAAAATAGTTTCTTTTCCTCTGCCCATGTGAGAAACAGGAGGGGAATTTTCTCCATAATTTACTGTGGGAACCTGGTTGAGTTACTGGAGGTAAATATCACAATATTGTGCCCTCCCTCCCACCTCTGGCTGGGCTCCCCTGGAGTTTTTAACTCTCAGAGTTGTCCACTTTAAGCTTTCAGCAACTTGTCAATTACAGTTTAAGTTTTCCTGCACCAACACTGATTCCCTCTCTGGTTTCGCCTGAGTGTCTGCTCTGATAAGCTGTGACTTTCTGTATTTGTTGTCTGATTGTCTAATCTTGGGGGCAACAGTTTGCCCTGTATCCTCCCCTCTTATATGGATCCAGGAAGAGTTATTTATTTTTCATTCTGTTCAGTTGTTTACTTGTTAGAATGAAGTGGTGACTCCAAGCTTCTTCCATGTGGAACCCAATATTGTATTTTTTAATTAAAAAATATTCATTTAGTTCTATTTTTCCAGAGATTTTGTGTTCTTTACATTTATTGCCAGCATATTTTTCTTTATCTCATAAGGCATACTTGTACACTGACTTTACATCTTTGTCTACTTATTCAAATATCTGTGTCATCTTGGGATTGGCTTTGAATAATACCCTTGGAGTGAGTCTCATTTCCCTTATTCTTTATATGTTGAGCAATTTGTACTGTGTCCTGAATATTGTGAATATTATATCATTGAATCTCTGGATTATGATATACACCTTGAAAAATATTTTTTAAATTATTTACCAAGCAATTAACTTTGTGGACTTAGACTGTAAAATTTGTCTGTTGGAAGTCAGTTCATATAGCAGGCCAGTTATTTTATCATAAACTGAACTGTTTGCTTTTTGCCCCACATACACATACTTAAACTAGAGCCTGACAGAGTTAACACACAGAATTTGGGATTTTCTTTATCTGGCTCTTTCTTTTCTGGAAATCTCCCATAGTGGCTCTAGTTATCCATAACTTTGATTTTTTGTTCCTCAAGCCAGAAACATAGCAAGGTTTTCTGTAAATTTCTGTTTCCTAATATTCTGTGCATGCTGTGAAGATTTCAGTCACCCACAAACTTAACCAATATAAAGAGTAAATCCATCTCATTCTGGTCTGTTCTTTCAAATTTGGCTCCTTTAAAATTCTGCCTTCAGTTATTTATTTATTATTATTATTTTCTTTTCAGATTTAAACTGTTATAAGCAAGGTGGTAGGTCTGTTTGATCATAATAGAAGAAGAATATATAACTTGATTACTTAAAACCTGTCTAAGTATCTTTGTCTTTAAACTAGAAAGTGTAATCAATTTATTTTCATAAATGATATATTTGGATTTATTATTACATTATTTAGGACTCTGTACTTTAATTTTCTATTTGTTTTCTTTTTTTTCTCAATTCCCTCTGTGACTTTGGAAGTAACATACTCCATTTTCATTAGTTTAGTTATTCTTTTCAAATTTTTAGCATGTACAGTGCACTCAAAAATCTAAAGTTAATTAATATCCATACCCTCTTCCTAATTGTACAAAGATCTTAGCACACTTTTACTCTGATCTTTTCCCATTCCCTTGCTCACATTGTTTTTTGTTTTGTTTTGTTTTTTGCGGTACGCGGGCCTCTCACTGCTGTGGCCTCTCCTGTTGCGGAACACAGGCTCCGGACGCGCAGGCTCAGCGGCCATGGCTCACGGGTCCAGCCGCTCCGCGGCATGTGGGATCTTCCCAGACCGGGGCACGAACCCATGTCCTCTGCATCAGCAGGCGAACTCTCAACCACTGCACCACCAGGGAAGCCCGCTCACTTTGTTTTATATAAACCAAATTGGCGATTGGTAATTTTTATCATTATTGAATTTTAGTCAATCTTTACTTTATGTTCATTTATGTTTTTACCTTTCATCCTCATCATCATTGCTCTTTTTCTTCAGATTATTTTGTTCTGGGTTCAATTTTCTTGAAGTTCACACATACACATACTTTCAATGAAGTTATATATTTTTAAATTTTTCTTTATTTTATTCTCACTCTTGAATGATATGGTAGCTGGGTATAGAATTCTAAATTGAGTATTATATCTTCATTGTGAAGAAGTCATCTCTCGGTTCATTTGCTGTGCTTTTTTAGGGGAGGTAAGTAAATTGTCTTTTCTGTTAGGCTGCTTTTATAATCTTTCATTTTTCTTGGGTGACTAAAGTTAACCTTGACATATCTTATCTTTGAGTGTATTTGTTTATTTACTGCTTGACATTTAGTTTTATTATATTTCTTGAACCGGAGTGTTAGATATTTCATAACTTGTAAACATTTCACTGCCATTATTTTCACAAAAATTTCCTCTTGCCCTTTCTTTTCATTTTCTCCTGATATTTCTAGAGGATATATCTTGGTACTTCTCATCCCAGCTTTCCTATTTCTTATTCTCTTTCTTTTTTAAAAAAATAAATTTATTTATTTATTTCTGGCTGCGCTGGGTCTTCATTGCTGCGTGCGGGCTTTCTCTAGTTGCATTGAGTAGGGGCTGCTCTTTGTTGCAGTGTGTGGGCTTCTCACTGCAGTGGCTTCTCTTGTTACAGAGCATGTGCTCTAGGCCTGTGGGCTTCAGTAGTTGTGGCTCACAGGCTCTAGAGTGCAGGCTCAGTAGTTGTGGCTCATGTGCCCAGTTGCTCTGAGGCATATGGGATCTTCCTGGACCAGAGCTCGAACCTGTGTCCCCTGCATTGACAGGTGGATTCTTAATCACTGTGCCCTTAGGGAAGCCCTCTTATCCTCTTTCATAACTTCTTTCATGTTTTTCTTGTCTTTGTCTCTTACTGCTCTATTATGAGTAGTTTATTCATATTTATTATATATTACATAATTTATTAGTGCTATATTTCTTTTAGTCTAATCTGCTTTTTCAACCATCTTTTGATATTTTTAAATGGCTATTTTTAATATCTAGAACTTCTAATTGGTGTCAAACCTGCCAGGTTTCTTTTTTCTTTTAATTGTTTTAGTATATTCTTGTGCTTTTTATTTAAAAAATATTTTTTCTTGTGCTTTTTAGATTTTATCTCTTTAATGCTAAGCCTCCCAACTACATTAATAAGCTTTTGGTTATTATTTTATATTAAACAAGATTTGTCTTGCTTCTTAAAAAAATAGGAATCCTTTATGGCCAGAGTATTTCAGATATTCCTACATCATGGTTTTACATTGCTTCTAACAGGAAGAAGTGAGAATGGAGACATGTGATGAGGCATCATTGATTTAGGGTCAAGAAGGTGGAGAAAATAGGAATAAAGCGTGATTCAGAAAATTCACCTGGATCTGCTATCCACCTTAAAGATTGAGGGGCTCTCATTTTCACTTTAAAATTAAGTCCTTTGTTTTCTTCTTGCTAAAAACATAGAATCCCTTTACTCCCTGCTACTCAAAAATATAAACAGCTGCAACACAGTACAAACAAGTTGCCAGCAACTACATTCATCACTTGCAGAGTATGTTTTGAAGGAAAATTAAATTATGCATAATTAATTTTAGAGGTTCCTAGTCTAGAGTTATAAAAATGTTAATTGAAGTCTTTTATAAAAAGTCTTGAACTTTGAGAACTTGCATATGGAAACATAAAAACAAAAGCAAAAAAAAACCTTGTAGTTGGAATAAAAATTTTAATCCAAAGAACAATTATCCTAGGTCAAATTAAAAAAAAAAAAGGATTCAGAAGCTCCTAGCAAAAGGACATTTTCCTAAATTTAGTGGGATTCTACACTACTATCAGAGACATAATGTATATTAATTCAGTTACTCATTTGGTTAAGAGTGTTGAGTTCCTGCTACACTCCAGTTATTCTGCTAGACGAGCTCCATATCTGCTTGGATATGACAGTGATCAAAGCAGAAATGGCAACTACTCTCTTAACTTTTAAAATTGCTTATTTTGCATAAGTTAATTATTTATGAAATTAGACATGATTATTTCGTCATGTGGGTTCAGTCATTATCAATTAACTATTTAATTGTCCTTAGAGAATTCTGACTATACTATTTACTTACTCCAGGCATACCTTTTCTTTCATAAAAAAGAACACATTTTTGCTCCTCCCTACACCTCTGGTCTTACTTTATTCTCCCTCCAAAAGTGTTACTCCCTGTCTTCAAGCTCCAATTTCTTTTATTTGGGTTCTATGATCCATGAACCATCCTGCCCATATCTACTTCACAATGTGAAATTCTAATCATACTTCAGATATGTCTTCATATTACCTTCCATTTCTCCTTTATTACAATTACTACAGTTTACAAATGCATATTAATATGTGAGACCACTTGCAGTTGGCTGTTGAACAATACAGCTTTGAACTGTGCAGGTCCACTTACATGCAGATTTTTTCAATAGTAAATACTGCAGTGCTACATTATCTGTGGTTGGTTGAATCCACAGATACAGAACTGGAGAGATACAGATGAAACACGCATATGGAGGAACTGTATATATGGAGGACTGATTATAAATTATATGTGGATTTTCAGCTATGCTGAGGGTTGGTACCCTTAACCCTTGCATTGTTCAAAAGTCAATCATACAAAGTTAAGATGCTTTTAATTGTAATATAAAAATATGATTCAAATCTTTGCTTAAATAATAAGGGTTCCTTGCCCTTTCATTGTAAGGAGTTCCTTGGTCAACTAATCATGTTGCCCCTTTTCTGATCTCTAGGAGGATCTCTCTTGTCCAATATCTATCTTGGTCACAACTTAAAGGGACAGTAGGAAGGATGCAGTCTTACTGCTTTAAGAGTTCGCTTTGGTATGAGTTTAAGGACTTGGAAGTTGCTCGGGGCCAAGAAATCACAGCCAAGTTTGGGATTTTATTTACTGAGTGAAAACTTGGTGGCTTACAACTAAAAGCATTTGTTTTCTTGTCGTCCTCCCAGTGCTGAGATCGAGACCTTGCTGGTTTGCAGTATTTCTAGTGTTTATAGAATGCTCTTCTGTCTAATAAATTTCTATGGTAAAAATAAAAAAAGATGGCCTCCTGCAGCAGAGTCTAAAAGGCTGGCTCTGAATCAGAGTTGCTGCGTTGTAAATTGCAGTGTCAAATGTTTCCTAGTCTCACCACGTAAGTATCTTCCCAGAGATACTTAACCTCTATGTGCTTCTGTTACTTTATCTGTAAATAAAAATAATTATTAGTTCTCACAATGATTATAATAGTTAATAAGTTAATCCCTATAAAGTATTCAGAACAATGCCAGACACCTAATAAACATGTATTAAGTGTTAACTATTGTTTTTATCATTATTTGACAGATTTCACTTTATTTTTATGCTTCACAAAAATGAACAGATTTTTATGGTCCACACTATTAATTAGTTATGAAGAATTTGTTCAGAAAAAAAATCTTCCTCATTAAGTCTTGATGTAGGGACAAGTTCAACTGAATGCAAAGTTGACTGAAAACAGTTGCTTCCTCCCCACAACCAATTAGTGGGAATGAGCACAAGAGAATCTTTTGGAATACCCACATGTGAATACTCCCCAAATTCCTTCCAGGCATAGGCTTCAAGAATGATGGTTACTACTTGTACCCACTGGGTTTGAAGGAGAGGAAGTAGGGTGACACGGCATGGCCTTGTGTTACTGGGGGAAGAATATCTATTCCAGAAGGAGGATGCCTGCACAGTCATGAACCCTGCCTTTAGCCTCTTAGAAGGCATAAACACTGAACCCAAGTGCATTAGCCCTTCTCCATGCCTTTCCAATCAGCACTGCAAAAATAAACAGTTTATACATTTAAAGTAACCCAAGACTACCCTAACCAATTATTTTATAAGGATCCCTTGGAAGACAAACACGTTCCCCTGCTCCTCAGCCCACAGCAGCCATTCGTCTGCCATGAGCTGTTGGAGGGCTGAGTAGCTTGCTTTCCCGGGGCTCGAGGCCCAGAGCTATTTTGAGGAATAGAGTACCTGTATATCTTCCACTCTCTGGCGAAGTGTCCTATCATGTTAAGTTTCCCTCTCTACAAAGCCTTCCTACCTCTCCATCTGACTGACGTTTCCTATTCCTGGAGTATTTGAGCACCAGTTGTTGTCCCAGGGAAGTAGATGGGGTTGGGGCCCAATTAAGCAGTAGCAGAGCTGTTACTGGAACTTCTTGTGCTCAGAGCCCTGGGAATAAAACAAAATCCACCTCTACTGAGCACATACTATAGGCCAGAGACCATGTAATTTGATTTAATCCACATTAATGTGTTGCCTGGTGCGTATTATAAACCCTTCCTTAAAATGAGACAGCTGAACCCAAGACGACACAGGCAGTCAGTGGATGGCGTGTCTCTGAGATGCCACCTACTTTGTTCCAATGCCATCCTCTTTCTGCTACGACGTGCTGTTTCCTACAAGAACGGGTAGCACGCACTTCATGACTCTCATGTGCTGGGTATGGAACAGAGAGATTAATGAGCACAGTTGTCAGTCATCATGAGGAGCCATCCAGGGAGGCACGGATCAGATAGGGAAGCTAAAGTTCATTTTATTCTTCACATTATTCATGGTCACATCACTAGAAAGTGATAGATCTGATATTTAAACTCAGGACTCTTTTCCAAAGCACACACTCTTTCCAATTTATATTTCTCATTATTATTTGAGCAAACAATCTTTTAATCCTATCTGATCTCATCTTCTCCAATCTTACCATAGTCAATAGCTGTGAATCTGAGCACATTGTGTTTCCTGCTAAGGAACTAAATTTCTTAACTTATTGGGCAGTTATTTCTGATATTTTTCTCTTTCATTAATCTGGGGATTGTTTTTTATTTTTCACCTTGCTTCCTCTCTCTCTCTCCATATATATATATATGACTTTTTCCTGTGAAGACCTCATTAAGAAACTACTATTCCTTCAAGGTCATTTTGTCCTTAGTTAAGTGACCCTTCCAACATCCTTTGGAAAATCAAAGTTTTATAGAAATTAGCATAAAGGTCTGGGTTTTTATTAAGTCTGGAATATGTAGGAGTTCTGGGATAAAATACCTGAAGCTCTAACAGACTCTAGGGCTAGATAAGCATTTTGTTTCTCATCTGAACACCTTTGTACCCTTTACCCTTCTGATCAATTGTCGATTAGTGTGAGCTGGGCCTGGGAGGAGGATCCAGTTTATTAATAAATCCGATTATATCAGAAATTCTATCAGAGTTAGCTGAGAAAATGAGTGGATAAGATGAAGTAGCATTATTTCTAGAAACCCTCCCTGTAAACTTCTTATTAGAGAGAAAGAGACTTCTCTGAATCCAACCTAAGTTTCAACCAAAGGCAGGATCATGGTTTTAGAGGGTCTCAGTAATGCTTAGGATTCAAATTTGGTATTAACCTAAAATGAGGTTAACAGCTTCAGAGTTGATGCTACATAAAATTCTTTTTGTAGCATATAAAGTTTGTTGTGGAAGTAGTAATCATATTGGGTAATATTTTAAATGCCCAAATCCCTCTTCTCTCAAAATCTATTAACTTTGGGTGAGAAATAAACTAGTTATACTCCCAGATTGATAAGAAACCAAATGGAAAATAGAAGTTGATAATAGCAGGGGATACTGTTGTCAAATCAGTGGTGGCCCTCCTTCTTCTTAGCTAATAGGGATCCTTTCTTGAACTCTTTTGTAAAAAAAAGTCCAGGGCTGGAATGAAGGAATCTCATCTCCTTCCTCCACCAGTGTCCCCTACTCCTCAACCCTGGATTTTACCTTCTTAACCCCTTGCTTTATTGCTTGTCTGTCTCACTAGATCATAACTCCAGCAATGCCCAGATGGGGTGCACGATTTATCAAACTCTCCTCCATGCTAGTGTTCTTCTAACATTTTTCAAGGATTAATTTATTAAAATATCTTAATACCCCCATCAGGTAGCGAATATCATTATGTCTATTTTGCATGTGAAGAAATCAAGACCCACATAGGTTAAGTAACTTGCAAGGCCACCCAACTAGTAAGTGGATTTGAACTTGGAAAGACAGTTGCCAGAGTCAAAACTCCAAACTACCAAGATATATTGCCAAAATAAATGGTTGTTGAATGAATGTCTTTAGTCTATATTAATATATTACATATGGATACATTCTGTAGGTAATAATTTAGCATATGTGTATATATTTATGTTAAACATATAACATCTATGTACTATATAGATTTATTTTATATTAAGCCCACTAGCATATTATATATCATCTCAATATTTATCTAACAAAGACACACACATATGTAACATATATGGTATCTGACTTTATAATTATTCCACAAATATTTGTCAGGGTAATATATATTGTTATATATAATATATATATAACAAATGAATATTGCATTCTTGATATATAATTTATAAATCATGAATATAGAATTAATACTAATATTTGTTTAATGAATAAATGAACACAATCCCTGTGGTCAGCTTAGCCTAGTGCTTCCTTTACTGTTCTCTTCTTTGCCCTTTGCCTGTGACTCTGGTGTCAATCAAATGATTCGTGCTACTAGCTTTCCCTGCTAAAAGACACACCTTGTATTTGGCAATTAAATGAGAGAGAAAAAAGTGACAACAAAGTCCCCTGCATTATTTTTTTTTTAATGAGAAAACAATCTGCAGTTTTGATCAGACAATAGACTGCAGCCTAAGAGAGAAGTTTGGGAATGTCCACTCTGTTGATACAGATTGTGGAATTCAGGCAACATTCCCAGGTTGGAAATTGGGCAAGAGATGACCATTAGAACCAAGAATAAAGGAATTAAGGGTCCTTGATTATATATATTGCCTCATCCAGGAACCAGAGTAGACAGATCTTCAATGAAATACCTCCAGCTTGGATATAGAAGGAGCTCTCTCTCTCTCTCTCTTTATATTTATGTATATATTCCTTTGTTGGTCAAATAAAGTTGTTTGTATTCATGCTGTTGCTTTAAGACCCCGGTCTTTAGTGAGAGCTTCCATTTTCCCAGAGCAGTTCAAATGAACATGCAATTGAAAACAGATGTGGGCTCCAGCATGTTATTGCACAAGGGCGAATGGGGCACAGGGAGGGAAAGAGGGGGAGGTGGCAGGGACGGCGCGAAGGGACCTTCAGCAGCCCCAGGACTCTCATCACTCGAGGGGGTCTGAACTCCGAATTCCACCAGCCTGCACTCTGAAAATGAACTCCTAACAGAAAACAGATGGGGTGGACCTCGAGGTGGGGGAGGGGAGACGGAGTGAGGCCTGATGGGGAAAGTGCGGTGAGGAAGGTGAGGGAGCAAGCAAAGTCAGAAACGTGGAGAGAGTGGGTTTATTCACATGCCCATGTAAGGAAAGAAAAGCGCTAGAGGAGGTGATGGGAGTTGGGGGTGAAACATGCCCAGAACACCTAGCACCTCCTGCAGACACAATTTCCATTGTTTTTTGCCCCGATGAGAAGAACCAGTGATATTAAGACGCTGCAAGAGCAGGGATCATCAAGCCAGATTTTTTTTTTCTTCTTCTTTTTGCCTGGGAAACATCTCATCCAAACAGACCACTTGCTTTTGCAAATGCCAGTAGTCCTGATAAATCAAACTCACTGGAGTCAGCACAATCCTCATGTTACTTTCCATCAGGGCTTTGTCTGAGCAGAGGCATGCCAAGGGGTGTCTGCTGCGGGGGAGGAGGGAGCTGGTCCAGTGCATAGTCTGGACAATAATACCTCCTGGGTCTTTCCATCCTGGGAACCAGAGTTAATTCCCTTCTGTTTTCTCGGACCAGCTTATCAGAGATTTGACAGTTCCCAGATTTGAATGAAACATTTTTCCACCTTTCTTTTTCTTTTTCTTTCTTTTCTTTCTTTCTTTCTCTTTCTTTCTTTCTTTCTTTCTTTCTTTTTTCTTTCTTTCTTTCTTTCCCTTTCTTTCTTTTTCTTTCTTTCTTTCTTTCCTTTCTTCCTTCCTTCCTTTCTTTCTTTCCTTTCTTTCTTCCTTCCTTCCTTCCTTTCTTTCTTTCTTTCTTTCCCTTTCTTTCTTTCTCTTTCTTTCTTTCTTTCCTTTCTTCCTTCCTTTCTTTCTTTCCTTCCTTCCTTCCTTCCTTGCTTCCTTCCTTCCTTCCTTTCTTTCTTTTCTTTCCTTCCTTCTTTCACAGCTTAATCCTCCCTCTTCAGTAAATGAGAGGAAGAAGTAGATAGCTCTACAGCTGGAGTGAATCTAAGTACTATGCCATTTTGGGGTTTGCTAAGTTGTATATTAAGATTGCTGAGCTAACACTACATGCTTGGTGGATTATTTGTCCCTAGATGTACTTATTTGGCAAAATAGCTTTAAATGTTCTCATGCATACCATATAATCATACAGTAGTGACTCTCAATGGGAGAGGGGTGTTTGGGAGAGGGATTTTGCCTCCTAGGAGACTTTGGCAATGCCTAAAGTCATTTTTCGTTGTTACTGGAGTGGTGGTTTCTGTCTTCCTGGGTGAAGGCCAGGGATGCTGCTAAATAGCCTACAATTCACAGGACAGCACCCGTCGACAATGAATTATCCAGCCTAAAATGTCATCATGCCAATGTAGAGAAAATCTGATTATAAATTTTATATGATCCATGTGACACTTTGAGGACAAGGATGACATGGATATATAAAATTCAGGGATCATCCTTGAATTTCATTTTAAAGCCATATCTTTAAAACCTTATGCCCCCCAAAACAAACTGATGATGCTAATGATAAAACAACAATAATAGCCACTAATTATATTGCATTGTATGCCAAGGCACTGTTTTAAGCGCTTTACATTATAATACACTTGTTTTTCACAACAATCTTATGAGATCTGTACAATTATTTTCCTAATTTACAGGAGAAGAAATAGGAACAGAGAGGTTTAGTAATATGCCTGAAGTCACTTAGCTAATAAGTGCAGGGCTGGCTTCATGGGTATTTAGCCTGTGCAATCACACAGGGCCCATGCTCTGGTGGGACCCATGCTTGCTTTAATGTTCTATTGTCACTGCCTTAAAATTCTTAATAATTTTATCACTGAACTTGTGTTTGTAAACGAAGGTCAATGGGCAGTAGATCATGCATGTGAGCAGAAGAGGTATGTATAATATAGGAGTTGCTTGTTGGCTCAATTGACATGTGGTTTCCCATGAACACAGAATTCCAGTGGGCCCACAATGCATGTGGGTTCAGTGAGACTCAAGGCAAGTACAGTGTAAGCATGTTCTATCTATGACTAAGTACGGTCATTGGGAGCCCCAAGAAGTCACACTCTATTCAACCAGAACTTGCATTGAACACAGAAAGAAAGCAGGGGCATTCTAAGAAATGCAAATGTCCAGGCACCCTATCATATGCCTTCTTACTCATGTTACTTCCCTGTATTAGCCAACAACTTATGCTTGAAATGATCACTTAGAAGGAAGGGGAAAGATAGGACAGCCCATAATTTCTTTTCCTTTCAGTCCTCCCTTACTTATCAGTAAGCCAACAGTACAGAGCATTGGTAGTCTGTTCACATATCAAAAAGTGAAATAAGAAACAGTTGACCTAGTTTTGTGCCATGTTTTCATGTTTTGGTAAGAATAAAATACCTACGCACATGCGAGCTATGGAATAAGAATCGTGTAATTTCAGTGATCCTGCATATAATTTAACTGCTCTTATATTTGCATCGAAACTGGTATTGCACAATTTAAAGATGGATGCTCAATGGTGAAAAACTGAAACCTTTTCCTCTAGATCAGGAACAAGATAAGGTTGCCCACTCTCACTGCTATTATTCAACATAGTTTTGGAAGTTTTAGCCACAGAAATCAGAGAAGAACAAGAAATAAAAGGAATCTAGATGAGAAAAGAAGAAGTAAAACTGTCACTGTTTGCAAATGACATGATACCATACATAGAGAATCCTAAAGATGCTACCAGAAAACTACTAGAGCTAATCAATGAATTTGGTAAAGTAGCAGGATACAAAATTAATGCACAGAAATCTCTTGCATTCCTATACACTAATGATGAAAAATCTGAAAGAGAAATTAAGGAAACACTCCCATTTACTGTTGCAACAAAAAAATTAATTACCTAGGAATGAACTACTTAAGGAGGCAAAAGACCTGTATGTAGAAAACTATAAGACACTGATGAAAGAAATTAAAGATGATACAAACAGATGGAGAGATATACCATGTTCTTGGATTGGAAGAATCAATATTGTGAAAATGACTATACTACCCAAAGCAATCTACAGATTCAATGCAATCCCTATCAAACTACCAATGGCATTTTTCACAGAACTAGAACAAAAAATTTCACAATTTGTATGGAAACACAAAAGACCCCAAATAGCCAAAGCAATATTGAGAAAGAAAAACGGAGCTGGAGGAATCAGGCTCCCTGACTTCAGACTATACTACAAAGCTACAGTAATCAAGACAGTATGGTACTGGCACAAAAAACAGAAATATAGATCCATGGAACAGGATAGAAAGCCCAGAGATAAACCCATACACATATGGTCACCTTATCTTTGATAAAGGAAGCAAGAATATACAGTGGAGAAATGACAGCCTCTTCAATAAGTGGTGCTGGGAAAACTGGACAGCTACATGCAAAAGAATGAAATTAGAACACTTCCTAACACCATACACAAAAATAAACTCAAAATGGATTAAAGACCTAAGTGTAAGGCCAGACACTGTAAAATTCTTAGAGAAAAACATAGGAAGAACACTCTTTTACATAAATCACGGCAAGAACCTTTTTGACCCACCTCCTAAAGAAATGGAAACAAAAATAAACAAATGGGACCTAATGAAACTTCAAAGCTTTTGCACAGCAAAGGAACCTATAAACAAGACAAAAAGACAACCCTCAGAATAGGAGAAAGTATTTGCAAAAGAAGAAACCACCAAAGGATTGATCTCCAAAATATACAAGCAGCTCATGCAGCTCAATATCAAAAAAATAAACAACCCAATCCAAAAATGGGCAGAAGACCTAAATAGACATTTCTCCAAAGAAGATATACAGATTGCCAACAGACACATGAAAGGATGTTCAACATTACTAATCATTAGAGAAATGCAAATCAAAACTACAATGAGGTATCACCTCACACCGGTCAGAATGACCATCATCAAAAAATCTACAAACAACAAATTCTGGAGAAGGTGTGGAGAAAATGGAACCTTCTTGCACTGTTGGTGGGAATGTAAAGTGTTACAGCCACTATGGAGAACAGTATGGAGGTTCCTTAAAAAACTAAAAATGGAGCTACCATATGACACAGCAATCCCATTACTGGGCATATAAAACCAGAATTCAAAAAGTGTCATGTACCACAATGTTCATTGCAGCTCTATTTACAATAACCAGGACATGGAAGCAACCTAAGCATCCATCAACAGATGAATGGATAAAGAAGATGTGGCACATATATACAATGGAATATTACTCAGCCATAAAGAGGAATGGAATTGAGTTATTTGTAGGGAGGTGGATGGACCTAGAGTGTGTCATATAGATTGAAGTAAGTCAGAAAGATAAAAACAAATACCATAAGCTAATACATATATATGGAATCTAAAAAAAAAAGGTTCTAATGAACCTAGGGGCAGGACAGGAATAAAGATGTAGATGTAGAGAATGGACTTGAGGACACGGAGAGGGGGAAGGGTAAGCTGGGACGAAGTGAGAGAGTAGCAGTGACATATATACACTACTAAATGTAAAATAGCTAGTGGGAAGCAGCTGCATCACACAAGGAGATCAACTCAGTGCTTTGTGACCACCTAGAGGGCTGGGATAGGGAGGGTGGGAGGGAGATGCAAGAGGGCGGGGATATGGGGATATATGTATAAGTATAGCTGATTCACTTTGTTATACAGCAGAAACTAACACAACATTGTAAAGCAATTATACTCTAATAAAGATGTTAAATAAAAATAAATAAATAAAAATGGATGGTAAAATTTTGTGCTGATAAATTAGAATTGTAGAATGACATTAAATCACAAATAAAACACCATGACAAGAAGGAGAAACCGTGGAAGAAAGAAAAAGCTTCATATTTTTGTGTCTTTAATGGCACTTTCTCCCTGACTTTTTGACAAGGGATCCTGCATTTTTAGTTCGAGCTGGGCCCTGCAAATTATGTAGTTGGCTCTGAATGACAGAACCATGATTTGAATCCTGGCAGTGCAGACCTAAAATATGTGTTCTTATCTACTAGAATACCCATTGCTATCGTAGGGTCCAATGTGATAAAAATGAGCCAGTCTTTAAGAAGAATATCTTCATTTGTGGCTAGATGACTCTCAGGGTACAAATGTTACCAGTCTGTTGGAGTGGTGAGGGTGGGGTCCATTTCCTTCGAATAGTAATCTTCGGTTTCTGTGGGTGTTCTGAAAGGGCTCTTCCTGTGCTACATGCTCAAAACTGTCTAAGGGAGAAACTGATCTTTTATGTGGTGCACACCAACTTGTATGTTTCAATATCACACTGTTCTATGATCTATGACTCTAGTGGATAATAACTGTAGATTTTGTTTATTGGTCTCTGAGATTTTATATATATGTGTATATATATAATCTCACTTTATGTATGTTATCTCAAATTAATCTTCCCCATATCTTCAAAAGCTGATCTGCTAAGTGAATGATGATCAGAGTTCTGAGAGCAAGAAGTTGTGGAGTCATTATTGGAACCCAAAGCTGAATGATTTCCACAGCTCATTTAGTTGCCAGAGGCCTCCTTCTCCTCCTCTCTGCTGTAAAGGCATCCATGCCTGACCATTCTCTGCCAGGCTTTCAGTTGAATAGCCTTTGCAAAGTGAAATATTATTTAGGGAAGTTCCTGTGATTTTTAACATATCCAGTAAGGTTGACATCTTTGGAAAGCTGCATTTTTATAAGCCTTATTAATTTGTAGCATCTTGGCTTACAATCAGACTTACTGAAGTGACTCATAGAGCCCAAGAGAATTACTCAGTAGCATTTTGATGAAATAAGTGAAAATGACCCAGAAATGCTTTCCTCTGAAATACGTGACGGTAAAAATTGAAGTGAAAGAATTCTCAAATGTTAAATATGTTCGGGGCATTTTTGGTTTTATCCTGGATGCACTTCAGTGAAATTATTTGGCCTTTGCTTCAAACTGTTCTAAAACACCAAGGGAAATGATCAAAGAAAGACAACTCTAAGAAAATTTCATCTAATCTACATTGGTATACTTCAGCATTGCTAAGAAAATCACATTTATCTTTAGGAATTATATTCACAACCTTTGATCTAGAGCATAAAATGATGAATAAATTTGCATACACCTTCCTTAGGAGCCATGATGTAAGTATGTATCTTACCTCTCAGACCCAATGACTCAGAGGTATGATTCAATACACACTCCTTACACACAAGATACTGGAGCAATGGAGCGGGTGGTAGAACCTTATTCTCTTCAAAGAATATGTTATCTTCAACTTTTCAAAAGAAATACATAGAAATATATAAACCCTTGAGAATATGATTATTCCTTAAATGTAGGGTCTGTGTGTACATCTTATTTGCTTATTATTATTAGTAGTAGTAGTATTTTGGCCAACTTAAGTCAAGATAGCAAAGAAGTTATCACAGCCCATAGCCTAAGGAGTCATACATAACTGGGTTTAATTTCTAGCACCTATTTATTATTATTATTTTTTTTAACTTGGGTACATTTACCTGACCTTTCCAAACCTCGCTTTCTTCATTTATAAATTTAAATAAAAGTAATCTATCTACTCTACAGGGATCTTAGAAGATTACATGATAGAAATGTAAATTGACTGGCACATAGCAAATGCTCAGTAAATCAATATATGGTGCTTATTACATTGTGGGCACAAGAAAAACAACATAACTAGTTATTTTGTCCTTAAATATTAGGAAGAGCTGTGCTGAAATCAGTCCAGTCTCTGTTCATACCAACAAACTACAATTACTAAAACACAATTGCCAAAATGCTACAATTACTTTTGCAATATTATATTTCATTTTAAAATGATAAAATGCTTGGCCAGCCAAGACACATAATTGTGAGTTACTGGATTTATTTATCTGGTGTAGGATTTCACCAAATAAAATACACCAAATAGTACTGGGAAACTAGAAATAGGCATTTTAAAACTAGAATTTACATGAACCCATATGCAACAAATGTAGTTTTGTGATTTCTTGATTCATGGATAAAAGCATTTCAAATCTCTGCTTAGAGACCCTTGTAATTTATATCAGAACAAGAGCACTGGCATTCAGGTTGAGAGGAGTATTAAATATCAATGTTAATATCTATCTTCCCCTTATATTTAATATGAAAGAGTTAGGAAATAATGTATATATGTTACAGTGTAATATCAAAATATAATGGATTAGCTCTTTTTTTCTTGTTTCACCAATTACTAATTTTGCTAGAAAACTGTAAAAAGAAAAAAGAGTATGGAAAAGTTTTAATGAGTTATTTTCCTGTTAACATTTTAACATTTAATGAGTTCTTTTTCCTGTTAATGTTTAAATCAGAAAAAACACCTAAAACCCCATCAACCATTATAAATTTCTTTATTATAATTAAATGTATGTCACCTTTCAATCATCTTCTTGAAAAATATTTTGCGTAACTTGACTGATTTGGTTGTAGAGACTGAGTTTAGGCGGTTCTAAGGAAACTGAAGGGAAAAATATCAAGGATAGTATCTGAAATGCAAGCATAGTAGAAATTTAAACATAAGGCATATGATTTCCTTTGATGATTTTATAAACAGAAAATCATGTCATTCGTTCATCGTTTTATTTATTCTTTTACCATATGTCACTTACTGTGCAAACTTCTGATTCCTGATTTTTCTATTACCTTATGTTTTTTAGCTCCTGTTTTTATAAATAAGAGCTATCTAGTATCCTGGACTTCTGCAAATGTGTGAATTTTCCAAAGAGTATCATCATTTAGTATCTGCTAAATGCAGCTTGAGAAGCTCCAAATGAAACACAATTTAGGAACTGTGCCCTGAACCTTGTTTATCATTAATCTAGAGATAGATAGCCTTTTCCAGCTAATGTGAAAACTCAGGCATTGAAATCCATACACACACACAGAGGCACATTCATGCTCAAGTGTTTTGCTGAATCAGCTGAATGAAATGATGCTTTGGAGGCAAACTAACTGCTCTGTCAGCTACACATCAGATAATTGATGCTATTTATGATAGAAATGAAATTGGAGACTGAGAAATGAACAACAAAAAGTCTTCCTTGGAATTGTTTTGTTTTCTTTGGAAAAAGGGAAGGAGCCAGTGACTCAGTTTGGCATTACACTGACCTCTTCAGAAAGAAATATGCCAGATCCCTGGGTAAAACTGACTAACCTGTAAGTAAATGTAATATTAAGACATATTTCATGATTGTTTCCTGGCAATCAGATTTACTTTAGGAGAAGACGATGGACAAGTTTGAACAGGAGAAAAAAAAAAGAGAGAGAGAGACTGAATACAGTATAAATCTGTTCTAAACTCTTTTAAAACAAACTCAAGAATCATGTCAATATTAAGAAAATTACAGAATGCCTCCCAGACTCTTAAACATGTATTGTGAACTGGAGATTTCACTTGACTATGCAATATAAATTATACAATGTTAAACGTACGATGTAGTCATGAGACTATCTTCAAAAATAAGTTAATGATAATAATAGCTGTCATATCTTAAGTACTTCCTATTGTTTTAGATACCTTATGTAATATAACTAAATTAATCTTCACAAAGGAATCAAGGGTTAACAGCATCAATTGCAACTGTAGAACAGGAGGCTTGGAGATGCTAAGAATAAAAAGGAATAAAGGAGTCTCTATTTTGCCCTGTACTTGGTAAAACCGTAGCACGTTGAAATGTTTGGGAGGTGAAACTGCCTGTAAAGACCCAGGCAACCATAATAAAGACACAAGACTCTTCAATGATCTTGGCAGAGGGAAGACTTCTTTCTTTGTGAATGACGAAGATTTTAGAGACTTAAATTTTCATTCTGGACTCATTGTTTCCAAACTTGCTTTTCTGTAAGGGCTGTGACATGAGAGGTGTATCAAAGTGCTGTGTCTGCTGTGACTTGTGACCTGGAGTCATCAACCAGCGCTGGTTGGGTCAGGGTGCCGTGAATCAGAACCGCCTATGGGGCTTTCTCAAACTATACAGCACAGTCCTCCAAGGTGATAAGACAATTTCAGGGCTCTGAGAGGAAGACAGAACTGACCATGCTATTATTTCAGAGGGGCTTCAGAGGACCCTGAAGCCACACTGTCAGGACACCTCTGCCCTTACCCACTTCTAAGTGTCCCCTTTCACATCACTGGGTTTGCATTAAGCCCAGGGTGAGTCTCTCAATCCTGAAACATTTCCTGAGTAACTTCATCACTCAAGGCCATCGGAAGACCTTTCCTTTCAAGCTTGAGACTCTAGCAGAAAACTGGGGGCATATCCCTCTGAAGAAGCCCCATGGAACTGCAGTGTAGACTCAGAAGCACTCATGAAGAGATGACAGATGGTCTGAGACAACGGAGAGGGCTAGAATCCTAATTTGATAGTCATACATCATCTGGAATTAAATATCTTACATCAAAAAATGTTTATACAGGACATTCGGTCATTGTACGTTTATGTTTGTGTTTAAGTGTGTGCATGCACCCCGGAGAGATTAGAGAGATTCTGTGTATATGGCAATCATGTTTTTAATTTCCAAGACCTCTTTCTTGTTTTCTGATTGTTCCTTATACATAGCTTCCTATTCCTGTTATAAGTTGACACCTACACTTGAATTTTGAGAACATTGATTCAAATGATATTCAGTTATTCAATTAATTTTTTTTCCATTGTGTGTATATGTATACCTGCATGTGTGTATGTATTTATGTGTTTGTACAGAGAGATCAATTCCTTACTCAAATAAAGAAAAGTTGATCGAATTTAAAAACTAAATTGCTTCTATATGAATACAAGGAACAATGATGTTGGTGGCAGACATGAGGGCTCCTGCCTCTCTTATCTGGCATCTGCTTTTTCATATGCTCTTTCTTTCCTGTTTTAGCTGGCCACCCAAGGCCACTTCAACCCCCTGTTCCTGCTGAGCTCTTCTGTATAATGGGTGTGGTGTGTGTGGATGACTAGGGAACACACTGGGACTCTCCCCACTGGCTACTGTTGCTACCCTTTCCTGTTATATCTAGAGGTCACTTATACACATTAATTGTTATTGTGTGATCTAATGGTCCAAGATAACTTCTATCATTTACTGAGCTATTTCACACCAGAAACTTAACAATACAGTCATATTTAATAATCTCTAAAATCATATCAGGTAGCTGTCTAAATCCCATTCTATAGATAGAAGATCTAAGGTGTGGCTATATTAAGAAACTTTCCAAAGACCCCACAGCTAGTAAGTGATAAAACACTGAGTCAAACTCTAATCTGTTCGATTAAAAATACGCTCCATCCAGACTTAGAAAAATGCATGTCATGAACTTCCTTAATCATGTATTCAGCAAACGTTCACTGAGCACACACCACGTGACAGGCACTGCTCTAGGTAATGAAGACTCGCCCTCCACCCTAATCGCCCGGACAGAACTCTGTACCTCTGCGATCCCTAGGATGCTCTAAGCAGACCCTATTCTAAACCCATTGCTAAGGATTAACAGTCATCTGTGATTTAAATTCAGTAGCTTTGATTTCCTATCAGTCCCTTAGAGGAGGATAATATCATTCCCACCGGGTCCCTAGAATTTCCCATTCTTACTTGCCTTATGATTGCAACTTACAGTTCTGCCCAAGAAGAAAAGTTATGAATGGTTCTTTTCCCTGTTCTTTTCCCTCCTCCCACCTCCGCCTCCCAACAGGAACAGCTGTTTTCTATTACAAAAGAGTTTGACAAGGTGCTGGTCTGGAGCAGTGTCTCTTTGGCAGGTAATTTTGATGAGGCCCAGAGGTAAGGGGGTGAGTGTCTCAGATGGGTTTCCGGTCCTGTTATCATCCCCCTCCGGCACCCCCAGACATGGCTGCCGTCTGTACATGGGGCTGATTTCTGGCTTGGGGCCCATGCTTGCTGAGAGCATCAGTCATCTGTCAGGGTTAATCCATTAACTTTTTTCTACTTAAGCCCAGAGCTTGGATATAAGGCCGACATCCAGCCCTCTGGCAGAGAACTTGGTCCTTGAACACCGAGTAACCCTGCCAGTTCTGACTGGGCACTCAAGCTTTGATTTGGTTTTCTTATTTTTTTGTTCTTGATTTAGGAAAGTAGAGTAGCAATTCCAAACTTTAAGAAATAGACAGTATAGAAAAAAGTCCAATGCTATGTGAGAAAAAGTTTCCCTTCACAGCCAAGCTATCTGCAGAAGAGTGAGCCCAGTAATGTTTTTGCACAGGAAAATCTTACCTGTGTCTTCAAACCACTCTTTATATTGTCCTTGACTTTCAGGGGAAAAAAAAGGTACCCTAGCCACAAAGCTCAGTTAAAACCATCTGAGCTTTATAACTTGGGTTCTATTCTGTTTACTGGACTTTTGATGAATGTTTCCAGGAACTGGTTTTCGCTCGCACTCAGCTTTACTGTTTAGATGCAACAAACAGCTGGGAACTCTAATAAGATTTATCATTAAGAAAGAAATTGTTCTTGCCCTTAAGTGGCTTTGCTAGATTTGAATGCTTTCTTTTTGCGAAGAACACCGGATGTCAGGAGACTGCGGTGCTTATTCCAACTCCGTGATTAATAATAATACTAACAATAACAAAACGTGACAGTAGCATTTAACATTCAGTAGCATTTAATATTAACAATATTTATCAAGCTCTTACTTTGTGTTAACATGGAATAATGTGTGCAATCTGACTTAAACTTCACCACAACGCTGTTAAAATAGGTATTATTATTTTCAGCCCTCTTTTACAAATAAGGAAATTGAGCCTTAGAGAGATGAAATAACTTGTCCAAGGACAATACTTATTAAATACTGAAAGCAGAATTTATTGCCAGGCTTATCTGTTTCCAAAGCTCTTATCCTCTGAACCAGCTTTCTTAACAATTACTATATAACCTGGGACAAGACATGAGCTCACTTTCCTCATTTGTAAAGCAGGGTTGGGGGCAGGGGCTGCAGGGGATATTTGTAAGTTTCTTTGTAACTCCAAGATCCTTAATGGAAAAAGACAGGATACTGTGACAGACTCTAACCTGTTATATGAAGCTTATATTAGTAGTGATGATAATGATAACGTAATGAATTTATAGACTTCTATGTGAGCTACAAAACCCTTTGATTTCATTACTGCTATGAACTGAATGTATATGTCCCCCAGTAGTCATATGTTGAAGGTCTAATCCCCAGTGAGAGGGTATTTGGCCTTGGGAAGTAATTAAGTTTAGATAAAGTCATGAGGGTGGAGCTCCCATGATGAGATTAGTGCCCTTATAAGAAGAGGAAGAGGCCACTCTTCTCTCCCTCTCTCTCCTTCCCTCTCCCCCTGCCACCCCCACCCTCCCCTCCCCCCAGCCTTTTCTCCTCCTTGTGAGGATACAGCAAGAAGAGGGCTGTCTGCAAGCCAGCAAGAGCGTTCTCCCCAGGTGCCTTGAACTTGGACTTCCCAGCTTCAGAACTATGAGAAATAAATGTCCGTTTTTTAAGCCATTCAGTTTGTGGTACTTTGTAGAGCAACCTGAGCAGACTATTACCTTATTTGATTCTCACAATTAATCTCAGTACTGAAATGGATAGAATAGTTACTAATATTTGAGGTTTACAGATAAGAACATTGAAGCTCAGAGGTTTACTTGCTCTGGGAGACTCACAAGTGTCTGCAAGTGTCTTCAAATGCTGCCCTGAGCCTCGATATTCTCCTTCCCTCATGATTCGAGTCTACAGCCTGTGCAGATGTTGAATTCTACATGGGAGCTTTTCTAATGGGACTTTAGACTGTTTTAGCTGAATTCTTTCTAGGTAGCCACACGTATGCATCCAGACTCAAACTTTTTTCTACGTACAAATGCCCTGTTGCTGGCTTCAAGTGGAAGCACAAACTTCAGAGATGAGTTGTAATAAAGATCTGGGACCAAAATTTAAATAGAACTTTTTACTCATGATTCTCTAATTTTCATAAATTTGAGAAGAGCCTGTTTTCAGGCTCAGAAATATAAGCTCCAGGAATCCTTTCCTCTCATAGTCCTGCTCAGATACGTGAAATCTCTTCAGTTTCTTCAGCCCTGGTTACTCTCTCTGCTCAGCAGAAATCCCTGCTGACTGGCTCTTTCAAAACCTCAGAGCAGTCGAGCTTGATCTTGGGCAGAAACAGCACAAACGTGTCAATTCCCCTGAAACTTTGTCATGGCTGTCTCTCTGGGCTCTGGTGAAGTGGCCTCTTTGGATGGGTATCTGCAGAGGTACTTATTTGAGACCAAAACTTTGGGATCTGATACCTATCCTGATGATATTTCCATGCACATGTGTATCCATACTTGGCACTGACAAAATAGAGAGATGTTTTGTTGAAGCCTTCATTAGATAAGTAATCTGAAAATTCTCTGCCATTATCAGCATCTTGATCCTGATGGATAGGAGAGAGATTAGGAGGAAAGAAGGCAAGAAGCTCCGTGCTAGATGGAACTTCCTGTCTGGAGGAAGGTCAAGCACATTGGAGCTCGAGAGAGTTCCTTTTGCTCCCCATCTTGTCCTCCTCCAGACACTCCCAGAAAACTAATGATCAGCTCCTCCTGTCCCCGGAATGTGGTTGAGACACGACAGCACACACATCAGTGACCTGTCTCATTCCTCCCTTCCTACCGTTTTACCTCTTCCCCCACAAAACACTTAGTGTTTAGTTGTGGCTATGACCCTCGACCTTGAATTCTGAGCCAGACCCCATTTAATCCTCCATGTTCTCTTTGAGGAAACGACAGAGCCAAGAGGGTCCAATGACAGATACTTTCTGGTCTGGGCTTAATTCCCTTGCAATTCATCTCCTCTGCTTTGACACAGTGTCTCTGGGGGAAGTGCCCCTCTTAACCAGCATAGACATTAAGGCTAAGTGGACAAATTACATGTCCTCCCAAAAGGCTCCCCAGTCTGGGAGAGTGAGCAAAACTCAGATTTGCAAACACCCACACTTCTTTCACACCACATATTAGCATTCTGGAATATTAGACTCATCTACTTCTCTTTTCTTCAGATACAGATAAGATGAATGCCTGGCAATTAGGTGTGTGGGAAGGGTTGGTTGAGGCTAGAAGAATATGTAACAGATGTTGCAAGTGATAAGGAAGGAGCACATGATGGGACTAGAGTGGGGGCCCCTCTGGAAATTTGGATTGTGTGTGGTCATTGGGTCATTGATTGGTGAAATACACACACACACACACACACACACACACACACACACACACACACACACACACACACACACTGGAAGTCTCAAGAGATAGGCTTCTTTTTTTTTTCTTTCTTTCTTTTTTTTCCTAGTACTTCTTTTTTCTTTTGCAATTACCCCTCCATCATTTTGTCAGTTTTTCTCACAACTTTATATTACATTGTAGAATTAGTCACATTAATAGCACTAAAACTAACTGACTTAGGAGACCAAGTACTACTATTTAAGGAGCACTTGTAAGTACTTTGCCTTCAGGGACTCTGGAGAAGCCCAAATGGCTTCAAAACATCTTTCCTTAGGGTGCCTTAAATTTCACAACTAGAAATTCATTTCTTTGATTTCACAAATCTTGACATTCTAATGACAGTAAGGACCCTAAGAAAGTGTTCAGGCCTTAGACGAGTCTGGATTCAAATTCTTACCAACCACATGATATTTACTTTCATTTGTAAAATGGAGACAATAAAGTAGTACCAACCTCTAGGATTATTTTAAGAATTAAAGGAGGCAATGCCTAAAGTGCTTAGCACAATGCCTCCTTAATAAAGTCATCAAATCATCATCATTGCTGTGCTCACCTTAAACACACCTCAACCTATGGTATGTGTCAGTGAGCTCCGCAAGGCAAATTCACAAGTGTTACCCACACTAGACTTCACCCACTCCAGTGACAGGATCTCACTGCCTCCTGAGATTGCCAAATGAGTTTTCAAAAGTTATAGTTGTTAGAAATGTCTTTCTTAATAATAATCTGCCTCCCTTAAACTTCCATATGTGGATTTCATTAGAAGCCCTGAAGCAAAAGAATACAATCCAGTGACGTTAATTTACGTTAATGTTCTCCCTTCTTTGTCTTCTCACTTGTTTCTGGTGTGATACACTTTGGGTGCCCTCACCATGTAGGCTGTTCTGCTTGTATATGTGCTGCCTCTCAAAGTCTCTTAAATATTCTAGGTCAGAAAACCCTGTAGCACTCACTAAGCTCCTTGAATGCAGGCATTTTTTCATTGAAAAAAAAAAAGAATGTTAATTAATAAGTATCCATTTATCCATCAACAAAATGGAAAAACTCATATTCATTCATATTTTCTGTAGACTTGTATAAAAATGAAAGAACAATACAGATGAAGCTGAGTCTTTACAGTCTCCCCACTAATTGCATTACCTTCCCTTCCTGGGTTAGCCATTAAGAAGTATTTGGTGTGTATCCAATTCCACATATTTACTCTTTAAATGTAATATAGCATAACATAATATAATATACAAATGTGCATGTATGTTAGTTCATATATATATACAAAACTAAACTAAGCTATCTAATTATTAATACTTTGTAGCATTATTTAAATACTTTATATGTAAAGTTTTCTAATATGCTTTTACATTCAGTATTATATTTTAAAGATAGATTTATGACAATACATATATAGTTTATTCTTTTTAACTGCAGTGAAAAGGAATTATACGAATATCCCACTATCAGTCTGTCCATCCATCCATCATCCATCTAGCTACTCTATCTATCTATCTATCTATCATTTATCTTCACTATGCCTTGACACTTGGATTAATTACTTCTACGTTTTTTGCTACAGCAATGTTGCAGTGGACCCCTTGTATATTATTATACATTACTCTTTTCGAGTAAGTGTGCAGTTTCTCTTGGGCAAACACACATGTGCACACATTCTCATCTTGGATGGCTGTCACAGAGTAAGTAAATTTTGGGTTATTGTCATTGCTCTTCGTGGTGGCTCTACTAATTTAAATTGTCATCAAGTATTAAGTGAGAATTCATACTTTCCCACATTCTTGGCCAAATATCAGTACTTTTGCCAGTCTGATAGCTTTGAAAGTGTAGCTCATTGTTTGAATTTCCCTCATTGTTTGCATAATCGAGCATGTTTTTATATGTATTTTGCACATTCAGCTTCTCTTTTCTATTAATGATGCATGAAAATACTTTGCCCACTTTTTTTCCAAGTTCTTTGATTTTTTTGACCCTATTGATTTATATTCTCTTTATATTCTGGATCTAGAATTATATATGCAGAACATCCCTCTTTTCAAGGACCTTTCAGTTTTGTTCACATACCTTTCTTCATGAAGGAGAAGCTTTAAGTGCAAAGTGCTCAGATTTCTCAGTCTTTTTCTTCTTCATTTTGACTCTGTGTTTCTTGTTTAGTAAATCTTTTACTGTTCTGAAATCTTAAAGATATATACCTACATTTTGTCTCAATAGCTTTACAGTATTTTTTACATTTAAATTTTAATTTATTTTATTTATATATGAAGTAAAAATCTATATCAATCAATAATTTTTATATAATAATGTATCATATGTATGTTATAACTAGTTCCTCCAATGCCATTATTTAAATAGTCCATTCTTTTAGTTCACTAATTCTATCTTCATCCATGTCCAACTTAGACATCATTCCCTCTATTGAGTGTTTATTTTAATGACTATATTATTCATTTTTAAGGTTTTGGATTGGTTGGTTTTCACATCACCTATTTTGACCACCCACCTGTTTCGTTCCATAGTACTATTTTTATTTTATGACACTTTTCTCCCCTTTATCTTTCTTAAGAATCTTAAAGACTTTAATGTCATTGTATATGTTTCCATTCCTTTCCTTATTTTCTGAAGTAAATTTTCATTTGAAATGATTAATTTTGTTGGCTCTCTTTTCTGAGTAATTTTTTTTCTCATGTACTTTGGCATTTTTACTTGCAACCCACCTTGTGTAGGAGAGGTTTCCCCTCTATCTCTTTCTCTTTGAACTTATTCCATCACCCTGCCGGCCCCTCCCCGCCTTTGCTCCTTGCCCCTACAAGCCCCTTTCCTATTCTCAGCAGTGCAGAACTAGGTCTTTTATTTGTCTTCCATTCTCCATTGTGACTGGGACAGCAGGAGCCAGGGGCTGATCCAGCAGACCAGCACTTCAGAGACACAGCTCTGTGTTAAGCTGTGTGCCCAGGCAAAGCAATGCTGCATTGCGTTTTAGCCTCCTCTTTCTTACCATTGATCCTGTGACAAGGAATTTGGGTTTTGTCCCATCCCAAATTATTTCTGTAATTTTGGCATCTACATCTCACTCTTGTCTTGGATTGAGATTATAGTCAGTAAAAACCCATAAATATTGATATTTTTGTGTGTCACCAAAAAGCCAACAACTCTCTGGTGTCTAAATAATTTTTGTATCTAAGGAAAGGTCTTTATATTTTTCTTGCTTAAATTTGTTTTAATCTTGGTGAACATTTTTTATTGAACTACAATATACAGAAAGATAAATGAACATATTCTAAGTGTGTAGTTTGATAATATTCTACCAACTACCCCTGTGTATCCAGCACCCAGATCAAAGAACAGAATATTCCCAGCGTCCCAGAGGCCCTCCCTTTATATTCCATTCCAGTCAACACTCACCTCCCCTTGGGTAATCTCTATTATGACTTCTAACACATTGATTTTGCTCTTTTTTTGTACCTTATCTATGGAATCACAAAAATGTACTCATTTGATCAGGATTGTTTTGCTCAATATTATGTTTATGACATTCATGCATATTTTATGGAGTTATAGATCATTAATTCTCATTGTTGCATAGTATTCCATGGTATAAAATATACTGTAGTTTACTTATCCAGTCTACTGTTGGTGGGCACCTGGGTAATTCCAGCTTTGGCTGGAACAGCGCTACTGTCAACATTTTAGTGTGTGTCCTTTGGTAAACCTGTGTTTTCATTACTCTTGGGCATATAGCTCATAGTGATATTACTAAGTAGTAGGTTATGTGTATGTTTAGTTTCAATAGATTCTACCACACAGTTTTCCAATGTGGTTATATCAACTTAACCTCACACCAGGAGTATATGTGTGTTCCAGTTGCTCCATCTTCCTGCCATACTTGGTATTTTTTATATTTTTCATTGTTATTGTGGCATCTGTATTGTGATATCATATTGTCGTCTAATTAGTCCTCACCGATGATTAATGAAGTTGAATATGTTTTGACATGATTATTGATGGTGTCTTCTTTCGTGAAATGTCTATTCAAGTCTGTCCATTTTTCCATTGGGTAATTTGTCTTTTTCTTATCAATTTGTTAGAGTTCTTTATATATTCTAGATATAAATCCTTTAAAAATACATTTATTATAAATACTTTCTCCCTCTCTGTGGGTTACATTTTCACTTAGTTGTGTCTTAATTTTTAATTTCCAGAATTTCTTCATTTTTAATTAATTTCAGAGTGTAAAATGTAATTTCAGAATGTAAAATGTTCTCAGTGACTGTACAATACAGCATTTTTCCTTTTACATCTGGGACAATCAAAGCCCAGAATGGCCTTAGGTCAATTAATCTTAACTTCAGATTTTCTTAATTTTTTTTTTTGGTTCAGTTTATCATTCTTACCTTTAAGTTTAGCACTTTTGTCTCCTGTTTAACAAATACTTGACTATTCTAAAGTTATGAAGATGTTTTTCTAAATTGCCTTACCATTAACATTTAGACTTACAATCTGCAGTTCATACAGTATTGAGTTTTTGTTGGTTGATTGGTTGGTAAGGTGTGAAGTAGGACTCTCTCTCTCTCTCTTTACCTATATCTACATTATCTATAACTATATCATCTATGTCTGCATATTTGGAGATATATTGCTGTAGATAGATATGTATATACGTATGTATGTATAGTTGATCCTTGAACAGCATGGGTTTGAACTGCCTGGATTAACCAATATGTGAAATTTTTTCAACAATTGCATACTACAGCACTACGCAATCTGCAGTTGGTAGAATATATGGGTGCAGAACCAGGGATCTGGATCTGCCTATGGTAAAGTTGCACTGGGGGTTGACGCCCCTAATTTCTGCCTTGTTTAAGTGTCAGCTGTATATATGTGTATGTGTATATGTATATATGTGTATATATATATACATATACACATATATACATATACACATATATATACATATCTATTTACACATGTATACACACATCCATATATACACACATATTTGCCAGAATCATTTTTGTTACACATTCTGTAGTCTAAATTTAGTAATCACTCACTGCCTCATATCTCCCACAAATTTGATCAGTGTGCCATTAATGTGAATACAAAACACTAATGCAGTTAATTTAAAATCAAATCAGTAAGACATATATTCCAGAAGTCCTCTGCTAAAGTGCAAATTCATTTGGAGAGGTAGCACACTGAAATTGTGAAAGACATCTTAATGCTAGCGGTGATACATAGATCAGAAAGCAAGGTGCTTTTAACAGCTCTGTGAGAGTTTCATGAGAAATAGTTCTGAGAAATGGGGTAGTCGTGAGGGTTATCCAGCTTTGAAGCATTGCTGGAAAGGCAGGTCTGGGCAGGATGCGGCAGTGCTGTGTGAGACTCTAGTAAGTTAGAACCAGAGTGACAGATAGCCCTGAGATGGGAGATAGAAAGGCAGAAAAAATATATATATATATATATATATATATACACATATATATATCTTGTCTTTAAAATTGTATTCAGGGCTGACTAATAGTAACTCATTGTGATGATTTGTTTTTTCACAAATGCTCTAGCAGGGGACACTGAATGTTGCCATCTCACTTTGTCTCAACTTGTCAAGCCAGTCTCTACATGTCACCTGGTCTTTCCTGGGCTCCATTTCTCCTCTTGCATGAAGGGAGTTGGGTGAATAGCTATCTTGTCACACTTTATACTGGAGCCAACTGGAGTTGTAGGGCTGTAAGACCCACCAAATGAGATTCCATTTCCAGGCGTAAATGATCTTCACTGCATCTCAGAAGACGACTTTGTTCAGCCACTTTAACTACCATACATGTTGGTGTGTGTGCTTGGCATTTAAGGATGCTCCCTGGGAATGGCATCCATGATAGCACAATGACCCAGCAGCTGCTGAGTTGACAACCTATATGGGGACAGAGAAGAAGTCTCAGACAAGGAGGAGAGAAGGGGGGTAGAGGCTGTTTCGACCCCTGGCTTTCCACAGTGAGTTAGTTTTACACTTACTCATGTGGGGGATGTTTGGCCTGTTTCTCGACTAAGTATATGTTCACAGTATATTTACATATATTAACACTGATCATTTTGTTTTTACTAGAAAAATATCTTCTAGAGTAAATTGTATTAGGATAATTTAATTCCTTCATTAATTTGCTATTCAGAACTAAACCACTTCAAATTCTAAAAAAATACTCTCTTACTTTACTGAAATTATTTTCATCTGGATAAATTCTTTTTAGCATAAATTTACAAAGAAGATCTAATTTTTGTTTTAATCAAATTTTTCTCACATGCACTTGTGAGCTGCCTTTTGTGGCCGTGATTTCTACAAAGTCCACATTTCCCATGTAGAAATTTCAGATCCAAATTTGTGAAGATATTTTTATTTTTCAACACTGTATGTTGTATCCCGGACTAGAAATACTCTGAATTCCACTTGCAGCTAAGGGCTTACTTGAGCACAAGAGAGGTTAAATCTCCTGACTTAGGGTTTCTTTGTGGTTATTTAAAGGAAATCAGAGATGAGCATCTCCTGAGCTCAGGAGATTGGTTTTTCAGGGAAACATCCAGAGTCAGATTCCTGTACTGAATAGGCTTTGCTTGGTTTCCCATGACCTGCTGATATCTGAAGAATTTTTAAATACTAAGAGAATGACTTTTGTTTATAATAAAAAAGAATGCAAGATTGGAGGGGTTTATTACTATGGACCAAATAATAAGCCTCTGAATTCTTCATTTTAGATAAAGGTTTCTCTCCCTAGAAACACTCAGCACTGTTGTTTCTTCTAGACCACATACTTTTCCAATAAGCTTTGGGAGTAGAGAAACAAGACCTCTTTCCATATCCACCTGCTTGAAAGATGGAAGCCAGATAGCAGATCCTGCATCTATACAGATTTGTGGAAATGACACATGATCATTCATACATTCATGGTTTGAAAAGCACTTCTTGAGCAGCTGGCATACACAGTAATCTGTTCTTTATGTTGTGAGAAATACAACAAACAAAACAAACAAAAAACAACCGATCATAATACATTGTGCCTCTCCTCAGGAAGATAATATGAGAGGGAATTAAAAAAAGATGAATGATGTTCATCTCAAGTCAATGGCACAGTCATTACTGTGTGAATTCTCATGGGAGGTGCTCAAGAGTACGGAGAAAATCTGAACATCCACGTGCAAAGTACACACTTTATTTACTCCGGGTGTAAATAAAGTCACGGAGACCAAGATACTGAGTGTGATAGTCAGCTGGAGGCCATAGCACTCATGTGGAGGAGAGTTGAGCTTTGAGAATAAATGTGGAAAAGGTAGATGGAGACTATACTGTGGAATGCTTTGAATGGAGAGTCAATGATTTCTCTTCTCTAATGAGCAATTGTAGGTTTCAAGGAATTGGGTTCTTCTGTTAACTGACAAAGGTCTGAGGACCAGATATTTTCTACTGTCTTACCCAAAGTGAATCCTCTTTGATTGTATGATGAAAGCAGAATTTATGATTAATCTGGGGAAATGGGCAGGAAACAAGAAATAGGACACCAAGGTGACACAACGAGAGATAATAAGTTTTATACACATATTAACCTATTAACTTGCATAACGGCTCATAATAAATAAGGAAGACATGATGATAAACATTGTCTGATTTTACAAATGAATGCACTGAGGACCATAGGGGTTAAAGGACTTATTAAAGGTTACACACCAGGTAAAACGACAAGCTCTTACTGACCCCCAAGCTTCTTCATTTTAGTGAGTCTTTCATATAACAAATCCGTATGTTCCAAAAAGCCACCAATCAGACATACTCTAAAATTTTCGGTAAACGGTAACATTTATTTGAAAAAGAGAGTGGCTCTTATCTTGATCCACTGAAGCAGAGGTGAGTGGGCAGGATTATGGAAGATCCCTTTGCAGAGACTTAAAAAGTCGGGGAAATATCTGCTGACGGTCTGAATACCACATCTTAAACATTCCTGTACACGTCAGCGTCTTAAAATGAAGAGATGTTATTTGAAACCTAGTGAAAATGTAGCCAAACTCACTCAGTGCTAACTTTCTTCCTTTCTAGTAAGTGAGTAATTTATAAAGGCAACTTATTTCTTTCAAGCCAAGAGGGGTTGGCTGAACAACCATTATAACACTTCTGTGTTCATAGGATCAAGGCTAGATCCTTCCTTATTAGGAAAAGTGGGCTGTCCCACCGTCATTGTGCATTGGCATCTGATACTCTGACGAGGCTCTATGCAATATAACTTCTTTTCTGGCCTCATGAATGAGGCAAATGACCCCTGGGATTCGCCTCGTGAAAAAAAAGACTTCTAATGTAGAGACTTTTAGTTTAAGCAGACTCTGAGTTCTCTCTGGAGTCTCGGGAATACCGTCCAGAATTGCTTGGAATTCCTTCTTCCGAGGCTTCTTGGTTGTAAGATTCTTTTCAATAATTCCTCCTACTCTTCCTCTCACCCTACACTGTGCCCACCATTAGGGACACAAGGCCCATATGCTTTGGTGACAGGCGTGCATCTTGATGCTGAGGCAAGGACAGAATTCTAGGCTCTTGGCAACAGCTGTGGGCTAAATATTAGAGACGAAACTACTTAGCTCCTGAGTGGTGGGTCCCCTGGACCATTAGCGGTGGTTTGTTTTCTGGCTTTCAATTTATCTTCACTTTTTATTTTCTTCTTGGCCCTTTTTCCCTTCACAAAATTATTTTCTTCTCCCACCTCTTCTGATGTTCTGCTCTCTGCGCTCTGGTCTATCCCTGGATCAAGTCAACTGCCAAGAAAGGATCCTCCAAGTCATTTTCTCCTTATTGGGGATTTCAGGGAGTGCAGGGCCAACATAAAAAGATTTCAGACCCTGGGAAGAAAGCATCTCTTGTTTTGATTCATCTTTGATTCACTTGCTTATTGAATAGCTGAAAACTGGCAGGAAAAAAAGCACATTTTCTCTAACAGCTATTTTCAGACACACCCTGATGTATCTCCTTTCCCCATCTCTCATTACAGCTCAGGCATATTTCATAAATCTGCGGTCACTTTCAGGCGTGTCAAAGTCCATTTGAAACTTAAATTTCACATTCAATTTTACTTTTTCCTTCTATCCAAATTCAGGCTTAACTTTTGTTTAGAGAACTATTGTGTGTGTGTGTGTGTGTGTGTGTGTGTGTGTGTGTGTGTGTGTGAAGGAGAGAGAATTTAATTTTCCATGATTCTTTACTCCGTCTCTCTGCTACTTCTGACCTTATAGAGACAGGGAAGAGAACTTTAAGGAAAAGGGGAAAAATGTTGTGGACCAGTGTAAAGGTCATCTGGCCACTGCTGGACCTTCTTCTCTGCAGTAGCAGCTCTCCTGGACATTGTCCTGCCTTAAGAATGATCCAGAAAAGAAGCAGGTGTTGATCTCTATACTGGTCTATACCCACCAAACCCCAGTGCGTGCACATCACACCTGGAGGAGTTTCCTCAGCTCAACAGCGGTTCTGATATGGTATGCTATCATGTGATACCTGCAGCTCAGCTTCGTCAAGCCAGTGAATAAGTTCTTCGTCTTCTTGGGCCACTTCTACCCTCTCTCTTCAAGTATGGTTAAAGCGGAGGAATAAATTCTTCTTACGGGAAGGAGAGGGGAAAAGCCAGAACATTTTCTCCCCTGCTCTTCCTAGTCTAAAAACTCTTTCTAACCTATGAATTCCTCTTTCTGGCCTTTCTCTCCCACCCACCCATGGTACGCTGTGCAGCATGTGGGATCTTATTTCCCCCATCAGGGATTGAACCCATGTCCCCTGCACTGGCAGCACAGAGTCCTAACCATTGGACCGCCAGGGATTTTTTTTTTTTTTTTGCCTTTCTTTTCTAGAAGCTAGTTGCTTCCATGGAAGCTAACTGGCCGGAGGGGCACAAGACTGATTCTACTATCTTTATTGAGCCCCGGAAGGCAAATACTGTAACTTTCAGATATCATCCTTAAATGTAGAGCCCCTCTCACCCATTGTTCCTAAATTTGAGACTGAGGGAAGAGGAAAATCCCATTTAACATCCAGTTAATATTCTATTTAACATTGTTTGTATTCCCAGACCCAACACTGTAGGAGTTTATTAAATGGCTGAATGAATGAATGGTTAAGTAAATAAAAGAAGGGGAAAAGGAAAGTCATTTTGGTACAGGGGTCTGAATATAATAGAGTATTAATAGCAATTCCTTTAAGTATCTATTGTTGCATAATAAATTACCCCCAAACTTAATAGCTTGAAACAACATTTATTATCTCACAGAGTTTCTGAGAGTCAGGATTCCAGCAGCAGATTACGTAGGTAGTTCTGGCTCAGGGTCTCTCACAAGATTACAGTAAAGATGTCGGCCAGGGCTGCAGGCATCTGGAAGCCTGACTGGGCTGGGGGATCTCTGACCAAGATGGCACTCTCCCCTGCTGTTGGCAAGGGTCTCCTTTAGTTCTTCACCACATGGGCCTCTCCAGAGAGCTGCTCACAACATGGCAGCTGGCTTTCTTCAGAGCCATAACCAGAGAGAGAGGGTTGGGGGAACAGAATCAGAAGCCATAGCATCTTCTAGAACCTACTGTTGGAAGAGATGTAATTGTCAATTCTGGCATTTTCTATCAGTCACACAGACCGACCGACTCTGGTATAATGTGTGGGGAGAGAGCACAAGGGTGTGAATAACAGGAAGCAGGGCCCACTGAGGTTCATCTTAGAGGCCAGCTACCACAACAGTCTGTTCATATGCCTTAACTCTTTGAAGACTTATACATTCAATGACTGAGAAGAAATGGACGAATTCCTTGAAAACTACAAACTACCCAAACTCAAGCATGATGAAATGATCAACTTGAATAGTTCTAAGACCATTAAAGTAATTGAATTTATAATTAAATCTCCTGAAAAAGAAACATCCAGGCCCATGTTTCACTGAAGAAGTCTACCAAACATTGAAAGAAGAATTAACAGCAGTTTCACACAATCTTTATGAGACTAGAGTTACCCTGATACCAAAACCAGAAAAGAGAATACAAAAAAGACTACATACCAAAATCCCACATTAATGTAGATGCAAAAATATTCAATGAAATATTACCATGTTTATGAATGAAATGTACCATGTGCAGGTGGGCTTTATTCCAGGTATACAAAGCTGAGTCAACATTCAAAATCAGTCTGTATAATCCACCATATTAACAGATTAAAAAATAATAACCAAATGATCATAATAATCATCATAGAAAAAAGTATTTGAGAAAATTCAAAACCCATTCATGGAAAAAAAAAAAACTCTGAGAAAAATAGGAAGAGAAGAGAACTTCAACTTGCTAAAGAGCATTTGAAAAAACCCTTCAGCTAACATCATACTTATTGGTAAATGACTTTCCCGCTAAGCTTACCCTCTAGGATTAGGAACAAGGCAAGGATGTCTGCCCACTGTTCTTAATCAGTTTAGTATTGGAAGTTCTAACCATTATATTAAGGCAAAAATAAATAAATAAATAAAGCGACAGTTTTGAAAGGAAGAAATAAAAATGTCTCTATTTTCAGATGACACAATTATTGACACAGAAAATTCCAAGGAATCTATGAAATAATAATTTACAAAATCCTCCTCAAAGTAGTAAAGATGCCAATTCTCCTTATATTGATCTACAGGTTTGGTATAATTTTATAATTATATTATTCTAGATAATTTAATTATTATAATAATTCAATATAATAATTGCTGTCTAAATCCCAGCAAGATATTTATAGACATATACAATTTTATTAGGAAATTTATATGGAAAGGCACTAGCCTAGACTAGTTAAAACAATCTTGAAAATAAAGAATAAAGTGAAGGAATTACTCTACTTGATATTAAGGCTTACTAATATAGAGTGATCAAGACCATGTAGAATTGGTGGAGGGGTAGAGCTCAACAGAGAGAACAGAACAGATAACCCATAAGTAGATCCACACAAATACACCCAACTATTTTTCTTTTAATTTTATTGAAGTATAGTTGATTTATAATGTTGTGTTTAATTTCTGCTGTACAATAAAGTGACTCAGTTATACATATATATTCTTTTTCATATTCTTTACCATTATGGTTTATCACAGTATATTGAATGTAGTTCCCTGTGCTATACAGTAGGACCTTGTTTCTTTATCCATCCTATATATAATAGTTTGCATCTGCTAATCCCAAACTCCCAATCCTTCCCTCATCTACCCCTTTCCCCCTTGGCAACTACGAGTCTGTTCTCTATATCTGTGAGTCAGTTTTTGTTTTGTAGATAGGTTCATTTATATCATATTTTAGATTCCACATATAAGTGATATCATATGGTATTTGTCTTTCTCTTTCTGATTTACTTCACTTAGTATTATAATCTCTATTTGCATCCATGTTGCTTCAAATGGCATTATTTCATTCTTTTTTATGGTTGAGTAGTATTCCATTGTATATATGTACCACATCTTCTTTATCCATTCATCTGTCAATGGACACTTAGGTTGTTTCCGTGTCCTGGCTATTGTAAATAGTGCTGCTATGAATATAGGGGTGCCTGTATCTTTTCAAATTATAGTTTTGTCTGGGTATATGCCTAGGAGTGGGATTGCTGGGTCGTATGTATGGCAACTCTATTTTTAGATTTAGATTTTTGAGGAACCTCCATACTGTTTTCCATAGTGGCTGCACCAATTTACATTCCCACCAACAGTATAAGATTCCCTTTTCTCCACACCCTCTTCAGCATTTATTATTTGTAGACATTTTAACGATGGCCATTCTGAGTGGTGTAAGGTGGCACCTCGTTGTTTTTATCTGCATTTCTCTAATAATTAGCAATGTTGAGCATCTTTTTATGTGCCTATTGGCCATCTGTATGTCTTCTTTGTAGAAATGTCTATTTAGGTCTTCTGCCAACTTTTTGATTGTGTTGTTTGTTTTGTGTTATTGAATTATAGGAGCTGTTTGTATATTTTGGAAATTAAGCCCTTGTCAGTTGCATCATTTGCAAATATCTTCTCCCAGTCCACAGGTGGTCTTTTTGTTTTGCTTATGGTTTCCTTTGCTGTGCCAACTAATTTTTTAAATTAAACTTTTCATTTTGAGATAAATACAGATCATATGCATCTGTAAGAAATAATGTGGAGAGGCCCCATGTCCCCTTTACTTAGTTTTCCCTCAATGGTAACATCTTGCAAAACCATGGTTTAATATCATACCCAGAAGAGTTCTGTGGCTGCAAAGATCCTGTGTTGCTCTTTTAAGCCACAATCCCCTCCCCCTGCCCCCAACCTAAAGAATGTTATATAAAGGCCTAAAGACTGCATGGCCTAAGGTATGTTACATATGTTAAATAGAATCACACAGTATGTGACCTTTGGAACTGACTTTTCTTACTTAGCATAATTCCATGGATACAAGTTGTCCAGTGTATCAATAGAGAGTCTGTTCTTTTTAAATTGCTGGGTAGTATTCCATGGCATGGATGCACCAGTGTGTTTAACTGTTCATCCATTGAAGTCAGATAGGGTGTTCCAGTATTTGGCCATTATGAATAAAACTACCCTAAACAGACTTGCCAGCCTACACAATTGTGTGATAAGCCAATTCTTTAAAATAAAAAATATATAAATAAATAAGTAAATAAGTAAGTAAATAAATAAATAAAAACTGTGTGTGTGTGTGTGTGTGTGTGTGTGTGTGTATGTATATGTGTGTGTGTATACCCATATCCTCTTGGTTTTGTTCCTCTGAACCCTGACAGATACACTAATTTTCCTATACTTACTACTGAAATGTCTGCCTTAGGGAGAAGATGTTGCTAATTTAGTCAGGTTCCAGAGCCCAATTTAGGTCGAATTCCCTACTACTTTGAAATGGTAGAGCTCTTTCTTCTTGTGTTTATATTTCTTTTGTTCGAAACTTGCAAATATTCAAATATTTTACACTTATTTGCCTTCCTATTGGTTGAATGATTATAGTTATTCATGGCTGCCTAGTTCAATAACTTTACAGTTCATTGAATGTCAGACATAGAAAAGATCTTCGAAATTTTCTAATCCAAATTCTCTCTTAACAGAGGAGGAAGGTATTGACTGCTAATCTTAGAAATGAGATAAGCAGACATGTTTTCTCAAGCACAACCTACATTCCATTCTTCCATCTTTTTCCTCAGGCCAGTGGTCTCCTCCCCTCCTTCAGCCCCTGAAAATGGTCTGATTCAGCCATCATAGAGTGAGCCAAACTAGCTCCTGGGATGAGGATAGACAATTGTGGGTGGGGTGGAAGAATTAGCTACATTTTGTTCTGGACACTTACCATGAGCTCAGGCATCTGGATCTCCCAAATCTAGGGTGATCAGCCTTGGATATTTGGAGCCCTCTAGGAACTCTGGCACAATTAAAGCTAACATATTCCACTTGGATTCACTTGTGGTTCAAATGTGCCACTTTCCCTGTCCAAAAACAACAAACTCAAAACATTCGAGACACCTTAACTTCCAGCAACGACTGATAGAATTTGTTTCCCCTCTAAATGTAGTTTTATTTTTGAACACAAGCCTTGCAGAGACTAATGCACAGATTATGAAATTTAACACAGAGAAAGTGAAACATGGTGTCTCAGATTTAGTGCTGAATTGGAACACTGGCTTTCTTCTGGGAAGTGTGACCCTTCATTTCGTACAGTTTCATTCTTTTAGCTGCCACTGGATATCCTGTTGTCGGGAGAGGGGGCGTTTTGTATTGGGAGGAGTGAATTGGGGGTATGGAGCAAATACATAGTTATTTGTAATGCCTAGAAACAGACTGAAATGCAGTTTTGTAGATCTTACAAAATTTTCCTACAGAGATTAAAAAAAATAATTGTAGATTCTTGAGTTTTAATCACACTAAGTTTTGTGCCTGTCTTTACTCCAAAATTGGCACACACATTTCTAAAAATAAATGGGTAGAGTGTTTCATGGCTAATTAAAGATTTTCAAACACAGCCCATCAATGGATTGTGGTATTAACTCCACGAAGCTTGTTGTGTAGCAACTGGGAAAACTAAGGCTACAGAGAGCTTTCTCATTTCCCAACATCAAATCAGTAGCAATCAGTAGACTTGGGTCTTAATCTAGGTTTACTGATTTAAAATTTTATGTCTTTCCACTGCAGATTTTTGGCCGCATAAATGAGACAAAATATCAGGTCAAGCAGCTGTATCACTCTTTCTTCTCTTTATTTATGGTTCAGGGGAGATCAGCTCTCCTGAATTTTAATTCTCAATGTCTAAATTTAGTATAAAGAATTCTAATAATGCTTTATTTTTATATCTGTGAAATAAATGTCTACCATAAAAGTTGGGCTGCTACCCCAGCATCATAAATAATGGCTATGAAATTCAAGTGCTTACATGATTTATGCTACCTCGTTGGCACTCACCCATGACTCACAACTCCAAGTCAGCAGTTCTAAATCTCACCAGTCCCACCTCTCAGTTGGGGAGTTCCCAGGGTTAGTGGACTTCAGAGCCAAAATGTTCCCTGAGTGAGCTTGAGGGTGAGTGAGTCATTGCTCTGGGATGAAGTTTGACAACCATTCAGTTTAGGTGGAGTCTATTCGGCACCCAGGTCAACAGAGAACAGAAAAGTGACTCACTCTGTAGCTCACCCACCTACATGGATGTTACAAAATCAGCAAGCCTTCCATTTATAAAAGTTTGACTTGTATTTCTAATTGAGTCATTGATCATCTACCTAGGACTTCTGAAGGACAGTATTGCTTATCACTGTTGGCTTAAGTTGGCTGGGAGGTTAATCTTTACCCAAAAAGTATATACCTGGAAGTTGTGGTCAGTCTACCCATCTAGGATACCTCTCAGCACTTATGTTGTCATGGGTCCCAAAGAAGTTTGCTTTTCATCCCCTCCTACCATGATAAGTGTTCATATTTTTGCTCAAATTTGAGCCCTTTCCCCTTTTCCAACCTGTAAAAACAAACTTTCTTATCCTAAGAAAAAAGATCACAGTAAAAGATGGCTCGAAGACTTTTCAGAAATCAAGTAGCACTTATGAAACACTATTTGCTTATATTACTGTTTCAACAAATCAAAATCATGTGGGTTAAATTTCCTTGCAAATAAATAAGGAGTCACTAATGAGGAGCTGAGTTTGAATTTTGCCAGAATTACAGAAATTTAGTAAAGATATGTAGTGTTTCTTGAACCAGATGGACCCACTGTTCCACACCAGAAAGTAAAATAGATCATAAAAAAATGTTCCAATATATCTTGAGTAGGCATTCTGAAATCATTTTCAAAACTGATGAGTTATTGATTTGGATTACAGTTAAAAATGAACAAGTGCAGTAATTTTTATAATTGATATCAACAAATACTATTTAGTTAATAAAAAATTCCAACAGGTACATAAAAAGGTGCTCAACATCAGTGATCATTAGGGAAATGCAAATCAAAACCATAATGAGATATCACCTCATGCCTGTTTAGGATGGATATAATCAAAAAGACAAGAGATCACAAATACTGGCAAGGATGCAGAGAAAAGAGAGCTCGTGCACTGTTAGTGGGATTATAAAGTGGTATAGCCACTATGGAAAACTGTATTGAGTTTCCTCAAAAAAATAAAAACAGAACTACCATATGATCCAACAATTCTACTTCTAGGAATACATCCAAAGGAAATGAAAACACTGTGTCGAAGAGATACCTGCACCCCCATGCTCATAGAAGCATTATTTACAATAGCCAAGACATGGAAACAACATGTGTCCATTGATAGATAAAGGGATAAAGAAGTTGTGATATGTACACATATACATATATGTTACTCAGCCATGACAAATAAAGAACTCTTGCTATTTTCTATTTTTGACAAATGGATAGTCCTCTTGAGGGCATTATGCTCAGTGAAATAGGTCAGATGGAGAAAGACAAATACCGTATGATCTCATATGCATGTGGAATCTAAAAAAGCAAAAAACCCAAACTCATAGAAAAAGAGAGCAGATTTGTGGTTGCCAAAGGCAGGGGGTAGGGGAAGGGTGAATTGGAAGAAGGTGGTCAAAAGTCCCAGCTTCAAGTTATAAGATAAATATGTACTCAGGGTGTAATGTACAACACGATGACAACAGTCAATATTGCTGTACGGTGTATTTGAAAGTTATTAAGAGAGTAAATCCTAAGAGTTCTCATCACAGGGAAAAATGTCTTTTTTCCTCCTTTTCTTTTTTTTTTGTACCTATATGAGATGATGGATGTTCACTAAACATACTGTGGCCATCATTTCACAATATATGTAAGTCAAACCATTATACTGTGTATCTCAAACTTATACAGTGCTGGATGTTAATTATGTCTCAGTAAAACTGGGAAAATAATAAAACAAGAGACATAATATTTATTATGGTTTATTTTTAATAAAAAAATTTGTAAAATAATTAACAGAAAAACCTAATGATGTAGTTAAGATTCTTATTATTTTGTAAGGCATAAGCACCACACTTTATTTAGCTGAAACACTATTTATTTGAGTGTGAATATAATTACTATGAAAACCTTCAACCATAAGTTATGTTATTAATCTTTTAAAAAATTTATTTCTTAACGAAAAGAATTGACAATTAAAAAAACTAGGGACACACATTTAAGAGTCCAAGATACAAAGAACAAGTCATTGACAAAGCAAAGCAAGAATTGAAAATTTCTTCTTCTGAGTCCCCTAGTCAATTTTTTGCCATCTATCTTTATACTAATGGTAATTTTAATAATAACATGTGATATTAATAATGGCACATATGATGAAAATAGTATTAAATGTGCTAATGCAACCTTAATGAAATATAAAAGTGTAACTTTACATCCATGCTTAGAAATGGGTTATTTAATTATTCAACAGTGAGATTCATCCAGCTAAAATATATGCAAAAATAGATTCTAAACTGGAGGAATTATGATCTGAAGATGATTAATAAGATCAGCCTGTCTTTCTCCAGCCATGTTATCAGTAATATACAAGTAACTACAGACTATAATTTGACTTGTTCTGGATAATGCTGGCCAAAACTCTTGAGAGGAATTGGATAAAACAAATGTTTTTATTTTTATAATGCATTTTGTCCCAAAGCCAAGACTTACAGGATTTTGCTTGGAATTACATTCTGTTATTTGCAAGCAAAGAGTTCCCTTGGCTGTTAGATTGGCAGAGCTAGTAAAATACTGCTCATCTGAGGCTATTTAATCTTAGGACACTGAAAAGATCCAATCTATTACTGCTGCTAAATTTAACCTCATGTGAGCCAGGCCCTGGGGCATGAGGTGTACCATTCTTCCCAGTATGGAAAGTGAAAGTTTCTTCTGCCCATGGTTTGGTTAACACACTCAAACAGAATCAACAGGATAGAGTCTGTCCTTATGAAGGCTGATCCTTCAGCTTTTTGTTACTTCTTTAGTGTCTGCTGTGTATTCAGGCTCGTTGTGAGGTCCTGGGGATACTTCTGCTTCTAGGGAACTCAGAGTCGAGTAGTGGAGAGAAATGCATAAACAAATGATCGTGTTAAAATGTGAATCTTATTAGAGAAGTAGACAGAGTGCTATGGTGTTTCAGAATTCAAAATGACTAGATATCTGAGGTTGGAACTGGGGTAGGGTTGTATCATGTGTGTACTGCTAGCTAAACACACCTTTCCAGAACTAAGTGGGGTTCTGTTTAAAACAGTTGGGGTTTATTTGCTCATGATTTTGCTCTGGGGTCTGGGCTGAGGCACACATTTCTTCTATTGGTGTTTCCTGGGAATTACTCATGGTGATTCAGCTAGGGTCAGACCCTCAAAGAAAGGTATTCACATACCTGGTCATTAGGTCGGATTCCCAGCTGGGCATCTCCGTTCTCCTCCATGTGGCTCATCCAGCAGATTAGACCAGGTGTTTAATAGGGTGTCTGCAACTTTCCAAAAGAGTGAGAGCAAAAACTGCAAGGCCTCTTGACCTAAGGCTTGGCAGTTTTTGTACCTACCTAATGGCACATCCACTGCATTTTATTGGAGACAGCAAAGAACTGGTCTATTCCAGAATCAAGAATGGTGGAAATTGTCCCCACCTCATGACGGGAGGAGCTGAGAAGAAATTGTAGCCATTTTAGCCACCGAGTTTAGTTAGTTAGGGAACATGTCAAAGAAAGGCCTTTTAAGGTGAGTCTTTAATGATTTATATTAGTTTCCTATGTAGGTGTGTGTGTGTCTGTGTCTGTGTGTTGGAGCAGCAGTTATTCCAGGAAGGACAGAGGAAGCTCTCCAAACTGAGTGATTAACACGAACACAGGATGGTGCAGTATTTGTGACATTACAAGTAAACATATCTATAGATGAATACAGAATGTATCATAGCTACCAGGGGTAGGGAGTGACCAGAAGGGGAATAACAGTGAAGGGAGGGACGGAAATGAGTCTGGAACGATTGGTTAGCAGATTGTTAAAGAGCTTATGTGGAAGGCTGAGTGACTTGGAATTTGTCCTCTAGGCATTGGGTAACCAGGAATCGTTTTTATATCAAGTTTCAGGCCTATGTGGCCTGGGAAGTCACTGAATAAGAATCTGTTAAATAAATAAAAGCAGCTTAGTGATGTAGTCAGATTTGCTATTCTTAAAAAAAAATAGGGTGAAATTAAGTCTGTGTAGACTTAGAAATGGTGTGTGGTGGGTGAGGATAAGAACATTATGCTGACCCTAACAAACAGCGGCAAGTTATTTTACAGGGGACCAGCTCCTTTCAGTGTATTTATTATGAATATTAGGTCAGCTTTATACCTGCAATGTGCTATTGTTGAAAGCCTCATCATAGTGGTGAAGGGCTCCTGAGATATTTAAGTTGATTCATTTTGAAAAATAAAACGCAGCCAGAGAGTAGTGACCTCTCAATGTTGTCAGGAAGCAGGTAGAATGAGCAGAGATGGTAGACTGGGAAACAGATGAAAAATAGATCCTTTACATACGATGCCTAGTGGTTTTTAACATATTTGGAAGAAATATAAATGCTTTTAGTTTGTTTCCTCATTGGATTTTCAAGATGGGCCCTGAATAGAGTTTAGCAAGACATTGAGAGAGAAATGTAAGAGAGTTTGAAAGACCAAAAGCCACAGTGAAGGCTGGACATTCAATCCGCGAATATTCCAAACCTACCATAACCGTTCAGAAATTTATTTAATTATCCTGCACTGGGCAGAGCTGTAGTGTCACAGAAGGCTTTGCCACTTAAGCCCTAGTTTGGAATATTGCCCAGACTGGATATCTATTTTCTTTTCTATAATAAAACTCCTTGTCAATGAATCAACCAATCCAGGGCCGGGATGGAGGCTCTAAGATGTATTTTGCTCTCAGCCAGTGCATAATTGGGATTGCTTGTCTTATCTGCCAAGTGAACTGTGGGTCTGCTGGCCAAACGTATGCTGGCCACATGTGAAACAGTATCTCCCTGCCAAGCACCAACCACAGAAAGTCATCATTAATAATCTCATATGAGTAGACAATGCAGTGATTGGTTCCAGCTCTTTGCGTGCTGGGTTTCAGGGGCAGCTCTGGCCAATGAGAGGTGTATTAGAAAGCCCCACTCTGTCTGTAGATGTCATTAACAAGTGCAATGGATGGACAGCATCTGGGAGGAAGACAGAGCCCTTCATCAGCTGTTGGCAGAGAATCCTCCGGCTGCCTTTTCCAGCCTAGGAGCATAATATTGCCTGAAGCCTAAAAGACAGGTTTTCCTATGCCTAATTAAGGAGGTGCTGTAGGAACCAGAGGAGTTCAGGCAGAGCTCCTGGGCTTTCCCAAGTACTCCTTTCTACTCCTAATGAGAAGCTGTTGCTGTCTTTGGCTGATTCCATTTTGGTGGAGTCTCAGCACACTGTATGCATTCAAGGCTGCAGCTACTTAATTTAAAGGAGAGTCGTGAGTAGTGACAAACAAGAGGACAGAGAAGGCATTTTGCAAAATACCTCCATTCCTACCGCCTTCAACTCATTTTGAAGGGGTAGAGAATTTAGCATACCCCAGTGAGAAATGTCTCAAATGTTATTATGAGTTTCTCTTCAGAAGGGTCATCTGGAGCCATGGGATAGCGATTAGATTCTCTGCATAGACTGGCCTGTTTCACACACAGACCAGTCCTTGACCTCCTTGCCATCTCCAGTCCCAAGCAGAATTAGCACCACTTAGCTGAGTTTCCTTAGCAACTGTGTAAGTTACCATGTAACAGTGCATTGTTTGTTTAAAGACTTGCCTCTCACATGATTTTCTGAACAACTTAACTTACTCAGACCAGTATCCTCAGCTCCTCAAAGAACAATCAACACAGAAAATGCTTCACAATATTTTTTGTACTGTTGAATGTAGAGACTGACATTTGTCAATGGAGGGACCCACGTTCCTGCTATTTCAACTTTCTTATTGTTTCTAGTATCTCCAAAATACAAACCAATAAAATGTAAGAACCTAATGACTTAATATTGCAAAGTAATTAAGAGCCCAGATGTTCTAGAATCAGATCTTGGTGTGAATCTCAGGCAAAACGTTGCTTTTGCAACTTTAGGCAGGTTATTTAAAATGTCTATACCCACAGTTTCCTTCTTTGTTAATTAGTTTAATAATATTACCAAAATCATATAGTTTTGTGAGAAACAAATAACGTATATAAAGTGCCTGATATAAACACTGAGCAAATATTAGCTATTATTGTTATTACCATTATACCAATTAATTACCATTATCTTCAAGTGTAGGATCCCATATCGCTGTCATTTTAAGGTTGATATTATAGAGGGCTACCATATCGTTTTACCAACTATTCTTGTAGCCATTGCTGAATGTGAGAAAAGGTGTGGTATGGCCTTTTTCCAATCACTCTTTTATTTGTAAAGACCCTCGAGCTCTTTGGAGAAGACACATTATAAAGCTGAAGAATTCTAATTATTTTTGGCACCAGCAACATCACCCACAGTCAAAGTAACTAGGGATTCCACCAAGGATTTTAACAACCTTTAGAAGGCAGCATTTCCAGACATTATCACGTCACCAGGAAATTCAGTTTTCTGCAGTAGAGTGTGGTAATGCACTTAGCCGTAAGGCTCTTATTTTCAAACAATTTGCGTCAGATTCATCTGTGTTAGGAAAATGGAAATAAAAAAAATTTGAGTCAGCTAAAACTGATTGTCTCCTTTCATTGGCTTCTGGGATTCCACTCCACACAAACAACTACAATGCCAGCTGGTATTTCAGCTGGAAACATCTGCGGGACCCTAAATCTTTTTTTGCATCATTTTTTTTTTCTTTTAAATTTTTTCCCTCTTCTGTTGGTGATTGCACTCATTGAAAAAAATTGGGCTTGGAAGAGAGATGGTTATGCCCACAGATGGAGTGGAATAATAAGATACAGAACAAAATACAGAAATAAGGTAATTTTTGGATAATTAGGACAAAATCTAAATTTACTTAAAATTTTCAGGTAATCACAGATAAAATAGCATTATGAAATCAAATAAATTTTTAACATGTAGACATCGCCCAATGTTTTTGCCACAGCTCTCAATAAAATCCCTTAGTTCCACAAATTATTGATAAAAAAAGTATTGATCAGTGATAAAAGATGCATAACTCATAATTTTCCTCTGATAGTCAATTGATGCAACAATGTGGGAATATCATGATATTACGAGAATACAGCATTTTTGATGTGTTAATATTATATAACACTATAGTCATATAATAATACAAATATATTATTGTATTTATTTCAATAATGGCCTTGTGGTAGTAGGGTATCTGTTTCACTGATGATGTTCCTTTCCCGTCTGATTTACATATTAGAAGAGAAAGAATGTGAATCACCAAGCTATCCTTGGGATAGAGTCATTGATCAGGTGTTGGTTGAGCATCATTGGAGGATCACTCGTTCTTTAAGGGCCCTGAACACGAGGGTGCTACGGAGAGTCTGGTAGCAATGAGTTACCGCCCAGTAACCAAGAAGAAGCACAGTACTTCCTGAAGTCCCTGCCCCCTAAAATGTGTGCAAGTTGAGAGAAAAGCTGAAATAGAGAAATATTCCTACAATAGTGTTTGTAAAAGTGAGCTTCGTAGATCATTGCATCTGAAGTATCTGTAGGATGTTTGTTAAAAGTGCAGAATCCAGGGCCCATCCTAGGTCTGGACTCAATCTTTGAGTGGCTTGCTGCGTTAACAGGCCATTTAGGTAACTATTTGGCACATTAATGTTTGAGAATTCTTGACCTGGAAAGTCAGGGATTCTGGGGAAATGGGGAAAATGTAGGGATACAAAGTTTCCTAAGCTATAGGTTTTCTCAAATGAATCTGAGAAATGCTTCTTGGGACTATTAGCATTGACTCGTAAATAAAAAGGCCGTGAGACTGCCAATAACTAACTAAATATCCAGTAGAAAGACAAGAATTACATTGTTTCTATTAGTACTCTTACCCCCATTTGGAAAATGTTGTCCAGAAAACTCATATCCTGGGAAAAGTGGGCATTATTACATTTTATCACTTCAAGTCACTGGGCAATGCAATTTGTGATTATTTAGTTCTCTGGACTGCAAAGCTCTCTGTTTGGTTCTTATGTATTATATGTCTAATATCTAGTTAGATTCCTTCTTTCACTTTCTTCTTAGAATTCAAATCTTAAAAAAAATGTGGAACAAATTCCTTCCCAGGCTAATGGAAAACAGTCTTCTACAAACTGTGAGTCCACATGTGGGAACTCAGGAGTTTATATACAGATGTATGTGCATGATGGTTGTACAAAGAATTAGAAACCATTGCCAACACCATCTAATTGGCACTGGTCACCAAGATCCCAAAGGCCCTAACATTGCATCCTTTATTCACTTTACAATGAATGTTGTTTATTGTGTTATCCAATTCAAAAGGGTCTCTGCATCCACCACTTTCGCATAGATTGACACTTGCTTTGGAAATCTGTGCAAACATCCTTCATGAGGTTTTTTTTTTTTTTTTTTTTTAACTGCCTTTTGTTTCTGTTATCTGCAGAATCTTTCTGGAGTCTGTAAAACATTAGGAGTTCAAAAAGGAAAGGTGACTGCAAATGTGCTTTGCAGTTTGACCAGATGTGAAGCCAGTGTCATGAAATACATTCAATTATACTATAAATAGAAGGTAATTAATAAAATGTGCAGAATGCTAAGACATATCTCACTCCCTATTACTCAGTTACTATAACCACTCTTCCAGCAAAAGACAAGTTTTGCAGATGTCAGAGAATGGATTTCATAATGGGAGTCTCTATATAATAGCCTGAGAAAATGCAGCTTCAATTGCAAACCAGAAGAGGCTGGATTTCTTTTCATTTTTCCCAAAAGTAATAAAAATGAAGACAAGAAAGAGACTTTTATGAAGAAGAAAAATCTATCTAATTAAATATTTTTCAAATCTTGAAGTTAAAAAGCTATACATACGTTGTGAATAATATTACTGGTCCAATTGGGCTACTATAGTTCCAATAAAATTTAAAATGGGAAAATATATTAATCTGTCATTGTTAGTCAAATTACATGTCTTGTGTGAAAAATGTTTACCTTTTTCTCCCCCTATGATTTCAGGCTCAGACAGTAAGGACAATTTCTCTGTGTCAAATTTCTTGCAGAGTCATATGCAATGAAATAGGAATTATATCCAGCATCATGTGGGTAAGCCCCCCAAAGTTAATGAACGAAGTTAAAAATTTGGAAAGGGCAAAATCTAGCTAGCTAGCTAGCCAGCTATCTCTCTAAAGGGTATCAGAGATGAAAAATCCAGGGAAATATATAAGTTGCATTTTTGGGTGGCCGAATGTATACACTTTCTTGATAAAGTGCTTTCCAGTGTAAACATTAAACCAGCCACTTAACATTTGCCTGCTTCCACACTGTGAGAGCGCGGGAAGGCATGTAAACAGAAATGCAAACTGCCCAGAACAACATTCCTGCTAAGGACACAGAGATTATTCATCCCAATTCAAAATGAGTCCTGTGTATGTGTTTCTCTGACAGTATGGGCAGAAGCTTGCCCCTTCTCCTCTACGGCTCTGTCTCTCCTTCCCCCTCTCCCCCTTCCTCTCTCTCTGTCAGGACAAACTTAAATACTGTCACTCTCTGAGCATGATGATTGATGCCTGGGTATATCTTTCCTGTGGCTGGTCTAGGTTATACCAAGCTCTCATTTCCCCCAGCTGTTTCCGATGTAACTGTTACATAAGATCATACTTGCCTTGCTTGCTCCTTTACTGGAGGAACCGTTGTGGTTCCGTTGTCCCCAAATGTATTTCAGGACAAAACAGTACAATAGAAGCGGGAAGACATGGCTTTGTGAACTGTTGTACGGCAAAGTCAAGTCAAAAGTTAAGAAATTATACAATACATTTGACATATGTTGAGATATGGATAATTCTGGACTAAGGAAGACTATTGGTTTACATAAAAGATACCCTGATCTCACCCTCACTCAATTCAAGTGTTTTTTAGACATCTCTGATATTTTTTAATGATTTATCTAACAGCAAAGACTGTCATCAATCCATTGGATTTATGTCCCGTTTCTACTAGCTATTTGACAGTATCTTCCCACTTTTTTGTGTATTCTTTTATCACATAGGCGATTCTCAAACACTCTTGAATGTAGTCACTTATAGTCAAGGCTCTAAGACCTACTTTAAAAATTGATGATGGAAGAGGGAAAAGATGTTTGTTCAAACTGCCATGCACTTCTGAAAAATAAAAAAAGATAGAGAAGAAAGGAAGGATCGAAGGGAAGAAAAGGAAAGAGGAAGAAAAAGAAGAAGGGAGAAAGGAAGAAAGGAGGGAAGGAAGGAAGGAAAGAAGGAAGGAAAGGAGGGAGAGAGGGAGGAAGGAAGGAAAGAAGGAAGGAATGAAGGAAGAAAACAAGAAGGAAGGATGGAAGTATGGATGGAAGGAAAGATGGAAGGAAAAAGCATCAATGTCTGTCTGTGGACTACAATTACTTACGGAGGAAGCATCCAGAAATAAGTACCATTTGTGGCTGCTTGAACTCTGGGGCTGTTGTCATTTGGTTCCAAAATAAATATGCTACCTGAGTAAGAGACAGTCTCAAGCTCTGATTCAGTGAACTCGTGTCAGGGTGGAAAAGACCCATTAAGTCATGTCATTGCTTTCTCCTTAAAAAAAAGAAAAAGTGATCCCATGATATTGGTCTCTGGGGCTCAGTCCATTCAGATTTCAAAATATTCCAGGCTAGAAGGCTTCCACCATTTTCCTCAGACTATTTCATTATCCAGCTGATTTTAGACATAAGGAAGTTTTTCCAGTTATTATTCCCCAAGTTCCCTTTTTTTCTAAATATCATCCCATTATTTACACTATTTCATTATGCCTCATTTTTATACCTTGGATTTTATAGCCTTCAAGTACTAGAAGGTGGTTGTCATTTAATACTCTTTATCCATCCCTTGGCCAAGAGAACACAAAAGAGTTATTAAGTTGTGCGTTACTGTGGCTTTTTAAGCTCTATTCATAAATCAAGAATCCTAGAGTCTTGGGAAACAGGGATATGGTAAAAGGAAATTTACCTTTATGTTTACATTTAGTCTTCAGTTCCAAATGCTTCTATCAACTGAGGTGTCTGCCAAAGTTCTGATCGAACTTTGTGTGTGAATGAAACTAATGTGTGAATGAAACAGCCATAGGCTTTCCAGGTAAGAAGGAACCTTCTTTAAGGATGATTTGGACCACTTCTCCTTATATTGCTGAAACTTCTAAATATTTCTATCAAGTCATCATTCAGCTTTCTCTAGCAAGAGATACACAGAGATAGAGAAAGATAACCTCCATTAAACATATTAAGCTAATTTTCAGATGCAAAGGCATAATTCACTTCGTCCATGAGACTGAACTGCATCACCTCCCTGCCCTGGAGGAACAATAGCAATCATAAAACTCAGATTCTTTGAGCACTCACTCACAGCTCAGGGATTCCGGAAATTCAATCTGCCTTATACAATTGTCATATCCTCATAAGATAGATTTATCACCATTTCAAAATGAGGAAAATAAGATTAGAGAATTAATTCACTCGCCCAAGCTCTCACAGGTTTTCACTGCTGGAATCACAGTTTGTAATTATGAGATGGATACAGAGATCCATGATAGTTTCACTGTATAACACCTTGAAGTAGGATTACACCTCAAAGCACTGAACAAATACCTAATCACCATTGGGCCAGCTTGGCTCTTCGTGGAGAAAATTTACTTCTGTGACAAGCAGCTAATTCATTAATTCAATATTTAATCAGGACCCAGTATGTGCCTTGCAATCTTTTAGTACTGGGGACACAGTTGTAAACAGAGCCGGCAAACATCCTGTTCTCAGGGAACTCACATTCTAAATACATAAGATGCATAGTTTATCAGATAGTCACAAGTACTATAGAAAAAATAGAGCAATAAAGGGGGGATAGAATTATAAATTAAGAAATAAACACATTTATAGTTTATCAGACGATTTTGTGTGCTAAGGAGAACAATGAAACAGGGAGGGAAGTTAGATAGGGCTGGAATGGTGAGGGAAATCCTCTCTGCTGGTGACATGTAGACCAAGAGTTAAAGAAGGGGAGAGAGTGAGCCAGGTGGATTCCGTGGGGCGAGCATGCTGGGCTGTCAGATGCCAAGGCTCTGAGGTCAGTTGTCTAGTGTGTTCAGGGAAGCACAAGAGAGCTAGTCCAACAGGGGCAAAGTGTGTGAGGGAAAGAGTGGCAGACGACACTGTCAGAAAGTGGTCTGGAAAGGTTCGATTGCTCTTTGTCAGCCACTGGAAGAACTCTGATTTTTATTTTGAGTGAGATGAAAAGCTATTGAACAATTTTGAGCAGAAAGCCATTATCTTATTTACATTTTTAAGAGTCACTCTGGTTGCTGTTATAAAAATGTGCTCCCTGTAGGAAAGCAGACATCAAAATAAGGCCAATTAAGACTTAATAGCTAATAATGATTCCACACCATAACAATAGACATTTCTTGGAAGACTTTGGTACTTACTTTATATTCATTATCACATTAATTTTCACAACTTATGTGATGGCTATCATCATTATATCCTGTTTGTAATTTGTAGTTGAGGCTTTACGGAATTTTTACGGCAGTTGATCCAGTACACATGCGGGGGCATACTTGACTTGAATAAATTTAGTTGTTTTGAAACAAGTTTTAATTAATAGAATATGAATATATTTGAGGTTTTTATGGCAATTGGTATAGTAATTGGAGATGCATAGAAAAACAGTGATTCATAACCCTAAATGCACATTAAAATTACCAAGAGCTTTTAAATTGTACTGTTTGTCCTTGGAGATACTTAGGTAAGGATTTGGTTGAGACCCAAGTGTCTGTACTACTTTTTAAAACTTTTTAATATCTATTTAAGGTAGAGAACACATTTAAAGAAACTCCAATCCCTGCAAGGATGTAAGATCAAAAATATCCAGATATTTTGATCTTGAGTACATTATTTTTTTAAAGATTTTTTTGATGTAGACCATTTTTAAAGTCTTTATTGAATTTGTTATAATATTACTTCTGTTTCATGTTTTGTGTTTTTTTGCTGTGAGGCATGTGAGATCTTAGCTCCCCAAACAGGGATAGAACCCAAACCCCCTGCACTGGAATGTGCAGTCTTAACCACTGGACATCCAGGGAAGTCCCGAGTTACATTATTTTTAAGAAATATACTTCTTAATAAATATATAAATAAACATATTTATCTGTGCAAATTTGCCATCTACCTCTCACAAGTTCATTGGGTCATACTGTATGTATTTTGTGGATAAACTTTCTCCTGGCTTCTTCTTTTGCCCAGATTTCCTTACCTTCTTCGAAAAAAAAAAAGTGTGTGTATCTACTTTTAAATGTATAATTTTAAAAAGTAAATTAGAAATATAGTAGTTGAACACTCCGCTGATAATTAATTCTTAATTAATAGCTAACCAACTACCTGGACCAACTCAAATGTTTATCAAAGAAAAGGAATATTGAAAAATAATTAACAAATGATCAGGTTTCTGTAAAGAGAGATATAGCACATTTTGGACCTAGAAAATGTAGATGTTTTAAACAATAGGCGTAATGGCAGGAAGGGGATTCTTATGGGAGGAGGATTTCCCATTTTCTCACAGCTCTCCCTTTAGCCCAGGCTGTTTACAAAGACACTGGCGATAATCATTTCTTGTTAAAACTGGGGCTCAGGCAATAGCTGAGGGAGGCTGGAGGAGGTCAGGATCATAAGGCCAGAAATAGCCTTAAGGACAGGCAAAATGGTGAGCTCTATGCAGGGGATCAGCATGGGGAAGGAATATTCTACAAATGGGCAGGGATCATTCAACAGAGACCAACTGCTCTAACAAACAAAGCCAACATTTCAGAAGCTTAATGGAGCAAAAGTCTAGTTCTTGTCCTGTCAATGTACAGTGTGTGTCCATGGTGGTGGAGGGAGCTCTTCTGTCCACTGCTCCACACTTAGTCATTTGGGGACCCAGGATTCCTCCAAGTGGTGGTCTTTGGACTCTGGGATGTTGGAATTCTCTAGGAGATCCATTACAACTTCCTGAGTGAAGAGCAAAGAGAGAGAGTAGAGAATCATATGACAACTTCTAGCGGCCAGCCCGGAACCCTTCATATGTAACTTTCTCCCTCACCCCTTCGGCCAAAACTCAGTCATGTGGTCCCATGCTTTCCTCCCTGAGAGCAAAGGGAGGAAAACGGGTAGAATTATGTGCCACAGGAGCCCAGGGATGTGCCACTAAAGGTAATCTTTATGAAAAGCTATTTCCAAATTATTTTCAAAATTGCAGACTGAACTATGTGGATTATACGCAGGAGATCATGGGTAACTGATCTTTCAACATGATCTGATCAATGATGACATTTGAGCTAAAATATAGAGTCATTGGTATCTGGGAGAATAAGCATCAACTGCCAGGGATGGACTGATGTAGAAAGTGAGGTCCAGGCAGGGCTGGAATCTACCTCGGGGGAGTCCTACTGATACACATGACTCAGAGCCAGGTGGTGAGCCAGGCTTAGAGGTCTTTTTCCCGTCCCTGTTTTTGGACAAGACTGGAGGCAGAATCTGAGGAGAGATGGAATCAGGAGGTGGATCTTTCAATATGTCCCAGCTGCAGGGACGGAGTGGGATGAAGTGAGCAAAGATCCAAGTGGACTTTTATAGTCCAGATGGCCTGGACTCTCCCCGTCACTCTGTAGTCTAGATGCTGGTTCTTTGGAGTGCCTGGAGCCATCTCAACTGGGACCCAGCCCTAGTGCCGCACTGGCCCTTTGATGGTGGCAGGTGGTGGGAGGCAGTGTGGTTCAGAGGCTGTGTCCTCACCTGCTCTGTGCTAGTGAGAAAACCACAGCTTGCCTTGTCTCAGAAGCTTCTATGGGCAGACTTCATGGTAATGTACGTTAATATGGTCATGATCTCTTCTTACTGCAAGATGGGAAAATCCTTTCATAGTGTGCCATATCCTGACATTCCCCATAACAAAGAGTGTCACAGGTGTGTGTGTGCGTGTGTGTGTAAGAGAACTGTAGGAAACTAACTTTAAAACAACGTTTCTTGAGAGATATATGGTGTCCATCCAAGGACGGGTTATGAAGTTCTGCTCTAGCTGCCTCAGTATAGAACTAACACTTTGTCCTGAATCTCAGAGCGCCCTCCACTCACTTCTTATCACACAACCCACTTTCCAAGTTGGATGTAAAAACCCCAATTAGCACCCTTTATGTCACAAAGGAAGGGGATCAAATACTAGTTTGGTATTTGTGTATATTTTCCCAATGTGTCATAATATGCTTTATTGTTATTCCCAGCCAGTCATGGAAACCAGTTCCGATCCCCAGGCTTGGAACCAAAGAAATAAATTTTAAAATGAGTCTAGGAAGGAAGAAAAAAGATTTAGAGCCTAGATGATTTACTGTGTTCTTTCTTTCTTTTGCTTCAATCTTATGTTTCAGATTTTTGTGTGTGTTTTTTTGGTTTATAAGGGAAGTTCGGTTGAATTTGCTTCAATAGTTTCTTATATACTTTTGTTCTTGTGATAGGAAAATCTGTTCTTTCTTTTTGCCCACCTGTCAGACAGTTAGCTAGTCAACCAATGAATGTTTATGAAGATCCTGTCATGTGTAAAGGCATTCTGTTAGATAAAGTTTGGAAGAAGAGGAAGATCAATTTAGATTTATTTTATATATATACATATGTGTGTATATACACACACAGAATATGTAGTCATGTACCATAGATAACTGTAATATGTAAGTATATATCATATAGAATTATAGTATATACCATATGTTATATATATTTATATACATACATATGTGTGTATATACACACACAGAATATGTAGTCATGTACTGTAGATAATTATAATATGTAAGTATATGTCATATAGAATTATAGTATATACCATATATTATATATATTTTTATATATACATATGTATGTATATATACACACACAGAATATGTAGTCATATAACATAGATAATTGTAATATGTAATTATATACATATAGAATTATACTATATCCCATATATATATTATATATAATTATATACATTTAGTACCTATTATATAACGGGCATTCTGCAGAGTATCAGATGAGATGGGTCACTTTGAAACATGGGCAATGACGATAGAAATTGTAAAAGTCAAGTGAAATGTCTCAGCCAAATACTTTTTCAGTAACTGCTTGCGAGCCTGCTCCCAGGCATTCGTCTTCTTCATGTACCAGCGTGACCCTGCTGGGAAAATGGACCATGCAGACAATGGGAATGACTTTCACAGCAGGACGACTCTATGCCTGTCTCTAATAATATATAAAGAAGACTAGGCTGAGTTCAAAGATAGGGAACATCAATCCTTGATAACACACATTTTTTAGGATGGTGAGAGGAGTCAGGAATGTGTGACATGACGTTTAGGGCAAGAAAATGACAGATGTGGCTCCTGAAAGACAGGGCTCAAATTACAGTATAAGCGTTCATTCTCTCCAGAGCTGGAAGTTTAACCCACAGCTCTCGCTGTTCCGAGGGAGGGGTGAGGTTTTGAAACATTTGGGGACACCCTGGCCAGGGGAGTTCTGGGATTTGTGAAAAGCCTCAAATCAGAGAGCACAGTCGAGAGTGCAGCTGAGTTTTGAAGCCAGAAATTCTAAGTCGTATTTGCTTCAGCCACAGCCATAGAGACATGGCACATCCGCCTTCTGTCTCCATCAGCAGCCCTCTCGCCCTCCTCCCACCCTCCTGCCTGGCTTGCTGCCTTGACCTTGGAGCCTCAGAGGTCACCTTCTTTAGAAAATGTTTTTTCATGGCTCAGAGCCTAGTTAGATGCCCAGCCTATGAACTCAAACAGCACTGCTCATGTACTGTGTAATAACGTTCTTCATACCGTGTATCTTTCGCTTGTCTACCTCAACCTCTGAATGATTTCCTCCGGGGGTACGTTTGGATCGTGTTTCTGGTACAGAGCTCAGTGCCTGGCAATACTACACCCTCCATAATGCCGGTTCACTATCAGATGAATCAGTGCCCTGCATGTCTTCCAGAGCTCGGGTCTGTGTTAGAATGTGAGGCCTTCTGGGAGCCCTTGCCTCCCGTTCCTATGGAAACAGGGTGCTGCCTTTCACTTAATGCAGAACATCTGAAAACAGGCCTGTGTGGGAGGAGCCCTGGAATGCAGGACGATGAATGGCTCATTAGTGTCAGTGAAACTTTCCTCCACGTGCAAAGGCACACACACCATTAGCATCTGGCCCTGAGTAAGTGGGAGATTCCAACAGATGTTGTAAAGTCTCCAGGGCCAGCTTCTCCTCATTCACAAAAATGTGTTTCTTGCTCTTCTCTTATCAGCCTTGAGAAAATAGGAGTGAAAATTTTAAGGAAAATCCCTTAAATTGAACCAAATTCTTCTCCTCATTGTGGCTTCTAGAAGGAAAGAGAAAGGAGAAAAGATGTACAGGGCATCACTGCTTAGACTGTATGTGTTGGCCACAGAGCCTGTGTGTGCATGTGTGTGTGCACGTGTATGTATTTTGCCCTGTGTTAGTTTGTTAGAACTACCATAACAAAGCACTAGAAACCAAGAGGCTTAAACAACAGACATTTATTGTCTCACTTCTCTAGAGGCTAGAAGTCCAAAATCAAGGTGTTGGCAGGGTTGGTTCCTTTTGAGGACTTTGAGGAAGAATCCCTTCCAGGATTCTCTACTAGTTTGTGGTATACTAGTTGTAGGCATTCATTGGCTTGTAGAGGGCCCTCTTCTCCCTATGTCTTCAAATCATTTTCCCTCTGTATGTGTCTGCCTCTGTGTACAATTTTCCTCTTTTTATAAGGACACAGTCATAATGGATCCAGGTTCATCTTAATGACCTCATCTCAACTTGATTATCTGCAAAGACTTTATTTTCAAATAAGGTCCCATTTGCAGATACTGGGGGTTAGGACTGTAACATCTTTTTTAGGGACACAATTCAATCCATATCATATATTAAATGATTTAAGGCCATTTTAAGGTAAAAATAAACTGCAGCACAGAGAAGATAACACATTTCATGATATTACATTGATCTGAAACCAGGTCTGTTTGATTCTGATCTTCTTTTTTAATAAATTTATTTATTTATTTTTGGCTGTGTTGGGTCTTCATTGCTACGTACGGGCTTTCTCTAGTTGGGGAGAGCAGGGGGGCTACTCTTCATGGTGGTGCGCGGGCTTCTCATTGCGGTGTATTCTCTTGTTGCGGAGCATGGGCTCTAGGCACGTGGGCTCAATAGTTGTGGTGCCCGGGCTTAGTTGCTTCGTGGCATGTGGGATCTTCCCGGACCAGGGATCGAACCTGTGTCCCCTGCATTGGCAGGCGGATTCCTATCCACTGCACCACCATGGAAGTTCAGTCTTGCAGTATTCTAAGAGATAAAAAGCACAGAAGTGAACAAGACAAATCCCTGCCCTCATGGAGCTTACATTCTAATGTACAGAGACAGTTAACAAGCAAATAAGCAAACCTGATTTGGTTCATTTACATTTATACTTGTTTACATTTAATCCCTCATAATAAAATGTCAGGTAATGAAGAAATTAAAGCCAGGTAAAGGGATAGAAAGTTACCGGGAAAGATAAGATTGGTTTATCTTAAAAGGAAGAGAGTCCCAAGGAAGTAGGGTAAGAGCCATACTGGTATCTGAGGAAAGGACATTTCAATACAGAACGAAGAGCAGGTACAAAGGTCCTGAGGCAGGAGCATGCTTGGTGGGTTTGAGGAGTCTAGAAACAAGGTCAGAATGAGCCCTTGAACATTTATTTAATTCAGTAGTAAGGGCCAATGAGAAGAAAGGAATTGATTTAGCCAAAGACTAGAGTCAAAAACATAAGGCAATCAACTATACTTCAATATGAAAAAAATAAGGCAAGTTTAGGGCAAGGAGAAGAATCATGTTTTAATATAGCATAGAGCAGAGGTTATAAAATAGGAAAAAATATCAGTAACAATGACCATTTCAGTCATCATCACAATATATTTTTTTAACATCTTTATTGGAGTATAATTGCTTTACAATGGTGTGTTAGTTTCTGCTTTATAACAAAGTGAATCAGTTATACATATACATATGTTCCCATATCTCTTCCCTCTTGCATCGCCCTCCCTCCAATGCTCCCTATCCCACACCTCTAGGTGGTCACAAAGCACCAAGCTGATCTCCCTGTGCTATGAGGCTGCTTCCCACCAGCTATCTATTTTACATTTGGTAGTGTATATATGTCTATGCCACTCTCTCACTTTGTCACAGCTTACCCTTCCCCCTCCCCATATCCTAAAGTCTATTCTCTAGTAGGTGTGTGTCTTTATTCCCATCTTGCCCCTAGGTTCTTCACATCATTAATCATTAGAGAAATGCAAATCAAAACTACAATAAGATATCATCTCACACTGGTCAGAATGGCCATCATCAAAAAATCTACAAACAATAAATGCTGGAGAGGGTGTGGAGAAAAGGAAACCCTCTTGCACTGTTGGTGGGAATGTAAATGGATACAGCCACTATTGAGAACAGTATGGAAGTTCCTTAAAAAACTAAAAATAGAACTACCATACGACCCAGCAATCCCACTACTGGGCATATACCCTGAGAAAACCATAATTCAAAAAGAGTCATGTACCACAATGTTCATTGCAGCTCTATTTAAAATAGCCAGGACATGGAAGCAACCTAAGTGTCCATCAACAGATGAATGGATAAAGAAGATGTGGCACACATATACAATGGACTATTACTCAGCCATAAAAAGAAACAAAATTAAGTTTTTTGTAATGAGGTGGATGGACCTAGAGTTTGTCATATGGAGTGAAGTAAGTCAGAAAATAAATACTATATGCTAACACATATATATGGAATCTCAGAAAAGAAAAAAAGGTCATCATCACAATATTAAAGGATGTCAAAACAAATATCTTTTTGTTTTCTCTGTCCTTGACCTCATACATGAAATTGGTGACCATAGTTTGTCAGTTTTGCTCCAAAATTTCTTTCAGCCCTCCTATCTTTCTGGTCACCCACTGCTGATGGACCTTCATTAGTGCTCATCCAGACCATTTGGTCATTTATCCAGTTGATCCTTCACACAGTCACCAATTATTTCCTTAAACATGGTTGCATTCCCAAAACACCACTCTCTGCCTCCAAAATATAAACTTATACCCGTTTGCTTACAATTCTGAACCTGTACCCACCAGTCTGGTCAGCACAGTCAAGACCCAAGAGTAAGTAATTCAGAGCAGAGGAATATCTGGGGGCGTTGGGAATATATATAATATATTCATTAATATATTTATGTTTTTCCAGCCACTTCAGGAAATGTCCTGGCCCACTTCCCCTTCCCTTCCACATTTGATGTAGCTCTGGGTTCCTGGAAGCCACAAGTATAAATGGGACCATGCCCCTTAGGCCACTGTCATTTGTTTTAGGAGGTGATGCTTGGCCAAGCTGAACCAAGTAATACCTTTTATGTCCTCAATTTAACTGAAGAACTGGAGAGAATTCATGGTTGTTGCTGTTGTTATTGTTGTTCCAGAAGTATGGTTCTGTAAGATGTAAATTTGGGAGAGGTCATGTTTTCAACACTTAGGTTTGAAGAATCAGAGGAATCCAGCAGAGGGGTGCAAGGTGGGGAAGAGATGGGGAGAGAGAGCGAGATTCAGATAGAGATGGAGATAAGGAGAGAGGAGAGAGAGAGGGAGAAAGGAGAAGGAGAAGAGAGGGAGGGAGAGGGGTAGAGAGAGAACAGAGAGAGGAAGAAAATGGGGTAAAAGCAAAAAACACCTGACAACATTTAAGCCAATACATTAAGTTTGTTCCCAAAGCTCGGTTGTAGCACTGTCCCTGGACTTTGTGGGACACCCTTTCCTATCACCTCTTTTGGTTTAATTTGAATGTATTTCTGTTGGTGTGCAACCAAGGGTTCAAATCATTCAATCCTTTTTTTCAATTTTGCCTCCATCACAGTGTCTGTCTCTAGGCCCTCCCACCCGGTAAGTGGGTGAGTCTTTTAGCATCACATCGGTACTTGACAAGTGTGCCTATTATATTCATTATTTTGTCTGCTGAAGTAAAACTTATATTCTTCAAGCTGCTACCATTTTCTCTCTTAAAAGAAAACATACAAGTAGGCTATTTTTAAGTTATGCTGTTGTTCTAGGTAAGGAAAATGTGAATGAACAAATTACAAAAGAATTCTTCCAGAACTATTTCTTTTTTTTTTTTTTTTGCGGCACGTGGGCATCTCACTGCTGTGGCCTCTCCCGTTGCGGAGCACAGGCTCCGGACGCGCAGGCTCAGCGGCCATGGATCATGGGCCCAGCCGCTCCACGGCATGTGGGATCCTCCCGGACCGGGGCACAAACCCGTGTCCCCTGCATCGGCAGGCGGACTCTCAACCACTGCGCCACCAGGGAAGCCCCAGAACTATTTCTGAAGACATTAGATCCTTAACCAGAAAGATGTAGAAGTGCTAAAAGCTGAAGTCTTACTGTCACTTTCAACTGAAGAATACAATAATATGAAAGGAAGACACAAGACACATCAGGAAAGATAACTGTCAGTAGAGGAGGGGGATTCCATCAGTAAATGTGCACACAGATCCTCCAAACATATGCCATACATGATGCAATATCAGGTGAGCAGATTTGGGTAGGATTACAGAGATGAGAAGTAAAGAAATTAGCATGTATCTAATGTAAACTCTGCACTAAGCACTCAATATGTGTTTAACACATGTTATATAATTTAATTTCTATAAGACTCTGTGACACAGATATGGATGAGGAAATCGAGATTCAGATCATTTAAACCACTTATCCAAGACCATGTGGCTATTAGATCTGGGACTGAAACACAGATATCTCTAATTCCAGTGTCCAGTGTTCATCCCTTTCTCCCTTCTGCGTTCCATTTTCAATCTGGTCTGTCTTGATCCTCTTTTGGAGTAAGGGCTTATGAAGCACAGTCTGTGGGTTCTCAGCATTCTGAGGGGGTGATGGCAGAGTTGAATCAGATACCTCTACTTTCATCTCAACCAGACATCCCCGTGTAGATATGTAGGGTTCAGTGAAACGAGATTTCTGTGTCATATTTTTTGAAGAAAATATTCCATTGCTTTAAGAAACTCGAAAGCCATAACCACAAGCTAATGCTAGGTCATTTTTGTCCAGGAATGCCAGTTGAATACCGTCCAGTCTAGGACTTTGAACAGATACAAATCATGACTTTTGTCAGGAAAAAAAGAAAGCTTAGTTCTTTTTAACATGAAGTGTAAATAAAATAGGGTATAGTGCTAAGTATATACATCACAAAACCCCACCTGAAACAGGGACATGGACTTATATTCACCTAAAATGGTGAGGAGAGGAAGGACATAATCTTTATATGACAGTTAACAAATAATAACTTTAAAAATAGATACAATACGCTTTATTACATCATGTGAAAAATTATGACAACTTTGGCTTCAACTTGCCAAGAGTGTGTCTAAGAATAAATGCATTCCTGTTAAAAACATGAGTTGTAAACAGGTAGGAAAAGCTTCATGACATTGTATTTGGCAATGAATTTTTGGATATGACACCAAAAGCACAAGCAACAAAAGCAAAAATCAACAAATGAGACTACATCGAGCTTAAAAAATTCAGCACAGCAAAGGAAATGGTCAAGTATAAAAAGACAACCTACAGAATGAGAGAAAATATTTGAAAACTGTATAACCGCTAAGGGGTTAGTATCCAGAATATATAAAGAACTCTGCATCTCAACAGTAACAACAAAAAACCCACAAAAAATCTGATTAAAAAATGGGTAAGGCACTCAAGTAGACATTTCCCCAAAGAAGATATACAATGGCCAACAAGCATAGTAACAGTAAAGATGCTCAACAATAAAAATCATCAGAGGGCTTCCCTGGTGGCACAGTGGTTAAGAATCCGCCGGCCAATGGAGAGGATACGGGTTCGAGCCCTGGTCAGGGAAGATCCCACATGCCACAAAGCAACTAAGCGTGTGCACCACAACTATTGAGCCTGCACTCTAGAGCCTGTGAGCCCCCTATGACTACTGAAGCCTGCGTGCCTAGAGCCCGTGCTCCGCAACAAGAGAAGCCACCGCAATGAGAAGCCCGTGTACCACAATGAAGTTTAGCCCCCACTGGCCGCAGCTACAGAAAGCCCACACGCAGCAACGAAGACCCAACGCGGCAAAAAATAAATAATAAATAAAAAATTTTTTTAAATCATCAGAGAGATGTAATCAAAACCACAATGAGATATTGCCTTACACCCATTAGGATGGCCACTATAAAAATTAAAAAAAAATAAAAGAAAGAAAACGACAACTGTTGGCTAAGATGTGGAGAAGTTCGAATCCTTATGTACCGTCAGAAGGAATGTAAAATAGGGCAACCACTATGGAAAACAGTTATGGAATTTCCAAAAAAAATTAAAAATAGAATTATCAATCCATCAATCTTACTTCTGGATATATATCTGAAAGAATTGCGAACAGGATCTCAAAGAGATATTTGCACACCCGTGTTCACTGCAACATCATTAACAATAGCCAAGAGGTAGAAGCAACCTGGATGTCCATCAATGGCAGAATGGATTAAAAAAATGTGGAGTGTATATATATACATATATATATATATATAATGGAAGATTGTTCAGCCTTTAAAAAGAATGGCACTCTGTCATATGCTACAACATGGATGAACCTTGAGAACATTATGCTATGTGAAACAAGCCAGTCACAAAAACACAAATACTGTCACAAGTATCTAAAATAGTTGAACTCTTAGAAACAGAAGGTAGAATGGTGATTTCCAGGGGCTGGGGGAGGGAGAAAAGGGGAGTTTTTGTCCAATGGGTATAGAGTTTCAGTTTTGCAAGATGAATACTGGAGATCTATTATAGGACAATTTATATATTGTTAACACCACTGTACTGTACACCTAAATATGATTAAGATGATAAATTTTATGTTTTAACAGTAAAAAAAACTGTGTCTAAAAATGGTAAAAAGAAAACAAATGCTTGTATTCAAGAGGGAGTTAGATGTCAGCAAGATGCAAATTTGGGGTTTCAGTGAACCACATGGTACAAAGATAGTTTGGGCCTGACCCACTTTCATGGTTCTGGTTTTCTCTATGTAGCTCTTTTCATTGCACAAATTGTGGTTGTTTATTGGGCTTGGGTCACATTAGATGTTGGGACGAGAAGCCAGCGGACATCTTGTTGCGGAACCAGAAGGCTGACGCGCCACAGAACAGCGTTCACTGTGACGGAAACTATCTTGGGTCTCAGGACAGAAGCTTGGGAAGCAGCTAAGCTGATGGTGCTTTGAGGTAACGATTCCAGAGTGAAAAGCACACAAGAATTCAAGAATACGCAGGTTGAAGTCCTGGCTCCATCCTTTCACTTTTGTATGCCACCCTAACCCCTCTGATTTTCAATATGAGATGGAGTTAATAGTGAAGTTTACAATGAACTTAATAAAAAAGATCTGTGTAAAAATAGCACAGGGAACTCTGCTTGATATTCTGTAATAACCTAATTGCAAAAAGAATTTGAAAAAGAATAGGTACATGTATATGTATGACTGAATCACTTTGTCGTACACCTGAAACTATCACAACATTGTTAATCAACTCTACTCCAATGTAGAATAAAAAGTTAAAAAAAATTGATATAATACACGTTCCTGTTCTTTCCCTCCCACAATACTCCTCACACTGTCCTTTTTGTTCAATGTCTATGTCCTTCACTAGGCTGTAAGCTCAGGGGACCATGCATAAAGTTGGTCTCGCAGGCTGCTGTCTCCAACAATGAGCTCAGTGCCTGGCACAGAGATGTAGCTGGACAACCATTTACTGAATGAATGAATGAATGAATGTGTCTATCGTGCTTTGTCAAGAATCATTAAAGTATAAGGAATTGTTGCTTGGGCTTTTTCCATTTCTCAAGTATTAGCTGGTTAATCTGTAGTCTGGACAGGATACCCCTATTCAAAAGTTGTTTACAGGGAATGATGTTGGTGAGACACATCATTCATGATAAAATATTGACTTGACACCCGCTGCCCGCAAAACTGGCCTCCTGCAATCTCCACCTCATGATAGGATTATGACGTCTAGGAAACAGCCCATTTCTTTACAGAATAAAAAGCTCCCTGTGTCTCTCATTGTTTCTCAGCATAACCTTCCTCTCCCTGCCCCTGGCCTCCACCCCTACTCTTTTCTAGTCTCTGCCCCCTGATCCCACCATGTCCCTAGGCCACTGCTTGAAGTGTGAGCTGCCTTATATGATTTATGGGCCCAGTGATGCTGAGGTCAGAACACAGATTGTTTTGCAGGCATCCCTGAAGCCCCTGTGTGGTGCGGGAGATGCAAGCCCAGAGGGACAGTCACAGGATATGGGATCACATTTGCAACAAGCAGTGCAAAGTGGCACAGGATATCTGTCACCAGACAAGCAAAACAGTCATTGTTTTCTCCCCACCCTGTGACCCAGGCCTGAGTCTATAAAGAGACGGCAGCTGTGGTCCTGACACCCAGATAAACACTGAATAAAGGACAATGTATTAGAAGGAAACAAGATGCTATGTTGTGAGTATGGGCGGTGACTGAGATTTCTGGGGCTCCATTTCTGTCTAGGGTTGTATTTATCTAAACAGTGTGGGTGCCGTAAGATTCCTTGTGGTATCTGAACATGGGTCATCCCCTCAATTACTTAATCAGCAACATGATCCTTAGTGAGTGTCTTCACTGTGCCACGAGCTGGGCTTAGGGACTGAGGCAGACAAGAGACGATGTTAGCGCCTGAGCCTCCAGGCCAGGTGAGCTTGCCCCAGTTCCAAGTCCACCTCTCCCTCTCTGACCAACCTCAGACAGCTTGTCCAATCTCATGGAGGAGACAAATTGTGAGTATTACACTGAGATAATGGATATTAACACCTAGGGGTTCAATAGTGTAATACACACATACATTTAAGTATAAGACAGAGTTCCTGCCTTTAAGAGCTTCCTTACAGTTCTCTGCTCTTAACTCTGCTGCCTAATAGAATTACCTGGGGGCACTTTTTAAAAGTGCTAATGCCCAGGTCTTACCTCCAGAGACCATGAGGACATCGTTAAGGTTTAAAAGCTTCTCGTATCATTCTAAGACACAACCAGGATTGAGGACAACTCTCTGACAAAACAAAATCAACACAGGCAGAATGAGAGCAAAATGTATCACCAAATGCCTGCAGCAACTTTAGTCCCAATGGCAATATTCTCATCTAAATTAACCAGATGAATTTTGCAAATGTCCTACAAACTCCCTGAACATTATACAATGGTTTCCAGAGGTTGCTTCTAGAATCCATATTTACCTACTTAAAAATAATTTCAACTTCTCTCTAATAAAAGTCTTGGCTTCTTTCACATATCCCATCTTCTATGGGCTAAAAAGCTTGAGACTTTTATCTCTAGAAGCATAGTCAGATATTTTCTCTGTAAGCCCAATTCCCATGAAAGCCAAAACAAGGAGGGCAGGAAGAAGGAGAGAGAATATTAGGTGCCTTTTGCAACCTCCCTACTTCTCTCTTCCTCTTGCCCCCCAAACCCAGGCTCACTTGATTCCTATTTTGCCCACGTTAATATTGCCCAAGCCTTGGGCACTTGGGGACATTGTCAACTTCACAGCTACCTTGTCCCTTCACTTCTTCCTCCTCCTGTCACCCTGGCCCAAAACACCAACCAGCTCTGACCTTGGGTATTGATGACAGCATGAACATCAAATACTTACATGAGTGTTTTACGTCAGTAAGAACTTTAAACCACCATCCTCCCCCAGTAATATCCCACCTTCCAACCCAGGGAGTCAAAACCCTTAACAAGTATCAGTAAACAAATCTTCCTGGAGACGTGAATGGGGATGAGACAAATGAAATATAAAGAAGTAAGTGATTATCCAAGGTCACTGCAAGGAGAATCAGGCGTTCCTAGCTCCCAATTCCCAACCCAAAGTCTAGCTCTCTATTTACAGAGGACAGTGTTACTATAATAACTTAATTGATTTATAATGTTTTTCTCCATATAGTACCATGTGTGCAATTAGTTACTGAACGGAAATGCAGCTCAGCTCACTTGCCACATCTGCTGCTAGTCAGGGACATACAATTTCATGCCCTATTTTCCAGACGGCTTGATTAACATTCAGGGAAACCTAGTGACTTGGCCAGAGCTGCAGAAAAAGCTGGGGAGCTCAGGGATAATCGGACCTGGGAGAATTACCCCAGATGGAAAGAAAACGCAGCATCATCTCAAAACACAAGTCAAACATATAGTATTGTGAGAAAGAGTCACAAATGTGGAATGGCTCTTCTCTCCCCCATTCATTTTGTGTGTTAGTTCATTCAAATTCATTTGTATTCACTGAATACTTAGTAGGTGCCCGTTTTCTTTGAGTAGAGAGTGGTAAGCAAATATATATTTTCCATGCTTTTATGGAGCCTGCTGTCAAGTGGGAAACGTATTAAATAAATAATCATACAAAGAAAAAACATGAATGTAGGAGTGATGGATATGTATTAAGAGGGAAGTACAGTATCGGAGTCAGGGGAGGCTTCTCTGAGGGTGAGGTGTTAAATGTGAGACTGAAGAATGAGCACAGATTAGCTCCCGAGCCGGGGAAAGGCACTCTATCCGGAGGGGACAGCAGCTTAGAGGAAATGTCTTGGCGAATTCCTGGAATTGTGAGAAGGCTGGCGTGGCTACAGCTTTAAGAGGTGTGGGAAGTGGTCCAGGGAAGTCTGGAAACAGGAAGGAGCTAGATACATGAAGGCTTTGAGTCTTCTATTATGGATTTTATATGTGGAATCTAAAAAAATAGTCAAACTCAGTAAAAGAGAGTAGAAAAGTGGTTTCCAGGGGCTGGAGTGTGGGAGGAAAGGGATAAGGTGGCAAAAGACTACAAACTTTCATCTATAAGATGAATAAGCTCTGAGGATTTAATAGAGAACATGGTGACTATAGTTGATAACAGTGTAGTACATCAGTGAAATTTGCTAAGAGAATGGAATTGGAATGTTCATATATGTGGTGATGAATGTATTAATTAACTAGATGGGAGGGATCTTTTCAAAATGTACACATCTACGAAGATGTGTAGATTTGAAAGTGGACATCCATCAAGATGTCCACTTTCAAGAGCTCATAATTTTGTCAGTTATATCTCAATAAAAACTGAAAAGAAGTGTTTTTAAGTGTTAACCCTTAAATTAAGGCTTTTAAAGAGAAGAGATAATATGTTTTAAAACTGTAGACATTTTTTTATCTGCTCCATGGAGAATGGAGACCAGATCGGGAGGACAAGGAGAGGAAGCAAAGATAGGAGTTGGAATCCACTCGACGGATGGTTGTGGCTTAGGTTTGGATGAAGATGGTGAGAGTTAAGTGAAAGGGATGGTTTAGAGAGATACCTAGGAGGCAAAAATCAGTAAGATGTGGTGGTAGATTGAAAGTGGGGAGGGAGAGATAATGGTAAGAAGAATGTTCTGTCTTCTTTCTTAGGCAACTGTGTATATGTAGATGAAATTTACTGAGCTGAGAAAAGGCAGAGTGGGAGATACTAATTTTGAATTCCTGTCATAGAGATGGAAACAAGAGAGTGCAATACTTCATTTTGAGGGAACGTATAGACTAGGAGGAGAAGGAGGTTCGAGACTGAGGGTTGAAGAATTCCAACTTTGGGTCAAATTGGAGGAGGACCTGGTAGGAAGAAGTATATCTGGAGAAATAAGAGACAAACCAGGAGAATGTGGAATCCCAGAGGCCTAAGAAGAAGAAATGTATCAAGGAAAAGGAAATTAGCTCTGCTGGATGCTGTGGAATTATCAGATACAATGAGAACTGAAGAACGTCAGTTGGGTTTAGAAGCTTGGGAGTTGTTAATACCTGTAGTAGACCAGTTTTGGTGGATGCATGGCATATTTTCAAAGACCCATACTCAAGACCAGACTGACACCTAAGAAGTTATATAAAGATCAACAGCAGGCTCGGTGAGTACTGAAGAGGATGATTGGGTGGTCGAACGGATGGGTGAATGTAGACTTTGCCTGAATCTCAGAAAATTTTTAACTTTTTCATTTTCTTAAATCCTCTGGCTGGTCAGAATATAATATGGGGGAAATGAAGAAACTAAACAGAAACTAAACTGGCATTGGGAGTTGTGGCCTTTCCTTGCTGGAGGAGGAAGACATGGAGAAAAGGATGAAGAGGGAATGATCATGGTACATGCCTACTAGCTAAGACTTCAACATCTACCAGGAGATGTCAATGTATCCTCCCTCTAAACCAGCTACTTTCAAACCTGGCTGATCATCAGAGTGACACCTACACCCACAAGTATTCTGATTCAAGAAGCATGGTCTGGCCTGGGAATTAGCATTCTGCAACACTTCAGTTAACCCTTGGTTTTAAGTTCTACCATAATGCTCCCTGAAAATTCCAACAAAGAGCTACATGACTCTGTTCCTTCTTTTCCTCACTGTTTTATAAAATATGGAACACAAAGAGAACATATTTGTGATTTGTTAATAGTGCCATGTCATTTTTTCTCTCATCAGAGGAAACTAAGCCTGAACACCAAGTGTGGTATAGTCATTTACATACCCAGGTGCTTGAATCGCTCCTCATAATATTTTGGAATGAATATTGGGAGGCTATTACCAGGCCCATCAGCTCCATTTTTCAGATGTGGAAACTGAGACAGAAAGATTAAAGGCACAGCCATTAACAGGATAAAGTAGGGACTTCAATCTAGAAGTTTCTCTCCAAGTTCAGGTTTTGAAGGGGAGCTGTTCACCCTACTGATATTTGAGATGCAGATATAAGAGGGGACAATCAGCCTGGTGACCTGTAATATGACCTGTACCTTGATACAGAAATACGTGTACGCATATATGCACACATTGTGAAAATGACTGGCTCAACATCCAACACAGAAAGAAAAATAAAATAGAAACTCTCATGATTTCTGCCCTCAAAAGGACCTGTAATCTCAATGGCAAGATGTTACAACTATTTCTAACACAAGGCTGCCAGGCTAAGTGCAAAGTGAATGCTGTGGATCTATTAGCTGCCAAAGATCTGGATGGAAATGGATTTAACGTATCTTGTGAAGATCAGCTTCAGGCCCTTCACTCGTACACACAAGGTTCTGAGATGAACCCTACCAATGTGTTCACATGCTCGTATATTTTGGTAAAATGTGCAATAATAAGACTTTTTTAAAATTAATTAATTAATTAATTTATTTTTGGCTGTGTTGGGTCTTTGTTTCTGTACGAGGGCTTTCTCTTAGTTGCGGTGAGCGGGAGCCACTCTTCATCGCGGTGCGCAGGCCTTTCACTGTCGCGGCCTCTCTTGTTGCAGGGCACAGGCTCCAGATGTGCAGACTCAGTAGTTGTGGCTCACAGGCCCAGTTGCTCCGTGGCATGTGGGATCTTCCCAGACCAGGGCTTGAACCCGTGTCTCCTGCATTGGCAGGCAGATTCTCAACCACTGTGCCACCAGGGAAGCCCCAGACATTTTTATTGTAAGATATTTTAACCATCTCTTTCTGTTTTGGCTTCAACTGCATCACCTTTCTTCTTGTGCTCATCTGTGGAGGGGTGCCTTGGACACTTTTGGGCATCTGCCTCAGTGGTGTTTGAGTAGGGGATGTATTTAGTTTGGGTTTAGTGGGATATGTTCAGAATATGTCTCACAGTGACTCCTGTGTGTTGTTAAATCATGGTGAGCAGTCCTGGTACAGGAATGACTTCCAGAAATCCTTCTATTGCCTACGCTGCCAGCTCACCAGCACCATGCACGAGGGTGCTGGGATAGAGGTCTTCTCCTGTGTGGACATGTCCTATGATGCCTGCCATGAGAAGTCCGCATGTGGGTAGTTGTTAATGAGTGTCTCAATTCAAATATAATTTATAAATAGTCAATGCATAAGAAAACTTAAAATTCCTTGGAATTTGATAGGTCATATACAAAGAAAACCTCACAGAGGATTTTCCAAACTTGACAGCAATCCTCAACTCTCAATTTTTCTAAAAAATCAATTATTCATGCTAGAGGAAAGACTGCATGGTCTTTCTCTTCTCTCTATAGAAAAATATAATACAAAATTGTTATCCTCTGAAGAGGTGAGCAAAGAGACTAGAGCCAAAAAAATGCCTTATAGACTTGTGTCAGGCAACTTGCTAATATATTGGATTATATGATGCTTGTGGTATTTGCCAACTTTTTAAAATTTCCAAATAAATATCTTATTCTAAGAAATAATTTACCTTGGAACCTAATTTCATATTATATTTTGTATATATTTTTTTTTTGTTGTTGTTAAAGAGCACCCTCCCCAAACAGTCTACACTTCAGGTCCCATAAAAAAATGGATCTGCTTCTGAGTTTAGTGAAAGAATAAGCCACAGAGGAGGTTAGACGTGACTTTGAGAAAGTGGGGGAAGGCTTCCAGATAGAAGAGCAGTTTTACACGTGGAGGCAACATGAAACAAGAGCCCAACTTGGAAGGAGCACTTGGAAAGTCACAGTGTGCTTAAAGGAAATCTATCCAGGCTAGTTCTCATGGGGCTGTTGTAGTTTCTTTGTTGCAATTGGTTTTGCTCATTTTCTTTTGTTTTAATCATTTAATTGTTTTACATCTCACTGTTGAAGAGAGCGTGCATCTCCCACTGCTCCCACATAGGGGTGCCACATAAAATAGAGTGCCAGTTAAATTTGAATTTCAGATGAACCATGAATAATATTTAGGTATAAATGTGGCCCCTGCAATACATAAGACATATTTATACGAAAACATTTTTTTGTTGTTCATCTGAAATTCCAATTTGACTGGACATCTTGTATTTTTATTTGGGAATTCTGAAGGAAGGAAGACGAGTTTTACTTTTGGAAGCCTCTGATTCCGGGCCAGGGTCTTCATCTGAAACAACTCTCCACTGCACCAGCCACTGAGCTGTGTCCAAAGGAGAGCTGTAGGATCTGTGGAGCCTTCTTGGTCCACACAGAGCAAGGCAAGTTGACAAAGCAACAGTGGTTGGTGGAGGAGGGACTTTCCAAATTAGCGGCAAAGCTTTCCTCTGGGAAACAAATGTTGGAGAGTGAAGTAAAGTCATTCCCCAGTGAAGACCACTGTTATCACTAAGTACATTAAATCCAAGACCACATTACTGCAACAGACCTAAGGGAGAGCTGAATTTGTGTACATCCAGGGGTGATTTAGTTTTGTTCATTACTTATGTGTCCTTTGCCTTTAAAAGATGTTTTGAACAAGGCTTGGTTTCCTCCTCGATTCAAAAACAGTTCAACACGGTTTTGTTTTTTTTTTCTTTTCAAAACTCACTCCTCTACAATATTGTGCTCATTTATACCCTCCACAAACATGGGTTTGCTGTTGTGTGGATAAGGGTCGCTAGATTTAGGAAGTAAAAATAAAGAATGCCCAGTTAGATCTGAATTGCTGATAGATAACAAGTAATTTTTCAGTGTAAGGATGGGGTAGCATTTGTTATCTATCAGCAATTCATGTTTAAATGTGTGTCCTGTGGTTTACTTGGCAACCCTGCTCGGAATACAAGCTGATATTCCTGATTTTGAAACCATACAAAGATGGGAACTATACCCAATATTTTGTAATAACCTATAAGGGAAAATAATCTGGATTGTTACAAATATATATAGAATTGTGTCATATATATATACTTATATATATATATATATACATGAAAATCACTTTGCTGTACGCCTGAAACTAACATAACATTGTAAATCAACTATACTTCAATGAAAAAAAACTAACGTAACATTGTAAATCAACTATACTTCAATGAAAAAACAAAGATAAATCCATCCATCCATCCATCCATCCATACATACATACATAAAAGAGTTTGCCCTTCTTTGAAAGTGGGGCTATCTGAGTTTTATCCTAGGGGAAAGGAATTGTTGAAAGATAAAAGACCTGCTTCAGGAGGGAGTGAGTCCCCTGTGTTTGGAGACTGGGTGAATGTTTGGTGGGCATGTAATGGAGGTGACACATATTTGAATGAACAGATTTGTTGAGTGTTGGACTTGAGGACATGATGATTTTTCAGGCCCTGAAGTTGGTGTAGCACAGCACAGTCTCTAGAATTGTATAGATTTAGTTGCAAATTCATGACTTGGTCCTTTATTACTGAATTTTTCTGAGCCTCTATTGCTTTATTTGTAAAATGGGGACAAGCCTAATGAGTTGTTATAAATATTAAAAAGATAATGCGTACAAAGCACATAGCACTGTTATAGACACAACAAATTATAGTGAAATAAATGTTAGCTATTGTCCAAGTCCCTTCAAGCTCTGAGATTATACATTTGCATGAACTTCAGTTACAAAAACTATGAGGATTTAAATAGACCAAGAATTTGGGTTTGTAAAAGAGACAGACAATTCAACAGCATGATATCCTACCACGGTAATGACCAAAACTATATCACATGGTCTCTTAGTCAGTTTATGTTTTTGGAATTGGCTCAAAGAGAATGAATTTGGGTTTTACTTTACTTGTTTCTCTTTCCGCACCCGACACAAAATAAAGTACATATTTGGTGCTCAGGAAATAATGTTTCATGAACAGTGTGCTCTTCTTTGCCATAAATGAGAGTCGGGGATTTAATGTTTATTCCATGAAACGCTTGGTTAGAAATGAACAAGAAACAAATTCAAGGACATAGTGAGGCTTCTCTTCCTTTCCATCTCTCTGCAGAACTTCTAAAATGTGCTTGTGAGCTTAGTTGTGGACAAAGAATGCCTCCTCCCATTTTGAGCAACTCTTAGCAACGGGATCTCGCTTTTTAAAAGGTGCAATCTCAAACATTCTAGGTGAGAGTTGTATGATGGCTTCAGTTTTATGTCATATTAGCACAGAGTAATATTTCCAATTGCCTGCTAGGCCGTTTTTCAGTATTTTGCAGAAACCTTATCTTTTTTTTTAGGGTAAGTCATCTTGATTTGATCCATTCTTCTAAAATAGCACTACCACACAGGTCAGCAGATCCAAATAATGAATACTTCGGACACAGAGGCTTTATAAAAATTAGTTTGTTTCCTGCCCACGTCAGGAATGTGTAGTGTATGCAAAATAAACTGGGGACATTAGTTTATGAGAACTTTAGGTCCACCCTGAGTGCACAGAGATAAGTTCTAAAAATAAAGCCGAGTTCCAGTCTCTCTTTTTTTTTTTTCCTCCAGGAGTAAATGCTGACCATGAATCTTCTGGAGACTTGAGAAAGAAGCACCGTGGTTAGTCATCATCCTGCAGTCTCACAGTGCCACCTTTTGGTACATGGTTTCTCATTTCCTAACAGTGAATATGAGACAGCTGGTTTCCTCTGGTGATTTTTTTTACAATCCAACTTCCTTGGTTATGGCTTGACATAATTTCCCTGGAGAGTTCAGGCTTAGGGTATGATAATATACCTTGGATCTGCAAAGCATTAAAAGGGAGGATATTGTCAGATATATGATCTAGCCATGGACACAGGCCAGATGCATTTGTAACTAGGAGAGAAGCCCCTCTTGTCCTGGTCCATTCCTAACTGGTTTGGCTTTGCTGTTATCTATCAGCACCTTCCTTAACTTTTGCAAAAAGGCTCAGTTGATTTCATTCTTTGCCTTCCAGCTATGCTGTCAGGAGCTTGCTTGTGGCCACATATATAACAGGTGACAACAGTGTTTTTTTCAGAGAAATAAAACCAAGAGAGCAATCGCAAGAACTTTATGTTCTTTTCAAGATTGCTCCTCTGGAATAATTACCCACAGTAGAGAATAGGATGTAATGAATTATTTATCAATGGGGCAGGCTTTACTGTATTAATGAATTAGTTAATTAGGATTTGGGTTGTATTTCTGGCATTAACTGAAATTAGACTTGTGTTACAAATATAATAAAATAAAGCTATTTAGGTCAACCTGTTGGAGGAAACTTCAAAACACCTAGAGACAATGAGGTTTTACGTTTTATGTTTTGGACTGCTAGTTGGAACCCTTGAAGGAAAAACTGGCTGAATTCTCTAAAATTAGGTTTACTGCATGCCTGGGCCTTAGAATTCCAAGTCAATCATTTGGGCTGAATTTCTACCCTGTCCCAACAGCTAGTCAACTCAATGAAAATACAACTCGTGTTGTTTACTATCATGTGCCCAACAGAAACAGTTGTATTTTTCCTCCTTTAATTTTCAGTCAGAAATTTTGGCTTGTTAGAGAGACATAGTCTAGGTTGGCATCACCGTAAAGCGCTTGTTTTATTCTGAGTTCTAAGAAGAAAATGGAGACATGTTATAAATAGCAACTCTGGTCTCTACTTTTAGTTTGCAGTTCAGTAGAAAAGGTGGGAAGGACATTTTGGTCAGGATGTTTGAGTTCCTTTACTTATAAAAACCCTACCCATCCGTCACCTTTGAGGTCAAATTTTATTTACTTCAAAAAGCCACTCTAATTCTCACAATAGCTGTCTCTCTCTACTCCAAAGCTCTTTAGCTTTTTTACCTTGACAGTGGGCTGTGCAATAAGGATGGAAAATTCCTAGAGATGTCAGACCATGTTTTACCTACTTTGGTGCTTTACGCCTAGTTGGCGCTCCGTATGTGACCTTGAATGAAGTTATGATGGTACACGTGGCAGAAGCAAAAGAACATTTCCAAGAATGCGACAGCTTAGCTCGATGTGGTATAAACATCTCTGGGAATGTAAAGCCCCAGCCCCATTCGGTAGTTTCTCTTTTCTCTTGCCCAATCTAAATTCTGCTGCCATAGCAGCCTAAAAGCAAATTTGAGCATGTTACCCTCCTCCTTTAAAAGCTCCGTGCCTTCTTCTGGCCTCCTGGATAGACTCCAGACACCTTAGATGGGTCTAGCAGACTTAGGCTGTCTGTCCCCAACTCGCTTGTACAATCTCACTTCTCACTATTCCACCCCATTTGCACGTTGATCTACTCATTCTGAATTTCTCTGTAGTTACCCCTTTCTGAAATATTCTTCCTTCACTTTCCTGCCTGGACAAACTTTTGCCATCATTCAAGACCCAATGTAAATATTTTCAACCTCTGTTTAGAATTTTCCGAGGCTCCAAGGCAGAGTAAGCCTCAATTTCTTCTGGGATGTTATGTAATTTTGTTCATTATTTTATTATAGCAACTACTATGTCTTGTGTCAAAACTTTCCTACTTACATTAAATCACTGACTAAACTTAAGTGACCTGAAGATAGGGACCCTAGTGATCTATTTAAATATTCAAGCAGGTGGTCCAGTGTATAATACTCAGGGAGCTTCCAAAAATGTGTGACTGATGAATAAATCAATAATCCTGAAGGGTAATGATAATAACACCGGATGAGGACTTGATGGACCTGTTACTTTCTTCTGTGAGATCTGCGGCAGTTTAACCTCCCTGGTCTCAGATTGCCCAACGTGCACGGGCAGTATTTCAGATTAGGTGACCTCCCTTCTGATACAGGATCTGTGAAGTTTTCACTCCTGAGTAAAGTTCATCAAGGCAGGCTCTCTGGGAACTTCCAAATTCAATAGGTTTAAATTCATTAGTCATGAAAGACACTTCCAGATTTGGTAGCTCCGGATATTTGAGGGTAAATACCAAGTTAGTAATCAAAGGATTGGAATTTCTGGAAAGAAATGGATTCTAACCTGGAGCCTCTAGTTTAGAGAGACTAAAATATTAGATACAAGGTCTATTCCTACTTGAGGTTAATTAGTGGATATCAGAGAGTAAAGGGATGTATCATGCTAACATATGAATAAGTGAACATTCTTTTATAAGCCATCCACATTCAGTATCAAATTGAATTCCAAAAAAGTAAAACTCACACATACTTTTTAGAGGGTTGAATTGGCATTTTCTTAGACATTCTAGACAGGGGTCCACAGGGCAGGGACTAAGCTGCAGTTGTGTCATCCACTTTATGCTTGTTTTCACCTTCTATTCCTCAATTTAAAAGAGATCAGAAATCGAGGAAATAGAAGACCGTGGCCCCCTGCATATTCAACTTTCTGTTGAATATCTAAAGCTGTCTGATCAGCATATCAAACTTAACATGGCACAAACAGAACACGTGATTGCCCAAATGTCCCAAATTCATTTCCCTAAGTAGTACCTATTTAAGTAAATGCCATCACTATTCATCTAACTGCTCAGGACAAAACCTTAGAAGTTATCGCAGATTCCTCTTTCCCTCGATCCCATCAACCAATTCATCAATCAGATGTAATTTTAAACCCCATTCTGAATCTCTTCTCATCATCTTCACTGCAACCACTCCTTCCCAAGCCACGATTATTTCTTCCTAGATTTTTGCAATGACCTCTGAAGTAGGTTTTTTGCCTCCACATTTTCTCCCTTACCTAGAGTCCCTCCAACACTTAGTGGCCAGAGTGGTCTTTCTAAAGCTTAAATCAGATCGTCATACTCCCCTACTTAACAGTTGCTAGTGGCTTCCAAATATACTTTGAATAAAAAACAAACTTTTTTATGACCTCCTTATCTGGACTTGCAATGTCCCCAACCTCATCTCCTGCCCTTCCTCCTGTGGTTAACTTTGACTCATCCATGTTCGCTTTTGGTGTCTTAAAACATACCCAAAATATTCTCATATCATGGCATTTGTACTTATGGTTCCTCCTACAATGAACACTCTTTCCATGTGGCTGCCTTTTTCTCACCATTTAGGTCTGAATTCATGTCTCCTCATCAAGGAGAACTTCTCTGATCTTACATGAAACAACCTCTCCTATTATAGTTACTCTCTGTCAAAATTACCCTATTATATATTCTTCATAGCACTTCCAGAACTTTACTTACCCTATTTATTGTTTTTTTTTCTTTACTTATATATTTCAGTCCTATGATGCACTCTCCCTGTAGGAGATTCACATCCAAGAATCCCTTCTTCTTTTAATCTTTCTCTTCTCACACTGGAAGTCCTGTTCCATCCTAGAGGAAAGGCATGCAGCAATTGATTTTCTGGATGCTATACCTGGCTCATACTGAAGGGGGAGCACTGCACTGCATTGCTTGGGAGGGTTTTAGGTTTCATAGGCTTTTTTTTTTTTTTTTAAGAATAAATTATCCACAAAGGGAACAAGCAGTTCTTTTTTGCCAACATTGACCACCCCTAGCTATCATACTCAAAACCCTTCTCACCTGGGTGAGAGGGGCACGGGTAAGAGAGAAGAGGAGAAAGAAAAGTTCTACCCACACACACACACAAATAAATTGAAGAAATAATATTCAAAATATTCTGAGTGGTTATTCTTGGGTTTGGGGATTCTGGGTGACATTAATTTTCTTAGCTTTAATTTACTTTATCTTCAGGATTTTCTAAAATGAATATTTTTTTCATGACCATAAAATAAATCTTTTTAAAAGATTCCATCTGAGGGAGACTATATAAACCTTCAAACTGCAAAATATCAATAATATTAGCCTCAATCTACCACTGTGTTCAGATACCTAACTGTATTAGTCCAGTGACAGATAGAAAAAGACTTGTTGATTAGCAATGAAAATACAAAAGAACATCAACAAAAATATCTATTCTGGAGAGAAGCTGGTTAAGAGTATTCAACATTAACCTCTAAATTAAATACGGATGAGATATTTTCTCTTGATTCAGTCCACTTATTATTACAACTGAGTAATAACAAATTATATGTATCAAGAAATTTGGTCAGAAGGGATATTGTTTTAGGATCAAAGTAAACCCTTCGGCGACAATTCAGATTCCAATTATGTGAGGCGATTGAACTTTGGAGAGGCGATCGCGTTATTATGCTACTAGTTAATGTTGAGTCTCTCTCGGGGGTTGTAGAAGAGTGGCTGCTGAGAACCAACAACACCCCTGGTCCAACCTGGCCTGCAGCTCTACAGGAATCATTTGATTATCATTTAAATACACAAGTTCTATGGAATTCAATAGATTACATGCAATCATTTTGAGAAGATATTTTAAAATTTAAGGTAACGATGCAAGCTTTTGGGTTCAGACCTTTGAAGGTGTCACTCATCATGACTGGGGTGGAAACAGAAATGTCAGTTTTGCTACTTAGGTTGTTGTTGTTTCAACTACTTTACCACTGGCCTGGGGAATCCAAACTCCAAAAGATGGCAAACTATGACTAGCAGTTGGGATTCACTCTTTTTTTTTTTTTTTTTAGCAAATTAAGGCAGTGTGAATTCAACCTAGTGATGAATGTGCCTTTCCCCTTCCAGAGCATCATCTGTACCAAATTGTACGATTTTGGCATCTGCCTTGACAACTCTAGCAAGCAATCATTTTGACAGGAGACCATCTGTGTCGAACAATATACGCAGTGTCTACATAACACAAGAGAGGGAAAGAACAGTCCCTAGGAACAAATAATTGTCTGAAATGACCCTGGAGGTTGGTATTTAGAATCTCAGGGGGAAATACGTGTGAAGAGTTGAACATTTGAGACAGATTCCTTTCTAGAATGGTTTCGGGGAGAAAGACTCTCCCTTGAGGATTTAAATGATGAGAAAGAAATATTTAATAAACAACTACCGCCCCTGGATTAAGAAGGTGGCTCTAATCCTGTCTGTTCCATTAACGAGCTCTATTTCCCGGGGTAAGCCACTTGACCTCTTGATATTCTGTTCTCTTTTCTGCATTAACTAGCTGGGTGTTTCCTTGCATAAGTCACTTAGCATCGGTTTGTCTATATAATAAACTTCACCATTTCTGGAAATTGTCTCTCCCTCTCTTCCATGAACTGCCCCAGCTCCACTCCAAACAATGAGCTTGTCTGGCTAAAATTCATTGCTCTAATCAGATTCTTTCCTCTGTGTTTGGAATAGGGCCTAAGAGATTCCAACTCAGAATTGTCAGAATTTGTCTCTTGAATTGACAAAAATTTGAGATCTCTTAGCAGCAGCAATTTCCCGTTGTATGTACCAGGAAACTGAGAAAACAATTCTGGACAAAACAAAAGAACAAAGTAGATGAATAGGCAAAGAGAGAAAAAAAAAAAACTCCGATTATTCACTTGTTCTCAAAGACTAGCTTTACTCTTCTCCCTGGATTTTAAGAGAAATTCTAGGATTCTTATCATTCATTCCTTTCTTTTTTCTCCTTAAATTAGTTTGTCACTTGCAACAAAGGGAAAGCCAACTCATTTAATATTTTATAGGAGTTTGGTATTTGATTTCCTCTAGTCTTTAACGGGATGTACCACTTATAAATCTTTGGTTCTCAATGAGGAAAATAAAGGACCCTATACCAAACCAGCATGCTAAATTATATGAGCTCTGTCATCCCATCTTGTTCTAACTTTCTACCTACAATTTTGCTTCTATTAAGGTCAAAGGTTTGGGTGTGGTTAGAGAGGAATACAGACACTATAATACATCACCTCTGTCCTCATGGAAGAGTTGTAGGACATCCACAGAGACAACTACAAAGTCTTTCAGCTCTTGATGCCAGCTCTAAAAGAAACTAGAGCAGAAAGGGCCTGCTCCATCCCAGCTTTACTATGTGATTCTGAGTTCTCATACTTAGGTCTGATTGTACCTTCAGTAATACCAGAAATTGCAAATGAAAAATAAATTTTAACAAAGTGCTTTATGTTCCTTTGTAGCTGGCAAGATTTGACTCTTTCAGATCTAGGGCTGGCTTTGCTGGGAGAATGAATTGTCTGATTGTTGTAATAAGACACCTGCCGGAGGTGGATCTAATAGCTTGCAACCCATAGGAACTTAAAGACAATAGCCATCATAACTTAAAGACAATAGTCAAGCTAAAGACTGGATGAATAATCGAAGGCTTAGTGATAGCCTTAGGAGTCAGGACCCTCTGGTACAATTTATCTGCTCAGTTTCTTCTCTGTCCATTTTCAATCTCCTGCCTTAGCATCTTTGCTTGTGTAGTTTCTCCCATGGGGTATGATTCCTGTTCTATGAGTCTCAATTCCAACTTCATCTATCGAAGGAAGTTTTAGTCTACTTGATCGCACAGTGACTATTCCCTCCTCTGAATTCAAAGTATTTGATATTAGCCCCATTCATTTGAAAATCATGTGGTGGCTTGTGAGGATAATGCTAGCCACTCTATAACAGGTAACTTCCAAAATTTCAGTGGCTTCACCCAAGAGAAGCTTATTTCTTATTCATGACATAGTGCGGGTTTACAGCCATTTGATGTCTTTCCTCCAAAAGGTGATTCAGGAACCCAGATTCCTTCCATCATACTCTCCTACAATTTGCCCCAAGGCCTTAGAGTCTTCCATATCCATCCAACAGAACAGAGACACCAAAGCACCTCGGCCTAGAAGTGACAAATTTTCATTTTTCTTATATTCTATTGGAAAAGAACTGGTCACATAGCCTCTTCTTCAAGTATGATGAGAAATGTAGTTCCTGGCTGGAACCTTCTTAATGCACCTTCTTAATGCAACTCTGAACTACAGAAGTGGAAGCTTGAAGGGACTTCCCTGGTGGTCCAGTGGCTAAGACTCCATGCTCCCAATGCAGGGAGGGGCCTGGGTTCCATCCCTGGTCGGGGAACTAGATACCGCATGCATGCCTCAAATAAGAAGGCCTCAGGCCACAGTGAAGATTCCCGCATGCGGCAACTAGGACCTGGTGCAGCCAAAATAAATAAGTAAATAAATATTTTTTTTAAAAAAGAAGCAGAAGCTTGAATGTTGGTTGATGGCTAGCTCTCTTTTCCACACATTTCTTGTACTTAACTTCCTCTCTATAAGCACTATTTCTCATTTCAAGCATTAATATTCTCGATGGTGATGCAATAATATTTATCTCTCATAACATATAACATACTACTGTGAGCATATGTTGTTCTTATTTAATGTGTCTTGATTGGCTTGTGCTAAATTAGGAAAGTATTGAAGTATTACAGTGATGCCGAATTTCCCCAAAGTGCCTGGATATTATCCTGTTATCTGGTTTGATGAAATCCAGAAACAAATGGATAAATAGAATGGAAACATTCCCTTTAAAATGCGGTATTGTGCTTTATTCAACAATATTTATTTCATAAACATTTATGGAGCAATTACAATGTGCTAAACATTATACCAGATGTTCTGGCAAAGGAGATAAATATCTTAGAGTTCCTGACCATGAGAGTTTCTAGTAAGACTGACGAGAAAAAGTCAGTTATGAACGTACAGACTGACAAAACTACAGCGGTATATGCACAGAATGGAACGGAGTTGACGAACAGAGCACAGAGGGGAGGTCCCTCACTTTACAGGTTGATCTACTGTGATGAGCTCTAGATAGAAGCCATGAGACCATTCTTCATCATGATCAACGTTACTAATAAAAAAATAAGATTGGCATAGCACAATATCAAACACTCTCGTGTATATCATGTTGTTTTCCTCCACTGCGATCTTTTGGGAAGATTAAAAAAAAACAAGGCTCAAGGAAGCAAAGTGAATTTCCTAAGATAACATAATGAATAAATGGTGAAGATTGGAGTTATCCCACTATTGTAATAAATTTGTACTTGTATATTAGGTACTTTCTTCAAGCGTTATACATTTTAGTATATGGAAGTGAAGAGTCACAATGACAGAGCCCGTGATATAAATACATCGTGGTGTCCACAGAGCCTGTCACCTTGTAGGTGCTGAAGAAATAAGAGTCAATGAATGGATGGGTTGGCATTTCACAAAGCCGCATGTACCAGTTTAGATCACGAGGGAACCATTACCAACTTGTTCTTTTCAGTATGTGTGCTAACTAGTAACTTGATTATACACCTCCCTGCAGGTTCCAAACTATGAGGAATTGAATTAGGGTCCCAATTTACTAGCTTTCCTTTGACGATAGCAACAGTTCTGAATGAGACAGAGTCCTTCACTGAGAGTACAGAGAGCATGGTTCACAAAGCAGTGTGGAGTCCACATTGGTTCCAGACCAGCTTGCCAATAAGAGAGCTGGGTTGGCATAGAGCAGTGTTGCAGCTACACCTACTGGACTTTTCCTAAACCACAATTGAACTTTCAATAGAAATATTGAAAGTATGACAATCTAAGAACATTTAAACTTTTCACGCCAATCCATCTTTCTCTTTAATGACCTGCACTTGCACATGTGGGAAATAAGATAACTTCCTATGGAAAAAATAGTCATAAAAGGTTATCTTACTTTCCACATGTGTAAGCATAGCTTTTTATGTAGCAGAAAGATGATTTAAGACTAAATGTTCAATTTGAGACCAAAATACAGTAAGGGATGCTTCTATGTTTACCACCCAAAGCAAAAGTGGAATCACTGATAACATACAAATGCAAAAACATCAGCATCTATAAATCTGCGTTTATTTACAAAATATACTCATCTGCAGAGTAGTCTGTGTCTCTTTGCTTCTGGTTCAAAAAGAAAGGTCAGATTTAGTCTTCCATGAGATTGCGGGGGAGAGCTCTCAGTTTGAAGCTCCACATGCCACCTCCAGCCAGAACTCAGTTTGTGCTTTTTTTCTCTTTTTTTCCTCTTCCTTTCTCTTCCAGATTCTTCCACCTCCACTGCTCTCCCTGTCCCCGCATAAACCTGGGGCAAACTGTAGTCCATAAGCAACCATACCAGCCACAGCATCTTGGATTCGTTAAGAGCTTTGCAGATGAGCTCAAACTCATTTTTCATCTTATTCCTGAAGCCATCAGATTAAAGCTTGTCACATTTTCTGGACACAAAGCTCCAGGCATGTTTTATTCATTATCTGTTCTCATCTTTGAGACAAGCACCTGCAAACCATTTCAGGGTTGGGAGACATCTCTGAAGTTTCAACCTACCATGCGTAGGTTTTGCATCTTTCCATGGGCCAAGAATCCTCATAGCAGCTTGGTTCACCCCAAGTACTTGGTGGCCTATCTAAGTCCTGGGGCCAGTTGTTCATAAGGATGTTCTTGCTGCTGGCATTTGAGGACAAATTGAAACTAAAATAACAAAAATTCTTTATTAACGTTTTACATCATATGACTTAAGTTTAAACCATTTTCTCAAAACACTTGAGAATGAGGACAGAGAAACGAAGATGGGTGGTATTGAATTAAGGGCTGCTGGCCTGATTACTCTTCCAAGAGCCTACGTATCCCCTCATAACTCACTGATAGTGACCATTGGTGGAAAAACACTGGGCTGCACAGGATTAAAGCATGAAGCCTGGTTTTGTCAATACTTCCAGGTAACCTTGGATAGTTGCTCTATTTCTCTGCCTTTGTGTACCTACTGCTGAGGGAGGATGATTCTAAGCTGATCAGTCGTTTACAAAAAAATGCCTTCTTGGTCAAGTGCTCAAAGAGACACCATGATATAAATCATGGATCCTTTTTAGAAAGTTTAGGGTAAGAAATGAGCAAAAGTGGTCCAAAACTAGATGATACGGCAAATCAGGGGTAGAAGGAAATATACCTCAAGTGTTGTGATTCCCAGTCTACTGATCTTAGGTGAAACTTGGTCCTGCAATACAGTCTTCTTCGAAAACAAAGAATTCAACATTTCTGAAGTAATTTGAAATGTCAGAGGAAAATCAAAATTGGTTTAAAGTTTAGAGATAACTGTGAACATATGCTAGCAAATTCTATCGCAGGTGTCTATATATGCTTATCTTTGTGTCGTGTGACAAAGCTATGTTTAACTAACTAGCTCACTCACTAACTAAACATATAAATAAAGGGGGAAAGGCCCCAGAAGTTCAAATGCAAATTATCTACTCAAAGAATTTTATGAGGAGGAAATATTGGGAAACAACATCCTCCATAGAAGTACTACATCAGAAATCAGTCGGTCAGTCATAAAATAACTTGGACACCAAGCGCAGGACCCCTTATAGGCTCATATCACTTTAGAAGGTGATGGAATATTTGGCAAGTGACACACAAGGATGGGAGTTGAGCCAGCTACCCACAAAGGATTGTTTTACTCTATGCCAATCTCACTTTCTAGCGACCACGTGCTGGACCACAGCAATTTACTCCTCTTTGCCTGCTGGTAAGATAGACATCATGCCCTAACACAGAATATAGCTTCCCGGACATGGCTAACGTTAAGAGAAATAGTCACAAAAGCTTGACCACTTCATAGATGTTTACTGAGAGCATTTATTGGGGTTTTAAGGTATACCAATATGTATGAGATATAATCTCTTGTGACCAGGAATTTACAATCCAGTTGGGAGAAACAGCAGTTCCTGAGAATTTAAGCAGCAGTAGAGAAGTAGGCCACCGTACAAGTCGGTGATGATAATAACAAAGGAGCATGACAGGTAGAAAAGACAGGGGTTTAGAGGAGGCTACCTATGGACAAGAAGGGTTGAGAAGATTTCTCAAAGGAGAATTCTAAGTTGCGTATTGAAGGATGGGTAGAAGTTGGTGGCAGAAATAAGTCCAGTTGTGGTGATAGAAAAAATAAAATCTTGGTGGCAAGAAAAGTCAGAGATGGGAACAAAAAGGCCATCTGGCTGGATTCAGTGGTTCAGACGCACATGCTATGTTCACTTTCACACTAAGCCAGTTAGATCAGTAGGGCTGCTGGTTCGCTGCAGAAATCTGCACTTTCTCCTCAATGCCTCTTTTTTATTTATTGTTCTAATCACTGGGCATAATAGCAACCAAGTCATAGGAGGATGGTGCTGTGACAGGATAATGGTCTCCGGCTTTGAAAATAATGTCTCAGTTTCTCTGAGGCCTCTTCTTTGGCAGCAGGAGACCATTAGCGTGTCACGTTGTCCGGCCCTATTGACATTATCTTTTAATTGTCCCTGAAGACCCATCTCCCATCTCCCATCTCAGTATGTCTGAGATTTTCAGCGCACTGGGCTTTCTGGACTGACATCCCAATCCACTTTATCATCTAACTTCAGAAAGTGTAAAGGACAAAGAAGATTAAAGGCTTTTATGAAGGAGAGGAGCATCATGGGAAGAGGTAGGGAAGGCTATATTCATGACAACAATTAAAGACAAAGTAAAGTGGCAAGACAAGCAAGTTATTCTGCAAGAATTCCACGATCAGATATGTGTGTGTGTGTGTGTGTGTGTGTGTGTGTGTGGCTATATGTAAGGACAAGGATACCATGTTAAATAGGCTATTCAAGACAAAAATCAAATTTCTAAACTGAGTGTTTTGATAGTTTTGTATAAGACATAATTAGAGAAGCAGAATGATGCCAATCCTGGCATATTGGCTCTGTCCTTAACTTTTCTTGAGAGACAGAGCTACATGTCTGGGTGGTCCCTCCTGTTGGCTCCGCTGTTTCCTTCAAGTGTCTAAAGTGTGATTATGCCCAGGAGGCTGGCCAGCTGTTCTCTCTCTCCCCTGAGGACAAAATTAAGTAAATAAGCTTAAACTGTATGAAGAGGCTAGAGGAGAGGGAGAAAGTAATTTTGGACCATGGAGGGTTGAGATCTGAGCATCAAAGACAATGGGAATTCCTCTTTGTTAACAGCTGGTTCTGGTATGGGAAGGGGTGGGTGTTGTCCGGTTAGGAACCTGCAGGCAAGTGGGTGTCAGAGTAGACCTTCCTCCAGTTGAGTCAGTCACTAGTGGGATGGGCTGTGTCTGGATTTGTGACAGAGAGGGATGGATGTTACAGGGGATTCAAGACAGAGTGGGAGGTGGACTCAGTGCCCTTGAACGTCACTTCTCTCCCACTTCAGGCCTAGGAGTCAGCCTTCATCATCTTACTGGCCAGGAGCTTCCCTTAGAGGTCATCAGTTAGGAAAATGAGCTCTGCATAAATATGTCTTCGTCCATGTACTGTCCCAGCACCTGGTTCACAGTGACACCAGGGTAGCTGTTTGGGGATGCGCTTCTCCTCACCCCAGCTCTGGGAGCCGTGGCTTCCTGCCCATGCTTCCAGCTCACAATAGCATCATGGCTGCCAGGCTCTGATTAAAGGGCTCCCTGGGGCCTTCACTTGTAGCCTGTCTTCTTTCCCTCCAGCCCCACCCTCCCCTGCATTCCAGAATCCCCTCCCTCTTCCTGTTATTGTCCTGCTCCTTTCTGATAAGATTACATTTGTCCCCATGAAGAGGAATGTTTCTTTCCTGTACGTTAATGTTTTTCAAAGGCACACTAATGAAAAGATCTCTATCCTAATGCCAGATAATTTATACTGAGTGTTAAGGGATCTGAGAGAGGAGCGAGAGGGCCCAGGAGGTGGGGGAGGCCTGATTCTCCTTTAATCACTTAGGAAACATTTGACAGACTATCGCCAAGCTTGTGATTCTGGTTTCCAAATGCAGTTGTTTTGGCTACGGGGAAAGGAATTGCATTTTACAAGGTAGGGATAATAGATGAGCTGGGAAGGAGAAAGGAGATGTGAGTTCCAAAGTTAACTTTTCTACTGTGTTTAGTTGCTCACATATGGTGTGTGGGCATGTCCCTTCATTCTCACCTCAGTTTCCTCGTTTGTGAAATCGGGCCATCTACCTACTTCAGGGCTTTTGTGAGGGTTAGTGACATAGCCTGTGAGACATGCTTTATAAGTGGGAAGTATAAATACAAGGTAGTTTGAACACCTAAATATATACATTGTGACTCAGGGTGAGATGCATCAACTCTAGGAAACAGGCCCTATAAAGGGTTTGAGAAAGTCAGGCATCATCTTTGTCCTCCTATCCGGCTCCCAGCCAGTCGAATTTTGTTTAAAAATACTGTAGAAGTCTGTTCAAGCCCTACCACATGGAAAAGGGTCCTTAGCAATCACTGTATAGATGACAAAACTGAGGTCCCCCCAAAACAAGAGAATTATTCAAGTTGGTACATCTTTTAACAGCAAAGCCAGCACTGGAATTCAGTGGAGGTTTGAGATACCTGGGCTGGGTTCTTTCCAGTCAAACACAGTTTCTCCCACCGGGAATATGATTGCTGTGTTGTCCTTCAAAGACATGTTGGATATAAACTGAATAAGCCATGGACCGACTACAGATTCCCTAGCATGAAAGCAAAGGGCTTAGATGCAAAGTTACAGCCCTTGTATTTCAAGGCTGTTGCAGATACTCTGAGCTGATCATCTTCTAATCTGTCTTCCTGTTTCTGTTGGCTCCGTTGACTTTTCCCTCTCTTGGCCCCAACTGAGCTGCTTGGCTGGCTAACTTACCAGAAGTTGCTCTGGAGGCAGTGCTTTGGTCCGTTTATCAGTGGTTCAGAGAATTTGACATCCCTTAGTGCAACGGCAAATCTTGTCTCCCTACCTGGAAATAAAAGAAAACTATTTCCATGGAAGCCGTAAGAACATAGGGAAAAGCCATTGATTCATATGAAAGTGAGGCTGGAGACACGAAAGAGTCAGGAATTCTCAGGGAAAATAAAAATGGTCAAGAACGGTGGTCCTCAAACCTGGAGGCAAATCAGAATCATCGGCGGAGCTTGTAAAACTTGTAGATGTCCAAGCTCCAGCCTAGACTGATAGCTGACCACATTTAGCATTCATCAGGAGCACTTGGAGGGCTTGTGAAAGCAGATTTCTGGAACCCACCACAGAGTTTCTGATTCAGTGGGTCTACGGTGGGGTCTGAGGATTTTCAGTTTGAACACACTCTTAGGTGAAGATGTGCTGCTGGTCCAGGGATCTCATTTTGAGAAACACATACCTAGACCAATTATATCAAAATTTCCATGTACAGGACCCAGACATCTGTATTTTTTAAAAGTCCCTGGGTGATTCCAATGTGTGGCCAAATTTGCCAACTGCTGATGATACAGGGCAATGCAGATTCTAGAACAAGTAGCTATGGTGGCCCATTCACACTTCTAATCTTCTCAAGAGGATACCATCCTGAGTCTTCTCAGGAGAGAGTTTCCTTCTGATGATTATTAGATGGGAAAGACACTAAGAATTCGTTGTCCCAAAGTATTCCTTCCTATGCTCCTTTCATCCCTTCCCCGCCTGTTAATTAGTTACCTAAGCTTCGTAAGTTACCTATGCTTACTCGTGTGCCTTAAAGGCATTGGAAAGGCTGGTCTGAATTCCTGATGGACACCTGAAGGAGTGAAGTGAGAAACTGGCCACAGCTTCCCACCCCATCCCTGTAGTCTGAAGACATTTCTATCTGAAAGAAAAGCATAATAAGACACTGTAACTGTGAAATGCCAGAGGTCAGTTGCTTGTCCTCACATGGTTATCGGTCATCCTGTTCACACTCAGGAAAGCAGCATCTCTGGTCATGGGGAAACTTTGCATGAGGTATGTAATAACTTCTCACCACCTGGAGTCAGTGGAATGACACCTGCTAAAATGGAATCAGTAGATATTAACCTGAATTTAGCCATTAATTAAAGAGATCTAATAATTAATATTGATCTGTTCTATGACCAAGCTCATTTCATGCATTTTCTTATTTAATTTGTTAAGGAGTGTGTTTTATTACACTATATGTGTGTGCCATACTTAACCAGTTCTCTATTGTAAGGCTTTTGCGTTTATCCAGATGTACTTTTTATAAAACAAAGTTACAATGAAGGTTGCATAAAATTCCTCATCCTTACTTATTATTTTTAAATTGAAGTATAGTTGGTTTACAATGTCGTGTTAGTTTCAGGTATACAACACAGTGATTCGGTTATACAGATAAATATATATCTATTCTTTTACAGATTCTTTTCACTTATAGGTATTACAAAATATTGAGTAGAGTTCCCTGTGCTATACAGTAGGTCCTTGTTGGTTATCTGTTTTATATACAGTAGTGTGTACATGTTAAAGTAAAATTCTTAGAAGTTGAATTGCTAGCTCTTACATATGCCTATTTTTAAGGTCTTTGATACCTATTACCCAATTCCTCTACAGGAAGTTTTTATTTTGTTAAACTAGTTTTCCACCTGCATAGTCAGAGGGTGCCCATTTCTGGCAGCCTTGAAAACACTGACTATTAATACTTTTAAATACCAGTTGTATAGGTGAAAATTGTTACCCGTTGATTTTTTTTTTTTTTTTTTTTTTTTTCGGTACGCGGGCCTCTCACTGTTGTGGCCTCTCCCGTTGCGGAGCACAGGCTCCGGACGCACAGGCTCAGCGGCCACGGCTCACGGGCGGAGCCGCTCCGCGGCATGTGGGATCTTCCTGGCCCGGGACACGAACCCCTGTCCCCTGCATCGGCAGGCGGGCTCTCAACCACTGTGCCACCAGGGAAGCCCCCGTTGAATTTTTTATTGGCAACACATTCTCCTAGAATGTGTTTCTCCTAGAAAATTAAAACAAAAACCCTTTATTTAACCAAATAGGATTTCTACAGTAATCTCAGGTTTATCAATCCCATTGTAATCACAAATTTTTGCTTAAATCATAATTTAGACATATTGACAGACTTAGCTGCCCTGTCTCTTCATGCTTCTCTTTTACCCTCCTCTTCATCAACTCTGGACTTTCTGACTTGGAACTCCTACATATGGAGTGTGTGTATGTCTGTTTGTCAGGGGAGGGTTATTTCCCCCCAGAACCTTGTGTTTTGGAACTAGAAAGAAGACTGTATTCTCCTTAGGAAAACCCACATTTCTACTTGTCTTCATTGCTCTACCGTTCTCCACCCGCTGTTATTCACCTCATTTCCCAATTAACCCAGGCATCCTTGATTCTGCGGGTAAAAGGCGAAACCGAGCGCTATGCAGACATTATATAATACCCCCATGAGGGCGTCAGTATTTGACAGCCTTCAATAGGTTAATTTTTCAAAGTGGTAAGCTGATATTTCTGTATAAAATGCACATCTGCAGAGTAAATGGTATTAAGTGTTGGTGAATTATGGTCCCAGCCTAGGGGTCACTTGGGCTTCAATGCTACAAGCACCTTAATGCTTTTTTGAATGAAAGCTCCACTAATTGCTTCCATATGATTCTCCCCTGGCCCCTCCCCCCAGCCTCCATCACTGTCCCCAGCCCCTCCCCAATTGTGCCCTGGCACAGGGATAATGAGCTATGAAATTGTACCGTATTGATTGGGGGCTGATGTTAGAACAGAACCTGCCATTTTTCCCTGGGATTTGCTTTGACTCTTGAAGTTCAGACAGCATTGGGGTCAAGTCCCAGAAGCCCTAAGTCCTCCCCACTCCCCATTCCTTTAAACCACTGGGAGTGCACACTTAGACTGAAAAGGGGCAGACAGATCATTAATTAGCTCGGCTGCTAGGCTGTCTGGTGGGAGTGGGATGTGAGGGCATTTTAAAAGGTGTGCTGGCATGTTGATGGGGTGGAGGAAGAGGGAAGGAGTTGTAAGCATCCCCCAAATACACCGTCAGAAGGGTCGCCTGGGTGAGGCAAGCCAGGTCAGAAATTAGTCTTCTGAGGTTTGCCTGCTCCCCGCCCAGATGGCCACGGAAAGCCTGAACCCTAACGGGTTGGAAGGGGCACTGAGAGACAACTCAGGCTGGCCCCCCAGATAGAGGTTAAAGTGAAAAACATTGTCAATTTGGCTAAAAGAGGGTCAGCAGGAGACCTGGCAATGCACGAACATGGAGAAGCCCTGCCTGTATCATGTACCTATTGCACGTCAGGCGCTTCCGTGAGCAGCCCTGACTCTACCCAGCTGGCTCCTTTGGGAGGCAGGTATGAACACACCCACTCACAGCAAGCTGCTTGCCCAAGATTACCACTGGATCTCAGAGACAGTGGATCTGGACTCACGTTCGGATCCGCCCGGCTTCAAACCCGTGCTCTCCAGCACCATAGCCTATGGTATGTGTCCTGGAGTCACGCAGACCTGGGCTGGAGGCTGACTATTTCACTCACAAACTGGAGAACCCAGAGACACTCAATTTTCACATCTGTAAAGTGAGATGATCTTTCTATACGCCATTTACAGCTGTGGTGAGAACAAAAGAAGAATGCATGTGAAGTGGTCAGCAGAGTGTAGTGCCTGTGTAGCATTCTAAAGATGTTAGTTATTATTACTCATTTTTATTGTTATTACTATTGTTATGTTTCCTCCTAGGAGCCATGCATCCCCACAGCCTCATACTCCTCGACAGTCAGGTCTAGAGCTGCCCATTCCAGCCTCCTCTGACTTTAAGCCCAGCTTCTTCTCCTGATCCAGCTTGAGGTGACTTGGCATCTCCTGAGTTCCTATAATGCTACCTGCCCTAGTCTCTTGGCAGTGATACACGCTGCCCTCTCTCTTGAATTGTATTATTGAACTAGTATTTTTATTTTATGGCTGTTTAATTTCCCCCGTGTTTATGGCCTATTCTCCCCCAACTAAATTGTGAGGATCTCTGAACAGCAAAGGTCTCACATTTCTTTGAGTTTCTCAGTGCACCTGGTTTGAAGCCATGCCAGTATTGCTGCTCAAAAAAGTCTGAGAAGTCTATCTTAGTAAATAGCAATTTAATAAAGAGTATCAAATCTCGTGTTAGATACCCTTAAAGAAATTGGGTGGAGTTTTTTTTTTTTTTTTTTTTTTAATTATTTATTTATTTATGGCTGTGTTGGGTCTTCGTTTCTGTGCGAGGGCTTTCTCCAGTTGTGGCAAGCGGGGGCCACTCTTCATCGCGGTACGCGGGCCTCTCACTATTGCGGCCTCTCTTGTTGTGGAGCACAGGCTCCAGACGCGCAGGCTCAGTAGTTGTGGCTCACGGGCCTAGTTGCTCCGCGGCATGTGGGATCTTCCCAGACCAGGGCACGAACCTGTGTCCCCTGCATTGGCAGGCAGATTCTCAACCACTGCGCCACCAGGGAAGCCCCTGGAGTTTGTTTTTATTTCCCACATCACAGGTCTGGTCTGTAGTCCATACTCTGGCCACTGCTGCCCCTAATGACATCTAAATGTGTCTGTATTTGGTAGTGGGATTCTCTTTTGAAATAATTAGATGTTTTTAAAAAACAAAACAGAAAACCTAGGTAAATGAAAGAGCTCAAAAAATGGATTCAGCCAAACTAAACTGTATTTGTTTTTCAAGGTTCTGTTCTCTCCACCATGGATTTGGCTTTGTAGCCAAACAAATAGTTGACATTTATGTATCTTTATGCAGCACAAAGTCATGCTGAATGTGTTTACAGTTAGGGTTCTGTCAGACATGCTTTACAGAAACGCAACACAAACCAGTTTGAGAAAAAAAGGATGTTAGGGATGAATCCAAAAAACAGAACAGCTTTCAGAGATCTTAAAAACTAGAATCTGAACCATCTTCCTCTTCCTGCCTCCCTACTTCTTATTCCACCCTCCCTGGTGATAGATTTATTCTGTCTTCTTTCAGCTCCGAGATTATATTTTTAATGCTCCACAGTCAAATGAGGAAGAAGTTTTCTCCAGCAGAAAACTACCAGGAAGAATTCTCATAGAAACAGGAATAAGGATATTATAATTAGCATAGTCTGGGTCTCATGTCCCCCCTGACTCCCACCCTTTCTATAGTCAGAATGGCCACTCTTCAGCAATCTTCAGACAGCTAGCATGAAAGGTTAAACACCTGAATATTGCCAGATTGTTTTGTCTTGTGCTCACTCATCATGCTAATATTTAACAAGCATTTGTTGAGCACCAAAGAGCGAATGAACAGGGGAGACGGTTACTACCCTTATGTAGCTAGTATTCAAGTGGGGAAGAGTGGGGATTAAATAATTGCTAACAACAGGTGAGGTAAGCACTATGGAAGGAAAAGTTTGGGTGGTCCAGGAGCCCCAACCCCAGGGAAGAGATGGATTCCAGGACCAGGATGAAGTGAAGTGAGTTATAGTTGGCCTGGTGAAGAGGAAGGGCGAGAACATTTGGCACCTGTGAGAATGCCTCGAGGAGAAAAAGCAAGCCTAGTTTGAGAAGCTTAAAGCAAAAGGCTCAGGATGGCTGACCCCTGGGAGGCTTGCCCTCTTCCTCCAGGACCCCTCACACAGGGTCTTTACTAGAATCCTTGAGAGCTGTGCTCAGTCCAGCTCCTTGGTCAACCTTTCTAGGTGTGTGTGTGTGCTGAACCCCTGAGTTTAGAAGGTGGAAAACCTTGCTTCCTACCATTCTCATCACAAAAGGCAACTCACTGTTCACTTGAATGTGCGTTGGGCAGTGGAGGTCTCTGAAGCCCACTTAGACAGCTGAGTTTGGAGAATGTGGAGGCCAAGTTGTTCTTTTCCACATCACCTTTTCATTTGTTCATGGAGCCTCTCTGTCCCAGCTGAAAATCACCTCATCCTTGTCTTAACCACATATTACCCTATTTATATCTCTCTTGTGATAAGCACTTTCTACCTAATGTTACATCTATGTGTGTTCCCATCTTCTCTCTACAACTGCTCCCTGAGAACAGGATCAAGTTGGTTACCTATGTGTCCTCCGTGTCTGTCTCTACAGGGCGTTTCCCAGAGTAGGTGCTCACAATGAAATTAATGCTTATATGGTAAAAATTGTATTCCAGGTACTATTCTTTTTAATCCTCACAGCAATTCTATCAGGTAAGCAATTTATCAACATTTTTCAAATGAGGAAACTGAGGCACAGAAAGATTAAGTAATGAGTGAAATGTCACAGAGCTTATAAATGCTGGAGTCGAAACTTGAACCCAAGAAATCTGGTACCAGAGTCCAAGACCTTATCTATTATGCTAAACTGTCTATTGAGTGCTAAATGAATTCATGAATGGATGGATGAATGGATGGATGAGTAAGAACAAAACTGGAGGCACAGAACCCTGGAAATGGAGCATTCAGGAAGAACTATCAGTAGAAATACACAGGACTGAGCATATCTTAAAAACCGCAGAGGTAAAGCTGGTCAGTTAACCACGGTTGTTGTAACGCCCAGTGGAAAGCTTGGAAGTACTTTCCCCGGGGTGCATATCAGCTCCTCAAATCTACATACAGACCTTACCAAACTGTAAACATGGGGTTTGCAATGGTTTAGAGTAATCTTGAATTCTACTAAACTCCAAATAATTTTGTAATTCCCCTTTCTGCTTATTTCCCCAGATTCCTCAAATCATTCTTCAGCACTCACCTTTGCCATGTAAGTATCACAAAATAATCATAAGTATTTGAAAGATGCCTTAGAGGGGAACTTATTTGCCTAGGAAGTTAGAGGTCTAGTTTAGGGGTCTTTTCCATTTTGTTGAAAATAAATGATGTTTCTGAAGAGTTTGTTGTATAACATTCCAATATCTATTTAATAATTATTCAGCTGGGAAGGATGAGCTGGGAGGATGATGGTTACATAGAACTGATGGATATTTTATTTGAGGTGTAATATAGAATCATCCCAGCCATGGATCTTTGCTCCAGAGTCCCTCTAAAATCTCAGATATCTGTGGATATTGCCTCTGAAGTTTCTCTAGCTCTAAATCACTCTGAGTATTCTAGTTTCCAACCTCTGCCATGGAGGGCATAGGTAGATGTCCACAGTGCTTATAGACACTGTCTGTCAGCCATTGCTGGGAATGGCCTTACTTCCCCTAACTATCAAGCTCCACTTATCAAGCTGTAAGGGCCAGATTATTTATCAAATCAATTCCCATGTTTTGTACGTGAGTCCCAGGTCTGTATCACCAAGTCTGTACACCTATCCCTGACAGAGTGGCAAAAGAATTTATGATGTTTCTGACTAGGGAGAATGAGAGGAAACAAGGAATTTTAACTAAAACTATCTAAGCACTTCTGTTGGAAGCTGCTGACTCTTAAACAACTGGTGAAATAATTTAGGAAGTCAACCCTAAGAAAACGCATCTTGGAATAAAGCAGGAGTAGGAGCGGGAGGGAGGCTGCCAGGTCTACTGCTAGCAACACAATTCCATAGTCTGCATTTTATTACTAGACCCTGGGGGGGTTCTAGTTAAACTCACTAGAGCTAAAGGATTACAGACATTCCTATCTAATTTATGGCTCTGCAAACTGCACTAATTTGATTGAAAAAACACATATTGTTGAGATAATTTTCATGTTTTACCGTTAAACATGCATTATAAACTTATAGACCATTGGCTTTTTGTTGGGGGGGGCTTTATTTATTTATTTATTTTTGGCTGTGTTGGGTCTTTGTTGCTGCACACGGGCTTTCTCTAGTTGCGGTGAGTGGGGCTATTCTTCGCAGCGGTGCACGGGCTTCTCATTGTGGTGGCTTCTCTTGTTGCGGAGCATGAGCTCCAGGTGCGTGAGCTTCAGCAGTTGTGGCTCGCGGGCTCTAGAGCGCAGGCTCAGCAGCTGTGGCTCACGGGCCCAGCTGCTCCACGCCTGTGGAATCTTCCCAGACCAGGGATTGAACCCATGTCTCCTGCATTGGCAGGCAGATTCTTAACCATTGCGCCACCAGGGAAGCCCAGACCATTGGCTTTTATTATTTACTTCTTTATTCATTTATTTGTTTACTTTTAAGTGCCTTCCCATGTATATTATCCATTTTGCTATTGGAGAATGAATCTTTCTCTTATTTATTTGTAAATACTTTTTATGATTATTGTTTATTAACTACATACCTACTATGCATATAGTTTCCTGTGCCCCAAAATACCAGTCACATAGTTCATGTTTGATGAATGTTTACTAGCTAAAGAAAAACAAACAAAAAAACAAACTAAAGTTTATGTTTCGGGGAGTATGGCAGAGACTGCTAGTTGTCAATACAGCAGTCTAAGCATAATGTAGCATGTCTTAGTTTGCTGCAGAAACAAGTGACTTCCAAAGCTCTGTGGCTTGTAATAAAAATGATTAATTCCTTAGTCACATACATATGGGCTCTGGTGTGCACTGGCTCTGTACCATGTCTTCATTTCAGGACCCACACTGAAAGAGCAATCCCTATAGAGACCAGACACCTCATGTGTTAGGGAAAGCACCTTATAGCATCTGCTTTAGAGTGTTACAGCATCTGCTCAAACAAAACATATGTCAGGTCAGCTGTAATGGTGCAGGGAAAAACTCTGTAGGGATGAGTCCAGTAGAGAGGAACAGTAAGTATTTAGAACAAATAAATACATTCTCCCTTTTTTTCTGCAGTAAATAGATCTCTGAGTTTTATCTGGGCACAAAACTTCCCTGCCAAAGACATGTGTCAACCACACTTGCAGTTAAGTGTGGCCATGCATTTCAGTTCCTCCAATGGAAGCCTAGTAAAAATGTACCTTTCAAGGTAAGGAGTTCTCCCTCCACTCTCTTTCTGCCTTCCTTATAACTAGAATACGATTCATTTTGATGAATGAATGAATGAATTTAATTAGTTTTGCTTTTATGGATGTTGCTTTTCGTGTCTTTGCCTAACCTAAGGTCACAAAGATATTTTCCCTATGTTTTACAGCAAAAGTTTTATACTTTTAAATCATATTCAAGATACATAGTTATTTAATTTTTTATGTATGCTTTGAGGTAAGGATCTAAATTCATTCTTTTGCCTATGAATATCCAATTGTCCCAACATCATTTGATAAAAAGACTACTCTTTACTCATTTCATTGCTATAGAACCCTTGTCAAAAATCAACTGACTATAAATGTAAGAGTTTATTTATGGACCCTTAATTCTGTTCTATTGGTGGGTATCTGTTCCATTGGTATAATTGTATATCTTTATGCCAGTACCACTCTGTCTTAATTGCAGTGACACTATAGTAAGTGTTACAGTTTGGAATTATAGGTTCTGCCGCTTTGATCTTCTTTTGCAAAATTGTTTTGGCTATTCTGATTCCTTTACTTGTCAATGTCTGTAGAAATCCTGTTGAAATTTTGATAAGGATTACATTGAATCTATAAACCAAGTGGAAGACTGTCATCTTAATAATATAGAAGTTTACAGTATGGAATTTTGATTTCTGAATTTCAATAATTTTGATTTTTAAATTTCTCTCAGCAATGTGTTATAGTTGTAAGCGTACAAATCTTGTTCTTCTTTTGTTAAATTAATTCCTAAGTAGTTCTATCTTTTTTATTCTCCTGTGAGTAGAATTGGTCTTTTAATTTATTTTTGAATTGTCCATTACTAGTATATAGAAATACAACTGATTTTTATATATTGATCTTGCCTATAGTGACCATAGATATAGTGATTAATATATACTGTGTTGCTTACTATTTTCCTATTTGTTACTCTTTTTTTTAAACTTTCACTCTTTTTCTGACTTCTCTGGTTTTATTTGAACTTTTTAAAAGTTATTCTAATTTTTCTATTCTCTTAGCATATCGATTAATTTTTTTAAAAAATTAAATCTTAAATTGCTCTAGAGTTTTCAATATACATTTACAATAATATAAGTCCACTTCCTAATAACACTGTCCACTTTGTAGTGTGGGTATAATTGAGTATTCCTACTTATAATTGGTCTACTTATAATTGAGTATCCTACTGTTTCTTTGCATCCCTTATAATATTGCTGTCATTTATTTAACTTATATGTATGCCATAATCACTCTAGATTGTTGCTATTATTAATTTAAGCAAGCATTTATTAGACTAATAAGAATAAGTTAAGTAGAAGATTTTATTTTGCCTTTATTTTTCTAGAATTCTCTTTGTGAAGATCCAAATTTCTGACCTATATCATTTTCCTTTCCTCTGAAGAACTTTTAATCATGCCTGAAAGGCAGGTCTACAGTTTAAATTCTTTCAACAGTTTAACTATTTCACTGCATGCTTTTCTTGCTAGCATGGTTTCTAAACAAAAAGTTCAATGAAACGTTTAAACTTCTTTCTCCAAGGGTAAGTATGCCCACCCTTATCTCTGGCTTCTTTGAAGATTTCTCCTTGTTTGTGGTTTGTGCAATTTGAATATTGTATGTGTAAGTGTACTTTATTTATTTATTTTTTTGGTATTTATCCAGCTTGATATTCTCTGAGTTTCCTGCATCTATGGTTTGATATCTATCATTAATTTTGGAAAATTCTCAGCCATTATAACTTCTCAATTCTTTTCTTCTCCTTCTGGTATTCCCATTACACAGATGTTACATATTTTTAATTGTCCCCTAGTTCTTGGATTTTGCCTCTTTTAAAAAAAATTTTTTCTTGTTGATTATCAGTTTGGGAAGTTTCTATTGATATATCTTCAAGCTCACTGATTCTTTCCTAGGTCATGTCTAGTCTACTTATGAACTTATTAAAGGCATTGTTCATTTTTTTAGTGTTTTTGATTTCTAGCATTTCCTTTTGACACTTTCTTAGAGTACCCAGTTGTCTTTTTTACATCGCTCATCTGTTCTTGAATGTCACTTTTTCATCACTTTTTTCCTTAGAGTCCTTAACGTATGAATCATAGGTGTTTTAAGTTCTCCTTCTGATAACTTCAAAATCTCTGCCATATCTGTGTCTGGTTCTGATACTTGATCTAACTCTTCAAATTGTGTTTTTTGTCTTTTAGTGTGCCTTGTAAATTTTTGTTGATTACTGGATGCAAATTATTGGGTAAAAGGAACTGAGGGAGATAGGCCTGCATTTATGAGGTCTTATGTTTTAGAGGCTAGAAGTTAGACTGTGTTAACAGTTTACTGTAGCTATAGCTGTCAGAGGCTAAGCTTTTCTATGGTGTCCTTGTTTTTTTCTTTTTTTTTTTTTTTCCTTTTTATGTCTTTGGGATTTCCTGGGAACTTTTTTAAATACGTTCTGAGACTTGTACTTCTTTTATTTACAATACCTGTTACTATACTGGAACCCTACTGATATGGTAGTAAATGTGGGGAAGGGGAAATTTTCTATAGTCCTGTGATTAGGTCTCAGTCTTTTAGTGAGCCTGTGGGCCTATTGTGATCTTCACAGTGTTTCTCAGTCTCTCTCCTCCTTCAGTGACACAGGGAAGCTGGAGAGGAATGCAGTTGGGTGTTTCTAGTTCCCCATGTGGAATGCTAGAGTTGGCTTAAGTTAGGTATTTCCCTTTCCTTTGGTTGGTTAGGCTCTTGTAAAGCACAAGGTGGTTAGGCTCTGATGAAACAATTTCCCTTGAAGGCAGGCTTTTGATAAAGAAAACAGTATGCTCTGGGCTTATTTCAAAATGGTTACTTGTCTCTTGCTTCTGAAGGAAGCAGCGGGGGAATTTTTCTCAATTCTTCACCCTAACAGCCTGGTGGGGCACCTGGAGGTAAAACTCATGAACGTGTGGTGATTCCCCTAAGACTGGAGCACCTGGAGTTTTTAACTCTCAAGATTATATACTGAGCCTCTAAAAATGCATTAATAACGGCGTAAATCCTCCCACCATGGTACTCACTCCAGAGGTAAATGTCTGTTCCATGGCTGCTCTGGTAAGCCATGATTGTCTGTTTCCACTGATCTCTCCAATTTGGGTGCAGCAGTTTGAGCAAAGTTCATCCAGGAGGGCCCTGGACAATCTGAGAGCTCTCAGAATGTATGGAAATTGGACTTCTAGGTTCAGAGTCTAACCGTTCAGCTAAAGCACGTTCATTAAGTGGGGTATTTCATTAAGTGAAGACTCAGTACTGTGGGGATAGTAGTGAGGTAGCACATGTCTGGTACAAGATACAAAGATGTTGCTAATGTTGCCATGGCCACTGTTTGCTCACCAGCCAGTGCTCTGCTGCTGCATAAAGATCATGAAAAGAGGATTGAATCTGATTTAATTTCCCAGCTTAAGACATCTGTAAGCATTATAGAAACACTGAGCACATAATGGGGGTGGGGTTGGGGGTGTTATACTTGGATATATTGAACTTCTGGACTTCTTACTATTAGGGTCATGTGGTTACTTGATTACTTGGTGAATGGTCCGGAACATTCTATTTTTAATCCAGAACTTGGTAGAGGGATATTCCACTTAAATAAATATGTTGTAATGAATTGAATTTTTAAAAATTCACCTCAAGTCAAATTACACAGCTCTGTTTTCGACAGATGAGGAGCAGGCATATACTACAACAAATGAGACACAAGATGTAGGTAGAAACCATACCTTGTTTTCACTTGAGGCAAGGCATGTTGAGGGCAATGCTGGCTTGGTTGTAGGACAATAATCCCTTGGGTCAAGAGACGCCATTTGGGTGAAGTTTTAGAACACCAGATGGCATGAGTAAGTGTGCAAAGTTGAAACATCTGCAGATTTTTCTACACGGAATGAAAAGCAAATAAAATTTTAAAAAGCAATGAATCTCATAAAGTTTATGGATTGGCTTTGAAAGGGGACAGGCAAGATATATGGAGACAGTGGAGAAGTTAAAAATGAGTACTTCAAAGAGATCAACAAGTGTTTTCTGGAAACTTCTTTTCCTCTTTTTATTTAAGAGGTTCTTTTTTTTCTGTTTCAAAAGTAATTATAGAAAATTCTGAAAACACAGAAAGAAATAAGACAATATAAATCCCACTCAATCTTAAGACAGTTCCCATTTCAGTGTATATTACTACATCCTTCCAGCAATTTTTTTTCCTTATAATGGGACATAAGCCAGGGGTATCAGGCAAGAGCTCATTGTGTATTTAAGTATTTGAACCAAGACCTGAATGGCATTTTAGTGTTAGCACACTGGAGATAGTACCAGCAAAGGGAATGTGAGTTTGTAAGAGCTTTGATTGAGGGTTCATCTGGGGCTTTGTTGCCTCTGAGGGCATCTTCAATTTAGTCAGGCACTTGAAATTTGGGAATAAAGAGAGCTCTTAGGTAAAACAAGAAATTCCCTCATCTGGCATTTTTTGGAAAGTATGTTCCGTGAACAACCAATGCTAAAGATGTTAATTAGTGTTCACTGGAAAACACAAGTGCCATGGTCAAGAAAGTTGAGAATTCAAGTGGGTTGAATGAAACCAAACAGATTTCTCTACTGCAGAATTTCTCATATTGTTTAATATGCTAGTATGCAGTACTAATCTCTGAGACAAGAAGTAGAGTATGTCGTGTTTCTCAAATACTGACCGAGAAGGTGACCGTAGAAGGAGATAGTATCCAGAGTACCCACTTCGGGAAATTCTACCCTATATCCATGTGGAATGATGCTTTGCTCCTGTTTCTAGAGGCATGGGGGGGAGAGGTCAAACAGGCTGCAAAGGACAGTCATGAGACGGTGTAGCAGAGCTACCAAGATGACTTTGCTGGGCATGGAGCAGGGCACCAGGGGCTCTCCATCAGGTGCTCAAGAATTATTAAGAGGCTCAGCTGGGAAAGCAGTCTAGTGGCTATTGCCCTGGAGGGAGTTAGAGAAAGAAGGCAGTGAACCAGGCATGAGTCAAAGAGGACCACAGAACTAAGGCAAAGCAGACTGACCCAACCCAGCTCTGCTTCTGCCCTTTGCCAGGAGAAAACAAAGCCAATAGGTTAATCAGAACCTCTGGGAAGCTAAATTGCTCCTGGGTTATCTCATTGGGATTAGAAGCTGCTTTTTTGCAGTTGAATTTATTCCCAGCAGAGGTTTCTTTCTTGGTTTTAAAGAAAACATGTCTTTGGAAAATTACCTTCTAAATTGGACTTTGATGATCCAATTCACTATCCTACAGAGGACTGTGTTGTTTTTAACTTCTACTTACACTCACACTATAATGCTCACGTGGGAAATAAGGCAAATTATGCAGTTTAGAGAGCGGTTAAATAAATGAAGTCAAGAGTGTAGCAGTAATAAGGCAATGTGTCTTCAAGAGGGTTGTAACTATTATTTCATGAACATATATTATCTGTAAAGATGGTCAACGGGTTTGGAAAATGGGCCCTGTGATTCCTATTCAGAGAAGAAGCTTTAGGTCAGGAGGAAACTTTACTGTGGAGGAATTGGCAGAAGAAGAAACAGTATAGACTTTAGGAGACAGATCTGGGTTTTAATTCCGCTTTTCTTGAATTTCTTTTGCCTTGCACCCAGGCCAGGCCTGGAGTCCAGCCATATGTACACAGCCATAAATAGCTACAAGATCCCAAATCACTTGCCTTATGCTCTACGTTGGCTCCTTAGCAATATGATGGGAGCAGTTTGTTGTTCTCACAAAGCTTCAATTCCTCATCTGAAAAATTGGATTAGTGTTATTTAACTCATAGATTTCAAATGGGGTAAATTTTAAATATACGTCAAGTATCCAGCAAGGTTCTCAAGTATATACTAAATGACAAGAACTCACAGAGCAAGTCATTGGCAGGCCAGGCTAATTTTGCCTTCTTTGCTGTTCAAGTTACAGGTTATCAATGCTGACATTTTCTTTAAAATGACAATAAAAGACCTTGATTATCAGTCACTCATGTTCCAGGGAAAAGCAATTTAATCTGAGATGGCTGTATAACTTCAGAAAAATTATTTAACAGCTGTTATCTGTCATGTATCTTTTGAAATAATTTCATTCCGTCCTAGAACAAAATAGATTTGGACTTAGGAGACCTGAGCAGGAGGCTCAACTTTTTGCACCTATGGACTAAGCCCCTGAATATTTCTGAATCTCTACTTCCTTATGCATAAAATGCCAGTGATATTTGTCCAATCTATTTCACAGTAATGTAGTCAGGAAAAAATTAGATAAAGTGCTTGGAAGTACTAGGCAGGATGTAGCTTTAAGTTGATGGAGAAAGAGAATTCACAGGTCTCTGCTGTGGGAGGCTCCATTAAGATGCAGGGACCTAGGGCTGGAAAGTAAGAGATCACGGTTCTCATTCTAACTGTATCTGTCTATATTATCTTTGACATGTAGTTTTACCTTCTTGTTCTCCATTTTATTATCTGGTAAAAAGTTTGGGGCGTGGAAGGGAAGGAGATTTGAATAGGATTCTAAGATTTCTCACTGCTCCCCATTCTAAGAGTCTGTGAACATCATAAGTTCTCTTTTCTGCCACCATTGTAAAGAAGGAGTCAACATTTATAAGTCTACTTAGATTCACTTGTTTGTGGAGAGATACCTGCCAGGACCATATAGTTTGATAAACTGGCTGTGTTTCTGTAACATTACACCTTTTATATTTTCTTTCAGAGGAAACAAATACACAGGTTGACCTCGTTCAAAAGAACTTTTTGCCTACATTCTTGCTGGTCAGATACCAAGTGCCAAAGAAGCAAGCGATCCTACAAGAATTTCACTTTGGTGCTACTGAGGACAAAGGGGTAATTTAAAAATTTCACCATCACAGGCAGGTTCAACACCTAATTTGAAGCACAGAGACTGATTAATTGGGTTGTCACTTCCAACAGCTCTGAGCTTTGGCCTTTCCATGTGCCAGAAGAAAAAAAAAAAGAAAGCAACATTCCTGTACTTAATTTTCACAAACTTGAGCCAACAGAATGTGACAAAGGCTGGCTATTTCTCAACCATGAGTTCCTTCTCCCTATAATACTTAACCTCACTGGTTCTTTTCAGTTGTCAAATTGAGGTAACATGTAACACTAAAATATGAATGCAAGAAACCACTCCCATACATATGCTCCCAACATAAAACACACACACACTCTTATAGATAGATGCAAAGACATACAAATAAACACTCACAACACCACACACACACAGCTTTGTGGAACAAGAATGTTTTATTCTTTGTCGCTCTTTTTTTGGTTTTTTAAGAGACAGAGTTTTTGCTTCCATTATATGTTTCTATTTGTCTTCTTGTTTCATAATTAACTCTTAATAGTAATATTTATGATGACGGTAATGACAACTGGCATATAACAAGTGCTAATTATGTGCAAAGTTTTGCATTAATCTCTTTCACACAACACACTGTGTGAGATCAATATCGTTGTTATTGTTTGAACTTTATAGATGAAGAAACCAAAGCATAGGGAGACCAAATCACTTACCCAAGGACACACAGTGTTTGAACTGGTTCTCAAATCAAAACATGTCTGATCCCCAATCCTAAGCTTTTGGCTACTCTTTTCTACTCCTTCTCACGCAAATGCCCAAATTTAAAATCTCAATCCACCAAATTTTTTCTAAAGCTAAAAGACATTGAAGCCTTAATCAAGCAATAACGCTTAAGCACCTGTTGTGAATCTTGAATCGAGCCACTTCCTAGGTATGAAGTAAAGAGTTAATAGAATCCATGCTTAGTCTCAAAGGAGGAAGGAACAGTATATTACAGGTTGAACTGCATGAAATGACTGATTGTTGACTATTTTTAACAACAGAAATGGCAATTTAATGTGGATGTATATATCCAAAGCATTCTATGTTCTGCACCAAACCAGGACATTTCAAACAAGAGCCAGGCAGGAAATGTAAGTACGTGAAGCATTAGACAAAAGGCTTGGGAGGTGTGTAGCCATGAGAAGACCTGGAGAGGATAGTCATTGAGAAAAGGTATCAATATAAAATAAAAATAAAAGGAAAACCTTAAACCAATCTACTGACTGAAAAATACATGTTGTCAGGTTTCCATCTCTCCTGTAGAAAACAAACCTGCTAGCAATTAGAAAAGGAAGAATTAATTGACAACCAGGATTTTCACAAAGCTGCACAGAAATGTAGAAGGGCTTGAGGTAAGCCCTTTAAGAAAGGTAGACTTGAAATAAACAGAATTACAGAATTATGCAGTGCAATCATCACAGAGCATTTAGTGTTTTCAAAGTATCTGGCCCAGTAATATTTTAGTACAATATAAGAAAATATGAATAATCTCAACATGTATATAATCATCTTTCGGGAGAAAGTAACACCACTCGTAATGCAGTCTCATCAGAATAGAGTCTACCCATTATGACAATAAATTAACACATATTCATTGAACACTTTTATGTGCTCAGTGCTGTGCCAGATATTGGAAAGAGGAAAAAAAGAGTACAACCCAGAGTTCTTATGTTCACAAAATCAACAATTTGAAGGTTTTTTTAAAATTAATTAATTTATTTATTTTTGGCTGCATTGGGTGTTCGTTGCTGTGCACGGCCTTTCTCTAGTTGTGGCGAGCAGGGGCTACTCTTCGTTGTGGTGCGCGGCTTCTCATTGCGGTGGCTTCTCTTGTTGTGGAGCACGGGCTCTAGGCGCACGGGCTCAGCAGTGGTGGCTTGCGGGCTCTAGAGCACAGGCTCAGTAGTTGTGGCTCATGGGCTTAGTTGCTCCACTGCCTGTGGGATCTTCCCAGATCAGGGTTCGAATCTATGTCCCCTGCATTGGCAGGCAGATTCCTAACCACTGTGCCACCAGGAAAGACCAACAATTTGATATTTATCCCTGAGTTTTATTTTATATTTTAGCTTGTGGTGATATCAAGGAGAAAAGCCCAAATCCTTCCCGGTGAGGAATTTGCTTCTTCAGCCTTTTGTTAAACTATCGGTCTTTTTTTGTCAAATGGTGTCAGCACTCTATGTCCAAGGCCCTGCCTGCCTAACTGGGCAGAAATGACCGCCCAGCTCCTCCCAGCAGCTCTTCCCCAGGGAAGTTTGAGCCCATCTCAGGGTCATTCCTGGGAGGGGGAGGTGCAGTTCAACCCAAATTAAGGCAATGCTGGGAGTGACAAGTAAATGAACACAGGGCTACTCCGGCTCTGTTCCCCTTTCAGAAAGTAATCAAGTCAAATTATCTATGAGAAGAAGCTCGGCTCATGGTTGAGGGGGTGTGCAAATGAAAACCAGATTCAGACGGAGGCTGACTTGAGAAAGCCCAGGAGCTTTATTTAAGAGAGAGAGAGGGAAAAGAGAGAGAGAGAAAGGAATATGTGTTTTCTCCCATCCCCAGACTCTACTTACTTTTAAATACTTTGCTTCCTCTCTTGTTCCTTTCTCCCCATCTCTGTTTGTTTCATTCTCCAAAGGGAGAGCAGAGTGAGCGCTCTGGCATGAATGTGCCTGGGCTCTGGGTGACCTTCCAGCATGATGGGAATGATAGGAAGGGGTCGGAACTGGTTTTGGCCTGAAGGTGCAGACTGCAGCTTTTGGTCTAGACTGCAGGTCATTGGTGGACCCTATAAAATACACGTGAACCCTTCAGGCCAGACAGTGTTACTCCCTGGGGTATATGTGGCAATATCCGGAGATATTTTTGATTGTCATAGAGTTGAGGGGTTTTGCTACTAGCATCGATTGGATAGAGTCCAGGGAAGCTCCTAAACACACCACAATGAACAATGCAGTCCCCCAGACATAGAATTATTTGGCCCAAAGTGTTAATAGTGTCCAGAGTGAGAAAACTGCTTGACTAGGGACCAAATATTAGTCTAGAAGTAAAGAAATGGGAGACAGAGGACCCTTCCCAGCTGCCCCTGTGGAACCGTGGAGCCCTCTTCTTTACTGTGTGCTTGGCATCTCCTGTGCCCTCATTTGAAACTGGAGGCTGGACCCGCCTTAGAGCTGACCTCTCCGCTGATGATCTCATCCCCGTGGAGATAAAGCTGTAGTGAGGTAACCCCTCACGTGTGGGCTCTCCCACTGAGCTAGTCTTTATTCTTCCATTTACACCTGAGAACAATAGTTCCCTTTCTGAACAGAACCACCTCCAAGAAGTACCACTCTAGCAGATGTTGGGCACCCATCACATCACCTTCTTCTCCCCTCCCCTCCCCATACTTAGATGTGTGTCCAGGTGAAATCAGGAGGACTTTAAAGAGGAAAAGAGGCCCAGATATGGTCGTGTCTATGAAGTGTGTGGATGAAATGGAGAAATCCAATCACTTTTTCTTAAGGCCACATACTACTTGGAAGTGGGTCTCTCAACCCCAGGCATTGATAGATAGCTTGGTGATAATGAACAAATGTTCACACCAGGCAATATGGGATTAGGGAGTTCAGCAGCGGGAAGGACAGCATGGTGTTGGTGTCACTGTAATGTCCCTTGGTGCCTGATTCACTTTATCTCCTGACACAAGTCCCTTCATATGCCCATCTTTCCTGGTCATCAGCCCCTCTAAATTGCTTTTACTGTACCTAATAAAATTCACAGAGTCAATCTCTGCTTCAGACTCTGTGTATTCTGTGAGGGGCTGACCACCATTTCTATTTATAATAGAACGAACACAGTTCAGCTGGGCTGATTGTTTCTAAGTTCCAGAAGGACAGATAGAGGAAACTGCTTATCTCTGGAGCCTACACAGGGTTTGTGACGATGGAGAAGTGAACTCAGAGGGAAGAAGTGATGGTGTGAGCCCAGGTTCTAAGGGAGAGGATTCCACAGAGGGCTGTGGCAACATCAACATATTCCAGTAATCAGATGGTCACTTCTTTTTACCTGATCAGGTGTATCTGGGAATGGACATTCCAACTCTTAGGGATCTCCTTTCCTCACGTTGAGTTGGGAGGCACAGCAGCTCATGCCAGACTTTATTAGCCGTCAATGGGAGCAAGAAAACATAGCTTAACCTTAGAAAAAGATAATATTTAGGTGCTAATTCTTATTTTCTCCCTCCTGTTCTTTTTTTCCTTGGCTAGTACTCTCCCTCTCTCTCTTTTTTTCTCTCTCTCTCTCACACAGACATTACTAAAGCCCTAGTTCAAAGTGATTTTACTTTGCCATGGCAAAAATACCATTTCACACTTCCAAGAGTCTGAAATGCCTGCAAAGAAGCTCAGAGGGTGGCTTGAGTCCTGACAGGCTCAAACAAATTGATTTTTGGATGCAGTGAATGTAACTCAGTCAGAAGCATGTGGATTATATTTCTCTTAAAATCTACACCATTTTTAAATGAAAGGAAGAAGCATTAGATCAAAGGGATACTAAATTTTGTTCAGCCTCAAAAGACTGTGGGCAAGTTCTTCATATCACTTGTTTTCAGTGTTTACTCTGTAGGGAAAAGAGGGTCCACTAGATAATCTTGTGGATTGTCTCTAACTCTGAAAGTCTGTGGCTTTCTGAGCCAGAATTCATCCTTTCAGACATTCTTTCAGCTTTCTTTTATGGTGAGAATGGGGCTCATGATAGGTCCATGATGTCGAGACCTGAGACTCGGTGTGTCCTATTGGACAACTCCCACTGGCCTTTGCGTGCCATAAAAACAAACAAACAAAAAATAAAAACAAATGAAATTCTCCAACATGCAAGCCATTTGGAACTAAACACTTGTTTCATTTTGTTTTCAAGGGGGTGGGGGAGGGCAGCAAGGCTGTTCAAAACAGCCTCTACAAATTCTGATGGAGCATCAGGAAATTGCATTGTTTTAAAGGGCTGAGTTATGCTTCATTGAATGAAAAGCACAAGGAGTTGAGGAATTTACACCACATACCACCCTGCAGCCTTTTGTTCAGTTAGCCTCTGCTGGCTTGCAAGGAATAGTGGCCTGAATGATTGCAAACAGATGCGGGAAAAATAACAGTGTGGTCTGAACAGGGGGGCAGCTAATATATGAAACTACACTTTTATGGGGCCACTCATATGTCCTTAGGAGATGAGAAGATGGCATTCCACTTTGCTACAACCATTTTAAACTGGTGGAGAAGATGCTGCTCTGTCCATACGGACTCTAGGAACAAATAAAACTGCAAAGAAATAGCTGGGATAAGGGAAACGTCAGTTGCAACCCTGGTTAATCAGCTACAATATCAACACTTCCTTAATTTATTGAAGAAATAATTATGGAGTGTCTATATGTATCAGACGGTGTGCTAAATGCTGGGGATGCAACAGGAAATAAAGCAGAAGTGGTCCATGCCCTCAAGGAACTTATAAAGAAGGAATTACAAAACAAACCCTTAAGGGTATAATGTGACAGCTTTTTGCTAGGTGCTTGGTAGATCTGTCTTATTAACCTCCCACCAAGCTGCTGTTTTTTATAGTTGAATAAATAGATGCTCAAAGAGGTGAAAGAGTGGTCAGCTTGTCAGTAGATTCCAAAATCTTTCAGATTCTTTCAGCCTGCCATGCTTTCACCCACAACATGAACTTAACTCCTCTGGGACCTAAGTTTCCTCATCTCAGTAGTGAAGAGATGGAAGATAATCACTTAGAAAGTATCTTCCAAATATAATATTCTATTTGGCCGCTAGCAAATTCCAGGGGCTCTTCTTCCATATTTGAACTTCTTTAAATGTTTGTCCTTTTTTGGATGCTTTGATTTTTTTCTTTCCTAGATCTATTTCTTATTTCTTGGAGTGTTCTTCAATCTCCTTTGCTGGATCATTTTCTCTGGCTCCTTTGAAATGCTGGCATTGCCCAAGATCTCATTTTCGGGTTATTCTTTCCCCTACTGTCTACTTTTCTTTGGTGAGACAATCAGTTCCAATATTCCTAGCCCTCTCCCAGGTGCTGATGTCCCCAAGGATGTAAGTCCAGACACCACCTCTATTCTAAACTCAAGACTGATGTTTTTAACTTCCCCCAGAACATGTCCATGTGTTGGAGCACAAGCACCTCACTCTTTGTGATGGCATGATGGACTGGCACTCAGCATCCATTCTAATCCTCTTCTGGTTTGCTTGTCAGTACTTCAGAGGCTGGGACCCAGATGCAGTATTTTCCTGGGTGTGAATCATCTCCTGTCCCACTCATTAGAAGAACTTGCACAATATTTGGAAGGTGGGAGATAGGTGGGGATAGCTTGCTGTTGTTTCTGATGTCACTGCTGATACATAGGCGATGCTGTGACATTTTGGTTTAGTTCTGTTTGTTTTGTCTTTTCCTGCAGTAGCATTGCAGTTAGTAACTTCATAGATGTTGAAAGGCATTTTGAGAGTGGTGGCATCCTGAAATTTGTATCACAGATCCATTTGATACAAGCTGATACAAGGGATGTTTTAAAATATTTTATTGAAGTAGACTATACTTACAGAAAAGTACACCACAATGCACTTACAACTTGATACATTTCACAGCCTGAGCATATGAACACACATGTAACTGCATCCCTATCCAGAAACAGCATGAAGAAAGCATCCCAGAGCCCCTTCCCCAGTCACCACATCTCTCTCGAAGGGATAGCCACTGTCCTGACTTCTGGTTTTGGACGTTATATAGATGGAATCATATAGTATATATTCTTTTGTGTCTGACTTCACTCAACGTTATATTGGTGATATTCAATTACATAGCTGTGTGTAGTTGAAGATCATTTATTCTAATTGCTGTTCACTTTCCATTGTATGAATATACCATAATTTATAGCTAAGTTCTACTGTTGATGAGCAACTGGTGGTTTCCTTTTTGAAACCAGTATAAATGGTGTTGTCATGAACATGCTAGTACATACCTTTGGTAAACAACTACATGCATTTGTTTTGGGGGTATACAAAGGAGTGGAATTTCTAAAATGCATGTTTAGCTAAAGTATACAGGTACTGTCACACCAGTTTCCAAAATGTAATTGGCTCTACCAATTCACATTCCACTGGGTGAATTCCATGTATATGGATGCAGGCTGTTCCCTATCCTTGTCAACACTTATTATTTTCCATCTTTTTCTATTTCAGCTATTCTGGTGGGTACTAGTGAAATCTCACTGTGATTTTAATTTCTATCTTCTTGGTTACTAAGGTGAGCATCTTTTCATATATTTATTATACATTTGGATATTCTCACTACATAAATGCCTATTCAAATCTGCCTTTTTTTCCCTCAGACTCGTAAGAATTCTTTATATATTCTTGAGATATGTGCTTTATTGAGTAGATGAATACTACTGTGCTTTGACTTTTTCCTCTTGCAGTAGTGGTTTTCGAGAAACAGAAGTTAATTTAATTATAGCAAAATTTATTAGTTTCTTTTAATTTATGGTTAATATTTTTGTGACCTATTTAAGAAATCTTTACCCAATTCATGATATGATATTCTCCTGTGCTTATTTCTAAAACTTTATTGTTATATTTCTTATATTTAGATTTGCTACCTAACTGGATTGGTATTTGTATATATTGATAAGTAGAGATAAAGTTACATGTTTCTTCATTTAGCTGTCTGATTGACCCATCACCATTTATTGGAAAAATCATCCTTTCCTCCTTACTGGTGGCATATTTGTGATACATCAGGAGCTAAGTATGTGAAAGTCTATTTCTACACTTTCTATTCTGTTCTATTAGTCTATCTGTGCACTAATACTATAATGTCTTAGTTATGAGAGCTTCATAATAACCTTAATATCTTACAGTAATTCTCCTAGCTTTATTTTTATGACTCCTGGCCCTTTGCCTTTCCAAATTTTTGCAGATATCAGCTTATCAATTTGCATACACACATACACATATACCTGCTTGGATCTTAATTGGAATGGCATTGAATCTAGAGATACTTTGTGAAGAACTGGCATTTTTCCTTGTATTGAGTCTTCTGACCCATGAGCATCATACATACTCCATTTATTCAGGTCTCATTTATCTCAATAGTGCGTCATTGTTTCCAGTGTAGACACATTGCACATATTTCTTCAAATTTGTTCCTGAGTATTTGATGCTTTTTAGTGCTGATATAAATGGCATCATTTAAAATTTTGTTTCTTATTTGTTTTTTGCTAGTTTACAGAATTGCAATTGGTACTGCACATTGACTTTGTATACAATATTCTTGTTAAATTTATTTATTAATTCTAGTAGTTTTGTATTCATTTCATTTTTTACATATACAATCACATTATCTATAAATAATACCCTACTTCCTTTCCCATAATTATGACTTATTTTTTCTCCATTGCATTGGCTAGAACCTCTGATACAATTTTTAATAGAAGTGGTGTTAGCGTAAATCTGGTCTCATTACTGATTTCAGAGAGAAAAAGTACAATATTTAACCATGAAATTGAAGGATTTTAAAAATATGGATTCTCAACTTAAGTAAGCCCTATTTCTAGCTTGCAAACAGTTTTTTCTCATGGATGGGTGTTAAATTTTGTCGAATAATCTTGCTGTATCTAATCTATCAGCATTATAAAATGATTTTTTCCTTTCAATTTAGAGAATTACATCAATTTATTTTCAAATGTTAAACCTCCTGTATTCCTGAAATAAGCCTCAATTTGTTGGGCTGTATTATCTTCTTTATATATTGTTAAATTTAATTTGCTAATTATTTTAAAGGATTTTTTTCATCTATGTTTAAGAAGAAGCTTGATCTATAATTATCAATTATTATTGTCAAGTTTTGGAATCAAGGTCTTATATAAGAAGTTGGAACATGCTCATTCTTTCTATTCTCTAGAATAGAATTCACCAGTTGAAAGCATCCATTTCTATTTCTTCTTTGTCGGCTTTGGTAAGTTAAAATTTTTTAACGAATTTGTCCATTTCATCCAAATTGTTGAATATACTGGCATATGTGTTTATTATATCCCCTGATTATTTTTAATGCTTATAAGATCTATAGTTCTATACATTTTTCATCCCCAATTTTATAATTCGGGTACCTCCACCTCCCTTTCATAATCGGTGTTGCATGCTATTAGCTTTTAGGTCTAAGGTTTTTCTTTCTCTTGCTGTCCTTTTAGGTTTTGTTGTCTCATAAATTGAGTTGGGAAGTAATCATTCTTGATAACTCTGTAAAGTTTGTATACAGTGAAAATTGTTTTTTCTTTGACTATTTGGTAAAACTGGTTCACAAAATCAGTTAAGTACGTAGATTTTCTTGTGGGAAGGTATAAAGTTACATACGGATTCATTACTTGAATAGAAACAAAACAATTCAGATTTTAAATTATTGTGTTGTTAATTTTTATTTTCCTAGGGATATAGTACATCCTATAAATTTCTGAACTTGTTGGCACAAGGCTGTTAATAATATCATCTTGTTATATTGTCGATGTCTACACTGACTCTTTTTCATTTCTAATGATGATTATTTGTGCCTTTTATTTTTGTCTTGCTCAATCTCACCACATATTTGGTTTAAAATTTGTAATTGTTTCATATATCAAATTTCAGGTTTGTTGATCAATTTGTTTTCTATTTCATTAATTTATGCTTTTCCTCTTATTTTTCTCCTTGCATATGAACTGAACTTTTTAATATTTAGTAAGTTTGTTTTACCTTAAAGTGTATTTCGTCTCATGTTAATATAATTAAACCACCTTTATCTTGATTGAAATCTGCCTAGAATATTTGGGCTGTATTTTTATTTTTAACCTTTTTGTATCCTTATGTTTTAGATGTATATATTATAAATAAATAGCTAGAGTTTTAGAATTCAAATGTGATAATATTTGTCTTTTCCCTGAAGCACTTTATCATTTATGTTAATTATAGGTACTTACAGATTAGCATATTTATATACAACCAATTATTATGTGCCTTCTATTCATCCCACCTTTCTGTGTTTCTTTCCTTTCATTTTTTTGTCCTCTTTTTATTAATTATGTACTTTTTCCTGATTCTATTCTTACCTATACTAGTTCAGAAAATATGAATGTTGTTATTTTTGTTTAATAGTCACTCTAGTAATTACAACAAGCACACATAACTAATCCAAGTCAGAATTAATAGCAGCCTCACCGTCCTCCAGAAGGATGTTTGGTTTCCTTTATTTTTAAACAACTTTACTGAGATACAATTCATGTACCATATGACTAACTATTTAAAGTGAAAAGTTCAATGTTCAGTATTATATTCACAGGGTTGTGCAACCATCACCACAATCTAATTTTTGGGACGTTTTCCTCCCCCTAAAAGAAACCACTTACTCATTAGCAATTATTTCTCACCTCCTAACACCTTCCCTCACCCCAGACAACCATTAATCTACTATCTGTTGGTATAGATTTGCCTATTTTAGATATTAAATGGAATCATACAATATGTGGTCTTTTGTGTCTTACTTCTTTCATTTAGAATAAAGTTTTCAAGATTCATTGGTATTGTAGAATGTATCAGAACTTCATTCATTTTTATGACTGAATAATATTCTGTTAGAGACATGTCACACTTTACTTATCCATCTGTTGGTTGATGGACATTTGTGTTGTTTCTGTTCTTTAACTATTAAGAATGTTGTTGCAAAACACATGAAAGGATGTTCAATATCACTAATCATTAGAGAAATGCTAATCAAAACTACAATGAGGTATCACCTCACACCAGTCAGAATGACCATCATCAAAAAATCTATGAACAATGCTGGAGAGGGTGTGCAGAAAAGGGAGCCCTCTTGCACTGTTGGTGGGAATGTAAATTGATACAGCCACTATGGAGAACAGTATGGAGGTTCCTTCAAAAACTAAGAATAGAACTATCATATGTCCCAGCAATCCCCCTACTAGGCATATACCCTGAGAAAACCATAATTCAGAGAGAGTCATGTACCACAATGTTCATTGCAGCTCTATTTACAATAGCCAGGACATGGAAGCAACCTAAGTGTCCATTGACAAATGAATGGATAAAGAAGATGTGGCACATATGTACAATGGAATATTACTCAGCCATAAAATGAAACGAAATTGAGTTATTTGTAGTGAGGTGGGTGGACCTAGAGACTGTCATACAGAGTTAACTAAGTCAGAGAGAGAAAAACAAATACCGTATGCTAACACATATATATGGAATCTAAAAAAAAAAAGGTTCTGAAGAACCTAGGGGCAGGACAGGAATAAAGATGCATACGTAGAGAATGGACTTGAGGACATGGGGAGGAGGAAGGATAAGCTGGGACGAAGTGAGAGTGGCATGGACATATATACACTACCAAATGTAAAATAGATAGCTAGTGGGAAGCAGCCACATAGCACAGGGAAATCAGCTCGGTGCTTTGTGTTCACCTAGAGGGGTGGAATAGGGAGGGTGGGAGGGAGACCCGAGAGGGAGGGGGTATGGTGTTGTATGTTTATCTGATTCACTTTGTTATACAGCAGAAACTAACACATCATTGTAAAGCAATTATATTCCAATAAAGATGTTAAAAAAAGAAAAGAACATTATAAACATTCATGTATAGGTTTTTGTGTGAACATATGTTTTCATTTCTTTGGGGGATATGACTAGGAGTGGAATTGCTGTGGCATATGGTAACTCTATGCTAGTATTTTGAGGAAATGCTAAACTGTTTTCCAAAAAGACTGCATTATATTACATCCTCCCAGCAGTGTATGAGCATTTAAATTTTTCCAAATCTTCATCAACACATGTTATTATCTTTTTTTTGGTGGTGGGGGGGTGGGAGTTTATTAATTAATTAATTTATTTTTGCTGTGTTGGGTCTTCATTTCTGTGTGAGGGCTTTCTCTAGTTGTGGCAAGCAGGGGCCACTCTTCATCACGGTGCACGGGCTTCTCATTATTGCGGCCTCTCCTGTTGCAGAGCACAGGCTCCAGACACGCAGGTTCAGTAGTTGTGGCTCACGGGCCCAGTTGCTCTGCGGCATGTGGGATCCTCCCAGACCAGGCCTCAAACCTTTGTCCCCTGCATTAGCAGGCAGATTCTCAACCACTGTGCCATCAGGGAAGCCCCCTATCTGTCTTTTTGATGATAGCCATCCAAGTGGGTGTAAAGTCGTATCTCATTAAGGTCTTGTCTTACATTTCCTTAATGGCTAATGATGTTGAACATCTCGTCATGTGTTTATTGCCTATTTGTATATTTACTTTGAAGAAATATCTATTCATATCCTTTATTTATTAATTTTTTATTTGCTGATACCATACTGTCTTGATTACTAGAGCTTTGTATTAAGTTTTGAAATTGGGAAATGTGAATCCTCCAACTGTATTCTTCTTTATCTAACATTATTTAAACTATTCTGAGCCCCTTGCATTTCTTTGTGAGTTTTAGGATCACATTGTTGATTTCTTCAAAAAACCAGCAGGCATTTTAATAAGGATTTTGATAGGAATGGTGGCATTAACCTGAGGTGAGGGTGGAGTTTTGGCCCTCTGAGGTCAAAAGGTCATCCATCAGACACTTGTGCGGGACCAGTTGAATGGTCCGTGGCCTTGACCAGTTTTAACTGGTCAGGACTAACTCTGTGTTCCTGAAAAGCAACTTAAGAGATCCTTACTATAGTGACTCATCAGTCAGAAGTGTTATCAACAGGGGGTGCTCAAAGGAGTCTTTTGATATATTGTCTAAGCTACATGAAGCTTGGAAGGTATGTAATTTGTAAGAACAGTTAAAGCAAGCTTGGTCATTGAAGACAAGTTACAGGATATTATTTATTAAGCAAGTTATAATTTAAGGGATCTGACTGATGATTGCCCTTGGTTTCACCCTCAGCCATCACTGCCTGGAATAGGGCTTCTGCAACATGGGTCTGGGGGAAATGAGAAATGAAGGCAGCCTGACCTTTCTGGGGTGAATATGTTAGCCCCAGACTGTAATCTGCAGGGAGAGAGACCTCCTGTCTTGTGGGTCTCACCTGCCCAGAGTAGAGGGCTCAGGTAAAGCTTCTATAACACAGACATTGGGAGGGAGGAGTAAGAGAGCAGGACATGGTTCAAATGCAACAGACTGGCATCGTTCTTACTGACACTGAGTAGATTTTCTTGAATGAATTTTTTCATTTATTCTATGTCCTTAAGACAATTTCCAGATATTTAAAATTATTTTTAAAATCAAATTCATCAGTTAAATTGTTTTGATGTGGGGAGGGTCTATTGAGCTCTTTATTCTATCATTCCCCAAATCCTGACCCCCTCTTTAGTTCATTTTAAGCTTCATTCACCTTCCCTTGCTTTGTATTCTAATGTCTTGAAATTATATTTTTCAAAACCCACTAAAAAATTTTTTTCTAATCCGTTTGTCTTTATATCATCCATGTATTTATCACCCTTTCTGCTATATATTCATTCTTATATCTCAAACTGTTCCTCTCGGAACACTTCATTCTGCTTAAAGAATATTTTTAGAATTTCCTTTTGTGAAATCTGTTGATGGCAAACTTTCTCAGACTTTATTCACTTGATTTTTCTTGAAAGATATTTCCACTAGGTAGAGATTATAGGACGGTAGTTATTTTCTCTTTCTTATATTGAAAATATTACTTCCTTTTCTGGCTTTCATTGCTGTTGATATGGAATCAACTTTCAACTAACTGTCTCTTCTCTCTGTCTACTTGTTTCTTGTCTTTGGAGTTCTATAGTTTTACTGTGGAGTACCCAGTTTTGCACTTCTTTTCATTTATCCTGATTTGGATTCATCTGGCTTCTTGAATCTATTTCTTTGTGCCCTTCATTGGTTTTAGAAAATTTTTAGCTAACGGATCTTCAAATATTGTCTACAACCTATTTTGGTCTCCCTTCTTATTCTTGGTCTTTGATAAGACCTTCTCATTCAGGTCTCTTTCTACTCCCATTTTTCTGTTTACCTTTACAGGATTTTGGGCAATTTCTTCATCTCTCTCTTTTAGTTTAATTCAACAATTGTGCTTAAACTTTAGTTTAACTTATACTGTTTTAAATTGCAATACTTATGTTTTTATTTCTAAAATTCCAGTAGGCTCCTTTCAATTTTTCATATCCATTTCTATATTTCTTTTTTCTTGCATATATTTTCAAACTTGTAATTTTATTTCTTTAAAATATTAAGCATAGTCTCTCCCTCCCTTCTCCTCCTCTTCCTCCCTCTCTCTCTTTCTCTCTCTCTCCCCCTCCCTCCTTCTCTCCATCCCTTGGAGTATGTGTCTGAGGATTTCATTTTATGAAACTTATACCAATCTGTTTCTGCTGTTTTTTTAATTTTTTTGCTAGTCCCACTCAAAAATACTTCACTTACTTGTAAGTTTAGTTATTTTTGACCATGAACTTCTTATTTTCCCTAAAATAGTTTTTAATACAAATTCTTTGGCACATTAAATGTCTCTTGGTTCCTTCAGAGTAGATTTCATTCACTTCTGTTAAGTACTTGTGGACACTATACAGTCTCAAATCACTAAATGCTGAGTTTGCGATTCTGTATATTACCTGGGTGTGAGCATATGGACTGCAAATCAGCATGAGGCTAGTTTTTCCAAATTCTTAGAGGAATATTTTTCTTCCTTTCACTCATTGCCAAGTTTTGAGATTGCTTTTTTTCCCTTAGCCTTGGGACAGGGATGGTGAGGGGCAGAACATTTCTTGCACACTGCACTCGTGGTTTCAGGCATCCACTGGGGGAAACTACTATACTGTTTGTCTAATTGTCATTTAATTGCAAATGTATCTCTCTCATTCTCTCCTTTAGGCATTTAGATTTTCTGTCTATCACTGTTGATCTGCCAATTCACTAAAATATGCATTGGGGTGGACAACTGTCTTTTTATTTCTTTATACACACCTGGACAATTCCCAGCTAATATCTCTTCAAATAAGGCCTCTCATCCATTCGGTCTATGTTCTCATTCTGGGACATAGTGTAGGTGTGTTAAAGTTCCTTATTTTATTCACTGTGTCTATTTCCCTCTTATATTTTCTCTCCCTGTTTTTCTGTGTTCCATTATGGTCAGTTATCTGGATCTACCTTCTGATTTACTAACTCTCTTTTAAACTTTCTCTTTTTTTAAACTTCCTATTTTGTTTTAGTATAAATTTATTATAAATTATATTTGTTATAGGAATAGAATATTAATATAAACAAAAATTTAACATAAATATAAAAGTTCTATTGGTTCTTTTAAAATCTAAGTATGTTATATGTTCTTTTAACTTAATTGTTGTTTTATCGTTTATTTCTTTAAACATTTCATACATTTTATATCCTGTACTAGATAATTCAATATCTTAAGTTCTTAAGTGTTTAAAATGATATTATATTTGTTTCTGCCAACTATTAGTGTCACCTTGTTTCTTTGGATTCCTCATAATTGATGAGTATTAACTCAAATTTGACATTCTAAGAGCTAAATTTCTGAATGGTTTACTGTAGAAACAGTTTTCATTTGACTCACCCAAGAGCTGGGGGGATAGTATCAATCCAGGACTGGTTTAACTTCTTATTGGACAAAGGATTAATGTGGGAGTCCCTATTCTCCACCCATGGTGAGAGAGCTAGAACTTATTTTTCCATTTAGGCATAAACAGTGGCATTTATCTACAGGTCAATTCCTGATTTTGCATTTGCTTATTAGTTTCTGTTGATGTTGTTGGTGGTGGTTGGTTTCTGTTTTCTTTTGTTGCATTTGTATATTTTCCTTACTTGTTTGAGAGTACACATTTTTATTTTAGAAGTCTGTTTATTATAATTTATTTAGGCTCTGCTTTTATTGTTATAGGAAGATCTATCAGAGTTTCTGATCTGTGTATAATAATGGAAACGTCTGTATCTCCCTACACTTGTAGAAAATGGCCAGCTTCCATAATCTTTTCATTTTATAACCTTACTAAATATTATTTGGTGAATATTTATTTTACATAATAATTTCTATCTATATTTTAAAATTTACCTTTGGTGAAGCATTAATCCAAGATAACTGAAGGCAATAAACCCTTAGACATAAAACCACCAATATCTCCTTATTATAGTCTGTATAACTACTATGAGACAAAGATTGACTAAAGTGACCTACTTGTATTTAGTAACTTGAGTTGACACTAGCCAACTTACTATGCTCAAATTCTACCATTTGTACAATACCTGTTAGTAACACTTGAGCTTGAATTAGTTAATGAAAAGCAGTAGAATATGTTATGATTAGAGAGAGTATTGTATATTCTAGTAAACCAGACCAAGGTGAAAATTCTTTCTGACATTTACTAGGTATATTATATTGGGCTTCAGTTTTTCCCATTTGTAAAATGAAGATAATATAAGACCTATCTTGTAAGATTAATGTCAAGATCATGCATTTAAACACATAAAACACGCAGCAAGATACTTGAAATATAGTAAAAATTTTTAGTAGACTTTAACCATGTGTTTATTATCTCTGATTATCAGACAGCTCAGGAATGGGAAACAGTGTAGGTCAGTCTTTAAGGAAATGGAGTTTGGAAAGTTAAGTTCAAAAATCTTCAAGGAAGACTGGTCACCTGCTAGAGAGTCAGGCAACATTTATGAAGGCACCAGCTGTCAAAAGGAAAGGCTAAGTGTGTGAGTGGTGCAGAGAGATTAATTCCACAGTTTCTCTGGGGCTAGTCTAGGAAAACAAAGAGCTTAAGGTCTAAGGTTCCTTGGGAAGTATGTTCATACAAAAACAGTACTCTGATGACTTTCTTCAAGTGATAGAGGTTAGGTTCACATCTGAACAAGTACCTGGTTGATATTGCCTTATACTCATTTCTGCCCTTCCAGTCTTTGAAACATAACCCTGAGGAGGAGTTACTGTAAATTTCCTATTTTAAGATGTAAAGGTAGGTGGCCATAGCCACAGGGGGAAATGGGGACAAAAGAAGAAAGATGAACCGACACAGAAGTACCTTGGTGTGTGTGTGTGTATGTGTGTGTGTGTGTGTGTGTGTGTGTAAAGCTTTAGGGATACTTCTAGATATGATTAACTACAAAGCAAAACATCAATGATTGTAACTAGAGCCAGAATAGTGGCTATTTCTAGGGGAGACGGAGTAGAACAGATTGTAGGACAAGGGAATCGAGTTGTTTTGGTAGAGTTGTTTCTGACGTTTTGTGGCGTTACACTTACGACCATTTGTTAAACAGTATATAAGTGTTTTATTCACATTTCTGTATTATCTTGTGTTTCTAAATTTTAAAAATGAAAAGAATTAAAATGTTAAAAATTTAAAATATTTAATAGCTCTTGTTTTTTTGTAAAAGTATATTACACATAAAGCTAGTTTTTAGTTATTCTCATGTGATTATCATCCTTAGAAGGATTTATGAGGTTCTGATCTCCAGCTGGTTTATCCTTGATAACTGGCATACTTCCATGCTGTTTCCCCTACATTTAGATGCTGGAAGCGATGCCTGGCTTTTACCCATTAGCCAATTGAAAAGATAATATTCACAATCTTTCTTACACCGATCAATAAAGTAATCATCGTGAAAGATTTGTTATTATAAATCCAAAAAGTCCTTATTAGTGAGTCACGTCTATCCTACACCCTCTGCCAACTTGCACTAAAGCCCTGCAGTGGGGAGGCTCAGGCGTTTGAGTTTGCTCCAAAGGGAGCCTGGCCTAACCAGGAATCTGGGAACGATCTATCAACAGAGACAGGAAGCAGCTAGATTCCCTAAGTGCAGCTTCTTTACTAAACGGGTTCAGAGTGTGTCACCTCAAAAAAATCATGCCACTCTGGCATACGGATTATTTTGAACTGAAGGCAGTTGACAAGAAATAGAGTCAAGCTCTCTGCCTTCCCCTATTTGCCTAAATACAAGACATAAATTTGTAAAGGTGTCCCGCCTACCCTCTCTACCAGGAAGGGCAGAAGTTTATCACTGGAGACAACTATAGACCCTTATCTATAACCCAGAGATGGCAGCAGAGAAATCTACAAAAAAACCCTTACAAAGTAGACCTTATCTTCCATGAGTTTCCCTATAAATCTACCTTTCCACAGTTCGCCACCGAAAAGCCTAAACCCTCCTTCCTTTGTCTTGTCACTCCTCTACAAAATTATTATCTTTGTCAAGGTGCTATATAAGCCCCAAGTTTTAATCATCTCTTTACCTATCACTGAGTAAGCCCCTGTGTATGCATGATGCACATGCTAATAAACTTCTGTTTGTTCTTCTCTTCTTAATCTGTCTTTTGTCAGTCTGATTTACAGGGCCCTAGTTAGAGAATCTAGGAGGTTACAGGGAAAAGTCTATTTTTCCTCCCTTACACTACCTACTCCTAACAGATGTCCTTACAATTCCCATTTTGCTCTAGTTTCTGGAGTTGGTGTGTCTTTTTGGTTTACTACAAAGATAGGAGCCTATGGCTGGGGCCCCCTCTTGCCCCCTCTTACCCCTCATTGTCCCTCATGTGGAGTGTTTCTCCTGGCTTTTATTCCTTGGCTCTGCTCTTGGAATCAGTCCTTCCCTCTCTCAGTCTCTCCACTCTTGCTTTTTGAAAGAATTTGCTCCCCAAATTAACAGCCTACTTTTCCCCTCTCTTCTGAATTATTCATTCCATCAGTACACAGACTGTAATAGTTTCCATCTCAAAAACAAAAACAATCCTCCCTTGACTCCTAGTAAACACTACAACCCCATCCTGTCTCATTTCTCTCCCTAATTCACATCAAAAATCTTTGAATGATTTGTCCATGTTTATTCCCATGACTTCCTTAAAATACTGCCGCCCGTTTATCCACCCGAATCAAAATTTCTTCCCACTACGGTATTGAAACCGTTCTTGTGAAGGTCACTAAAGACACCCATCTCACCAAATCCAATGATCAATTCTCTCTCTTCCTCTTCCTCAATTTCTATACAGCATTTGACATGGGACCACTCGTCCTTAAAGAACTCTCTTCATTTGACTTTGGGAACACCTCACTTCCCTGGGTCTTCTCCAAATGGCTCTCCATTCCTTCCCATTTTTCTTTGCTGCCTCCCCTTCTCTTCCTGACTCCTAAGAGCTGGCCTGCTCCAGATCAGTCCCTAGTCTACTGCTCTTTATACGCTTTTTCTCTTTCCCTCGGCAGCCTGACTTCATAAACCATCGCTATGGTGATGTATCCCAGAATGACATTTCTAGCCCTAAACTCTCTCAGGAATTCGGACTTGGAAATTTAATTGCCTCCTTGACATCTCCATTTGGTTTTCAAATTAAGCATATCAAACCAGTCTTACAAAAACAAAACTTTCGTTTTTCCCTCCTAAACTTGCTCTTTGCTCTACTGCTTCCAAATCAAGAAACATTTCCCTCATCCTCCCAATGACTCAGGCCAAAAACTTTCTCTTATTCGCTGAATATAATCCATCAGCAAGTGCTGTCGGCTCTCTCTTCAGAGTGAGTTATGTCTTCAACTGTTTAGCAGCTCTACAGCTGCATCTTAGTCCAGGCTGCTCTGCTATTACCTGGTCTCTCCTCCAGCTGCTGCTGTCTCGCCTGGTTCTATCTGGCCTATCTGACCCTGCTAGTGATTCCCTACAGATCTTTCTACACAGAGCAGACGCAACTATTTTTAAAAATGAATATAATGTATGTTTCTTTCCTTCATAAAATCCTTCAATGGCTTCCCCTTATACTTTAAATGCAAATTCCTCACCGGGGCCTAGAAGACATTATATGGCTTGTCCCTCACCTGTCTCTCCTACTAGTTTTTCCTTTCTTCATTATGTTCTAGCAACACTAGCCTTCTGGATTTTTCTTGGATATGCCATATCTCTGCCCATTTTACAGCCTTTACACTTTTGTTGTGCTCTCTGTCTGGTAGATTCAGCCCTAATCGTTGCATGGCTACACTTCTCTGTAGAGGATTCTTTTCCAGGCTTTCCTCTAGAGTTTTTCCTTGACCTTATTTCACATACAGCTTCCCCTCCACTCCTGATGCTCTGCTTCTCTTTTCCAGTAACCTGGCTTTTACTAACTTTGTACATACTTACTTTGCTTTGTACATTCTTAGTACATGATCAGTATGTATCATTATCTCAAATTATATTATAATCTATTTTCTAATGGACTACTGTCTTCTTTAAAACATAAACTCCAAGAGTATTGTGTAGCATGCAATAAAAATGATACAATTTCTTCTCAAAAGACATTGCAGACTCCTGATAACTCCACAGTGATCAGTTAGATCTCTAAGTTATATTAGACCCAGAGACCTCTTGCTTCAGGGAGAATAGTTTCATTCTCCTTAGTGCTATTCAGATAGACATTGGCCAAGATATTAACCTCTGACTACATCCTTGGACAAGAAAATGGAGTGAAATCAGCTGGGTCTTAACTCTCCCCAGGACAAATGTTTTCCAACCCAATGAAAGGTTTATTTATAGGTCCACTGAAACATCTTTCTTCCCTCTATACTCCTTGGAAAATACTGAAACAAGGTTGGTTTGAAAAGTTGGTGAACTATTTTAATAAGTCATCTTCAGGTTTGGATTTGAAGGTAAATTCATCAAGAGTAAAGGTCAGACCATGTTCCCTGAAGCTACTGGAAACCGGACTCCAGTGCTAACCACTGATAAACAAATGGTTTAAACCAAATAGCTCAGAGGTTAAACTTTGCCATGAAAAATATGCCGCAATATTCTAGACGACTCAAAAAATATAAACATTTTTCTCACTTACTAAATCAAACATTTGGCCCACTAATTTAAAAAACAAAAACAAACAAAAAAACTAAAACCAATTTAAACTAAACTCCTATCTACCTTCCTTTGAATGAAATAGTGATTTTCTTTTAAAGTGTACATATCCTCAAAAAAAATTATAGAAGTTCAGAGGCTACACATAGTACCAGAAAGCAAGTAATATATTTGTGAGGCAAAAATCTTTACCACTTTTGGTGCTCAAACCACACTCTATTAAAACTCATAATTTTCAAATAGAATATATGAACAGGTTTCTCTGTTGAAGTTTGCATAGTGTTAGCCCTGGATTAAATATTAAGGAATCAGGAAGGAAGTAGAATGAAGAGAAGCTAAAAGCCAAAGGCAGTCCACTCTCATAATATGTTGCTGGAAATCGCATTGTATTGAGTTTTATTTTGGGGTAAATGAGGAACTCCCTCTCACATTGATCACTATTTACCTCATTTTAAATAGGAGAATTTCAAATGGACTCTTCTGTGATCTTTTTCTAATAAGAAAGATTTCTGGAGGAAATCTTTGAGGTACACAGTGAGTCTTCTTAAAAGGTAAAAAAGAAACATTTTTAAAAGTTTATTTTTTCTCTACAAAAACTCTGAAACAAATCTATTTCATATTTTTTTGTCCTGTAACACACATCCAGTAACTAAAATACATTTCTGAAATTCGGACAGTTATTTGGGAAATACTGCAAGTATTCACCCAATGTGAAAGTAGGGTGTATTACTGTGCACAAGTATTCCTAGACATTATTATGTTCCTGACACATCAAACACTTAATAATGTTTTATTGCATAAATGAATAAACCCTGTGACACATAAAGTCATCAAGAAATAAAGCATATGTTTCTTTCCAAAAAAAGGCAGGAATAAATCAGTAGTTAGGCCATTTTTATTTCTAGTTATGCCATAAATGTATGTCAAAGTCTTGATCAAACTATATATATCCTTTAAATTTTAAATATCCCTTTTAGAAAAATTTTTACATTCATATAATTATGACTTTAACGTTTTTTTCTAGAATGTCCTTCCTGGCATATATAGAAGACACAAAGATTAAAGGTACAATTCCACCTTCAAGGAGTTCATATCTGGAGAGAGAAAATAACAAGTAAACATAGAATTATAACATAGTGTAGTGGGCACTACATGAGAAGCATGAAAAGATTTCTATGACAGTACATCAGTAAGATGTCTTACCCATCCTGGGGAATCATGGCAGGCTTCTAAGATAAAGTGGGGGTCTAAGTCAAAATTTGAAGGACAAATAGTAGTGGCAAGGAAAAGAATGAGTGAGAGAGGAAAAGATATTCCTAGGAGAGGCACAAATACAGGAGTAAGAGAAATCACAGGGCAGAGAAATGAAAATAGTTCTACAGTGGCTGAAATATTAGTTGGAAATAGAGAAATGGCAAACTCAGAAAGAAGACTTCCACGCTCAGATGGAAAATTGAGAGGTATGAAGGGCACAGTATAAAAGAATGGGAAATAATGAGAACTATGGCAGCTGGAGATTGCAAGCCAGGCTAAAAGCATTTATAGTGAAATGAATAGACAAGGAACTGCATAAACAAAATATCTGCAGGTTGGAGATAAAGTCCGTGGATCAGTAGTGTGTGATTCCATGTTAATGATTTGATTTTAAAAGGCTTTGCATACAATGGTAAATCATTTTAACTTTATCTTCAGACAACGGGAAAACACTGAAGAATTTTAAGTAGGGCAGTGACATAATATTTATAATACAAAATAATGGCAAAACTACACTCTAGGTTATGGAGGGTATGGTAGGTTACTTGAGTACGTACATCTAAATGTCCATGTCCACAGTTCTCATCAAAGTAACCAAAAAGTACATATAAAAATGAAAAGCTCTGACCTTCATTCTGAAAATTAGAAAAAGGAGAATCTTGATCCTAGAAAATTTAAACATTTGCTTGCAACATAATAAATATTGAATTGCAGTGGAAGAGTTGGTTGGTTATTGACTGTCCACTGGGAAAGGAAGACTTTGTCTCAGAATTAAATGTTAAACAGGAATGTTTAACAGGAATGTTGTCAGGAGAGACTGTGGGAGATGAAAAAGGAAAATTTTTACATTCAGTAATTGTAATTGATTCAATGAACAAGAATTTGGATTTTGATTAGAATTGAACACATGACATAAGCATAACTTGAAAAATGCTTGCAAAACTCAGAAAAAAAATAGGAGCAAAAATAATGAGAGACTATATAGTGTATATTTGTTTTTGGATATTTTATATAAAATTAGAATTTCAAAAGAAACAAGCACAGCAGATAAAGAATGAGAAATTCTAAAATAAAAACAAAAACACTTTCCTAATCCAAAGATTTGAGTTTTCATAATAAAGTGGATTACTAAAACCCAGATTTTTAAAAAATAGAAGTGTTAGAGGTTTTATGTGAAATTTTTAATAGTGGCAACATCTTTAAGAATTCAAATAGAAAAAACTATTCTTATAAATGTAAAAAATTCATCTGGTATCACTCTTCTCTGTAACATGTTATTTCAGATACAATGGAGTAATGATACCCATAGGTCTTTGGGTAGAAAGAAGATGGCACAAAAATTCTACATGAATTGAGTGCATAAATGTGGGCAGAGAAAATAATTTTAAGTTGTAATAATTCTGAAAAAGTATTCTGCTCAATTCTGGAACTTTCTAAATCAAAACTACTCAAAGAACTGCTTTTGTTGACTAAGAGATGGATTAAAATAAACTCAATAATGGGGAGGTTGTGCTATTATATTATTCATAATGAGCAATGGTACCAGAAAACAGTAAATGATTGCTGTTAATATGGCTACAATAATGAAATTTGTGTCAAACAAAAGTTTTAAAATAAAATATACATTATAAAGAAATAATAAGAAAGATCTAAAATAAGAGGTGGTAGTTACCAAAATTGAAAAGGTGTGGAAGGGAAGTTGGATGTATTACTGATTTCTTACTTCAAATAAACAGAAGTCAATATATTTTTTACAAATATAATTTTACAAATTGAAACCAGTAAGTTTGAAAATATTTTTAAAATCTTAAAACCAACTTTTAATAGAATTTTAAAAACAATGCACTAAATAACTTTGAAAATGTCAAAGGACAGCAAAAAGCAAAGGAAACACTGTTATAAATGACATGAATATTAAAAGAAGAAAAAAAAAGAAGACATCAGAGAAACCTAAAAAGCAAGGTATCATGCAAGTAACAAAAACAAAAACATAATTTAATTAAAAACTCTTCAAATAGAGGCAAGGCCCACTTGGGAGAAAAGAAAAAAAACAAAATAACAAAAAAAGCCCCACAAACTTGTGTGCTATTTACAAGAGATACAAAATAAATAAAAGCAAAACCTCAAGTCCACCCAGAAAAGAAAGGAAAATAGGTAATATTAATGGCATCCATAATCAAATTCAAAGAAATAAAGTTGTTTAAAAAAGTTATTCTTTATTAAACACTAATATACTTTGAAGATATAGTAGGCTATAGTGGCTATTATCTTTTATGTTTTCAACAAGAGCTAACTTATAAAAAGCAAAAGTAAAGAGAAATAAAAGGATTTGGCTAAATCGTAATTATAACGGAGGGTGTACATTATTCTCATTCTTTGTCACGTCAAGTAGGAAAGTAATAAAATGGGTGGTTTGGGCTTCCCTGATGGCGCAGTGGTTAAGAATCTGTCTGCCAATACAGGGGACATGGGTTTGAGCCATGGTCTGGGAAGATCCCACATGCCACAGAGCAACTAAGCCTGTGCGCCACAACTACTGAGCCTATGCTCTACAGCCCGTGAGCCACACTACTGAACCCCGTGCACCTAGAGCCCGTGCTCCACAACAAGAGAAGCCACCATGATGAGAAGCCCGTGCACCGCAAGGGAGAGTAACCCCGCTTGCCACAACTAGAGAAAGCCCACACATAGCAACGAAGACCCAGCACAGCCAAAAATAAAATAAATAAAAATTTTTTTTTAAAAAGGTGGTTTGAAATATACTCTTAGATATGCTTATTTGGATAATGGGAAGTTGATTTATAAAGAATTTTACTTAGCATTCTTATTTCAGCTTTGTACAGCTCACAGAGGAGCTCAAAACTGAGAGCAGAATATAATAACTATGCAGTCACGTTTGCAGTGTTATACTGAAACATGGTGGTTTAACTTTCCTGTCACAGTATCCATGATTTGTTAGTAATCACGTCACACATCACTCTCTAATAATTTCATATATCAAGTTCCTAAAATATGAGCTTTTCATTTATTTCTTTTCTTTCTGTTTTTATTATTTTATTTTTGTATTAAAGGTTGAATAATATGTTATGGGTATTATACATTATATTTTGTTTACATGATTTTAGGTGTATGGTAAGTGATAGCTACCAATGAAAGGAGAAAAACAGCCATAAGATAGAGTACTTAATTAGATGAAAAGTATCTATTAAAATTGTGTTTTATTTGACTGTTGAGGGAATTATGTCCATTTAATAAGATTTGGTAATCATTTAACAAAAATTAGCATTGATATTGAATGCAGTTTTTCCCCATTGAAATGAATACTATTGACCTGAGATACTTAACCTATTACAGGGCTTTCATGAATTTAATATGTTTGAAAGGCAGAGAAGAAAATATGTGTACCTACAGTAGACATCCATATTTTCCCAAACATTCATAGAGCATTTACAAAATGCTTGCACTTAATTTTAAAAAATCATTATATTCCCCAAAGTAAATAATATTATCTTCTCTGGACACAATAGATTCAAACTAGAAAGAAACATAGAAAAACAAGCCAAAGCAAACTTAGACCTTAGAAAATACTGTCCTTGTGTCTTTGGATCATAATGAAAAACAATTCTAGAAATACATACCAATGAGGAAACAATATATTAAGTGCCTATCAAAACATCTAGAGTGCAGACATAGAAATGTTAAGATAAATCTTCATATTTCTAGATACTTTTATTCTTACTTAAAAAAAGGTGAAAATAGGGCTTCCCTGGTGGCGCAGTGGTTGAGAGTCCGCCTGCCGATGCAGGGGACGTGGGTTCGTGCCCCGGTCACCGGAGGATCCCGCATGCCGCAGAGCAGCTAGGCCCGTGAGCCATGGCCACTGAGCCTGTGCATCCGGAGCCTGTACTCCATAACGGGAGAGACCATAACAGTGAGAGGCCTGCATACCGCAAAAAAAAAAAAAAAAAAAAGTGAAAATAATGAAACTAACCATTTGGATAAAGACATAGAAAAGAACCTCAAATGAGTCGGGAAATAACAGAAGGAAATTTCCTCACTTTGGCAAGAAATAATAAAAAATGGCATAAAGGGTAAATATTTGGGAAAATATAGAAAACATTCTATCTTTATTTTAATATAATGTTACATTCCTACAGAAGATTATTGACAGATTAAATATGAAAACACCACAATATACTGTGAGGTATATAAATATGTAGAAGCAAAATACATGGCAACAAGGTTACCGCGTGTGGGAGACGATTGTAACTAAGATTTTTACACTGTGACATAGTATAATAGTTGAAGGTAGATGTTGCTATGGCAAAGGTGCATAATGTATTCTATTGAGCAATACTAAAATAATACTATATTTTTAGCATATAGCTAAAAATGCTAAAGGGGGTAAATACTAAATCCTCACTGATTCAAAAAGGGGCACAAAAGGAAGAGGATGAAGAAACTGATGGGACAAATAAAATGAATACCAAGATGGTAAGATTAAACTCAATCACATCAATAATTAAAAGAAAATAGACTAAATACACCAATTAAAGAACAAAATTCATCCGACTGGATATCAAAGCAAGATCCAGCTAAATGCTGTTTACAAGATACACGCTTTAAATATAAGTGCAGACAGTTTGAAAACACAAGGATGAGAAAAATGTATAATATATTTTATATAAATATTAATCATAAGAAAGTTCTTATAACTACGGTAGAGTCAGGAAGAGTAAATTTCAAGATGAAGGGCAATACCAAAGATAAAGAGAGACATATGGTCAAGAAGATACAACAATCATATGTACATATGAAGCAAAAATAACTCTTTAGATATAAAAACAAATGAAAAGAATTAAAGGGAAAATTAGAAAAAGACACAATTATATTAGATGATTCTAACACTATTTGGTTAAAAATAGTAGAAAAATAAGTAAAGATATAGAAGATTTGAAAACAAATATTCATCAACCAAATTGTTCATTCAACCCAACTGGCATTACAGAAACAAAGAAACAAAATCAAAATACTTCAAAATGCACACTTCTTGCAAGTGTGCATGCAGTGTTCACCAAGACAGACCATGCACCAGGTCATGACACACACACCAATAAATTTCAAAAGATTGAAATCATTGAATATGTTCTCTAACCACAACATTATTAAAGGTAAAACCAAAAAGATATCTTTTAAAATCCTTAAATCCTTGAAAATTAAGCAGCCTATTGTTGAAACAATCAAGAGGTCAAAAATAAATATTTTTTGAACTGAATTATAATGAAAAGCCAGTATGTCAAAATTTGTGAGATACAGCTAAAACAAGGAAAAGTACAAGAAAATGTATAATTTTAAGTGCCTATGTGATATTCATACCAACTAGTGTGGCAGCTGAATTCAATAAGACTGACGCTATCAAAGGTTACTGAGAAATTGGATACCTTGCATGATGCCGATGGGGGTGGTACATGTCTGGAAAGATGTTTGACAGTTTCTTATAAAATTAACTCTACTACTCAGCTTCCACTTCTGGATATTTATTCAAGAAAGTCCTCTAAAGGACTTTCCTAAGAATATTCATACCAGTCTACTCATAATGACCAAAAACTGATAGCAATCTAAATGTCCATCAAAAAGAGAACAGGTAAAAAAATTTGTGGAATCATCACATAATGTAATACTACTTGACAATAACTAAGAAATGCTATAACCTGGTTGAAGCTAAAAAACATTGTGTAAAGTGATATAAACCAGACAGAAAAGAGGATATACAATATGATTCCACCACACGTAAAACTAACCTATAGTGATAGAAATAAGAAAGTCATTGCCTCTGGATATGTGGGTTGAGGGTGAAAGGTAAGAAAATTGCCTAGACAGGGGCAAAATGAAACTTACTGGGATGATGGAAATGTTCTATATCTCGTTTTGGGTGGTGGTTACACAGGTGTATATAGCTGTCAAATCTCGTCAAACTAAATCCTTAAGAACTAGGTATTTTATTGTATATAAATTATAACCCAATATGATTTTAAAAATATATTAATGGAGATTTTCTATATCATTGTTAAACTTTTTCTGAAAAAAGCCCATTTACTAAATATTTTAGGCTTTGATGGCAATACTGTCTATGTTACTCAACTCTACCATTATTGCAAGAACGTGGCCATCAACAAAGGTAAACAATGGGCATTGCTCTGCACCATTAAACTGTATTTACATGTTAACTAAAATTACTATGGTGATCTTTCTGCAATATATATAAATATCAAATCATTGTGCTTTACACCTGAAAGTAATATATTGTTATATGTCAATTATACCTCAATAAAATTCTTTTAATTTAAAAATTAAAAAAACCTCACACCTATATTTACAAAAGCAGGTGGCAGATTCGTTTTATAGGCCAGAATTCCCACCTTTGTTCTGTATTCTTACTTATTTTTTCTAATTGATCAGTTAATTATTAAAAGAGGTATTAAGGAGAGGTATTAGTGAACTTGTCAAATTCTTCTGGCTGTTCTGTCAAATTTTACTTTATGTATTTTGAGGTTTTTTTTTTTTTTATTACATGAATACATTCTATGTACTTGTAAACATACTGGTGAATTGACACTCCAAAATTTATTGTTGTTGTTAGTGTGTTCTTTATCTGTAGAAGAGTAGATTATTGGCCTTAAGGTCTAAAACTAGTTAAGCCCTGTTTCTAAAAGTAAAACACTACATTTTTAAAGTAAAATATATCTGATATATATTTTTCAATTTTTTTAATTTTAACTTTTCTGTGCCTTTGTATTTTTAGAAGAATTCCTTATAAGCAGCATATAGCTGGATTTGTCTTGAACAAGTTTGAAAAAAATCTTTTAATTGGAAAGTTTAATCTATCTATCATATTATTTTGGTTTCTCTATGTCCCTCATTTTATGTTTATTACTTTCGTTTCTGACTTTGTGTGAATTTATTGAACATTTATAACCCATTTTGCCACTGTACTGTTTTATAAACTACACACTAGTTCCATTCTTTGAGTAGTTTCTAAATACATGTGTATTTTACAAAAAATCAAATTTTAGTCATTGCCTCTGCAAAATAGGTTAATATAACATATTAACTTCAATTCCATTACTCCAACTTAGCATTTTATCCTTTTTCAATATTTTAATGCTATTATGTTTTATCTCCCAAATTAGACATGATTGTTATTATTTTGTAAGCCAATTTATTATTTTTCTTATATCGCAAAATCTCCTTTAAAATTATTTCCTTCTACCTGAAGCATTTCTTTCAGAAATTATTTATATGAAAGTCATTTGAGTCACCTCTCTCAGTTTTTGTTTTAATAAAAATGTCTTTATTTTACTCTCTTTCTTCAGTAAGTTCAGTTGAGTCTCCCTCAGAACCTTGAAATCATTATTTTACTGCCTTTTTCCTTCCACCTTTGCTGTTGAAAAGTCTTCTCCAAGTCCGTCATTTCGTCATAGGCAATTTGTTGTTTATTTGTTTTTTTATTCTGGGAGTCTATGATATCATCTCTTTAACTTTCATTTTTTTAAATCCTTCTTAGGATTCATTGGTCTTCCCAAAGCTGAGGGATTTTTTTTTTCCTTCCATCTCTTCTAGACAGTCTTTCTCTTAGCAAATATTGCTTTTCTTCCATTCTTTCTTGATCTTTAACCAACTATTTGATAACGCTTTTCATCCCTTCATCCATCTCCTTACCTTATAGTCAGACTTCATATTTTGCTCTCTGTACAAAATTCTGATAATTTCCCTAGATTTATTTTTCATTTCACCAACTCTGAAATATTGTCTAATCTGCTATTTGAAATATCCACTGATTTTACAAAATTTCAATGAAATAAAATTTTTCATTACTATAATTTCCTCTAAGGTTATTTTAAAATCTTTCTATAATTTATTTGTGTTTTAAATTCCCTGTTAAACTATTTAAACTACTTTGACTATTCCAATATATGAGGCTCTTGGAGGTAAAAGTGTGCTGTTTATTATTTTGGCTGTCACTCATGGTGGCTAGTTTCCCTCTGTTTTGAGATCTGACATTGGAGGGGGGTTCTTCCTCTGACCTTTTGTCCTATGTGAGTTATAATTCAACTTCCGCCTTACTACCAGTGAGAGCTCAGCCTGCCTGGTTCCCCTTATTACTCACTTGAGAAATAAGTACCTAAAGAAAATCAAGCTTTATTTATTTATTTTTTCCCAGAGACAACAAATTATAATCCTGTACTGCTGAAAGAATATTTCTCCCTTGACCATGTTTTTAAAATTTTAAATCTATTTTGCCTCTGGAACGAATACCTCGTCACATTTTTCATGTGTGCTGTGTTTGGCCTTTTCCTACCCCTCCAGAAGGCAACTGCATGAAAATGTTGGCATCACTGCTCTTTGCTACTGAGTAGGAATGACACTAGTTCTAATTAGATTACCTTTATTATAGGAACGGACAACCCTGAATGGCTACTTGTGCGTGTTTTTTAAGCAACGGTTTGTCCTACGGAGTGACCTGCCTCATTATCTTATCTAATCGTATCTGGGCTTCTCAGTTCCCACCTCCTCAAGTCACCATCACCTCTTCCTTGGGTTAGAGCTGACCTCTTGACTCCCCTCAGACACTCCTCAAATCTGTTCTTCTTACAACCACTTCAAAAACCAGTTCTTAAAAATATATTTTTTTATTTGAGATGACCAATAAAACCAAGAAGAAACTGAAGGCTTTACCAGGCACTTGTTTAGTCATACAGTAGTCTCAGTCTAAAGAAAAGGTCCTGGGTGGAAAGAATGAAAATTAAAATGGGCGTGAAAAGACATAATGAGGAAGAAGAAAAAGGGTAAAGGGTTGCAAGATGCAGGAGAGAGAAAAGATAAAAGGAGAACTGAGAGCTGTTTGGAGAAAACACTATCCATTTTCATCAACTATTTTTTTTTCTTTTCAATTATGGTTTATTACAAGGTACTGAATATAGGTCCCTGTGCTATACAGTAGGACCTTGTTTATCTATTTTATCTAGTTTGCATCTGCGAGCGATATTTGGCATCAACTCTTCTTTTAGTTAGAACCCACGAACTCAGCATAGGAATGGTGTGGAAATCACAGGGTGGGAGAAAAGGAAAACCCAATGCCTCTCTTGCTCTAAGCAGGCGCAGGTGTGATAAATCACATGCAGTCTGGCAGTATATCCCATTAGACCTTGCCTGGGCACTGGCTTCTGGGGCTTGGACAGGGGCCAGTGGCAACCCACGAGTACCACAAACCTCCCAGGCTGTGCTGTTTGCTTGAGCGTAAAACTATTTGCGAGAGAACAGGAGGGTGTTTGAAACAGCTGAGCTGTTTGGGGGCTGAACTGGCTTCTACTCAGGAAATCTGGGGAGAAAGAAGGTGAGAAAGAGTGGGAGGAAGAAATATACATGTATTGCCTGAAGAGAGAAACAGGACTGAGGCCCTGACATGATCTGATCCCTCTAAGTAAAACCCTATTTGCAAAACATGCATGGTTTTCAGAATTTACTAAGCTAAAGAAGTGTAGAGTACAGGGTCACACCTACCCGTCATTCTCTGCGGTCTAGACTAGGAGAGGGCAGATGAGGGACTCAGGAATAAGAACAGAGATATGGGGGCAAGGGAGGAGAAATAAGAAAGACTTGATGCTTCTGTATCTCCAAGTTGCTTCTTCTAACTCTGAGTGGTACAACAATGACTTTTGTTGCACCTCCTCCAATGCAGTACATATTTATCAAACTGAGCATTAATTCCAAATATTACCTGAGGGCAAATCAAGAGCATCATCAGCACATTCCCTGAAAAAAGGTTTGTGGTGGAGGGGAGGGGGTCTCATCCAACATTCGTACATTCTTTCTTTTTCTTAAGCATCTAATGGAGGTAAATCCTGCCTCATGGAAACGAGAGGCACAGATTCTGAAGCTTCACTGCTTGGGTTCTGTATCCTGGCCCTGCCTTTTACTAGTTCTGCTATCTTGGATGGGTTACTTAACCTCTCCTTACCACAGTTTCTGCATGTGTAAAATGTAAGAATTCATTTTGTTAGTAAATATAAGTTCTTGCAACAATTCCTGGCACATAGTAAGCACCGTGAAGTGTTTGCTATAATAATCATGCCTCCCAACCCCCAATGTCAAGTCAAACCTGGTTCCAAGGACTCATTCACCAAAGTCCTTAAGATATCTATCACTTTGGTGTCTCCTTCTTCTTTCCATGGTGGTACAAAGACTTGGAGATTATGCAGTCCAGGTGAGGATAAGCAAGGAGTCATATGGCTGTTAATCCATGCTCATCCCAGTCATCACTCTCCTGCCACACGATGCCCTGGTCAAGCAGGTCAGGGCTCTTCAAGGTCACTGAGTACACAGAGATGCTGGTCATAATCGAGTTCATTATGTGGATCCTTACCACAGCTCTCAAGGACATGATGCTCAGTGCCCAGCCTCCGTAAGCTCCAGAGAACCGTCCACAAGCTGAGGTCCTGGCGCCTCCAGGTGGTGTGCAAGGGAGGACAGGTGTTTGCCATTTTATGTCCCATGGCCTTCCTTCCCAATGAGCAGTATATCACCTCTGATAAGTCCTTTTTTCCTCTAATAGCACAAGTTTACATCCCTCTCCTCTTCAGGAACATCCATCCCAATCCTCTACATAAGTCTAGGATTAAAGCACTAAGGTTCTGTTAACAACCCTATGGGTCTGTGGGAAGCACAGACCTCAGCAACACAAAGTTACCCTCTTAAGATATTTTTGCCTATACCATTAGTCCGTGGCAGAAAAAAATACACTACTTATCAATCTTAAATCACTAAAAGTGGGGAAATTACATATTATGTTACTCCTGCTAATGTAGTAAAAGGTAAACAGAAACACCTTTGAAGTATTAATGCCCAAAATATAGTTTGTGTGTTTGGGGATGAATGGGATACAGAGAGGACAGGAACACAACCCTTTCCCTTACAGAATGTAGCTTCTAGTTTGGATGTCACAATCTTTAAACTCAGCAGGCATGCCTTAGAATAATGGCATGCAAATACAGAATCATTCTGGCAAGCCACCGTGAGCCACGTTGCTTTTATAACTCATACATCTATTCATCCCCTGTTCTGCTTTACTCCCTAAACTGACCCTTGTGATCAGATCTGTGGGCAACAAGATAGCCTCATACTTGAGTGGTTTCTTCTCCTATTGGTATTTGTCCCCAAATCCCTATTAATAGAAACTGAAGCTCTGAGAACAGAGCTCTGGGAAGGAATAGACAGGTGTCTACATTTTCATAGGAAATTCACTGAGCTGCAGCCAAGGGAATTATTCAAAAACCCAGGTTAGGCACCGCAGTCAGAGCTAGGAACACCAGAGTATCCGAAGAAGACTTTTATTTACATCTGAATGCAATCTCCAGAGCTGCCTGACTTGCTTTCAGGCTGCTGTGAATATTTTGGTGGGAAAGTCTGCTTCGAATTCAGGGTAGCAACACACAGCTTCTTGCACCTCCCCCTCCTGACACCTACCCAGGAGCCACTGAGAGAGGATTCCTGAAAAAGAGGGCCGGCCAAAACCTTTTAGGCTTTGTTGCTATGGTAAAATGGCCTTTCCTCTGTGCTGCAGATATGGGAAAGGAAATACAAGGAAGTTTAAGAAGATGTAGTGTAAATAGCATTGGATTGATTCCAAATGGCTTCATTTTTGCATAAGAGAGTCCCAAATCAGATCTAAAACATAACCACTGCTATAGTTGTAGGCTTTCCTTCTAGCTGTCAGCTTCTGCTAATTATACTCCACAATGTGAGAGAGATTTGCTTTGTTTCTTGAATCAAAGCACCAGTCTTTCCTAAGATCAGTGCTAACCATTTCCAAATTCCTCATGTGAACCAAGGAATTTTCTCTGCAGAGACAATATAGTAGAATCGTTATGAAAATGGCCTTTGGGTCAGAACAAAAGCTGAGTGAATAAAAATTCTCTGCTTGCTCCTCACTGCTTCACAGGTTTGGATCAGAAGAGTGTTCTAAAGGCTAAATGCTGTAATGAGTAAAAAATGTTTGGTACAGAGCCTGGTACGTAATGAAGGGTTAATAAGATAATGATCATTATCTCTATGTTGTTGGCTCACATCTAGTAAGTGTATTTTCCATTCTGAATTGCTAGACTCATCCCCACTCAGGAAAATAAAGTCATGAAGATTTTATTTATTTATGTGTTATTTAGTCAGCCACATGGCTAACATTTGAATCACAGACTTTGCAAATATAATTAGAGCCATGGATCCCCTTCTCCCAAAAGAAGAAATACAGTACCAAGATACACCAATGTTCATAGCAGCATTATTCACAATAGCAAAAAGGTGGAAACAAGCCAGCTGTCCACCGATGGATAAATGGATAAACAAAAAGTAGTATATACATACAATGGAAAGAAAATACATTCCTTTAAACGGAATGAAATTCTGACACATACTACAGCATAGATGAACCCTGAAGACATTATGCTAAGTGAAATAAGCCAGACACCAAAAGACAGATATGTGATTCCACTTACCTGAAGTACCAAGAGTAGCCAAATTCATAGAGACTGAAGGGGAAAGGTGGTTGCCAGGGTCTGGGAGAAGGGGAGAATTTGGAGTTATTGTTTAATGGGTAGAGAGTTTCAACACAGGATGATGAAAACCTTCTGGAGAGAGATGGTGGTCATGCTTGCACAACAATGTGAATGTACTAATTGCCACTGAACTGTACACTTAAAAATGGTTAAAACGGTAAATTTCATGTTATGTGTATTTTTCCACAATTAATTTCATGTTATGTGTATTTTTCCACAATTAAAAAATAGTAAAAATAGTTTAAAAATAGTAGTACCAGAGGAGGCTGGTTTAGTAAGTCTAGAGGAAGACAAATATTTTTAAAGCAGCTTTATTGAGTTATTATTTACGTACATACCGTAAAATCCACCCACTTTAAGAGAGCAGTTAGTTATTTTAGTAAATTTATACAGGTTTGCAACCATTACCATAATCCAATTTTAGAATATAGTAAATTTATACAGGTTTGCAACCATATAGTAAATTTATACAGGTTTGCAACCATTACCATAATCCAATTTTTAGAATATTTTCATTACCTGAAAATCTTACTTTGTGTCCTCTAGTTGTGCCTTTTCTACAAATTTCATAAAAATTAAATCACACAATATATACTATTTGTGTCTGGTTTCCTTCATTTAGTATGTTTCTGAGATTCATCCACATTGTTGCATGTATCAGGATTTCATTTTTTTTTTGTTGCCTAGTAGTATGCCATTGTGTGGATAATTGTTTATCCACTCACCAGTTGATGGACACTGAGGTTGTTTCCAGAGTTTGGCTATCATGAATAATGCTGCTGTGAACATTCATGAACAATTCTTCACATGGACATAAGATTTTATGTCCCTTGTGTAGATACCTAGAGTACAGTTGCTAGGTTATAAGGTAAGTGTACGTTTAACTGTTTAAGAAACTGTCAAATTATTTTCCAAATTATGTGTACTATAGTTTACATTCCCACCAACATATATGCAAGTTCTTGCTTTTGATGTTGTTTTGTTTTATTGTTTTCATTCCATTGGCATCTGATGGGCATCTGTGTTTGTGGGCAGAAAGAGTATATTGAAACCAGTTGATTATGTATTTAGTTGTTACCTAAAATTTTGTGGTCTATGTGTAACCACTGATAAAGAAATTCTTATTGCTCTCACTGTCCTTTTTTTTCAAAAGATAACAGAAATTTTGTATTCAATCCTACAAGTTTTTTTTTTTTACCTTGCTCTTTTAACCTTTCCCTTGTCCCAGATCCCGGGGGTCTGTAAGTCTGGGTTACACCAACTCATGAGGAAATGTTTAATAGCTAATGTGCTACTTTTTCAGGATTATCTCGATATTTAGGAATAATTGCAGATTGGGGAAGAACATGTCTAGTTTCAAATTCTGGCTCCACCACTAACCATCTCTGTGTCTTAGGGGACATTATTTAACCTCTCTATGTGACATATTTTTTTAACTTAAAGTGAAGATAATAATAGTTTTACCTCATAGAGATGTCATGAGAATTGAAAAAGAAAACACATGTAAAATACTTAGAACAGTGTCTCATATATTATACATACTTCATTAGAGGCAGAATCCAGAGATATTGTGGGTTTGGTTCCAGAACATTGCAATAAAGCGAGTCACATGGATTTTTTTCTTGTTTCCCAGTGCATATAAAAGTTATTATACAGCATATTGTATTCTATTAAGTGTGCAATAATATTATGTCTCAAAAAATGTATACACTTTAATTAAAAATACTTTATTGCTGAAAAATGCTAACCATCATCTGAGCCTTCAGTGAGTTATAATCTTTTTCCTGAAGGAGGGTCCTGTCTCCATGCTGATGGCTGCTGACTGATCAGGGTGGTGGGCACTGAAGGCTGGGGTCACTGTGGGAATTTCTTAAAATAAGACAACAGTAAAATTTGCTGAATCAGTTGACTCTTCCTTTTACAAATGATTTCCCTGTAGTCTTTCAAAATTGGAGTCAATCCCCTCAAAGCCTGCCCCTGCTTCATGAACTAAGTTTATGTAATGTTCTAAATCCTTTATTGTCATTTCAACAGTCTTCACAATATCTTCACCGGGAGTAGGTTCCATCTCAAGAAACCCCTTTCTTTGCTCATCCATAAGAAGCAACTTCTCATCCACGAAAATTTCATCATGAGATTGCAGCAATTAAGTCACACCTTCAGGCTCCACTTCTAATTCTAGTTCTCTTGCTGTTTCCACCACATCTGCAGTTACTTCCTCCACTGAAGCCTTGAACACCTCAAAGTTATCCATAAGGGTTGGAATCAACTTCGTCCAAACTCTTGTTAAAGTTGACATTTTTGACCTCTTCCCGTGAATCACGAATGTTCTTAATGGCATCTAGAACAATGAAGATCAGAATGCAAGATTTCTCTGGTTCTCTAATTTCTTTCGTCCTTCACCCTAGAGGCACTCGTAACATGATCCTTTATCCTCCTCTGCTACTCCTGCTGCTCTGTCTGCAATACAGACACACACATGCACACACACACATGCACACAGTATGGGATTGTAAGATCTAGTACCTATTCATTGGAAGGATGCAGGTGGGATAAAAATTCAATGGAAAAAGAGAAATGTTTTAATGATGCAGATTAATAAATGAGGTATTAGGTAAGGATAATTTTGAGCTTAATTTCACAAGATAAGTAAAGATTTATAGTATATGCAGGTTTATATAAAATGATGGGACAAAGCTGTGGATGACTATTCTTCTTCCCACCCCCTCCTTAGGTGGTCACTATAGTCAATCTAGGCTCCAAAGACAGCAGAGAAAATCACCACCTGTTATGGAACAATTCTTTGTAGCCTTACTCTCAGTAGAACTCACAGGAATTCAGGGATTTAAAAAATTCAGAAGTCCAACCATCTCCCTTTACTAATGAAAAAAACTGAGGTCTAGCGAAGCTAAATGATAATTTTGAAAAGACTGATTTTAGCAGAACTAGGGCTAGAATGCTGAAAAACACTCTTTCTACTAAACCATGCTAGGTCAGCCAATCTTAGCCTCTTTAAACCAGAAGGAATGGTCATGAGAAAGGAAACAAGCAGGTGCAATTTTCTTTCCTATATCAATCTGACGCTTGTATTGCATCAGCTCATGAGCTCTCTAAGAGTAAGGGCCATACTTTCATTTAGGGGACAAGCTCTCTTGTCCCCACTGGAACCCAGTTCTGATATTGCAGAACTGATATAGGACTGTGATATAGGACACTGATATAGGACTGTGGCACCCGCTTCATGCACACACTGCAAACATTAGGCAGCCTTAACTTCTGACCTCCTTTCATTCCACCCTCCTTTTAGGAGCACCTGCAAAAGGCCTCATCCCCCTCACTATCCCATCCTATTGTCCCCAGCCTCTAGCTCCTGAAGATCCCGGTGGGAGGTTCACGACTAGGTCAACAGCAATAAGAGCAGCAGTTTCTCTGAGGCCCAGCCCAATTCTAGTTCTTCTGGGCTTTGTACCAGAGTATTTCTTGGTTAATGGCTTCTGTGAGAACCCAGTGTGAATGAGTAACAGGGAGGGATGAAAGACTTAAGTCTTGACATGAAGCTTTCCTCCAAGATAGACATTACATGGAGATATTAAAAATACAAGGATACATAGCCTGAAAATACAAATGTGTTATCCAAACACTAAAGCAGAGTAATTGACAGGATGAATGCCAAGGGGTGTTTAGACTTCTCGTGGCTCTACAACTATATTCCAGATCTATCATTCTCTTACATTATCATCAGTTTGGGAGTGCAAATCCTTCTAGTCCAAATCTGGGTTCATAACACTACACAAAAGAAATAAATACAGAAGAAGGAACTATATATAGTTAGCATTTATGAAGCACTTAAAATTTGCCAGACACTCTTCTAAATCTTTTACCTAGAGTACCTCATGTATCCTTCGTAACAGTCCAAGATAAGGCAGTTTTGTTATCTCTATTTTACAGATGATGAATATGAAGTTAGGTAGTAAGTGGTACAGTGAAGCATGAGCCCAGGATGCCTGGTTCTATAACCGGTGCTCTTATAACCACAATATCATTGGTGCACATAATATACCTTAAATGTTATTCATAGGACTTGAATTTCTATAATCAGTGCAAGTCTTGCCTCTGCTTTCTGTCTTCTTCATTCTTTTTGTTATTCTATCTCTGACATATTTCCTCTTTCATTTTTTTCCCCTTCTGTGTCTTATCACTACTGTGATATCAGTAGACATACTTTAATCTCGGGCTTATAGGCAACTGACCCTTGCCTGAGTGCAATGTTGGCTGTCTTTTTTGAGATCTGTATGTTAGATATTTCTCTATCCAACCTTTCATATATATTTCTTCATCTGTTTCCTCCTTTCCTTCCTTCCTTCCTTCCTTCATCAAACTATCAAGTTAAACTATATGCAAAACTGATCTAGATCAGTGGCTCATATGGGGTCAATTTTTGCCACTGCTTACCCCACCCCCAGAAAGAACACTTGGAAATATCTGAAAACCTTCTTAGATGTAACAAATAGATAGGTCAGAGAGAGTGTTTTACTGGCATGTAGTGGGTAGAGACCAGGCGGGCTGCTAAAGATTCTACAGTTAACTCAAGAGCCAACCCAGACCAAAGAATGACCGGTCCAAAATGTCAGTAGTACCGTTGTTGAGAAACCCATAGCAAGATGGAGAATAAGCAAAGATGTCACGAACAGTTCATTGTCTAGAGGAAGGAAAGATAGACAACAAAACTATGACAATAGTACATATGGTTAATTGCTGCAATTAAAATATGTTCAATTTAGGAGATACAGAGGAAATAAGTGTGAGAATAAAGGAGATTGCCTAAGAAGGCTTCACAAGGCATATACTAATACAACTGGGTTCTAAAAGTTCAATAGAATTTTCCCGTGGTGACAGAAGGAAGAACTCTGGCAATAGAAAGAATGAGGGATAAGCACAGTCATTTGGGGGAAACTCTCAATAATTTGGGTTGCTGGAGAATATATTACAAAGACTTTAGGTTCCACATTACAAGTTTACCCTTTATTTTATAGACAGCAGAGAATCATCCCAGGGCTTAAACAGATATGCAGAATCAGATGTGCTCTGTGGATATTGCAGTTCACAATGTAGACTCTGGCTTCTGTGAAGAAGAGACAGAATGCAATACTAGAGAGGAAGAAATAACTAGAGCCTGGGAACACAATATTGAGGACATCAACCATGACAGTGGGATCTGGAGTAGAGAAAGTGAGTGAAAATAAGAGACGCTTAATAGACAGACCCAACAATGTTTAACAACTAACATGTAGATATTGAGAAAAAATAATTGAGAAAGCTCCCTAGGTTCTGGCTTAGGCAGTTATGCAGAAACCATGCAATGCAATATAAAGAGAGGAGCTGGGGTTTATGGGGTTGTGGGTGGAAAGCATCTTTGAATTTTTTAATTGAGTGTATTAAGTTTGTGGAAAGTGTGAGTCGTAGAAATTGAGGCATTCAGGAAGCTGTTGGTTAAGCCTGGAGCACAACGGAGAGGTGGACATTGCATAGGCAGGTGGAGAATAGGGGGAGATGGAACTGGGACATAGGGAGGTTCCTGAAGGGGACAGTCAGCATTTCACTACTCAGTGTTGAAGGAAGGAAAGCAAAGCAAGCTCAGACCTGAGTGACCTTGGTAGCTATGGCTTTCCATTCTGATGGTGACGCCCCAATAGCAGGAGTTTTCAGAAAGTAAAAGATGCTGAGTCAGGCTGGGAGATAGCATTAAGGTTCTGATTATGGGTGAAGAGTCAAGTGGCAAGAACTAGACCCATGACTCAGGCCTAGACAAGCAGGGTGTTTTGAGTAAGAACTCTGGGCTCAGCAGGAACTGAACAGAGGGACAACAGACCGAGATAGAAGAGCAGGCTGGGCTAAAAATTTAAGATGGATTGTGTTCACAGATAGTGGGGCTCCAGCAATAAAACCAGCCCTAGAACCACCAGCTGGTAGATTGGCGAGTATTCCTTGCCCTGTGGATAATGGACTCAGATAGTGCGCAGAACTGAATCTCTAAGAAGGCAGCTTTGGGGCAAACAGCTAACGGGTCTGGGAAGGCAGGGCTAGCACATGTCACCCAGCCAAACCACGTGGATTCTGAGGTTCAACCTGCATCAGAAGAGCGCTTTTCAGAGAGGGTCCCCTTCCATTATGTCTCACGCTTGTTATTTAGACTTTGTAACTTAGTGTCACTAGAACCTCCGTGTCTTTTGATCTGCCTTGTGAAACTGCATAACTCCTAAAGGGTACCAGCTCAAGATTCATCTTAAATGAATCTATCTCTGACAACCCTGGGAAAATTCAATCACTCTGTTCAGAGGGGACCCCAAATATAATTTTCCCATTATGATTATTATAGATGTGTTCTCCTGAATTGCAATTATTAATTTAAAGGGCATGCTGTATTTTTCTTGATATTCCTGGTGCCTTGGGTGTAGTGAGAAATCAATACATATTCGTTGGTTAAAAATAACAATAATGATGTTCTCTTAATCTGCGTGTTGATTTTTGTGTCCTTGCCATTGAGTTTATTTCTTAATCACTGGTCTGTCCCTTTTTCTTAAATTTGTTATTCATAGACATACACATACACACACACACATTTGTGTTTATTTAGCAATGAAAAACATTCCATCTCTATGAGGCTGGTACTTTCCTGTTTTAATAAGCTGTCTCATAACCATCATCCTAATATTATTTGACTGGTGCATTGGGGGGATAAAAAATGTTTAAGCTGAAATTCTCAAATTATATTTGGCAGAATATGACATGTTTTCCCTCTCTCAGCACCAAACTATACAGAAAAATACCTGATCAAATTTCTAAAATAATGTGTTTTAAAAATGATGTAGAAGTGGTCTCGGCTTGAGCCTGAGCTGTACCCACCACTGGGACTCAGGTATGTTTGGATTTGACTGGCAAATTAGTGGGACAGGCAGGGCTCTGGCATCTCACTGAATGTGAGAAAGGAGCCTACAGGAGGAAGGATAGATGTGAAATGTCCAAAGGACTGAGTTCCCTGGACCAGAATTAGTGGCTCCTAGTTGAGCCCTATAGGAGACAAGGTGAAGGTATAAGATAAGCTGTTTGTATAATATCATGGTCTCCTGCAGGCTCTAGAGCACAACGAGTTCTGCATCAATGCTCTGGTGATACAGTCTAGGAGAGGAGCTTCTACTGAAATTTGTGCAAAATCCAACATAGGCTTGATGAAGTAAGAGCTCTACTCTGGTATCAAGAGGGTGTACAGATTTTCTGGCACGGATAGAGATGCTCCGTGGTGGGCACTGTTGGAGGGGCAAGAGTGTGGCTTTCTGCACTGGCTTACCAGGAAGCAGACACTGAAGAGGGTACTGAGGCAGGAGAGGAAGAATCTCACTGATACCATGTGGCCATTGTAGCCCAAGAGATTGTTTGCAAGCACAGGTGACAACCCTCCAAGTCACTCCTGGAAATGACTGGATTAGATTTTGAAGGCTTTTGGAGATTTTGTTGGAGCAGGTGGGAGATGGCATTTATGCAGCTATTACTATTGAGTCTTTATGAATTATAATCACAGCTGGAAAATCCTGTAGAAATATACATTAAATTATTTGATATAGCTGCATTTAGATTCTAATCTATCAATAGATATATAAGTGATAGGTTAGTTTTCTCCCTCACTTAAACAATTTGTTCACTTATATTTTTATTTTTTCCACTTACAGTTTTATTTTTTTTCACCTATGGTTTTTTTTTCTTCCCTAGATGTTTTAAAATGGGTATTTGGAAATATTTATCCGTTTATTCAGTAAATACCTTTTCATAATCTATGAGACATAATGGGTAATTTATAGGAATCCAGATCAGGCAGCTACGGGCTTGAATTCTGTCCTTGCTACTTACTAATTGGGTGACCATAGTCACATTTCTTAAACAATCTGTACCTCAGTTTCCTCATGGGAATAACACACACACATGCAGGCACCTACACACAGCTACCTTATTGAGTTGTTGGGAAAATATACGTAAGATACTTCAACATCTGACATAGAGTAGGTGCTCATCTGAGTCATAATTATAATTATTACCACCCTCAACATTATCAGCTATTCTGTGCATGGCATCATGTTATGCCCTGTGAGGAAAAAACACCTCCCAGTCATTGTCAAGGAACTCTAGTCCTCTTTTTACCTGGTTAAGTCTTTTTTTTTTTTTCCTGGAACAATCACGTTGTCATTGAAAGATGGACTTTCTATCTATGATTCTTCTCTTCACATCAATCCTTCCTCCTTGGCGTTTGTGAATGAAGAACAGAGCCTTCCTTGCTAGTCTCTTTGGTCAGTAAAGTAGGGACTATATGGTTGTGCTTTTGCTTCACTTGGTTGTATTTCCTCTCGTTAATGTTTTCCTTGATTCCACTGGGGAAAATGCTGATAGAGATGGAGAAAAGAAAAGCCTAGAAAGAGTGACTGGTCTGTGCTTTCTCACCAGCTGTATGCAGCGGAGGACCTTTTCCCCTCTGGTGTTCTCCAGTTCTCACCTGGGACATGTTCAGGACATCATTCTGGTTTTAGGGAAAGGATATGCATGAATTAATTTTTAATTACACTTATGAAGGAATTGGTCAAATAATCAAAAAGGAAGAGTAAAGAAATAGAGGGCTGTACATGCAATAGGATCTCCAACTTCTGGAATTTGCTAGTTCATCTTTGTGGCTTCCCTGTGATAGGAAAATGAGGCAAGAGGTGGAGGGTGAGTTAACCAGGGTCAGTTAGTGAAATTCTTGCAGAGTCAGGAGCAGAAGTCAGGCCTTCTGAGCAGCGAGTCCTGGACCCCATCACTTGGACCATCACTGTCGACAGCTCTGGTCCAGGAGCGCTCAGGAGGCAGCTGACTGATGCAGGAGAAACAGGGTAACATGTTGTCTGACGAGTCACTGTGGCAGACTTATAACCACTTTTTAATCAGATAAATCTGTTCTTTTCCACTCAAATAGCATAGGAAGTCAGGGAATCAAATGAGAGGAGCCGTAGCTCTGTTCAGAGAAAGAAGAAAGAGTGAGACGTGGAGGGAGTGAACATTGACTCTGCATTCTTTTCATATTTACCCCTTGAAATGCTCCCTAGAGCAAAACCAAATCCAGGCACTTTAACATATGTTATTTTGCCCGATGCTCACAAAATCCGTGAGCTGCATCTTACATTCATTTTACAGCTGTGGAAACTCAAACGAAGAGAGGTGAAATGATTTCCCAGTATCACACATGAGAAGGTGAGAAAGAATTGAGTCCATATCTTCTGATTTACCTTTTCTTTTACTCTGTAACTGTAGTTTCTAATAATTTCATGAAATATCACAAAATATCTTCTAATTTTCTCTAAATATTTTAAATATTTCATGAGATTCTTTACTCCAATTTATAATAGTTATCCCCTTTCCTGAATTCCTAAGCTCTCATTATTTAAATAGCTTGATATTTCAATAATATTTTGTCTGACAAATGAGAATAGAAGTACCCAGGGCAGGAGCTGTGCTCAGGGTTCCCTTCTGTCTTTCAAAATACCATGGGCATGTATCGATTCATAATAGGTGTTCAATAAACATTTGTTGAATCAAGGAATTCTTTCAGATACTTGTCTATTTTGTTCCTTATTGTCCTTGTGTCTCTCACTTTGAGCAGTTTCCCTGTGTTAAACACTATACTTAGCACAATTCACCCATTTTCTCATTTAGATACAATTATTATCTTCCTTTTTTGGTTAAGGAAGCTGAGGATATGGGGTTCCTTTTCATAAAGTTGCAAAGTTTGAGCCTTCATCAGCCTGATCTCAGGGGCCAACCTCTTAATCATGACAGTATTTTGCCTCAAGACCACCTATCTGTGTGGTAATGGGACCTGACCCCAAGAGCACTGGCTTCTTGGTTGTCAGAGTCATTATTAGACCCTCCACCAGGGGAAATTAACCAGTCAAAAAGCTGTTCATTCCCTCCCAATGAGCTCCCTCCACCTGGACTAACATGGTAGCTCCCCAGGGTCACTTTCTACCCTGGCATACACACTGCAAGTAAAAAATCTGGGGAATCAAACTCCAACATTAGTGCCATAAACACTCCACCTAATCACCCTCCTAAAATCAGCAGACCGAGTCCCCAGAATGCTAAATTCTTCTCTTCATTCCCCTCTGCCTCTTCTGAGGCTTTCATTTGAGCCTTTCCCTCCCAACTCAAACCAGATATGTAAGGATGGCATTATGTTTCTTCATAGCTAATAGCTAGACTATGAAATCATTCAGCAAGCAACTCCCAAGCCATGGGAATCCGTCGTAACAAATTTCCTTCATTTTTATAACCCTGAAGATAGAAGAGGGGCCAGGAGGTGGATGAAGGAGAGGGATATGGCCAGGTATTTTTAACTTTGTCCCTTGGTAGTTGAAGTGAGAGCAGCCCAGGTCAGATTAGAAGCAAGATGTCCTTGGAAAGGCTGGGGCATAACAGGGGCCTGGTCGACCCATATTGGATTGATTATGAAGCAGGAAGTGAAATCTGACATGGCTGACACTGAACACCTTCACACGCATCCTGTCTCCTAGACGATGAGAATAAAGATATTGTATTTTCAGTGGCACTGACATTTTTATACCTCTTAACGAAAGGGGAAACAACTCTTTGGGCTGGGTTGAAAGGATAAGGAAGCAGAGAACGCCTTCAACAGCCTTTGGGAAGATAGGTGATGTGAGTAGGAAGTTGTATAAGGAAGGAAACATCAAATCCTATATCTTGGGTGAATAAAGCAAACGAGTTTGCCTCAGCCTGGCCAAAGAATGGTTTGGGTGAGAGCAAAAAAACATGAAATAGCAAGTCAAAATAGAGAAATCCAATATTGATTTCTTTATCACCTGAAATAGTTGAAACTTTTTTCAATGTTTTCACTCCCAGTGTATTCAACAATTTCCAGAACTGAAAATATTTTCAAAATTGCATTAACTGTTTAAGGCTACTTGAGGATACATGGAATTGAAGCACAACTGTAAGTGTCTAGATCAACAGCACAACCTGACTTGATAAACTGACAACCACTTATAATAACACAGTCTGGAAATTTGAACAGACCCCCGGAATCACCCTTTTTGGCAACACCTGCCCCACCTCTAAGAGCTTGCCTTCTGAACATTTGAAGGCAGGCAGGGAACTATTTCTACCAGCTCTAGCAAAGAGATACCTCTACTTCCCTCAGTAACCTTTTCCCATGCAAAACAGCAGGAAATTATTTTTTTTATTCCAAACTTAAATCTCTCTTGTTGTAATTTATGACCGTTTCTTCATATTTCACATTGGGTGAAAGTGGGGAAGAGCCAGCCCACTACTATTTCTTTCATGGTAAGATGTGTGCTTGATTCAGTAGCACCATCCATTCTACTGTCTCCAGAGGACTGGATGGGCAGGTCTTTATCTGTAAAGAGGAGCCACAGCCCCCAGATATGATGGGGCTCAGTACATCACTGGGGTGGTGAGACAGGGGTGGTACCATAGGAAACACCATCAAGTATGATATCAACAGCAGTAATAGCTACGATGACGTGTGGCACCACAACAACATTTCATAGTGTTTAGGGTATTTTCACATAAATCATCTCATTTGACAACCATTTTAATTCTTACTTAAAAAAAAATACTTTTAATTTATGTGCAACTCTTGCCTCACCATCACAATAGCCCATTAAAATTTCCAGAGAGAAAATAGAAATTTCTTGAGACTCTCTAAAATCTTTTTTAATAGATTTCATTCTTCTCTTCTCCAAAGCAGGTTATCCTCATAACCTCATATTCTGCTTTCAGTTCTTTTTTGTGCTCTTTTCTACAACTGTATGATTCCCATGAAGTGATTCTCTCTTTCTTCTTTCCACTTTCATTTTGTAAGATTGCATAATTCTTTTTGTAACCATTGTTTTCCTGCTTTATATCCATTAAACCTGCCCCACATCTCCCTCACAAACTTCCGTACCTCACACACACACACACACACACACACCAAAAACAAAACAAAACAAAACAACAATAGCAAAAGGAAGAACAATCTTTTGGTTACCTGGATCAAAAATTTCTTATTTTTCACCAGAGAGTACATGTGATGGGTTCTGCTTCTCCTCATTATTATTAAGAAGGTACTCTTTTTCTTTTTTTGCTGTGGTTATTCCTACCAGTCCTGTGTGCCTGCACTTGCTTGTGTGCACATGAATGTGTGGGAAATCCCTCCTAAGCTCACCTTACTATGCTACAGAGACATAGCATGGGTCCCCAATTGGAGGAAAGTATTTGAATGCATTATTTAAGACAACTGGCATTAGGAATTTGATCGGTTTTAACTTAGTTTTTGGTTGAGTTAACAGCTACATTGTGGGAAGATCATAGGATTTGGAGTAAAAAAAAAAAGATTTAGGTCAAAATGACCTACCCCTAACTGTGGGACCTTGGGTAAGGCTCTAGAGCTCCCTGGGCATCTGTCTCTTTCAGCAGCAACATAAAAACTGTTCTCTGTGCAATTTTACTCATTATTGGTTCATCTGATATATATATATATATATATATATATATATATATATATATATATATATATTTCTATTTAACCTTTGCACATGGAATTCTAGTCGTTTTATAACACCTATGACACACAGTATTTCTGCATTGTCTTGGAAAGGAATTGTTTAATCAATCAGATCTTTATAAATAAGTAACCTTGATTTCTTGCTTTGGGGTTATTCTATATTACCTCTGTAATTAAAAAAAAAAAAAAAAAAAAAAAAAAAAAAACCTTCTCCTTGCCCCTCTGTGCCCTGGCTGCATTGTCTGTCACTTCCATTATTCTGTTCTGGCTTCATGGCAAGTTTCCTGGGACAGCTTTCTAACAGGAATTTACAAAGCTTATTGATCCTCACTTTACAGCATCATTCTCTTGCTTCTCTCAAAAAAACGTCCCTAATGGTTTCTTTCCTCCTTTATACTAATTGTTTTTGTCTTTCTCCCACTTGCTATTAGCAGCCAAAGGTAAATCCCATCCCCCTTGTAACAGAGCAGCCTCTGCATTGAGAATGGCCAGCTCTTCTCCAGGAATTTCTCCCCACCACTTAGTTTCTAAGCTTCCATGGCTATGGCTACATTATTTTACTCTTCCTTCTTTGATTAATAACCATATTGTGTTCAGCTGTTGTTTACCTTGATTTTTTTCTCCTTCTCTTGAAGGAGTTCAACACAAAAGCTCTGCATCACCTCTCCTTCAGGCAGCCTTCCCTGGCTACCTTGTCTCCAAAGCCCCTCGCCACCACCCCTTCTCCCTCACTCCTAGAGGGCTGGAGTTGGAGCTTTGATTCTTCCTTAAACTCTTCATCATTCATTGCTTTCATCCTGTCTTCATGAACCTCTTCCATTTTTGGTCTTTGTTTTCTGCTATTTCTGCTCAAATTTCCTCACCTTTTTTTTTTTTCCTGTTCAAGAATTCTATTAAATTATTCCACAGTTAGAAATATCTATTCACCTCTTTAAAGCTGGTGGCTTTATATTTTTTTCCTTCAAAGCTTTCTCTCCCCCTCCCTCCCTCCCTCCCTTATTCCCTCCTTCCTTCCTTTCTTTCTAAATGTTCATTACTTTCTGAAATTTTTGGAAGGAGTACAGGGCATTCCTTATTTCTCTTATAGTTTAAATTTTTTCTTGTTTTAACAAGAACTTGCTCACCTTTCGTGTACTTCTGTCAATTTGTTCATGCCTGAGAAATTTAATTTAGCCTTTACCAAAGCTTGACTAAAGCAGGTACTATTATTCATTTAACACTCCTCAAACTCCACCTCTGTGTCCATAAATCCAATCTAGTCTGTTTCTCCACTTTTCTTGGTCAGTGTTTGTCATTGTTGGGTCATTTTCACAAGCAGCCAGCCCATTCTTACCAGGTGTGTTAGAAATCCACTGACAATACCATTTTTCTTGCCATGTGTAAGATTTATAATATACATAACAATAACTATTATCAACACTATTTTTCAGATAAAAGCAATATTTAATGAGAAGTTGTAGTGTTAGGCATTATACTATATATTTTCTCACATTAACTGTTTTTATAGCTGTAAAATATTTTTTGAGGCAGGTAAGTAGCCAAACAATTTTATAGGGTTTTTTTTTGTAGATATAGATTTTTATAGATAGAAACAAAGGATTGACAATGGTCATTACTATTGAGCAGCAGAATCAGAGTTCAAATGTATGTCTCCCAATTCCTCCTATGTCACACAAGTCATTTTTTACCTTGACTTTTTTTGTCATTAAAAAAGGTCATGAAGTCATGAACACACTGAGAAATGGAGACAATAATCCACATAATTGATTAAACGTGAATGTTTTACCCTATTTCAGAATTGTCATTAGTTGTAGTGCTGGTATGTGTTGTAGCAGTAACAGTAGTAGTATTTTACATAAATGAAATATTAAAATTGCAGCTGAAGACCTCTATGCACTCCAGTTCAACCCTCTTATACTGAATTTGGTGAACTGTTATTATTCTCAACCAATAAAGCCAAGATATAGTGTTGTGCTGAAGGAAGCATTTAGTGTTTATTGAATGATTTTATTTGTGTTTTTGTGTGTCTTGCTTTATGTTCCTAAGGATCGTATGTTTTAATTGGTGTCTTATTACATCTCTCTCTGCAGCATTCAGAGATGGCTGAGGCTGGGGGCATGTGTGGAAGTTAAGGATTGCTCTACTCAATACACTGATAGAGATGGGAAGTCCTGCAGTTCCCAGAAGCTGGAGAGTCATTTGCATTTCATAGTGCTACTCATGTCATTCCTTATTTAACTTTCGTGATTTTCTCATTTTTGAAGAATGGGATAAACTGGGTAGCTTCTTTGAGTTGAGTTTGAAGAGCTCTTAATTATGTATTGAACCCACTTTCAATGAACTAGGTGTAATTGTAAATGTGGCTTTTGTTTTTCCAACTTATGACTAAAGTGAAATTAATGGAAGAGTTGGTACCCTATTCCTAACTATGGAATTGGGTCTGGGGAGAAATAGAGTATGTGTTGTGTATTATTAGAATGCCTGTGGACAGGGCTAACTGGGACCATCCCCAGATGTGCTAGTAACTGAGGACTAGATGATTATGTTTCTAAAAGCCATGGACCTGAGCTCTTGTATTTCAGAAGACTGATGGAGAACTTACCCAGTTAGGGTTTCTATAATTTATGAAGGATATTGGGAATTTCAATAAAAGGAAAACATTTTCACAAAACTAATATTACAGCAAAGCATCAACAAATAGTATCTTTGTTACAGTAAAGCTAATTATTATTGTATGCCTACTTGGATCAGACACAGTGGAAACTACTTTGAATATATTTCCTCATATAATCCTCATAATTGCCCTATTAAGTATTCTTAGTCTCATTCTATAAATAAGGCAACTGAGGCTTAGAGAGTTTAAGCAATGTATACAAAGCACCCAGTTATTAGCAAATAGAAAAAATTCAGTCTAATTCTGGTAATAGGAGCCGAGCTTTCTCCCTGCAGAGGCTGTCAAATCATAGCACTTAATGTATAAAAGTTATCAAGCAAAGTAGGAAAAAATTAAATGAAAAAGTGAAAGATTTATTGGCTCCTTTATGTGTTTCTACAGCAAACACTGCATATTAGCCATCCTGTCAAACTTATATTGAATTTTCGGTCATTTGACCTTTTATCTGTTTCGTTATCACATCACATCATTTTAGTCTTGTATAGCGCTAAGTACTAATAAAGGGAAGATCAGAATAAAACATTTTTTTCCTCTAGCTTAGCAATTCCCAAGCTTCATGGAACTATGTAGCACATTCTTTATTTTTGCACAACACACCTCTTCCCAAAGGAGTTATGTGAATGTTTGTTTCTGTCTTCCAAATAAAAGATAATAGTGATTACAAAATGAATACTGTTTCAAGAATGTCCTTCTGCTCTTAGGATATTGAAGACAACAGGTAGAGTTAGTCTCTGCTAGCACAATGCCCGGTAAATAGTAAATCATCAATCAATGCTATTTAATATAATTATTATCTTTAGTAAAAGAAATCATGACAAACATAGCTGCAATAGTGCGAGCATGAGATATATGGAGACAAAAACCCATAATGACAAAACTTTGACTTTTGATCTAGTTATCTTGGCACAAAAAAACATGACTAGTTTTGAGTATATGGAAAATTTTTTCTTAGGCAAAAAGACTAGTTTAATATTTGCAACATGGAATTTCTAGTAGAAATTACACTAACCAGGTTCTTATTTATTTCTGTTCTAAAAGATAACCGTTCATGAAATGAAGGAAGAACCTCTGCTTTCATAAGAACTTATATTACATGAAAATATTGCCTGAGCCTCAGATCCTGTGAACAGCCATTTTCATAGGACTTACCTAGAATTTTCACACATGTTATTCTAGCCTTTAAAATGCTCTAATAGGGTAGCTGCAGCAATTTACAGACAGGGAAACTGAGCAGAGGGTAAGTGAGTTACTCAAGGACATGGAACAAACAGCTCACATTTTCCATCTCCAAATAAGGGTGTTTTGAAAATTCAACCTCCCATCTGTGGGTGTGGAGCACATTACCAGCACTAATTACCATAATAAACTGTGGGAAATCCAATTCAGAACAATGAATTATTAGGCTTGGATAACAAACAATTAATCACTACCAAATTAATAAATATGTAACATTTGTGTTTTAATTGTTTCATTAGAGTTTCGCTTGTGTGCTTGGCCAAGGCAATGTACCAGGCATTGTGCTAGTAGAGACAAACTCCACTTGCTGTCTTCAATATCCTAACAGTGAAGTTCAGATCTCCTGCTGTGGGGAGTGTAACAGACTAACTACTCTATCTGCTGATCTTTTGGACCTCCCACTGTGGTCTCTATGCTCTTGATGAACTATTTTTTTAATATGCAAAACAAAACTATAATTTAAGGGTTACGACTTACATAGTATTATTGTAATACATGCTATTTTTTTTTCCAGAAATTGAGCTATCCTAATTGTTTTGGTGTTTGTGTGTATAGGATGTGCCTAGCATTACATGTTGCATTTTACTGCAAATTTCCATCAAGACCATAGCTGAAAATTGTGTTCATCCATCCCAACATTAAATCCCACAAAGGTTTATTTTATCCAAAACACTTTCTCCCTCATCTAAATTAAAATCATCTAAAGATAAATATACCCAAGACATTGATTTGGGCTGAATAGAATTTTATCACACCCGATTTTACAGAGCAGAAATTGTGGGGTGTAAGAAGGGATTTGAACCAAGGTGGTTCAGTTCTTAACCACTCTGCATTATTACCTCCCAAAGTCTTGCCAACCAGTTAAGCAGCAAGATTCTAAGGAATAAGATGGGAAGTTACAAGACAAGAAAACTTTGGTTTCAAATTCTGACAGAGAAGATTTTCAATATAAAATTCTTTACCCAGACGAAAGATCAGATGTAGTGATAAATATTTCAGGTATGCTGAGATTGAAAAATCAACTTATTACCACCTTTTCTCAGGATGATATTAAAACAAAAAAAATGATTTTCAACAAAATTTAAAGTAAAAAGGATACAGGAAGAGGGTGTTACATCCAGCAAACTGGCCATCCAACACAGGTGGTCATTAAAAGGAACGTTCAGGATGGTAGCTGTGTAGATCTAGAAACAAAACAGTATGGACTAGAACAGAAGGACTGGAACCAATGTCTTTGGGAGTTTGCCAGAAAAAAAGAGATGTATTTGAGTACATGGAAAATAATATTGTTAGGCCTGTAGGAGAAAGATTGGAACTCTTGAAAAGATATCAGTTAGTTTGTTCATAGAAAACTAAACAAATGAAAAATTATGGTAATGATGAACTCCAAAAACAACAACAACAATAACAACAGCAAAAGGTTTATAAGAAAAGAGAGACACAACAGGGAACAATATTTGGAAGGTTCTAAGAATATAAGCTATTAATTTACCTAAAAGTTGTGATATAATTATGTTGGAAAGCTGGGAGTAGGTGAAGTTAGGATGACTGGTGTGGAAAAGCTAAATCCTTATCTCCAATGGCAGGTTGTCAATACACAAGGCTTAAAATTAAAAACAATACTCAAGGCTAGTAGAATCACATGCTGTTCAGAGACATGGAAGCATCGGTCATGTGAAATAGCTAGAAGAGTTGAGTAGTTGATTTTGGGATAAAAAATCTGGGGAATGGGATGGGGTAGGATACTCTTTCACTTTAAGACTTTAAGAATTATTTGACATTAAAAACTATTTACAGTTATTACTGATATAACATTAAAATTATTTAAAATTTAAAAATAAAAATACTTTTGCTACATGTTTCCCAATATATCAAGGAAGATTCTGGAGCAGGAACAGAACTGGGGAGAAGAGAGAGCTGTCTTTCCCTTGACCCTAGAAGTGAGTCTTCTATATCTTTGCCTCAGAACTGTTAAGATCAAGGTGGACAGACTCTGGAGGAAGGAACGTGACACATGAGTTTGAAACATTGGTTATTGGTCCTCAGATCATGAGCCATGAAAAGAAGGTCACCAAAGTTTTTTTTGTTTTTGTTTTGTTTTGTTTTTTGCTGCTCCCATCAATGCAGGCACAGACCTGAGTTCCTTGAACTTCAGCTCTGCTATGGACATGGGGAGAGCTGCCTGCCCCTCAGTCCTGGCTCCCTCACCAAGAGCGGGGAGCTGCCAGTTAAGTTGGACTCTGGACCCATTAATCATGCACGTGACAGGCATTCTCTCTCTTCAATCTCTCTGGGTGACTGAATGAGCCAATGGAGCCCTGACTATTTTGGCAGGTTTAGTGCTCTGTATCAGTCTGTGTGACCATCCTTGGATTTCCTGCTTTTGTGACACTGATTATTAGGAGTAAGGTCCAAGATTTTGATTTTGGCTTTGGGGCGGCACATGCCAGACTTATGACTTAGCTCAATTTGGACACTGGCTCAAGCCAGGTATGCCAGCTTTTCGAAGAGCCCTCTGTCAAGGTGGGGACCTTCACCCAGCTTTCAGTAAAGTAATTTCCTTTTTCTTATTTGCCTACTGAGCCTTTCACATCTATCCCTTGGCAACCCTACTGGTGGGGAGGTGAGTAGATGGATTGCAAGGCAAGATTCAGGCAATCCTGGGTCCCTGATTCTAATAATCATAAAACAAACAAACACAAAACACTTAAACCTACTTACCTTCACTTCTAACAGCAACCATGAAGAACAAGCAATCACACTTATTTTATACAAAAAACAGTTTTTATGTGTAAATGTAAGATGCCCAGAACACATTGCTTACAGTCTGTTCTATCCCAAATCCTACACAAAAGACCAGCCCTTGCTATTGATTAAAGACCTAGGGATGCTCATAAAAGCCTCTTCAAGCAGCTGTGGAAGTCTATGGAAATTATATTTTCATGTGCTTTTACAATAATAGTAATAATCATTCATTTTCTAGTGATGAAACAGGAACAAAAGAATGAACAAACAAAACCAAAAGAATAAAAATGGAAGGCTTATGTTAGGTAAGGAATTAATAAATACTGGAAAAAGACCCAGTGTTCCAGTTTGCCAGTATTAGGCTAAGAGTTGTAGCTTTTGTAACACAGATAATTTCATTTTAAAAAATGAGGATCATATTCTCTCACTCAGATTGCGGAGCTCTAATCTTTTGCAACTGAGTCATCACTTAAATTCAGTAGATGAGACACTAGCACAGAGTTGTTTCCCTATAGGTACTTGCTAAATCCCTGTGAAATAGTTTTATATGGATTTGTGAAGGGGTTGGATAGAAGTATTTACCTTAAATTCCCTAATTCTCAGAAAATCAAATTCTGTCACTTAAACATCAGTTTCTCAGTAATTTCCTCATGAGAAACTGGGAATCCCAAACTTATCTCTCTCACCTAAAATTGTATTTATATTTATTTATGTTATTGAAGTACAGTTGATTTACAATGTTGTGTTACTTTCTGCTGTACAGCAAAGTGATTCAGTTATACAAATATATACATTCTTTTTTATATTCTTTTTTAAACTTCTCTCTCTATATATATATCTATATCTATATCTATAGATATATATATATGTTTTAAGATTTTATTTTATTTTATTTTTTTATGGCCGTGCCTTGTGGCTTGTGGGATCTTAGTTCACTGACCAGGGATCAAACCCCAACGGCAGTGAAGGCATGGAGTCTTAACCACTGGACCACCAGGGAATTCCCTACATTCTTTTCCATTTTGGTTTATCACAAGATATTGAGTATAGTTCTCTGTGCTGTACAGTAGGTCCTTGCTGTTTATCCATCCTATGTATAATAGTTTACATCTACTAACCCCAAACTCCTAATCCATCCCTCCCCAAGGCCCCTCCCCTTTGGCAACCACAGGTCTGTTCTCTATGTCTGTGAGTCTGTTTCTGTGTGTGGTGACCACAAGACTGTCATAGATAAGTTCATTTGTGTTGTATTTTATATTCCACATACAAGTGATATCATATGGTATTTGTCTTTCTCTTTCTTACTTCACTTAGTATGATAATCTCTAGGTCCATCCACGTTGCTGCAAATGGCATTATTTCATTCTTTTTTATGGCTGTCATTCACCTAAAATTTTGCTTGCAGAAGCAGACCCAACTCAGAGTGATGCTCAGTGGAAATAGGCAATGTGGGATGGGCTTGTTGGTAACGTCTGTAACTACAGGGTCTCTAATTTTTTTGCTGTGAAATTATTTAAGTTGAGTGGTTTTTCTCTTGGAAGCTCCTGTTACTTATCCAGCTTCATTTTTTAAGCCTAAACATTTTTACTGCAAGGAAGTTATTCAAATGTGTTGAAATATTAGTCTCCCAGTGAAGACTCTTAAAACAACATATTATTTCAACACTCCCTGCTTCAAGGACCAGTTGTTTCAACATTCCCTGAGTCTCAACCCATATCACAGCCAAGTCTTTCTTCTGCATGTGTCTGAAGATTTACATTTCCATCCACTTAGAAGGGGAAGTCTTTGATTTCGGTCCAGCCATGATGGAGGCAACGTTGGTGCTTATATCTGAACGTTCTCTTGTTGGGTGAGGCGCCGTTTGGTCTTCCTACTAGTGGTTTCATTACTCTCATTACATTCATTGTTTCATTCTTTCCTCATACTGTTAATATTTTAGAAGAAAGGTTAACACTGATTACCATGAAAATCCACGTGGAAGTTCTGCTTATATTGACTCACATAAAAATCTCAACTCTCATCCAAAGCATGTTTATCAAATGACACAAATGATCATTAATTCTTTTCCTCAAATAATAAGAAGGTTACTCTTTTATCATAAATAACACCTTATTCAGAGCATGGCACCTTATTCAAGATTCAAAATGTATTCTTTCAACTCCCGAATGTTATTTGTTTTATGCATTGACTCCTCATAATAAGTGTCACCAATGAATTTTGTTTACCTTTATTATGATAATACAGTTAAGTAAGCTAAACAAATATCATTTAGCACGGAAAATATAAGTCGCTATTGTAGACACCGTGGAGGAAATGCAGACCAGTAAATGACAATGCCTGCCCTGCCAGGTTGAATAACTAATGCATGACTGACTGTCGTAAGTACTGTACAAATGTATGAATAAAATACTCGGGGAATATGGAGGGAGAAGTGATGGATTCAACAATTTCTAACACACACGTGAAAGAGATATACCAATGCAGCCTTACAGAAAAATCACCCTCATCAAATCCTCTCACCTTTTTCCCACTTGTTCTTACAAAGACAATCTATTCTGGGAGCATGTGAAGCTCTTCTGTCACCACTCTGTCACCACTCACACTCAACTCTCTAAAAATTACGGTCTGCATTTTGAAACGGGTTTCACATGCCCTCTCTCCCCAGCTACCCACTCACCCTCTCGACGGCCTCATCGCAAAAGTCATGAGGGGCGTTGCCCGTGTGGTTAGCTGAGTACAGGCCAGGCCAGGAAGCCTCGTGTGAAAGAAGAGTTGCTGGTGGTTTGGCTGAGAGAACAGAAGTCTTGCCAAAGATGGCTTTGCTGCTCACTTTAGAAGTGATGTGTGGTGACCACAAGACTGTTTTCCCCACAGGGCTGAAAAACAGTTCATGAAAAATGACGTGATGGCACATGGAGAGTATCTTGATGCCCCCTCCAAGCTCACACACAGAGTGTACACCCTCCCTTGGCCAGAGGACTTAAACATCATTTCCACTGACCGCAGACTTTGAAGCTCTATGTGCACTTGTAATTGGCCTTTAAAGGGCTTCCTTGAGCAGATTCTGTGATACTGAAAGCTTTGCACACACAAGTCATGTAGACCACATCTCCACTGTAAACCACAGATTTGGCCCCATCATTCACTGACTCATTGTTTTGTGTTTACAGAGTCCTTGCTCACCCTGGGGTCTAACATCGAGAAAGACAAGAGTTCATTTCTAGTTGAATTCCCAGAATATCTTCGAAACTTCTCTTGCTTATTCTTCAAGCTTTTCCCTCTATAAAAGGAAGAAGGATATCTTATCCTATTAGATATTCAAAGAAGTTTTGTGTAATAGATGTAAAATAAACCAAGAGAAACAAAAAGATACGATGTTGAACAAAATCCCCACTGCCTTCTGCACTACTCATATAACCAAGAAAGAGACATATATCTGACTTTGAATTTAGAATTAGAAAAAGCAAGGTATGTAGGATTAGAAAGTAAATTGATGATCTTTTGGACCCACGTTGTTCCAATTCACCAAACATTTGTGGGGCACCCTCTGGGCACCAGGCACTCGACTAAATACATACTTGGGATTCAAAGATGTGTAAGATGTGGTCCCCAACCTCAAGGAGCTCACTGAATATGCAGACAGGAGAAAGTCAACAGTCACTGGAAATGGTGAGTGTTGAAACAGCTGGGATGGCCATCACCTTGGGAGCACAGAGGCCGGACACAGCTCTGCTGCGCAGGGGAGATTGAATAGCTTGAGGGGAAGAGAAAATATTTGCGGTGGGCATTTAAAGATGAGTCCAACCATCTCCTCAGTCTACACCCAGAAAGATGGAATCACGCACCTTGGGGCCTTCAGGTAACAGGCCAGTGTCTCCATAGTCAGAGAAGAGCAAAGATGAGGGAAAGATGGGAAGGCAGACAGCTCAGCGGCTCCGACAGAGTAGAAGCGCCGGATGCAGCTGGAGCAGGTGAGGGAGGAGGTCAAGGCTTTTTAACAACAGCTGCGACAGCTGGGATCCTAGGATCCTTCGAAAGGAAAGCCAAGCCCGTGAAGACATCAGAGGTGACCCCAAGAAGGGCATGTCAGGACCCTTCAACTAAGCTCTGCAGGAGAATATATACCTTTAATTTACTTTTTTTTAAAACATCTTTATTGGAGTATAATTGCTTTATAATGGTGTGTTAGTTTTTGCTTTATGACAGAGTGAATCAGCTATACATATACATATATCCCCATATCTCCTCCTTCTTGCATCTCTCTAATTTACTTTTAAGTATTTTTGTTTGTAAGAAAATGTATTGAGTTCTTATGCATATTTTGTCCTGGCTTCAGATTGGAGAAATCCTAGTTGGTGAAATAACATTTGAGAGATCTGGGATCCACAGTGTTAACATGGCGTCATGGACCATCTTTGATGCAATCCGTCTGTGCATTCACCACTTCGGGAACTGTGCTCCTCTAAGGCTGGCAATTCATAAAAAAGCACGTGGTTTGAGCTCTTAAGTTTCAGGCTAAGATGGGAACTAAGTCATCTGCACAAATAAGGGAAATGAAATGGACATGGGAAAATGGGTCCTTTGAAGTATAGAAGGAATTTGCATTTTTCCCCTGGAAAAGCTTTCCACTCATGGTACTTATTGGCTTCCTTCACTCCTGTCTGCTCTTTTCAATCTTGTGTGCCGGCACCCCTTCTTTTGCCAGCAACCCAGCCCTCCGTTCCTCAGACCATCCCTCCTGAAGCTGCCTCTCCCTGCAAGTTCATCTTCATCGACAATACTTCCCAGAGCTCTCCTTCCCCTAGGGCTGCCCTCAGCTTCAGGTGCACCACCTACATCCTGGAGGCAACTCATGTCATCCTATCTGAAAACACAGTCATTTCTTCCCGAATTATGGTTCTCTTCCTGAACAATCCTCTTGTTAAACGATGTTGCTATCGTACCTAGACCACACATCTGGACATCATCCCTGTCTTCTCTTTCCTTATCCCTGCACACCTAGGCGATCCACATCCGGTCTGTGGATTCCACAGTCTTATCTTCTGTCTCTAAGACTAAAGTTATTGATGGAAACAAACAGAAACTCACTCAAGGTAAACCATGTCAGAGGAGTTTGTTGTAAAGCCACAGCAGATAATTCGAAGGCCCCCCGAGGGGATGACAGAAGCCAGCAGGCAGCACAAGGACTGTGACTGAAACTAGAAATTTAGGAAACGAGGATTCTCTCTCCCTCTCTTTCTAGGGCCCGATGATCTCATCTCCCTCTTTGAAAATCATCTTCTCTCTGACGCTTCCCCTGCATCTGCAGTCTGCAGATATGGATACCAGGTCCTCATCTGTGTGATCACAGCACTGGGTTCAGAGCACTCTTGAACAGTCACAGTGATCACCACGGTGACCGTCAATGTCTGCAGATGTGTCTAGCTCACCTGTCATAGTCTCCAGAGATTGTGAATTCCTTGAGGGCTGCAATGTGTTCTCTTCATCTCTGTATCCCCGGGATTTACAACAACGTTAGGCACCTAGTATTCGTCAAAACATGCTTGCTGCATGGATGCCTACCTCCACCTTCAAGTGCACACATTTGCTGTGACCTTGGTACAGACCTCAGCATCTCTGGGTTGTTGCAGTCCTCTCCAGCTGGTCTCTGGCTTCTACCGTCTCCTCCCTGGTTGGAGTCCCCTGTTTCCCTGCTTGCGTGTACAGTACATTCCTCACAGAGCGGCTGCATTGATTATTTTGAAACAGAAGTTAGACCACGCCAGTGCTCTGCTCCAGACCTCCCAGTGTCTTTCCATCTCAGCCAACGTGAAAGCCAAGTCCTCACACAGGCTGGCGAGGCTCTGCGGGATCTGACTCTGCGCGGCCTCCTCCAGCTTAGCTCCCGCCTCACTCCTCTCACTCACTGCGCTCCGGCCACAGCGGCCGCCTGGCTATTCCTCTATCACATCCTCCCAGGACCCACGTTTCCTGTGCTTTGCCAGAAACTCTTGGCTCAGATATCTTCGTGGCTGCTTCTTCAATTCCACGAAGACTTGACTCACACATGAGCCTATCAGAAAGACCTGTGCCCCAAGCCCCCTGTGAAGTGGGAGCTGCCATTCCCAAACACCCTACACCCCTTTCACTGCTTTGGTCTTTGGGATTTCTTATATATTTTATATTAATTTTATGTTACGTGTCTTAAACTGCTTGACTATCTGTTTCTTTAAGTCAGAGACTTTTAATTTTTTGTTTACTGCTGTGTCCCTAACATCTAAAATAGTCCTTGTCACTTAATAAAGGCTGAAAGATGTTTTTGAATGAGTACATAAACAAATAGAAAGACATTTGTAGTGATTTTCCCATTTACTTCCCTCTGTTTTAACCAGTTCCTGTGGCTTTCTTCTTCTGATATTGTAACCCTATTGTTTGTTGCCAAATTGGCCACAAATCCTCTATTTCTTGGAGTCAACTTTTGCTTTAACATTTATATCAAAAATGGAGTGCATTTCCATCCCAGGGGGGCAAGAAAACATTCCTGTGCAGATAGATGGGTATTAGAGGTATCAATAATTCAAGACTTCTAAACCCTGCATATGTATGTATACTTCTCCGGTATATGTATGTATGTGAGTGTGTACATTTGTGTGCATGTGTCTGTGCGTGCAGACATTTCCTACCTCTGTCAACTGGAAGAACCCAGAAGTAAAGATATTCCTAGAGTAATGAGTTTATTGAGTGCTCAAATCTTGATGTTTAATACTGAAAGGAAACAAGTATCCTGAGAAGAATGGCTGATAGGGTAGGAGAAGAATCAACCTAGAATATTTTGTTGCGTCAGAAAGCAAGACAGCATGAAAACCGTAATGAGAACATGTCACAAGGACACAGGAGCCAGACTGAAAGGGCTCCCACGGGTGACATCCGGGACACTTTTAGCATCACAGTGATTATGCATGGTATGCATAGTAGTGAACTGTAAATCACCGAAAACAACTTAGGTCTAAGCAGATAATAAGTAGAAAAATAAACAGACGGGGAGAAGGAGTGCTTCCGATTACAACAGAATGCTGGGTGCTGACTGGTAAATGGAGGGTAGAGACAGGAAGCTATCATCTGCAATCATCGCTGTAAAGATTGGATCAGGGAAGACTAATTAATGGATGCTGGATCTTGTGGGAAATTTTGAGGAAGAGCAAGACATTTGTATAATTTTAACTGTCTCCCTACAGATTGCTTACTGTTGCGAGGGGAAAGCGTAGCAATTACACAATGAGGGAATCATGCACCTTGAGCAGGTGATCAAAATTAACATCCCCTGCAGGGGACAGTTGGATATCACACGTCTCACGGAGGATACCCTGAGAAGAATTCAATATTACCTGTTGTGTATTCTGGGAGAAAATACATAATCTGAATGTATGCACGAAAATGTGTCAGGCAAACCCCGAATGAGGCCAATTCTATTTTTTAAAGAGGGTGGTAGGTGGCGTTCCTTAAAAATATCAGTGTGATTGAAAAACAAGAAATGCTGTTCTAGACTAACTAAGGCTAAAAGAACATAAACAACAAACTTAATAACTCACCTAAACTACATCCATCCTGGAAAAGAAAAAGTGCTATTCAGGACCTCACTCGACAGACTGTAAATATGGATGGCCAGCTAAACTATTTCATCAATATTGAATTTACCGAAATTGGTAACTATACTGCAATCATGTGAAAGAATATTCCTGCTCTTAGGGAATGCACACTTAAGTATTTAAGGGTGAAGAACCTTGATGAATACAATTTATCCTGGAAAGTTTCTGGGGAAAAAAAAAAAAGTGAGGGTATATAGATATATAAAGCAAATGACAAAGCAAATAAAGTTAAAAGTTAACAAGAGGTGAATCTGGGTAAAAGGTATATGGCTTCTTTTGTATTACCAGTCAGACTCTGTATCTGCAGGTTCTGCATCTGTGGGTTCAACCAAACTCATATACAAATGGGCCGGCTGTAATCCACCGTTTTATACAAGGGATTTGAGCATTCGAAGATTTTGGTGTCCTCTGGGGCTCCTGGAAGCAACCCCCGGTGGATATTGAAGGATGACTGTATTCTTATTCTTCAGTTTTCTTGAAGTTTGAAATTATTTCCAAATAAAATGTTTAATTTATTTTAAAGGCACTACCACATATTAGGGAAAGGTCTATTCCCTGAATTTCTGCAGACCCCTAGAAGAGTCTGTCGGCTGCACTGCTGGGATGCCTACCATGAACCCTCTCTCTTTGGGACCTGCGGCTGCCCCTCCCCTCTGCCTCCTGAGGGATGGCAGCCCCAGCACTAGTAACCCAGTAGGTGTGCAGGAGACCTTTGTGGAAGGCCTGGAGATAGAGCGATCACATCATGGTATAAGGAACAATTCAAAATTATTTATGGTACCCTGTTCTTAACTTTTCCTGGCTGTCTGAGTCCATGGAAATAGCCTCGCTCCGGCTGTTACCAGGCCATTGGCCTCCCACCATGGGGTTCTAAGACAGAAATGGCTACAACCAGATTTTGGGTCTGAAATATCTTTTTTTTTTTTTTTTTTTTTTTGCGCTACGCGGGCCTCTCACTGCTGTGGCCTCTTCCGTTGCGGAGCACAGGCTCCTGAAGTGCAGGCTCAGCGGCCATGGCTCACGGGTCCAGCCGCTCCGCGGCATGTGGGATCTTCCCGGACCGGGGCACGAAGCCGTGTCCCCTGCATCGGCAGGCGGACTCTCAACCACTCTGCCACCAGGGAAGCCCTGAAATATCTTTTTTTTTTTTTTCCTCCTGCTGCTACCTGCCCCTTACTGTGCTACTGCGGCGGCTAGTGTTTAAAGAGGAGAAGACATTGCAAACATATTGAGCGTTTATTTTCTCTCCAAGACTGTGCAAAGCACTTTACAGAAATAATTTCATTTAAAACTCACAACACCCAAGGCATAGGTATTATTATGATTCCCATTTTTCAGGTGATGGAATCATCATTTATCAGTATCTTGGCTAAGGTCTCAAGCCCCTCTAAGCTCCTACTACATGTTTCGACCGAGATGGCTGACTTCCAACTCCAGAGAAGCCTGTCGGAAGTCTGCAATGAGAAATAAGTGTAGTGTAGGTGTGGTGGTCGTATTTTTTAAAGTACTTAGGTTGCCGGCTTTATTAACATCCCTGGGAAATATGAAGTAACGTGGGAAGAACTCTGCTGCCCTCTAGTGGACATTATTCACTATGACGCCCATCAAGATGTTAGCAATTCGGTTCTGCCAGTGTGAAATCAATACCCGAAAACATCAAGAGGTACGTATAGAATCCATTTCGTTTTTATGTCATATCTGGGGGCAGAGCCCTTTTGATCCCAAACTATGCTACAGCTTCTCCTGGAAATTAATCTGCGGTGCCAATTGGCTGTCACCAAGCACACCCTCATGTTGGAGCAATCGTTTTTTTAAATGATTTGAACTTCAGGACACTTTACAAAGTGGGTTTATTTTTTTACATACTCTAAAATTTTAATCTTTATAATATTCCTGTGGAGTAGATATAAGTAGCCCCACGTTATAAATGAAAAACCTGAAGCTCAAAGATGTAGAGAGACTTTCTCAAGTCTCTACCTTTAGTTAACAGCAAGGCTGAAATATGAATATATTTCCTCTTAATTCAAATCCAGACTTCCTTTCCTCCCTCCCTCCCTTCTTCCCTCCTTCCCTCCATCTTTCTTTCCACTCCTCCTGTCTTCTCCTTCCTCTCTCTCCCTTTCTTCTTCTTTCTCTTCCTTTGTTTCCACATCTATACGTTGTCCTCTGGGGCAGGAATAGTTGTCTGGCTGGTGCCCCCCCAGCGCCCAGCCCTCTGGAGCACATTCCGGTCTGTGAGACACCAGCAGACACATGAACTGGGGTCTGGGGTGCCCTTTGTTCTCCTGGGACGGGGCTCTCCTTGTCTCCCTCTCCTCCTTGTGTGACAACAACACGTGACTCAAGCTGTAAAATGAGACTTGCTGGACTGGGGCTGACACAGCTGAGCTGGGGTACACCAGCCGCCATCCCCTGGGAGGGCTCGCTCGCTGTATAAGAAAAGGATCCTTCTGTGTGTTTGTCGCTGTAGGCAGAGCTGTTGAGACGTTTCTGATGGATGGGGTGCCCATCAACCGACAGCGCTGGGCCAGGACCGAGTCCCAGCCTCCTGAGCTCAGAGTCTACGCTGCCTGGGCTGCAGGGCCCATGGTTTTCAGAGATGATCCCAATTCCAGCCATCCTTTCCCCGGGCTTTCCTCAGTCCTCCCCTTAGACATTCCCACTTTATTTTCTATAGTTTTTTCCATCAAAAACACTGACTAGTTTTGAAAGAGGAAAAAAAAAATCAAGACGTAGAAATCATTAGGGGAACAAAAAAGCCCATTTTGCCTTAAATACTAATCTGCAGAGTGGGTTCGTTGGTAAATCATTTTCTGAAAGCCCGAGGCCACAGGCATTTGAGCCAGGCCGGAAGATAATAGCCTTGGCCAGAGCCCCCCCACTTCTTCCTTGATGCTCCTTTGTATCAATTCTTCTTCATGAACACCTGACTGATGCTGAGGATGGGCCCAAGCAGCTCTGTGCAGACACCCAGTACAATCTCCATCCTCACCTCCCTGGGAGAGTCACACAAGGCACCTCTTTCATCAGACCCACCTACTTTCTGATAGGTCCTCCGTGTCTCCACTGGCTCAGTGACCATCCCCAGCCTCTCTGTAAAAAGCCCCTGAAGCCCCCTCCAGCACTCCAGGGCCTCTGTCCAGGGCTCATCTCCTACCCCTGTTCCCAGACCCATCTGGAGCTCAGTTTCCATCCCGTGCTTTGTACTTTTTCACTCCTCTTTCCAGGCCCCGTAGACAGATTCTTTGAAGGGATCAAATTGCTTCATCTCTTCCCTGGAGACCTTCTCAGCTCTCCTTGGGCCTCATGCCGCGTGGCGCTAGGTGCCCTGTCTGTGCCTGGAGTGGACAAATGTAACTCCAGACCCAGATCCAGGTCACGGGGAGTTCAGACACTTAGCACGGCACGTGGGAGCTTTTTTTTGCAGGCGGATTCACATGCATTAAAATAGTACGTCAATCCTACTGAATCAACTGCCTCTCATTCTTTCAAACACCAGGATGTTACTGCTGGGAAAAGCCAAGTGCAGGCATCTGTGTCCAGCCCTCGAGAATTTCCCCTTTCCCTCTTTCAACACAAGTGTCACCTGGAAGTACAGCAGGGCTGCATTTGACACAGTGGTAACAGCTACAAGACACTGGGTCAGTGGTTCCAGCTGGCAAACTTTTGGGTTCAGCAGCTGCCAGATGGGCAAAGCTTAGCAGTAATTCCTACAGTGGCTCCTGGGAAAGGTTTTAAGTCTTTCTTGGAGAACTGAGGTCAAGAAACTTGTGGCTGATAGTAGGAAAAGAGTTCAAACGCACAGTGTAAGGGAACAGATGGCAAGAGATTCTTCCCTACCTACTGGGAGATTCTATCCTCTTCCAAAGGCCAGGTCTTACAAGCATCAATAAACTTGATTATTTTCTTCTTTGCTCCCAATATCTATGCAGCTGGGCCTCTGTTAACCACACCCCACCTCCCCGGTGTTTGCTGGGAAAGATGCAGTAGAGATCAGCTGATAGAATATGTGTGGGGCTTCTTTGGCTAAAGAGCTTGTCCTGGTCTAGATGGAATGTGAGGTTGGAATGTCAGCTGTCACCTCTATTGGTTCTAGAGATGTGGATTGAAACTATCTAGCTTAGCAAAAATAATTATGCTATAAGATGGAAGACTGTATACGTAGATCGCAGAAGCCACCTTGCAAATGGCCCTCTGCTTAGGAAATGTGACTGGATTTACCCAAATCTTAGTAGCGACCAGAGGATTTTGGAACTAGAAGTGGGTATTTCAACAGAACACCATGGGACCAGAGTCCACTTGGTAACTACAGTGCGATGTATGTAGCTACTGAGCAGTGTGTCCTACCACTCACCCCTCCAGCCAGACAGCTCTCCACTCATTTATTTCTGAGTTTCAAGTGTAGCAAAGTGACTAAGAGCCCAGAGTGTTAAGTCAGGCGACTGGAACTGATCCTAAGTGCTATTCAGCCTCTGTCTGCTTCAACCTGTAAAATAAGGATAATAGTAATGGTCATAAGGGTAATAATAACTAAACTTTACATAGCACTTACTAGATGCTTGGCATCGTTCCAAGCACTTTGCATTTATTTAATATTAATAATTTAATTATTTACATTTATAAAGCACTGTTTTATAGCAGAAATGCTGCTTGCAAGAGTGTTAAATTCTGGAGTCGTTTCATGAGCAAAGGAAGTATGCATATTCAGAATGACCCCCTGGAAATTCCTTAAGTTTCCCGTCAAATATAATACATGATAGAGCCGACCCAAGCTAGTGGGTGTTGATTCTTCTAATACTATCCCTGCACACTGCCTTTCTGTGCAAGTTGCTGCTGGGGTTACAGGAGATGATGCATGTACAAAGCCTATCACAGGTCCTGGAGCATAATACGGCTATAATGTGAGTTCATATTACAACTGGGTTCCCAGGATGCCCTCTGAGTCAGAGTAGGACATTATTACACAGTCCTCCTGGATGGACACGTGACAAGGGAGGGGAGGACACAGGACTGGACAGAAGGACCAGTTGAGCTGCAATGAAGCCCTAAGTCTTCAGCCAGTTCCATGGGACTCTCTGCAGTTGCAACAGCTGAGAGCTGTCCCCATGGAGGTCTGACAGCTGAAGACCACATTCCTGGAGGGAGAAACTGTCACATTCCTGCGTACACCAGTTTCTGTGATGCTTACAGTATGTATTATTATTGCTGTTGCTGTTGTTGGTTGACCTTATCACAATTTTTTTTTGAAAAACATTCCATCTTTCTCCCTCTTGTGAGAGCACCAGAATCACAACTAACTGCTGAACGATCAGCGACAGGAAGACACAGGAACTCACCAAAAAAGATACCCCACATCCAAAGACAAAGGATAAACCTCAATGAGATGGCAGGAAGGGCGCAATCACAATAAAATCAAATCCCATAACTGCTGGGTGGGTGACTCACAAACTGGGGAACACTTATACCACAGAAGTCCACCCACTGGAGTGAAGGTTCTGAGCCCCATGTCAGGCTTCCCAACCTGGGGTTCTGGCAATGGGAGGAGGAATTCCCATAGAATCAGACTTTGAAGGCTAGTGGGATTTGACTGCGGGACTTTGACAGGACTGGGGGAAACAGACACTCCACTCTTGGAGGGCACACACAAAGTAGTGTGCGCATCGGGACCCAGGTGAAGTGACCCCATAGGAGACTGAACCAGACCTACCTGCTACTGTTGGAGGGTCTCCTGCAGAGGTGGGGGGTGGCTGTGGCTCACCCTGGGGACAAGGACACTGGCAGCAGAGGTTCTGGGAAGTACTCCTTGGCGTGAGCCCTCCCAGAGTCTGCCATTAGCCCCACCAAAGAGCCTGTAGGCTCCAGTGCTGCGTCACCTCAGGCCAAACAACCAACAGGGAGGGAACTCAGCCCCATCCATCAGCAAACAAGTGGATTAAAGTTTTACTGAGCTCTTCCCACCAGAGCAACACCCATCTCTACCCACCACCAGTCCCTCCCAACAGGAAGCTTGCACAAACCTCTTAGATAACCTCATCTACCAGAGGGCAGACAGCAGAAGCAAGAAGAACTACAATCCTGCAGCCTGTGGAACAAAAACCACATTCACAGAAAGATAAACAAAATGAAAAGGCAGAGGGCTATGTACGAGATGAAGGAACAGGATAAAACCCCAGAAAAACAATTAAATGAAGTGGAGATACGCAACCTTCCAGAAAAAGAATTCAGAATAATGATAGTGAAGATGATCCAAGACCTCAGAAAAACAATGCAGGCAAAGATCGAGAAGATGCAGAAATTTTTAACAAAGACCTAGAAGAATTAAAAAACAAACACCTAGAAGAATTAAAGAACAAACAAACAGAGATGAATAATACAAAAAACTGAAGTGAAAAATACACGAGAAGGAGTCAATAGCAGGATAACTGAGGCAGAAGAACGGATAAGGGACCTGGAAGACAGAATGGTGGAATTCATTGCCACAGAACAGAATAAAGAAAAAAGAATGAAAAGAAATGAAGACACCCTAAGAGACTTCTGGGACAACATTAAATGCACCAACATTGGCATTATAGGGGTCCTGGAAGGAGAAAAGGGAAAGAAAGGACCCGAAAAAATATTTGAAGAGATTATAGTTGAAAACTTCCCCAACATGGGAGAGGAAATAGCCACCCAAGTCCAGAAAGCACAGAGAGTCCCAGGCAGGATAAACCCAAGGAGAAACATGCCGAGACACATAGTAATCATATTGACAAAAATTAAAGACAAAGAAAAATTATTAAAAGCAACAAGGGAAAAATGACAAATAACATACAAGGTTATGTTAACATAACATAACATAAGGTTAACAGCTGATTTCTCAGCAGAAACTCTAGAAACCAGAAGGGAGTGGCATGGTATATTTAAAGTGATGAAAGTGAAGAAGCTACAACCAAGATTACTCTACCTGGCAAAGATCTCATTCAGATTTGATGGAGAAATTAAAAGCTTTACAGACAAGCAAAAGCTAAGAGAATTCAGCATCACCAAACCAGCTCTACAACAAATGCTAAAGGAAATTCTCTATGTGGGAAACACAGGAGAAGAAAAAGACCTACAAAGACAAACTCAAAACAATTAAGAAAATGGTCATAGGAACATACATATTGATAATTACCTTAAATGTGAATGGATTAAGTGCTCCAACCAAATGACAGAGGCTTGCTGAATGGATATAAAAACAAATCCCATATATATGCTGTCTACAAGAGACACACTTCAGACCTAGGGACACATTCAGACTGAAAGTGAGGGGATGGAAAAAGATATTCCATGCAAATGGAAATGAAAAGAAAGATTGGAGTAGCAATACTCATATCGAATAAAATAGACTTTAAAATAAAGAATGTTACATGTGACAAGGAAGGACACTGCATAATGATCAAGGGATCAATCCAAGGAGAAGATATAACAATTGTAAATATATTTGCACCCAACATAGGAACACCTCAATACATAAGGCAAATGCTAACAGCCATAAAAGGGGAAATCAACAGTAACACAATAGTGGGGGACTTTAACACCTCACTTACACCAATGGACAGATCATCCAGATGGAAAATTAATAAGGAAACACAGCATTAAATGACACAAGAGACCAGATAGATGTAATTGATATTTATAGGACATTCCATCCCCGAACAGCAGATTACACTTTCTGCTCAAGTGCACACGGGACATTCTCGAAGATAGATCACATCTTGGGTCACAACTCAAGCCTTGGAAAATTTAAGAAAATTGAAATCATATCAATCATCTTTTCCAACAACAACGCTATGAGATTAGAAATAAATTACATGGAAAAAACCATAAAAAACACAAACAAATGGAGGCTAAACAATACGTTACTAAATAATAAAGAGATCACTGAGGAAATCAAAACAGAAACCAAAAAATACCTAGAGAAAAATGACAATGAAAACATGATGATCCAAAACCTATGGGATGCAGCAAAAGCAGTTCTAAGAGGGAAGTATATAACAATACAATCCTACCTCAAAAAACAAGAAAAATCTCAAATAAATAATCTAACCTTACACCTAAAGAAAAGAACTAGAGAAAGAAGAACAAACAAAACCCAAAGTTAGTAGAAGGAAAGAAATCATCAAGATCAGAGCAGAAATAAATGAGATAGAAACAAAGAAAGTAATAACAAAGATCAATAAAATTAAAAGCTGGTTCTTTGTGAAGATAAACAAAATTGATAAACCTTTAGCCAGACTCATCAAGAAAAAGAGGGAGAGGACTCAACTCAATAAAATTAAAAATGAAAAAGGAGAAGTTACAACAGACACTGCAGAAAAACAAAGCATCATAAGAGACTACTACAAGCAGCTCTATGCCAATAAAATGGACAACCTGGAAGAAATGAACAAATTCTTAGAAACGTATAACCTTCCCAGACTGAACCAGGAAGAAATGGAAAATATGAACAGACCAACCAAATTGAAACTGTGATTAACAATTTTCCAACAAATAAAAGTCCAGGACCAGATGACTTCACAGGAGAATTCTATCAAACACTTAGAGAAGAGCTAACACCTATCCTTCTCAAACTCTTCCAAAAAACTGCAGATGAAGGAAACATTTCCAAACTCATTCTACGAGGCCACCATCACCCTGATACCAAAACCAGACAATAATACTACAAAAAAAGAAAATTACAGACCAATATCACTGATGAATATAGATGCAAAAATCCTCAACAAAATACTAGCAAACAGAACCCAACAACACATTAAAAGGATCATACAGCATAATCAAGTGGGACTTATCCCAGGGATGCAAGAATTCTTCAATATATGCAAATCAATCAATGTGATACACCATATTAACAAACTGAAGAATAAAAACTATATGATAATCTCAAAAGATGCAGAAAAACTTTTGACAAAATTCAACACCCATTTATGATAAAAACTCTCCAGAAAGTGGGCATAGAGGGAACCTACCTCAACATAATAAAGGCCATATATGACAAACCCACAGCAAACATCATTCTCAATGGTGAAAAATTAAAAACATTTCCTCTAAGATCAGGAATAAGACAAGGATGCCCACTATCACCACTATTATTCAACATAGTTTTGGAAGTCCTAGCCATAGCAATCAGAGAAGAAAAAGAAATAAAATGAATCCAAATTGTAAAAGAAGTAAAGCTGTCACTGTTTGCAGATGACATGATACTATACATAGAGAATCCTAAAGATGCCACCAGAAAACTACTAAAGCTAATCAATGAATTTGGTAAAGTTGCAGGATACAAAATTAATGAACAGAAATCTCTTGCATTCCTATACACTAACAATGAAAGATCAGAAAGAGAAATTAAGGAAACAATCCCATTCACCATTGCAACAAAAAGAATAAAATACCTAGGAATAAACCTACTTAAAGAGGTAAAACACCTGTACTCAGAAAACTATAAGACACTGATGAAAGAAATCAAAGATGACACAAACAGATGGAGAGATATACCATGTTCTTGGATTGGAAGAATCACTATTGTGAAAATGACTATACTTCCCAAAGCAATCTACAGATTCAATGCAATCCCTGTCAAATTACTGATGGCATTTTTAACAGAACTAGAACAAAAAATTTTTTAATTTGTATGGAGACACAAAAGACCCCGAATGGCCAAAGCAATCTTGAGGGAAAAAAACAGATCTGGAGTAATCAGACTCCCTGACTTCAGACTATACTACAAAGCTACAGTAGTCAAGAAAATATGGTATTGGCACAAAAACAGAAATATGATCAACAGAACAGGAGCGAAACCCAGATTAAACCCACGCTCTTAACGGTCAACTAATCTATGACAAAGGAGGAAAGGCTATACAATGGAGAAAAAGACAGTCTCTTCAATAAGTGGTGCTGGGAAAACTGGACAGCTACATGTAAAAGAATGAAATTAGAACACTTCCTAACACCATACACAAAAACAAACTCAAAATGGATTAAAGACCCAAATGTAAGGCCAGCCACTATAAAACTCTTAGAGGAAAATATAGTAAGAACACTCTTTGACATAAATCACAGAAAGATATTTTTTGACCCACCTCCTAGAGTAATGGAAATAAAACCAAAAGTAAACACATGGGACCTAATGAAACTTAAAGGCTTTTGCACAGCAAAGGAAACTATAAGCAAGTTGAAAAGACAACACTCAGAATGGGAGAAAATATTTGCAAATGAATCAACGGACAAAGGATTAATCTCCAAAATATATAAACAGCTCATGTATCTCAGTATTATAAAAAACAAACAACCCAATCAAAAAATGGGCAGAAGACCTAAATAGACATTTCTCCAAAGAAGACATACAGATGGCCAAGAGGTACATGAAAATCTGCTCAACATCACTAATCAGAGAAATGTGAATCAAAACTACAATGATGTATCACCTCACACCAGTTATAATGGGCATCATCAGAAAATCTACAAAGAACAAATGCTGGAAAGGCCGTGGAGAAAAGGGAACCCTCTTGCACTGTTGGTGGGAATGTAAATTGATACAGCCACTATGGAGAACAGTATGGAGGTTCCTTAAAAAACTAAAAATAGAACTACCATATGACTCAGCAATCTCACTACTGGACATATACTCAGAGAAAACCATAATTCAAAAAGACACATGCACCCCAATGTTCAATGCAGCACTATTTACAATAGCCCAGTCACAGAAGCAACCTAAATGTCCATTGACAGACGAATGGATATATATATACAATGGTACATATGGTATATATGGATATATATACACAATGGTACATATATATACAATGGTACATATATATATATAGTGGTACATATATACAATGTAATACTACTCAGCCATAAAAAGGAACAAAACTGGGCTATTTGTAGAGATGTGGATTGACCTAGAGACTGTCATACAGAGCGAAGTAAGTCAGAAAGATAAAAACAAATATCGTATATTAACGGCTAAATGTGGAATCTAGAAAAATGGTACAGATGAACCGGTTTGCAAGGCAGAAACAGACACAGATGTAGAGGACAAATGTATGGGCACCGGGGGGAAGCGGGGGATGGAGGGGGTGGAGATGGGATGAACTGGGAGATTGGGATTGACATATACACACTAATATGTATAAAGTAGGTAACTAATAAGAAGCTGCTGTATAAAAAATAAAATAAAATTCAAAAGAAGAAAACACGCTTCATTCATTTAATAAAATGTATGAACAACTAAAAAAAAAGAATTCCATCTTTGCAAGTTTCTGCTTTAAATCAGCTAATTGGATCCCATACGAGATGGAACATTGAGTCCTAGAGAACCGGCTGCCTCCTGGAGCCCCAGGGTATCCAGGTCAAGGTCAAGGTCATGGCCCAGGCCGCTTACTTTCTGTCCTGCACTCACTCTTTGATCTCCTATTCCTCTCTCACTGGACCACAAGGTGAACCGAGCCTGTGTCACGGTCTCCACCATGTATGAATGAGAGAAGTCACCCCAGACCCATATTTCTTTCACTGGAGTCTCAGTATCTTTCTAAATCCAACATTTGCCTCGCTAGATATTTAGGGACTAGAGATGCCATTAGAAGAAATAGGATGTAGTCTGTGACTCTGGGGTTTATAGAAATAGGATTCATGATATTTATGCCCATGAAGGCCTTTGGAGAGAACGTTCATGGTTATAAATTAGATTTGGTATAAATGATGGTATAATTAAGTATTTCCCAGAGAAACAGCATGAAAGAGGAGATGTTATGGGTGTTATTAGCATTGTTACTATCATGCAATATTTGAGACCAACTATCTATAGTACTATTGCGATTGTGTAAGATTTGAGGCAAGTAAGTATGTGTATATACTGGCCTCAAATAGAAGGTATTTTAATATACAAATTGTAGATGTGAAATATTGGAGAATCATTAGCACAAAAATAAAAGATAAGAGCTGAGCAATCCAGGAGTGTGCGGGAGGGTCAACGGTGCCTGAATCCTAGTCTTAAAATAGCCACTGCCCTTGCACACAAAACTTAGCTCTGAAGCTTTTGGTAGCCAAATAGGTCTCAGAGATTAGCAGTCCGCTTAGCACTTCCTCTTTAAGAAGGAGATGAGGGGCTCAGAGATAGTTGTGGCCCAGGCTTAGGAGAGTCCCCACCTGAGTCAGGTTCATCTGGAGACTTCGCTGGCAGATGGCAGGCAGGGAAGCCCTAAATTTCGTTGGACACTTGGGAATGTGTGTATGTGTGTTTGTGTCAGTGTACTTGTGCCTAAGTGTGCGTGTGCATGTTTGAATCATTGTATTTATTGCTGTGCAAATTTGTGGTGGCTTAAAATGTCTCAGCAGATCATACGTTCTGTGCAGGACTTATCTGTAGGTACCCCAGGAATATTGAACCAGCATTAACTCTGTAGGAGAAAGTACTTTTCTGATACCAACTTCTAGGCAGATGACAATTGTGCAATTGTCCAGTTGTCGTTCTTGCCCCGGGGGCCTGATCAGGATGGATTAAGGAGGGCCAGCCTGCTGCAGGCACAGGCGCTGTGTGAGAGGCTACGTCTCAATCATTTAGCTGTCTGATCACCTGGCCCCCAACCATAGTCCCTGCTTCAGAGAGGCAGAGTGCTAAGGGAAAGTGCAGGGAGCTTGAGATGGTGTTGACAGTATGGGGAGCATTTTCCTTTGTAACATGACATTAGAACCACACCCCCTGACCACCTCACATGATCCCACTATGACCCACTGGGAGCCCTGAGGCTCTGACAGCAAGACAACACCAGGGTAGGTAAGTAACATGTTCTCTGAACTTCTCTGTATCCACCATTACCGACTGACACAATTGAATTGGTGTCTTTCTTTTTTCCCTTTGGTAAGGCAAGAACATGACTGTAGCTCTAATGGATCATCTTCAAAGACAGAAGACATGCTTATGCTCCCAGTTAATACACCAGTATGACTATTTGAAAAAAGGGCTGGGATGGTATTAGAAACTAGCCCTTTTTAAAATTGCCAAACTTATATCAAGCAGTTCTAGGGTCTTGCTTCAACAGCTTTATTCCAATAATAAATAAAGGGTAGAGCGCTTTTGAAAGGTGCCCTGTGAAGCAGGAACTAATATCAGCCTGTTTATAAATAAGGAAATTGAGGTTTAGCACGTAGTTTGCTCAAGATTACTTAACCCGTGGAGCGGTGATCCTCACCCAGTGCAGTCCGATGGCAGCGCCAAACCTCTTATCCATCACACTCTACTTTCTTTCATTAAGATATTAGACAAAACAGAGAAGACTGATTTCATTTCTGCTTCTCCAGGGTTCTTTTTGGGTCACTGTTCAGTCTTCACACCTACAGATTATTCTTATCAGAATTTGAGCTAAAAAATTGTAGTCGGCCTCCTAGGGTTGACCTGTCTATCCTTAGCAGACTTGAAAGCAGTCCAAACACCCCATTTCATACCTTTACTTCATGCTACATATTCACACCCATGATGTCAAATATCTTAGTGTCTCTGATGAAGGTCGAACCCTTAGGAATCAAGGACTCCACAACCTGGTCCCAGGTAACCTGCTCCATCCTCTTGCATCTCCAGGCTCTTACCAGCCTGAGTACCACAGACCAGAGTGATTGAGGACCACTCCATCATGTACTGCAAGGATCTCTGCTCAGGTCATGTCTGGTTATTCCCTTGGCTTGGAGAATTTATTTCCCTTTCCTCATGTGGAGAACTTCAATTTGTCCGTCCTTGAAAAAGTAACCCAAGTGTTACCTCGACCCCCAGGCAGAAGAAGCCTCTTGCCTGTGATGCCTGAATGCTGTTGATTGCAACTCAGTATAAGCCAGGGTTCTCCAGAGAAACAGCATCAATAGGAGAAATCTATATGTCTCTATCTACTTGTCATCTGTCTGGAGACATTTATTTTAAGGAATTGGCTCATGCAAATGTAGGGACTATGAGGTCTGAATCTCCAGGGCAGGTCAGCAGGCTGGAGATCCAGGGAAACGTGAATACTGCAGCTCAAGCCTGAAGGCAGAATTCCTTCTTCCCTGGGGGACTTTACTCTTGTTTGGACCTCAGTCTTTTCTCGTAAGGCCTTCAATGGATAGGGTGAAGCATGCCCACATCACAAGAGGATAATCTGCTCTTCTCAGAGTCGTCTGGTTGTAAATATTAATCTCATCCGAAAGATACCTTCACAGCAATATCTAGACTGGTGTTGGACCCAAAACTGGATACCAGGACCTAGCCCAGTTGACACAAAATAAACCATCACAGTCTTTTATCACACTTCTCTGCAATTGTTTGTGCCTGCCAGCTCCTCTAGAATCTGAGCTGCTTAGGGGAAGCAAACCTAAATTTTAGTCTCATTGGGACAATACATACATGAAGATCACTTCTTTTAATGTATAAAACTGTGAGCACTGCATTTGACATAAAAAAAAATGTGTTCCCAGAGTGGCACTCAGTGCAAAAGGCAGGCGGTGGCCAGGGAAACAGAAATGACTAAACTACCGGCTGACTCCAGTGAACTGATTAGTCATAAATCACTAAGATCCCTGGCTTCAAATATGAAAATAGGTTTTTTTCTGAGAGGTCTGATGCTTTCGTCTGGACAGTTGACTACCGGCAACAGGCTGGATACATCCCAGGTTTCGGAGTCCCAGGGGCTGTACTCTCCCAAAGTGGCAGGTCCCCACGCTCTGGAATGGTCAGAGATGCACGCCCTCGGAAGTGGGACTGATTGTCCTATGAGATGCACTAGCCCTAAGGAGGACTTTACATTAACTTCTTTCTTGGCCGTTTCCTTCCCAGTCACCGTGAAGGCCTCTGGAACGAGGGGGACAAGGAGGCAGTCCCGTAACTTCCCACTAGGTGGCAGTAGACTCCCACCTCTGACGGCCTCTGTGTCTCCTGCTCACTCAGCCTCCAAAATCTGGAGAGAAAACTTCCAACCCACGGGCAGAGCCATGCTGGGAATTTCAGGTTAACTGACTAAGTCTCTTTAATTTTCTTGGGAAAATAGTTGCAGTCACCCATTAAATAAGAGGCTTCTCAGGCACCGAGACCTGCGGTGCGAGGCACCAATTTTTTCCAGCCCCCAGATGTAGAGATGCTTCTCTTCCTGCAGTCATCGTATGCCCCCAACCCGGTCCAAACAGCAGGAGCAAGGCTCGCTTCTGGCATGACCCCACCAAGGCCTGTTTACCTCCTCCCCTTGAGTCCAGGACGGATTTCATGCTTAGGACCTGCCAGTGATTTCTCTCAATGTCCTCTCTCTGCTTCCCACCTGCCGTGCCACCGCACACAGGCTGCCGGTCCATAGCTGGCCACAGAGTTTGCAGGGTTAGGATTAGACTTCTTGCGGTGTAAGCACAGTCAATGTAAGTGGTAAAAATAAACACAATTCTCAAGCCAGCCCAACATGGAGACGTGGGCATTAAACAAAAAGTCTTTCTCTTCCTCCTTCAAAACCTTTATCTCCTCTATGAATATATTTATATCAGCTCTACAGCAAACCATTTTTGAAGGGCACACGTCCCATAGACAGGGACAATTTGTAGTTTTGGTTAATTCAGTGTACACGATATGAACTGGTTCATAGTGCAGAGCGAAGTCTCATAAATGTTGGTTGCATCTGACATCACTCTCTGGAAATTTTATGTAAGAGCTCCTTTGTCTTTGGGACTTTAAAGTCCTTCACCTACAGGTTCTCATTTTCCACTTAGAGTGATAACAAAGGGACATGGATTATTATTCTCAATTTACAGGAAAGTAAATTTAAGTCAAGGAAAGATTATTTGTCTGAGAATAGAGAGCAGGTCAGTGACCATTTCTCTGTTCTTGCCAGCAACCAGAGGTGCCAGCTGAAGCCCTGAACCCCAAGGAAGTAGAATCAGAGTCTCTTGAAATTGACTGAAGGCTTGGACCTTCCATCTCCTGCTCTCTCTGAGGCTACCTCTTGTCTCTTTACACTGCTCCGTAGTCACCCACAGGACAGATCAGCAGTACAGTCATCTGGTAGATCAATAGTCAACAATATCTCATTACCCCAGGAAGCAGATCGCTCCAGCAGCCTAGTTCTGATTTCCCTCAAGTCAGAGCATTTAGAGGATGGTGCTTCATCCCCAAGCATTCCATACCATGGACCTAAAACTCCAAGCTAACTCCAGACTTTGGGGCTGGAAGGTGTGAAGTCAGTATACGCATCATACAGAGTAATAGGGGCAAAAGCTCCAATTTTGTGCAGCTCCCATCATTTCCATCAACTGATATTCTATCCTCCTTCAAGACCTCAGTCATGTCACCTCTGCAGACCTTCTCTTAACCCTCTATTTCAGTTGGTATTAGTTGATTGCTCCTTGAGACTTACATACAATTTAGGGAATATTTTTGGTTTGAAACATCTCCTGTAATGCCTTATATTAGAGATATTATCCAAAGTTCTTCTCCACTGCTCCTTTTATTGACATTATGACGTCCTAAGGAACATATGTCATATTATATTTACTTTGCCTTATACCTAGAGCCAGTGTGTTGCTTGTTCATAGTGCAATGGATAGCAAATGTCCATAGGAAAGCCCAACAAACGCTTGTTGAATGGAATTGAATCCTCCTAACTAGATTTATAGCTTTTAGCCATATCTAATTCATTCTGATGTTGCACACATTAATCTTCCTGAAACAGCTGTCTTTCTATGCCATTTCCCTGTAAAAAGTTCTTAATATTCCCCTATTGCCTGTAGAATTAAGTCTAAACAGGAAGACCTAGTATGCAAGCAAAAGTTGACAGGTTTCATCCTTGTCCTACTTTTCCAATTTTCTCTCCTCCTATTTCCAACATACATCCTTCATTGCCCATGGGCTTTACATTGTGCCTTGAATCATCCTTTCCTACTTCTGTTTACTTACCTTTATTTAATTTTTAAAATTTTTATTTAATTTTTAATTTTTATTGTGTAGTTGATTAACAATGTTGTGTTAGTTTCATGTATACAGCAAAGTGATTCTCTTATACATATATCCATTCTTTTTCAAATTCTTTTCCCATTTAGGTTATTACAGAATACTGAGCAGAGTTCCCTGTGCTATACAGTAGGTCCTTATTTGTTATGTATTTTATATATAATAGTGTGTATATGTTACTTCCAAACTCCCAATTTATCTCCCCCCCACCTTTCCCCTTTGGTAACCATAAGTTGGTTTTCTAAGTCTGTGACTCTATTTCTGTTTTGTAAATAAGTTCATTTGTACCATATTTTTTAGATTATGCATATAAGAGATACCATATGATATTTGTCTTTCTCTGTCTGGCTTACTTCACTTAGTATGATAAGCTCTAGGTCCATCCATGTTGCTGCAAATGCATTATTTCATTCTTTTTTATGGATTAAAGACCAAAATAAATGACCTGATACTATAAAACTCTTAGAGAAAAACTTAGAATACTTATCTTTATTGTAAAGCTATGTTTCCACCTGAAATATCTTCTTTACTTCTTTGCTTCTCAAAGTACTTACTTTTCTTCAAGGAAGTTGGTTAATGGGAAAATCTCATTGGATTTGGTAGAGGAAGGGACATTAGTAACATTTAAGAGTGGAGAATGGGATTTCTGTAGGGTTGGGGACAGAAATAAGATTCCTGAAACAAAGAAAGGGAAGGGAGGTGAGCACAGCATCTATAATTCATTAGTTTAGTGGTTTGACAGTAAAAAAATAAGTGACCAGTCATATGACATCTAGATGAGCTCAGTGGTTATAAAAGCATTCTGTTTGGTTTGGTCATTGGTACACAGATGTCCTCAGCGTGACTGAGAGCAGTGGGGCAGGGTCCTCGAAGAGAAGATTCAGTTTACTGGAGACGGACAACCTGAATTTGGTGGTTTCTCGCCAAAAGCTTGAATCCAGGCATCTTCTTCCACATCAGCCTGCTCCCCATCCAGCTCTCTGTTCAGGGACACAATCTCATTAAGTCGTTGCTGGACTTCATCAGGACACTTCTCTTCATTCTCACCCATTTATTTTTCCACTTCCCCCCTCTTCCGACTTGCGCTCCGTCATCCATCATATCAATAGTGCTAGAAATTCCCCCTTTCCCTTCTGTTAAGTATTACTCTTATTTGTTAAAACACCAACCCCAATAAATGCAAACATCCACTATGTTTGTGCTTGAAACCAAGATGTGATAGAAAAAGCTATAAGAGAAAACACATTGGTTCTACATTAAATTTATTCTCACCCACATCAAAAGGTCCTGCAGAACTGTCAGGATGCACACCATACTTCAACAAGTCAGCTCGTTCTCCCACCTGAGATGCAGGACTCTTCAAATTATCTCCACATTCCTAAAAGGCTTGGCCGGCTTGGCCACTCACTCCCCGCTCCCCCTGCACATACAAACACACATACACACACACACACACACGCACGCACACACACACACACACACACACACACACACGATCTTATTTTGCAGGAGATGATCTCACTCTCATGTTTGAAAAGAACATAAGAGCCTAGAAGCTATCAGAAGGGAAATCCCTCAACTCCCTCTGCATCCTTTCTCTCCCTCTTCCCTCCTGTTACAAGAGAGGAGCTTTCTTGCCTCCTACCTGAGGTCAATGTCTTGACCTAAGCTCTGGAGCCCAGTCATTCCTTTCTTCTTAGAAGACCTCATTCTTACTCTCTTTTCTCTTTTCAACTCTGCTTCTCAATTTGATAATTTCCATCTACTTATCTCCTTTGCAGTCTTACTTTCTTTTGTCTAATATTGATAATAATGATGATAATAATATAAAAATAATAATGCTGTTAAAGAAGAAGCAGTAAAAGAAGCAACTAACATTTGGTTGGTGTTTATTAGGGGCCAGACACTGTACTTAGAACTTTACATGTGTTATTTCATTTAATCCTCACAAAGTCCTAGGGGATAAGTATCATTAGCTCCATTTTTGCCAGTGAGGGAACAGAGGTACTAAGAGATTCAGTAAACTGCTTGAGACCCCACAGCTACTATATGAAGGAACCAGAATGTAGACAAAGACAATCTGACTTCAGAACCTCAACTCTTTATTACAGAATTATCTTGTTTCCTGTGCTTGAAACTCCCTAGTATTGGACTTCTCAGAATACTTTTCTCTGTACCCACAACTTCACTTACACCTCTATGCTGATGACTCACGAATTTATATTTCTAGCCTTGACTGTTCTTGAGTTCTAGAATTGACCATCTAATTATCTATTTGATGTATACACTTGGGAGACATAAGAGCTTTCCAATGTTGATCTAATATCAAACTGGGAGCTCCCCCCAGATGGTTTCTTCTTCCATTGTTCCCTGTGTCAGCCAGTAGCATCATTATCCATTCAGGTGCTACTGCCAAAAACTTAAGAGTAATCATCTTTAACACACCTGTCATCCTCACCCTTCTTATCTCCATATCCCATATCAAACATAAATCTGATTCTGCTATCCCCTTGCTGAAAATCATTCAATGGCTTCTTATTGTTTAATTAATAAAGAATAGTAAAGAACAAGAAATAAAGGAAGAAGCAACTAAAATTCGGTGAGCCTCATCTCACCTCACTCTCTTATCCCCTGTGCTTTAAAAACTTGACCTTATTTCAGAAGCAAAATGTGCTGTGTGTGCTCTTTCTGTCCCAGGATACATCTTTTCCTCTTTCTGGAACACTCCCTATTGCTTTTCAATAACTCCAATCCAACTTTCAGTTGTCTGTCAACACATTTTTCCAGAGAAGCCTTTCCCATTTTCCCAAAATAAATCTGGTCTCTTTGTTATACACTCACATCGAGTACTTTTTTTTTTTTTTTTTTTTTGCGGTACGCGGTCCTCTCACTGCTGTGGCCTCTCCCGTTGCGGAGCACAGGCTCTGGGTGCTCAGGCTCAGCGGCCATGGCTCACGGGCCCAGCCGCTCCACGGCATGCAGGATCTTCCCGGACCTGGGCATGAACCTGCGTCCCCTGCATCAGCAGGTGGACTCTCAACCACTGCGCCACCAGGGAGGCCCACATCAAGTACTCTTTAGGGCACAGCACACTTCTTTGTTGCAATGTTTCCTTTATTTTAGTTAATTATCTGATTGATGTCTATTTCCTAACTACATTTTAAGCTCCATAAAGGCAGTGACCTTGTCAGGTTTTGGTCATCATAAAAATAAGCATAATACTCAGGCCCAGGGTTCAAAGAACTCAGAATAGGGCCAGAAAGATTAGACAGTGTGCCTAATCAGAACTATTTTTCTTCTCTTTTATAACAATAGATATACCATTTATAAGGAAATCTGCTAGTAGGATGATACGTAGTATGTTGGCCATGAAAAGAGAGCTTGGTTTTCTTAGAATCACACAGTAGGGAACTATAGAAGGCAAAAGTATATATATGTAGAGGCAGAGGGGAAAAAAAAAAAAGAAAAAAAAATAAATCTGCTCTCAATAACCTGAAGATTTACTTGTAAAACTGGACTCTGAGTCAGTCCATGTAGAGTGCCAACAAATTGGAAAGCAAATGTGCCATAACTTGTGCCATGGAGAATTAGCTGCCTTGGATGGAGAGGCTTAAGAAGGGCCTGGGTCTAAAACCAGCCATGTCTGCTGGGCTAAGGCAGATGGCAATGAGAGGGGAACATGTAGACCGGTTCACAGTGGAGGAGGAGGCTAAACTCCAGCTGTGCAATTCATAGATAGTATGCAAACTTCCTAATGAGAAGTGTGAAATGTCCTCACGTATCATCAGAACAAGGTAGATCTGTCTTAATAAATTGGGGGACTCTAGGGAGAAAGCTGAGACTATTGCAAAGTTTTCTGGGCTGTAAGATTCCATAAGGGAGTATTTGGGACTTAACGGATAGGAAGAGGCTCTTGGAATTAATCAGAAGTAACTGAGGAGATACTTCAGCAAAACCAATTTCCTAAGATGTTTGATCGGGGAGAGTGCTACGAACTAAGCTCTGTCCCCCCCAAATTCACATGTTGAAGCCCTAACCCTCAATATGAGTGCATTTGTAGCTAGGGCTTTTAGGAGGTAATGAGATTAAATGAGGTCCTAAGAGTGGGGCCCTAATTCAATAGGATTCATGACCTTATAAGAAAAGGAAGAGAGATCTCTCTCTCCATACACATGTACAGAGGAAAGACCACCTGAGAAGGTGGCCGTCTGCCAGCCAGGAAGAGGGCTGTCACCAGAACCTGATCATAGTGGCACCCTGATCTTGAATTCTCAGACCTCCAGAACTGTGAGAAAATAAATTTCTTTTGTGTAAGCCATCCAGTCTATGTATTTTGTTATGGCAGCCCAAGCAGACTAAGACAGAAGGGAAGTGAGAACAAGGTCCTGTGTTAGATGGGCTAATGGGAGAATTTTTCCTGGTAGAGACTGACCATATCAAACAGTGACTTCTCTTTGGAGTTTAAATAAAAAGGTTGGCCAAATGCTTCCTCTTGCCTCTCCTCTCTAAGCCTCAGACACTAGCATCCTCTGTGTCGTTTCCATTTTGGTCATCCTGTGCCCACTTATATTTCTCCTCTGCTTTCTCTTGCTCTGTTCATGTAGCTCAGGGACCATTACTGCCAGTTTCAGGATGCTCAGCGCCCATGCACGTGGGGACGATTAGAAGGATGGGATATGAGCAAAACCAGGAAGTTTCACAAAGTAGAATGTCCAGGGACCTGCCTCTGTGCTGTTCATAGGGCCCTGACTTGCCAGAAGACATCATTCCTGGTTTCAACAGTGCCTTCTGTTGTTTTATAGGACTCCCAACAGAGAATTCTATCCATATCTTTTACCTACTCCACACAGGAAGCAACTCAGCTGGTCAAAGGCCAGGCTACCGATAACTATGTTGACTCTTTCCCCTGGCTGTGTGATAGCTCCTGAGCTGAAAACAGAGTCACACTTCTGAAGCAAGTACAAGGACTTGGATTCTGCAACCTGAAATAACGTCCCCTGTTCTTAGGCACCCCTTTGTTGTTGGATCTCCTTTATGCATTTTACACCCTCCCGATACCCAATTTTGTTTATCCCACTGGATGCATTATTATTGGGAACCAGAACCATCTCTTTTCCAGTGCTTACACCAATCCTAAAGCACACAACTAGTTCCGGTCCCATCTTCTCCCTATTTGCTTTATCTTATTAGGTTTTACCAATCCATCTTCAGCTATATAGCTGAAATCTCACAGAAGGTCAATTTCAAGGCCAGAACAGACCTCTCAGAGAAGTTCCCTCACTCACGGAAATTCTAGTTCCAGAGCCTGAAACAAGACTCTGTGTGCTGGTGGGAACATGTAACTCTGATGCTGAAAGGACGTATGAGTAAATTCGGGGATAAAACTGATGAATTTCCATTGAAAGCTTTTTAATTTTTGATTTTATTTTTATACCAAACCAAAAATATTTTACATTTTTCAGTATCAAGAGCTTGTTCACTTGGACATGGAGCAAAATTTGTCAAGATTTTTTGGCGCTTAAGTTTAGAATGTGAACTATACCTCTTCTGTTTGGATAATTTCTACCAAGGTAGCACAAATACTCACAAAGCCAGGATGCTCGTAGGTATCTTGAGGGTTGTGAGAACATTGCCACCTAGTAACCTCCCACCCCAATGAAGTGCAAAAGTATGGGTAATGATATGTTCTTCTTAAGGCCTTTGGGATGGTTGTTTTAGTGACTCTAAGGAAAGAAACTTAGAGTCAGCCCTTCTCTCTCTTCTTTCTCTCAGGTATTACTGTTTCTTAAATTATGTTGGCGTGATTCGATCCAAGAAAGATTTATCCAAAGAATTTATAGTATGGCTGGAGTCCCACTGTTGGCTTTTTCTATAGAATGGAGATTTTAAAAGCAGCTGGTGCTGAAGGCCAACGCCCAGGCTTAAGAGTATGAGCTCTCTTTTGAATAGTTCCTGCCAACACCAGCATGTGAATCTAGCATCTGTAATTAAATCCTTACCTCTACCAGTGTGCTTTTAATCTGTGTGCTTCTGTCCAGTTAAAAGTGATTTTGAAGGCAGTATATAATTTCTAAATGAAAGACACACAATGATTGACCCTCAGCCAGAACAAAACTGACTTTCAAAATCTTTGTATCACACTTTCCTGTAGGAGAATGTTTCCTAGAAACACATCATCCTTTCTAAGGACTTATTTTCGTGCAAGGAGGCTTATTTTAATGAAAAAGAAATAGTATTCTGGAAGCATTCATAATGCTCAGGTGGGATAGCTCAGGCCTGACCTAGGCAGTGCAGTGTGGGGCTTGAGGGAGCAGGTTCTGGCCTAAGACTTAATGGGCACAAATCCCGGTTCAGCCAGTTAATACCTATGCTATGGTGACGTGCTAGTTAATTTCTTCGTAGATCACTTTTCTCATCTGTACAGAGGGAATCATCGTGCTACCCTACAGGAACCTTGTGAAAATGGACTGACGTAATTCAAATACAATATTTATCTCGGTGAAAACCCCGGAACGGTTAGTTGTTGCTGCTGTTATTTTAAAACCCCAACTCTAATGAAAGATCTTACATTTATTCAGTCCAAATGGTCATTGTGCATCCTGGCTGATGGAGAAGGTTTTTCAACGTAATTAGTTTATGGGACGCTCTCATCTATGCATGAATGTGAATTATCATATCAAATAATAAAGGTTCTTTTGGGTTCTGTGCGTGTGTGTGTGTGTGTGTGTGTGCTTAATAAGGACAATAGTATTTTCAAAAAAGCTCTAGTCTGATAATCAGATGAGCTAGACTATAATCTTTATAACAGTCCTGATTCTTAGTTTGGTTTCAGTTTCTCTATATACAAAGTGGAGAGAAACCCTTCCATTTCTACTGATCTCATAGAGTTAGTGTGAGCACAGGGGAGATGGATGGATTTAGAGTTTCTAATATACCTTTTTAATAGCCCAAACTACTATGTTGTTTAGACTCAGTCATTTTTAAGGGCATTATTTTAGACTCGTCATCTTTGAAGTATTATTTTTATCTCTAAAAGATGTTATACCTCTTTCCTCTGAAATGTCCCATTTTAAAAAAATTACCAAATATTACTTCATGTTATTATCATCAATAAGTCATTTTATTAATTACCTTATTAATTGATATCAGCTTTGCCACAAATGGTCTACTATTTCTGACATAAGCAAATGTAATTCGTTCTTTCCCTAAATTAGCACTTGTATTACAAAATAAGGAGAATTTAACCCAACAGCAAGGGGGCCCCAGTTCCAACAATGACAAAAAGAAGTTTGGAACCAGAAGTTTTCGGTCTGTTTTTCTATAGTTTCATTAGATGATGTGAATAAAAATCAAGGGAAGGGTATTTCTGACCTTTACTTCATGCTTTGTAAAAATAACCCTTATCTGTGTTGCCTGTTTATTTGTTTACCCTAAGATTTAATTATTTCACACAACAAATTCTATATAGTTTTTTGTCCAATGACTTTATTTTAGAGTTCTTATTTTTTTTATTCTCTAAGATAATAATTAAGTGGCAAATTACTTTTTCTGCTTCCAAGAAGGGTTAGTTTTTTTCTATAATTTTTTCTCTCTTCAATTTTCTTCCTTTTCACCCCCTGAATCCAGTGCTTTTAAGTTTTGAATGACATTTAAAGACTTGCCATAGTGGGGCTCCAGTGCAAAGGGGAAAGCTGTAATGAAAAGACAGCAGAATTTGTTAATAGCCTCCAGGAGGTCAGACAAATGCTTTTTCTTAAAGTTTAGATACCCTGTGCAGTGTACTATCCAACTTCTGCCAAGGAAACTATCTGTGCATAATGACTGAGGCTCTGGCAGAAAGAGTTGGTATAGTATGATAAACCAATGACCTTTCAGCTATTCATTTGCTGTGCTTAGAACTTAATTTATATCTCAGTCATTTGATGAGTATAATACAGAGAGAGTCTCTGGGTTTTATCTACTCTGGACAGCATAGCATGTTGCTCCAGTAAGCATAAAGTGTGGAAATTAGGTACAGAATGCTCGCTGGAGAGTTCTCTCCATGTGAGGAAAGTAGATACAGATAAATCAGTCTCTCTGTGTAATGCCTTTGCAGTAAACCAAGGAATAATGCCATGGGGAGCAGATGGTGGCTACAGCTTGGTAGCCTCCATGAATAGCTCTGAGAAGTAAGGACAGTATGGTCTAAGACCTGTATGGATTTGTCACTTCCTCTAAGCCCTGCCCTTGACTCACTCAGTCACTTTCTTTGGCTCACCTTTCCCAACAGCACCAGAAACTGATGGTAAATTTTGCATATCTAAAATGTTAGACAGGTACTTCTCTGGTGGTGCAGTGGTTAAGAATACACCTGCCAATGCAGGGGACACAGGTTTGAGCCCTGTTCCAGGAAGATCCCACATGCCGCAGAGCAACTAAGCCTGTGTGCCACAACTACTGAGCCTGCACTCTAGAGCCCACGAACCACAACTACTGAGCCCACGCATCACAACTACTGAAGCCCGCGTGCCTGGGTACTGTGCTCCACAACAAGAGAAGCCACTGCAATGAGAAGCCCACACACCACAACAGAGTAGCCCCTGCTTGCCACAACTAGGGAAAGCCTGCACGCAGCAACAAACACCCAACACCGCCATAAATAAATAAATAATAAAATGTTAGGCAACTAGTAAGAAATTATCTAGTTACAAATTTACTTTTGTAAAGTTAAGGCAAAAGTTCTAAGAGGATGGATTGCAAAACTGAGCCAGGAGAACCGAGCTTTTTTTCCCCATGAGGAAAGATAATGTAAGGAAGCTTGGAAATAAAAATAAACACAAAACAAACTACTGTGTTTACACACAGTAGTTTATAATGTGTGTAAACTATATTTAGTTTAAATAAAGTAAAAAATAAAACTATAAGTTGTTATATGCTTTTCAAATGACATCCACAATTACTAGTTCATTTGAACCTCACAATAAGGGCTGTGGGCAGATATAATTCTCTTTGTTTTGCTGTTATAGAAACTGAACTCAAAAAAGATAAAATGATTTGCATAATTTCACAGGACGAGTTAGTAACACCACTTCACATTGCCTGGCAAATATAAATCACTTGGTAAATATTTGTTGAGTGAATGGACATGAATGGAGTCTGATCCCTAGTTCATTGTTTCTGTCTAATACAATGTATCATAAATTACTGCTGCCTCTGGTATATTGTTGGTGAGAGAATTAATTTGAAACACCCTACCTAAATAAATTTAGAAACTTTCAGAAAATTTTCTTTGTATTGCTCATTGTCAGGTGGACTTTAAAATAATTCTGTTATTGTATATCCCTGTATTCTCCTTTCTTCACCTCGATTAAATTGTGGGAGTTTTTTGCTTGTTTGTTTGTTTTTAAAAGTAGCAGTTTTTGTAAAGCTTTTATAAATGAGAACATGAGCAACAGTGTTAAATCTTCTTCTTTTAGTTTAATAGTGAGAAAAAAGACAAAGATTTTAATTTTCATAACCAAGTAATCTGTTCAATTGAGTTGCTTCTAGTTGGTGTATGATGGCCACTAGATCACTTTTTAAATCCAGGTTCCTAAAATGTCATGGAAATAGATTGAAAATTAAAGTATCATTTCATGTTAAAATGAATCTTATAGCAAATCCCTTATACAGACTCTCTCTGAGGAAGATTTCTTAGGGAAGCCAGATGTCCAGAGGGGAGACAAAAACTAGGACACCAGAAGAATTTGAAGCATCTGGCATGTATCAATACAAGTATTACACACAGCCAAGAGAGATGGGTAATGTAAGCAGAGAAATGGAAATAATCAAAAGGAAATGTTAGAAATGAAAAAAAAAATAACAGAAAGAATAATGTTTTTAATGGGCTCATCAGTAGACTGGACAGAGCTGAGGATAAAATCTATGAGCTTGAACATAGGTCAGTAGAACTTCTCAAATTGAAATGCAAAGAAAAAGAATATTAAGGAACAATGGGACAATTTCAGAAGGTGTAACACACACTTAATTAGTATGCCAGAAGGAAATGAAAGAATAAAGCAGAAAAAAATATTTAAAGTAATAATGTTTGAGAATGTTTCAAACTCAATTACAGACACTACACCATAGATCCAGGGTGCTCAAAGAACACAAAGTGGGATAAATACTCAAAACACACCTAAGAATACCATATTTCTAAAATGGAAAATCAAGGGCAAAAATCAAAGGCAGAGAGAAATCTTAAAGAAAGTCAGAGGGGAGAATAAAGCCACCTTACTTACAGAGGAAAAGGATGAGAAATATAGTGAGTTTCCTGGCAGAAAACATAGTAGTATAAAGAGTAACATGAAATCTTTAAAGTATAGAAAGGAAAAAAGCAGAAAACCAAAAAACCCCTGCCAACCTAGAATTCCTTATCCAGTGAAATGATCTTTCAAAAATAAAGAAGAAATAAAGATTTTCAAAGATAACAATTGAGGAAATGTATTGCTAGCAGAGCTTCCCTGCATTCAATGATTAAACAAACAAAATCTCTTTAGGGAGAATATAAATAAACCTCAGAGTGAAAACTCAGATTTACATACAAAAAGAAAGGTCATCAGAGAAAGAATAAGCGAAAGTAAAATAAATTCCTTTATTTTTCTTATTCTTCGTTTATTTAATGTCATTTGTTTGTTTTAAATTAATAATGGTAACAATGTATTGGGTGATTATAGCATATGGACAAGTAAATAAATGATAGCAAAATCACAAGAGGCAGAAAGGAGGAATTAGAAATAGTCTAAATTACCTGCAATTTATATGAAGTGGTATAGCATTATTTGAAGATGGACTTAGATCAGTTAAAAATATATATTGGATGGTTTGATGAGGGCAACATTCATTTTTTTTTTAGCAGTAATCTTTTGATGTTTGACTACATGTTTTTTCTCCCCAGCAAAACTCTTATATACCCTGGCTTCTCCCTTACCTCTTTGGAACAGAACAGTTCTTCAAAACTTTCTGAGAGGCTGCATCCCAGGTTATATAGTCCTCAGTAATGTCCATGAACAAAATATAGTTCTCAAAAAACATTATCCCATATATATATATTTATCATATATATATATATATATATATATATATATATATATATATATATATGAAACACTAGGCCAACCAGTAAAAAAAAAAAAAAATTAAAAAAAAGAATATTTGATATGATAAGAGAGGAGAGAAATGGAATCTTATAAAATGCTTAGTTAGAACCAGAGAACAAAGAAAAAGAAGACCAAAAAGAAATATAGAGCAAATGCCATGAATAGAAAACAGTTACAAACATGACAGACACTAAGACAACAATATCAATAATCACCTTATATGTGAATGATCTAAATATACCAACAAAAAGACAAAAACAGTCAGAGTGGATACAAAAATAATCCCAACTCTATAGTGCTTAAAAGAAACCTACTTAAAATATAAAGACTCTGATAAGTTAAAAGTAAAGGATTGAAGAAATACATACCATGGTAACAATAATCAATATAAATCGAAATAATAATATTAATTTCAGACAAAGTTTACTTTAGAATGAGGAAGTTATCAGGAATTAAGAGAGATGTTACATAATAACAAAGGTTAATTCTCCAGGAAGACAAAACAATCCTTAAGATGCATGCTCCTAACAACAGAGCATAAAAATATGTGAAGCAAAAAACTAATAGAATTGACAACTTCACTACTATAGTTGGACATTTTAGCATTCCTCATTTAGTAATTGATATGTAGCATGCAGAAAATCAATAAGAATATAGTTGACCTAAACAGCACTGTCAAACAATTTGATCTGTTTGACACTTATAGAATTCTCCATAAACAGTAGCTAACTACACATTCTTCTCAAGCTTTCATGGAACATTTACTGATGGCATAGACCATATTCTGGACCAGACCATAAAACATATCTTAAACTTTTTAAAAGAATAGAAATTATAAAAAGATTGTTCTTAGACTACAATGGAATTAAACTGGAAATCAATAACATAAAGATAACTAGAAAATCTGCAAATATTTAGAAATAAATAGCACACTTCTAAATTTCAAATGGATCAAAGAAAATGTCTCAAGAGGGGTTTAAAAACAGTTTAAACCAAAGAAAATGAAAGTACAACTTATCAAAAACTTTAGGATGCTGCAAAGTTAGTATTTAGAGAAAAATATATAGTATTGAATACATACATTAAAAAAAATAATAAATCCAAAATAAATAACCCAAACTTCCATCTTATGAAGCTAGAGAAGAAGGAGCAATTTAAGACTAAGCAAACAAAAGAAAATATATGATAGCAATTAAGATAAAAAAATCAATGACATTGAAAACAGGAAATCAATAGAGGAAATCAACAGAACCAAAAGATTAGTTCTTTCAAAATATTAATAAAATTGATGAACCTCTAGCAAGACACAAATTATTAATATCTGAGATGAAAAGTGATACATTACTACTGATCCCATGGACACTATAAGGATAATAAAGTAATATTATGACAACTTCATGTACACAAATTTGATAACTTTAATGAAATGGACCAGTTTCTTGACACAGTCCAAACTCACACAAGGAGAAGTAAATAATCTTAATAGGTCTGCAGCCACTAAAGAAATTGAATCAAGAACTCATAACTTTTTAAAATAAAAAGCAACACAATTCTTCCAAAAAAGAGAGAAAGCACTAATGAATTCTACCAAACATTTAAGCAAGAAATTATATCAACTCTCAACAATATCTGCCAGAAAATAAATACAGAGGGAACACTTCCTAACTTATTTTATGAGACCAGCATTATTTTAATACCAAAATGGATAAAGACATTATAAGAAAGGAAGACTACACACCAATAGCACTCATGCATAGAGATGCACAAATCCTCAACACAATAACAGCAAATTAAATTCAACAATATACAAACTGAATAATAGACGATGACAAGTTGGATTAATTCCAGGTATGCAAGAATCATTCACCATTTGACAATTAATCAATGTCATCCACCATATCAACTAACTTAAGAAGAAAAATTATATTATCACATCAATTTGGCACTTTTCCCCTAAGATCAAGATCAAGGCAAAAATGTCCACTCTAATCACTTATATTTATCATTATACTGGAATTTCTAGCTAGTGCAATAAGACAAGAAAAGGAAATACAAAGATTGGAAAGGAAGAAATAAAACTGACATGATTTTCTATGTAGAAAAAGCAAAGTAGAAACAGAAAACAACTGGAACTTATAAACATACATGCATAATAAGGTTGCAGAATACAAGTTCAATATATGAAAGTCAATTTATTTCCTATATACCCACAATTAACTATTGAAATTTGAATACAAACAAACAAATAGCATTACAATAAAACTAAAACCATAAAATATTTAGGCATATATCTAAAATATACTAGGTCTAAATGCAGGAAATTACAAAATTCTAATGAAAGAAGTCAAAGAAGATCTCTCAAAGTGGAGAGATATTCCATGTTCATGGATTGAAAGTCTCAATATTGCTAAGCTGTCAATTGTTTCCAACTTGATCTCTACATTCAAAAAAATTCCAATGAAAATCCCAATAATCTATTTTGCAGATACTGATAGACTGATTCTAAAATTTATGTATAAAGTCACAAGATTTAGGATAGCCAACATCATACTGGAGAAGAAGTACAAAGATGAAGGGTTCATATTATCTATTTTTAGGACTTACTATAAAAATACAGTACTCAAGATAGCATGGAATTAGAGAAAAAATAGACATGTAGATTAATGGGATAGAAGAAAGGGCCCAGAAAAATATTCAAAAATATAGTTAACTCATCTTTAACAAAAACACAAAGGCAATTTAATGAAGAAAGGATGGTCTTTCAGCCAGTGGTACTGGGATAAGTGGGCATCCATTTACAAAAGAAAAAAAAAATCCTAGACACAAACCTTACAACTTTCCTAGAAATGAACTGAAAATAGATATTAGACCTAAATGCAAAATGGAAACCATAAAACTTCTAGAAAAAATGAACAGGAGAAAATTTGAGTTACCTTGTGTTTGGTAGTGAGTTGTTAGATATAACACCAAAACTATCATCTGTGTAAGAATAAAATTGATAACTTGGACTTTTTATCAAAATTAAAAACCTCTACTCTGAGAAAGACACTATTAAGAGAATGGAAAGAAAGCCAGAAACTGGGAGAAAATATTTGCAAAACACATATTTGATAAAAGACATTCAAAATATACAAAATTATTTTAAAGCTCAGAAAAAAAAAAACCCAGCAACAACTAAGAAGCCAATTAAAAACTGGGGAAAGGTCTGACAGATACTTCACCAAAGAAAATATACAGATGGAAAATAAACATATGAAAAGCTTCTCAGCATCATTTATCATTAGGGAATTATAAATTAAAACAATGAGATGCTAGTACACACCCATTAAAATAGCTAAAGTTTTGAAAAAAACTGACAATACCAATTGCTGGCAAAAGTGTAGAGCAACAAGAATTCTCATTCATCGCTGATGAGAATGCAAATTGTACAGCCACTGTGGAATACAGTGTGGCAGTTTCTTACAGAGATAAACAGTCTTGCTACCGGATGCAGACAATGCACTCCTAGCTATTTACACAACTGATTTTAAAATCTATATGGATGGACCTTGAAAGAAGTGTTATGCTAAGTGAAACAAGTCAGACAGAGAAAGACAAATACTGTAGGATATCACATATATATGGAATCTAAAAAAGCCCAATTATAGAAACAGAGACTTGAATGGTAGTTACCAGGGCTGGTGTGGGAGGGTCATGGAGGCAGAAAAAGGGAGATTGAATCCAGCGTCTGTACCCCAACACCAAATTAAATCTCAGAGATAGAGTTTGGGGTGAAGTAGAAAAGAATAGCGTTATTGCTTTGCCAGGCAAAGGGGGACACAGTGGGCTAACGTCCTTAAAACTGTGTGTCTCGACCTAGAGGGGGTAGTGAGGAGTTTTACAGTAATGGTTCAGAGAGGGCATGATCAGCTCATGGACATTCTTCTGAGTGGTTGGTGGGGAGGTAAGTGGAAGTCAGCATCATCAACCTTCTTGTTCCAACCCTTCTGGGGTCTACGTGTTCACGGGCATCATGCCTTCATTAACTGTTAATTTCTCCCATCTGGTAGGGGTTTCAGTATCTGCAAAACAGCTCAAAGATATTGTTGTGTGCATCCCTTGATGGGGAACCGGGATCCTGCCCCAGGGCTGCACTATTTTTTCTCATGTTCCCCCCTTGTCTCCCATCCCCTCCTTCCTAATTAACAACTGCTTGAGGGAAGGTCATGGAGGCCGACTGAAGCCTATTTCCTGTAATCAAAGAAATGGGGGACACAGGAAAGCTGTTGTGCCCAGGAGCCCCACAAGGTCCTGCTCAATATCAAGATATTGGTCAAAGAGTACAAACTTCCAGTTATAGGATAACTCAGTTCTGAGAATCTAATGTAGTGCATAATGACTATGGTTAACAATACTGTATTATATACTTGAAAGTTAGTAAGAAAGTAGATCTTAAATTTTTTACCACAAAAAGAAATGGTGATTATGTGATATGATGCAGGTGATAGGTAACATTATGGTGGTGATCATGTTGCAATATATAAGTGTACGAATCAACACTTTTACACCTTAAGCTTATGCAATGTGACATTTCAACTATATCTCAGTAAATCTGGGTTAAAAATCTTATATGCACACAAAAAACCTGCATTTGAAGTTTATAGCAGCTTTATTTATAATCTTCAAGAAATGAAGCAACAATTATGTCTTTCCACAGATGAATGAATCAACAAACTATGGTATATCCACAAAATGGGATACTATTCAGTGATAAAGAGAAATAAACCATCAATCTGTGAAAAGACATGTGTGAGCATTAAATGCATATTTCTAAGTGAGAGAATTCAGTCTGAAAAGTCTAAGTACTCTGTAATTTCAATTATATGAAATTCTGGAGAAGGCAAAACTAAAAAGAAGTAAAAAAAAATCAGCGGGTGCTAGAGAGATTGTTGTGAGGGGGAGGTGCAGTGTTGAATAGGTGAGGCATAGAGAATTTTCTAGGGAGGTGAGACTTCTGTGTGTTACGGAAATGCTGGATGTACCACGCTATGCATTTGTCAAAATCCATAAAGCTTTACAACATAGAATTTTACATGATTAAAGAGTGAATCTTATTGCCTGCCATATCAATAAACAAAAGATGTCACAGTCATCAGCGATTGCAGCCACTGCTGGTGAGCTGGTGAGCCTGAGGGAACTCAGGGAGGAAAAGAATACCTGCCATCTAGCATTCATCAGACAGCAGCCACTCCCCACGGTGAGCCCTGAGGAAACTCAGGATATTAAAACATGGGATGCTGGACCCGATAACTGAGGTGCACATCAAAGGGATGATTTCAGTGAGCCCAGACTCTTGCATCTTCCCGTACATAGACAAGTGCCAAATTCCTTAACTTGAGATATCTGGTTTTCTTTAAGCAACAATAATCTTTTGGGGAATTCCCTGGTGGTCCAGTGGTTAGGACTTCAAGCTTCCACTGCATTGGGTGTGGGTTCAATCCGTGGTCGGGGAACTAAGATCCCAGAAGCTGTGCACGTGGCCTAAAAATAAATAAATAAATAATTTAAAACAACAACAACAATAATCTTTTGACATTCAGACTACCTGCCATTTGTTGCCAAACTCCTAATATATCCTGCTCCCCCCTTGACTCCTCAGAGCAGTTTTCTCAGGGTTACTTGAGATGCTGCCTCCTGGGCTTGAAGTCCTAAAATTTTCCACCAAATAAAACATAGCTTTCAATTAAAAAAAAAAAAAAGAGGGACCCTTAATGTATGTAAATTTTTTAGAAATTCGTGCAGAAGGTCACGGGGTCTCAGGATGGAATACGGAATCTGACAAAACAACCTAACTGTATTACAAATATATGGCACACCTCACTAAAGGAGGTGAGGGGAAGAGGTGCTGACCTAGGTAACTGAAGATGGTGTCTGTAAGATTAAAGGCAAAGGAGACTGTACATAAGCACTCATGTCCAGTTGATAAAGATGTTCCCTCGGGAGTACAGATTAACAGTTCTGTTACTGCCATACATCTGTATTTGAATTCAACAGTTAAAAGGATGGCAAATGCTAAGAGCCAGGTTACTCACTGATGAAATGAAGGTTACATATAAATAAGCAAAGGTAAGAGGCTAGAATGATCCATGTGGGAATGGACTACAGTTAAAGGCATCACTATGAACACATCTAGTGCAGTATATGCAGATGGTTACAGATATGTGTATTTGTAACACGAGTTAGCCTGCACACATAGACTCCCTTGCTCTGTAAGCTGAGAGGGGCTAGAAGCAATAGTGCCCAATAGCAACATCCTGTTATCAAAGTGGAGAAAGCATAAAGCCAGGTTCAGACTCCCTTAGCCAGTCTGTAGTTATTACATAACCATTTAATTAGTAAATGAAACCTCTGTTATGTCATGAATTGAACCTACAGTTATCTGCTGGCATCACAGAGATTCACTGCTTCCTTCATAGTTGGTAATAATATTCTAAGTTTGTAAGGGAGGTATTCTATAGTTTTCTTAAAAACGACAATGGAGTTCTTACTCTCTTTTGATGTAAACTGTCAGCCTCTAGCAGCCTTCTATACCATAAACAGGGCACACATAAACAGACACAGGTAAAAGTAATGTTATAACTGATAATAAATTAGTAGTATAACTATGTCCCAAATATAGCTAAAAGCTTTATAGGCATCTTTTCATTATTTCATTGAACACACACCACAATATATTGAGGTAACTACTGCTACTATCTCTGTTTCCCTGTTGGAGTAGCCAAGGATAAGTGAAATTTAATAACTTACCCAAGGTTAAACAATAAGTAAATGAAGGAGCTGGGATATAACTTGCATAATTTGACTTCTGAGCACATACTCTTAACTAGCAGGGAAATTACTTTGTAAAGGTAAGGCCTTATTAAACCATCCTTGCTCATTGTGGGAAGGATGCTATACCACTGACAGCACCATCTGCTGTAGAGGACCCACATTTAGAAAGAAGAGAGACTTTTAAACGATCAACATAGTCTTTGAAGCATGAGATTTGATTGCCCATCATTTACAACTTAAATGCTTTAATGACACGAAATAATTTGTATCATGTGGGTTTCCCCCCACCCCCCACAATTTAGAATATAAAGCACATGTCTAAGAAGGCAGTGTTGCTAGAAGGCCAGAAGAAATATTAGTGCTGGATAATGGAAATGAATCAATTGACTCCTATATGTCGCCATAAGCAGACACAATGTGAATAATAATAAAAGCTTCAGTGTAGCAAGTGCCTACGGTGTGCTAGTCATTGTTCTAAGCTCTTTTTTTTTTTTTTTGAGGGGCTCATCCTCCTTTGTCCAGCCCACAAAGGGTAGGGTAGTTTCCTTTTTTCTTTTTTCTTGCGGTACGCGAGCCTCTCACTGTTGTGGCCTCTCCCGTTGTGGAGCACAGGCTCCGGACGCGCAGGCTCAGTGGCCATGGCTCACGGGCCCAGCCGCTCCACGGCACATGGGATCCTCCCGCACCGGGGCACGAACCCGCGTCCCCTGCATTGGTAGGCGGACTCTCAACCACTGCGCCACCAGGGAAGCCCTGTTCTAAGCTCTTAATGTATTATCTCATTTAATCCTCACACCAGCACTCTAAAGCAGATATCATTATTTACAAAGGAAGAAACTAGTACACAGAGGGAGTAATTTATACATCTAAGATCACACAGCTAGAAAACAGTAAAGTCAGGATATCCGATTACAAAATATACGCTATTAATAATAATGCCGTACAGTCTCCCTATATGCAGCTCACATCAATGAAGATTAGAGAATGACAGCTTTCAAGAGGACAGATTTGGGTTTTTCAGAGATATCAGTGTTCTGTGTTTGCTTGTAGATAACTGTTTTTTTCCCTCCATCACCCTAAATAAGATATTTGCACTAGGCATTCTGCTAATATAGTTAAGAAAAACTAATTAGATACTCAGACGGAGTGAGATCCTTGCAAACCTCAGAAATAGAACATATGTTGCAGAATGTCTGTCTAATTCAGTTAGTTTTAAAATTGTGGTAGTGATTCTAGGGTTCAAGATTTGATCCCTTCATGAGGTATCAGTTGTGTGTGCATGTGTGTGTGTTTCATTGCCACAGGAAGCATCCTCGCCTCAGCCACCAGCTGAAATGGTGGTGGTTCACCATTTATTGAAATGGTCTATTATCATAGGGATCAGTGGGTCAGCATCATGACAAAAATGGGCAGAGTTCCTCTAGACAGATAATGGGTTGGTGGTGATCTTTTTATTTACAAAAAGCTTCTTATAGGGCTTCTTTGGTGGCACAGTGGTTAAGAATCCGCCTGCCAATGCAGGGAACACGGGTTCGAGTCCTGGTCCGGGAAGATCCTACATGCTGCAGAGCAACAAAGCCCATGAGCCACAACTACTGAGCCTGTGCTCTAGAGCCTGTGAGCCACAACTACTGAGCCCATGGGCCACAACTACTGAGCCCATGAGCCACAACTACTGAGCCTGCGTGCCATAACTACTGAAGTCCGTGTGCCTAGAGCCCGTGCTCCACAACAAGAGAAGCCACTGCAATAAGAAGCCCACGCACTGCAACGAAGAGTAGCCCCCACTCGCCACAACTAGAGAAAGCCCGCATGCAGCAACAAAGACCCAATGCAGCCAAAAACAAAAATAAATAAGTAAATAAATAAAAAGAAAGCTGCTTATAATTCTAGCAAGAAACTGCATCTCCTTGTGTAGTAACCTAACAGATTTCTTAACAGAGGCAAAATAATGACTCAGTTGTGTGCCCCTTTCTTGGCCCCAGGGCAACCCAAGGAGAGCCATGGTAATCTATTTTGGGGCAGTACTTGGCTGTGACAATGGACTCACTGATCTCTATCTGCCACAGACACATCTTAACTGGGCTAAAACTGAGACCCTTAGATGCAAGGTGACTCGTCAAGCTCATTTATCTAGTACGTGGATGAATCAGTTCTTGAATTAATCTTGAATTTTGCCTACTAAAAATTTGAAATCTAGTACTTCCTCAAGGCTAACTTTCTGCTCTAGTTCACTAAAGTACAAAATAAGTTATTCATTCATGCTTCTCATGTGGGATCAGGATATGCACAATTTACTCAGGCTGCACCTTCCCTGACACCTATGCTTTTCTTAGTGGAGCCAAAAGGGAACTTGGGGAAACTACTGATCAGAAGCACTAAACATTTTATAACCACAGCACTTTACATTGATTCCACCTCTGATTAAGAAATGTTCCAAAATATATTGTTTACACACGTGGACTGTTGTGAGTGAAAACTGTAAAGTAAACATTACTTATATTAATCAAAACATATACAACAGAGAGTATAAGTTCACTTTTGCAAGCTGCCTGAGACATTGGCAGAGGAGGACGTTATCTAAAAATACTAAACATTTTTAACTCTGTGGCTGAAATAATACCCAGGGAGAAAATTATCTGAAATATTAGGGAAATGCCATGTATTGATACAGAGGAGTCCAAGGAATACAGAAGATGGCTGGAATGGCTCTAAAGAAAGATGGAAAGAGCAAGACACACCAATTAAGGATTTATCAGCTGAGACTGACCTCATATATTCATAGCTGTTATTTCAACAGCTTATCTAATCCCAGTTGGGAAGAAGAAAAAGAGTAAGTAGCTTCCAAAGTGAAGACCTCCATAGGCTGATTCCATCCTGGAATTCCATGAGGAACACCTCTGCTTGTTAACTCATCAGGGCAGGAGCCCCAGAGGGCTGCTCATGGTTGTACCATCCATGTTGGTGCCAGTCCTCAGAGCCGAATTTCGGAAGAGACTATGGAATGTCTTTTCCCTATGTTTCTTCATATGCTGTTTCTGTGGTCTGTCTCCAGGTAAATAAAGTTATGCAGGCACAATCAATTTTTTCAAAAGCCTGATTCTCAGCACAGTCTGGAGAGGGAAGGAGAAAATCTGGAACGGAGAGTTCCAGAGCACAGGTGATGTTTTGTTTCTTGATCCTAGTGCTGAATACACACGTGTTCAGGTTGTAAAAAAAAAAAAAATCATGGAGCTGTACATTTGTGGTAAGAACACTTTTCTGAATATATATATATTTCAGTCAAATGCAAAAAAAAAAAAAAAGAAAGAAAGCCTGGCTGTGTTTTGTCAGCCATGTACATGATGTAGCCTTAGGGTGAAAATATCTAATACAAAACCTTTGAATTAGGACTTTTAGATTCAGACCCAACCCAGGCATTTCAAATGCCTGCAACAGTATGCTTAGGTTCATTTCCCTCAGTAGTCAGAGGTTTGTGAACCATGTAGTCTAGCCTGGCTCTTCTTCCCCTAAAGTTATTTTATTTCGGAGAAGAAGGAGAAAACTTTCTAAGAACCTAAGAACTTAAGCCATGTTGGGCAGCTTACAACCATCAATACATCTAAGCAGCCCTCCTCTTCCTTCTCTGTACAGCCAAGTGACTTATGATTAGAGAATATAGTTACGTTAGCTAACATTAATACTAACTTCATAAGTTAGAGGTGTCACAGAGAAATCTATTTTTCTAAATAATACCATATTTTTTCTATAAAATGAGTTTTGTGTGTCTAGGTGTGGGAGGGAAGTGTGCTGATTGGGCAGGACCAGCTTTAAGGTTCATCTGTCATAATAGGCTTTCCAGATGATTTGTTCCAGAAAATAATAAAATATCATTTATCTCTACTAAATAAACTATACGTTTTGAGTACACAGATTCATACACACACACACAGACACACACGCGCACACAACACACTTTTCTATCCATGTGCGTTTCCCTACAGATTTTTGAAAACTGTTGAAAGTTTAATCACTGAACCAGTTAGGTATAGTGGAAGTTAACTAACAAATCTTATTCCCTAAAGTGAACTTATATAATCGATGATTCTTCTATAGTAAAGCAGTCAAATGAAGTATGGCTCCTTACTTTGTAGGAGTAAAAAAAAAAAAAAAAATGAAAATGAGAGATTTAGAAGTTGAGAGAAGAGAGGAAATTAAGTCAAACAAAAGCCCTCTTCTCCAAAGTTATACATTGGGGATATACTGCAGCAGGAATAGGATGTAAGTACTAGAATGTTTTGGGGTTGTGGTGATGTCTTAGTCCACATGAGCTGCTATAACAGAATACCACAGACTAGGTGATATAAACAACAAACATACATTTCTCATAGTTCTGGAGGCTGGGAAGTCTAAGATTAAGGCTCTGGCAGATCTGGTGTCGAGTGAGGGCCTGATTCCTGTCTTGTAGAGGGAAGACTGTTTTCTCACTCTGTCCTCACATGGTGGAAGGAGCAAGAAAACTGTCTTTTAGAAGGGTACCAATCCCATTCACGAGTGCTCTACCCTCATGGTCTAATCATCTCCCAAAGGCCCCACCTCCAAATACCATCCCATTGGGGACTAGGTTTCAATACATAAATTTGTGGGGGGAAATGCAAGCCAGTCCATGACAGGTGATAATATGGGAAGAGGACCAAAGGTGTCTTTGCTGCCAAATAAGGGCTCTCATGTACTCCATGTGTGTGTGTGTGTGTGTGTCTGTGTGTGTGTGTGTGTGTGTGTGAGAGAGAGAGAGAGAGAGAGAGAGAGAGAGAGAGACACCCAGCTCTGAATCTCACAAAAGAAACAGTGGAACTGGCTTAGCAGCAGGCCTCAGGTCTCAGGCCCCTGAGATACTCCTAGTGCACCATGCTTGCCCACTGGGCAATGCACGATGACTGCAGTATAGTGGCATTTCCTACCACACAGCGTGATTAGTGTGAACCAGGTTGAGGAAAGGAATTGGTTCCAAGGACAACAACAGAGCCAAAGACTGAAACTTTAAGCTCGAATAACCAGGATTCAAACTCTGGTCCCATCACAATCTAGAGCTAAAAATGATAGCAAACCACTCTGAGCCTCATTCTCTCATCTATACAAGCTTTCTCATAAGTCTGTTAAGGAGCACAGGATGTAGTAATGTAAGGTAGCACCTAGCGTCCTACCTGGGGTATAAGGGCCCAGGACATGGCAGCTATTATTGTCAAGAAACAAAGGCTCAGAGACTCCCTGGGGTTATAGCCAACAGCCCCTTCAGACGGTGACCCAGTTAAGTGGGCATTAGACACTCAAACTGTAGCTTTGACTGCCAGGTTCTGTTTGGCTTTTCAGAATTGAGCATTAAAGACTCTGCCCACTCTTTTGCCCTCTTCAACTCCTCTTTACCTGAATAAGCTGTGCTCACTAGCTGTCCTCCCTCCAAGGGCACAGAACTTCCTTTCATCAGCTGAATTTTTCCATTCCCTTTCGGATGATCTCTCCCTTCCTGAGCCTCTTTCTTCAAGCAGCAGCATTCCACTTACCTGAGCTAAAAATGTAGAGAAAATTGTTTTTATGGTGGAAAGAAATAAAACCATATATGCATATTATTAATATTAAAGTAACCATGTACATGATACACACTAGGCTGAGATGGTCATGGATTGAATTACACCACCTCCACAAAAAAAAACATATGTCAGGGGCCCTAACCCCCAATACCTTAGAAGTGACCTTATTTGGAGACAGGGCCCTTACAGAATGTAATCAAGTTCAAATGAGGTCATTAAGTTTGGTACTAATCAAATATGATTGGTATCCTTATAAAAAAGGGAATATCTGGACACAGAGTCAGGCATGCACACAAGGAGATTGCCAAGGGAAGATGAAGGCGGAAATTAGTTATGATACATCTCCCAGCAAAGGAATGACATTGATGGCTAGCAAACCACCAGAAGCTAAGATAGAGGCATGGAAAAGATTCTGCCTCACAGCCCTCCGTGGGAACAACACTGTGTACACCTTGATTTCAGACTTCTAGCCTATGGAAATGTGAGACAATAAATTTCTGTTGTTTAGGCCACCCTGTTTATGGTGTCTTGTTATAGCAACCTTAAGAAATGAATACAGGGATCCATCTAGGATCATAGCAGTTTTCTTTCCATGAGTTTAGACCTAGGAGAGAATTAATGTATTTCTGGCTGAGGTTTTAATTTGTCCCTTGCTGAATCACAATGCAAAGTATACACTTATGTATCCCAAGTAAAATGAAGACATTGATTAAAAAGAACATGTAAGGATTTTCTTGAAATTCATCCCTAGATCCAACATTTGTGGATAGAGCAAGGCAATCACTTCTTAATCTGAGGGTGAGATCTTCACAACCTGCACTCAGATCTAAGTACTGTTTCCCTGGCTGGGTGGGTGGGCACCTGAAGGTGTAGTGGTTGATGGTTGGGAAGAAGATGGTTGTGTATATATATCTTGTCCAAACTCTCCAGTGAGGCTTCTATGGCATCACTATCATCTGAATCTTCAACTTCAAATACAATTGTTTGAGCAGGTACCTACTGTGTTCAGGGCAGTTTGCTGAGTATAGATGCTTAGGACCTGTGCTTTGTAAAATATGGTTTCTATCCTGTCAAGACTTAAACTTAGTTGGTGAGCTTGACAAAACACAATGCAGAGTAGGTGTGACTAGAGAGGGTGTTATAAGATTTCAGCTCTAATACATACTGTTTTTAAACTTGAGTTTGTGAAACTACTGTCAAAAGGATAGAGGGTATTTAGAAAAATATAAAAGAAGGAAATTTTGATTATGCACACAGAAAAGTGGTTTATGTGTTGTTCTCTCAAGGATTGTGTGAGCAAGGTGGTAGTTAGTAGAGTACAAGCAGTTCTTAATAATATTCTTATGTCAACACTTTGGTCCTTTAATTCCTATGGGCATTTTGGCCCTTATCCTAAAATCAAATAAAATATATTTGAAGATGGGCCTTTAAAAGCAGAGATATATGGGGTATCTAGTAGAAGTAATGATGATGGCAATGCTATTCTGGACATTAAGCAATAATGAAATAGAAAATTAATCTTTCAGGAAGCAGACATGAACTAATAGAAATGCATACATGACATGCATACATAGCACATCTTCTCTCTATAGGACCAAATGTGCTTTCAACTCCATTGCATGACTTCGTCCAAAATTTTCTAGGTGCCTGACAAATTTAGCTCTCTGCTGTGTATATTTAAGATATGTTTGTTGTATCAGAGGATAGCATCTCAAAAGCCATGCGATGACTTTACCCCCCATCAATGAAGGCATTGTTGGATGGCATACAGTTTGTTTGTCTTTATGTGCCTTATAGAGGGTATAGCTGAGTTCCTGAGTGAAAAGCACAGAAAGGAGGGAGGCACAAATATTAATCCATTTTGAGTTAGTTTTAATCCATTTTGAGTTAATTTTGAGTGGTGTCACATAGGGGTCCAGTTTCATTCTTTTGCATGTGGATATTAAGTTTCCCTAACATCATTTATTGAAGAGCCCCTTCTTTCCTCTTTGAGTATTCTTGACTTCCTTGTTAAATTTTAGTTGCCTGTGTACATAGAGGCTTATTTCTGGGCTCTTGATTCTGTTCTATTGGCCCATGTTTGTCGGATTTTATGTCAGTACCATTCTGCTTTGAATACTATAGCTTTGTAATATAATTTGAAATCAGGAAGTGTGACGTCTCCAGTGTTGTTTTTCTTTCTCAAGATTTCTTTGGCTCTTCAGCATCTTTTGTTGTTTTATACAAATTTAAGATTTTTTTTTCTATTTCTGTGAGAAATGACAATGGAATTTAATAGAAATTGCACTGAATCTGCAAATCACTTTGGGTAGTCTGGATATCTTAACAATTTTAATTCTTCTGATCCATGAAGACAGGATATCTGCTTATTTATTTGTGTCTTCCTCAGTTTCTTTCACCAATGTTTTATAGTTATCAGTGTATAAAATTTTCAGCTTCTTGGTTAAATTTATTTCTACGTATTGTATTGTTTTGATACTATGGTAAATAAGAAAGTCTTCTTAATTTCTCTTTCCAACAGTTTGTTGTTAGTGTATAAAAATACAACTGATTAGTGTACATTGATTTTGTATCCTGCAACTTTGAGTTTATTATTTCTAACAGTAGCTTGGTGGAGTCTTTAGGGCTTTCTCTCTATATATAAGATTATGTGATCTGAAAACAGAGATAATTTTACTTCTTCCTTTCTGATTTGAATACCTATAATTTCTTTTTCTTGCCTAATTGTTCTGGCTAGGGTTTCCAGTAGCATTTAGAAGATAAGTAGCAAGACTGAACACCCTTGTCTTGTTACTTACCTTAGAGGATAAGTTTTCAGGTTTTCAGCATTGACTACAATGTTAGATTTGGATTTGTAATATATGGGCTTTATTATATTTAGATATATTCCTCTATTCCTAATTTTTGATTTTTGCTCACAAAAAGATGTTGAATTTTATCTTATGCTTTTTCTGTATCTGTTAAGATGATTGTGATTTTGTCTTTCATTCTGTTAATGTGGTGTAACACATCGATTTGTGTATGTTGAACTATGCTTGCATCCCAGGAATAAATCCAATTTGATTATGGAGTATAATACTTTTAATTGCTTTGAATTCAGTTCACTAGTGTTTTGTTGAGAATTTTCTTAATCTATGTTCATCAGGGATGTTCTTTTCTTGTGATGTTTTTGTCTGGCTTTGGTAACAGGACAATGCTGGCTTCATAAAATGAGTTTGGGAGTATACCTTTCTCTTCAGTTTTTTGCGAAGAGAAGGATCGGTATTGATTCTTTTTTAAATGTTTGATAGAATCCATCAGTAAAGCCATTAGGTCCTGGGATTTTCTTTGTTGAGGGTTTTTGATTATTGTTTTAGTTCCCTTACTCATTATTGGTCCGTTCAGAGTTTATATTTCTTCATGATTTATTCCTGATTGGTTGTATGTTTCTAGGAATTCATCCATTTCTTCTATGTTATCTAATTTCTGAGCATATGGCTATTCATAGTAGTCTCTTATAATCCTTTGTATTGTGTTATTAACAATAATTTCACCTCTTTTATTTCTGATTTTACTTATTTGATTATTTTCTCACTTTTTTTGTTAGCCCAGCTAAAGTTTTGGCAATTTTGTTTATCTTTTAAAAAAACAGGTCTTAGTCTTATTGATCTTTTCTATGGGTTTTCTGGCCTCTAATTTATTTATTTCTGCTCTGATCTTTCTTATTTTCTTTTCTATGCACTTTTGGGCTTAGGTTATTCTTAGTTTTTTAGTTCCTTGAGGTGTAAAGTTGTTTATTTGAGATATATTTTCTTAATGTAGGCATTTATTGCTCCAAACTTCCCTCTTTGAACTACCTTTTCTACATCTCATAAGTTTTGGTATGCTATGCTTTCATTTTCTTTTTTTTTGGTTTTATGGTATTTTTAATTTCCCTTTTGATTTCTTCTTTGACCCATTGGTTTTTCAGGAATGTTTTGCTTAATTCCATATATTTTGTAATTTTCCAGTATTCCTCCATTATTAATTTCTATTTTCATACCACTGTGGTAAATAAGATACTTGGCATTATTTCAATCTTCTTTATAAAGGGAATTTTCTTTCCCTTGCTGCTTTTAAAAATCTTTCTTTGCCTTTGATTTTAGACAACTTTTAATAATGTGCCTTGAAGTTTTGGGGAGAAGACGCAATCGTTTTGGGGATGTCTGAGCTTTAAAAACTTAAATTTATTTATTTATATTTATTTTTGACTGCATTGGGTCTTTGCTGCTGCTCGTGAGCTTTCTTTAGTTGCAGCAAGCAGGGGCTACTCTTTTTTGCTGTGTGTGGGCTTTTCATTGTGGTGGCTTCTTGTTGCAGAGCACAGACTCTAGGCACGTGGGCTTCAGTAGTTGTGACGTGTCGGCTTTGGTAGTTGTGGCTCAGGGGCTCTAGAGCACAGGTTCAGTAGCTGTGGCACACAGGCTCCACAGCATGTGGGATCTTCCTAGACCAGGGCTCAAACCTGTGTCCCCTGCATTGGCAGGTGGATTCTTAACCTCTGCACCACCAGGGAAGCCCCTATTATTTCTTTAAATAAGCTTTCTTCCCCTTTCTTCTTTTCTTTTTTTGGGACTCTAATAATGCATAGATTGTGTCCTTGATGGCATCCCATAATTCATGTAGGCTTTTGCTCTGTTTTATATATCTTTCTTTGTTTTTCCTCTGACTTGATAATTTCATATGCCTTGTCTTTAGCTTCATAGATTCTTTCTTCTGATTTATCAACTCTGCTATTGTTACTCTCTATCATATTTTTAAATTTTATTCATTGAAATTTTCAGCTTCTGTTTATTTTTTTATGATTTCTATGTCTCTATTAAACTTCTTGTTCATGTACTGTTTTCCTGATATTGTTTAATTATTTTTCTGTCATTTCTCGTATTTCAATGAGCTTCCTTAGAAAAACTCCTGAGTTTTTATCAGGCAAATCATCAATCTCCATTTCTTTGGAGTCGATTGCTGAAAAAGTTTTGTGTTCTCTTGCTGGTGTTATGTTTCTTTGATTATTCATGTACTTTGAAGTCTTGTGTTGCTGTTGAAGAATCAGTTGCCTCCTTCAGTCTTTATTGACTGCCTTTGATAAAGAAATAACTTCTTTTAATGATGGTAGGACACCTGGGACTTTCTTGATCCTTTTCAAAGGATACACCAGCTCCACATGTCGTTTTTAATGTTGGTAGGATACTTGAAGTTTTTTCAGATTTGAATATGAAGACTACTGTTTTTCAACAAATTTGGGAATTTTTAGGCACTATTTTTTCAAGTACTTTTTCTGTTTTTCTCCTCTCTTCCTGGGACTTCCACTGTGTCTGTGTTGGTATATCTGATTATGTTCAACAGGGCTCTGAGTTTCTGTTTTGTTTTCTTCATTATTTTTCCTTTTGCTATTCATACTGGATAGCTTTTATTAACCTATCTTTATATTTGTTGATTCTTTATTTTGCTAGCTAAAATCTGCTGTTGTGCCCCTCTAATTATTACCATTTTATTTCTTGTCATTTTCAAATCTTCCTTGTTTATTATAACTTCTACTTCTGTATTGACATTTTCTCTTTGTGAGATGTCACGGACAAACTTTAATTCTTCTTTTAATTATTTGAACATATAATAGTTGATCCAAAGTTTTGTCCTCTAAGTACAAAATCTGTCCCTCTCTTTGGGTACATTTTATGTTGGCTGCATTTTTTTCCATGTTTATGTAGCATATTTTCCTGTTTCTCTGAAAGTCTTGTAATTTTTTAATTGAAAACTTGAAATCTTAGACAATATATGGAAACAACTCTCAATTCAGAACTCTCCACCTACAAAGTTTGTTGTTACTAGCTTTTTTGGTTGTCATATTTCTTATTGCTGCTTATTTGCTTAGCACTTTCTTGGACTAATTCTGTAGATTTTGTATTCCCTTTAGTGTTTGTCCACTGAGTTATGTGCTAATGTTTTTCTTCTTTTATTTCTTGTTTTTATTTTTCAGGCTGTCTTACTATGAGTCATCCTTTGCTCAGTAAAATTTGATGACTAAATAATCAGTGTTCATAAGATGTCCCTAAAGGGAAATATGTTCTGCCTTTTGTCCAAGAAAACCTATGTAAAAATGTATGGCTTCAGCCAGAAGCCATACATTGGCTTTCACTTAGTCTTAGCTCTTGCTTTTTCCTTGCACTGCCCCTCAAGGTAAGCTAGACATGAGTGACTATCATTTTCTCTTTTCCCAGGACTTTCCTGAGCTTGCACACAGCCTTGGGAAGACTGCTAGATCCCCAAGAATTTGTTGTAGCTTTTTTTATTTTTTTACTTATCATAACAATTCTTATTTATTTACATCTTTATTGCAGTGTAATTGCTCTACAATGTTGTGTTAGTTTCTGTTGTACAACAAAGTAAATCAGCTGTATATATATGTATATCTCCATATATCTTCCCTCTTTTTTTTTTTTTTTTCAGTATGCAGGCCTCTCACCACCACGGTCTCTCCCATTGCAGAGCACAGGCTCCGGACGTGCAGGCTCAGCTGCCATGGCTCACGGGCCCAGCCGCTCCATGGCATGTGGGATCCTCCTGGACTGGGGCAGGAACCCGTGTCCCCTGCATCGGCAGGCGGACTCGCAACCACTGCGCCACCAGGGAAGCCCTATCCTCCCTCTTAAGCCTCCCTCCCACCCTCCTTATACCACCCCTCTAGGTCATCGCAAAGCCTAAAGCTGATCTCCCTGTGCTATGCAACAGCTTCCCACTAGCCATCCATTTGACATTTGGTAATGTATATATGTCAGTGCTACTCTCTCACTTCATCTCAGCTTCTCCATCACCCCCTCCGTGTCCTTAAGTTGTTGTAGCTTTTAAAATGCTCCATTGTTTGTCTAGTTCTCCAGGACTTCTTTGAATTCCAAGGATGACTCTATTTTGCCCTAACTGAATGGCAACTATCTTAGGTAATTTAAATATTGCCAGTTGTTTACCATTGCTTCAGTGATGCCCTGGGGTAAGTCTACCCAAACTGTGCTCTTAGTCAAACAAAATAGCCCACACACTCTGATTTCCAAGGGAGTACCAAGTTTGGACAACAAATGGACTGTTCTCTGGGTGATTGTGCTTTTAATAAAAGTCAAAAAGTATTCACATTTCTCCATTCTCTACAATGATGCTGGATTTTCGTTACCACACCATTGAGCTGGGAAAAGAAGGAAATAGGATATTTCCAAGTTAAAACTTCACAGATCCCACTGTTTTATCAAACCTTCGTAGTTTATCTTGAGTGATTTTCAGTTCTTGCAGTGGCTTTTGATATTGACTAGAGTTCTGAAATGATCGATTTTAGTTGTTTTGCCTATATTGCCATTGTTTCAGAGGGAAAACAACTCATCACTGGAATACAAAATTCCTCACTGCTCCAGAAATTGATCTTGGTATCTCTTTTACATCTATGTAGTAAAGTAAAGAATTCAGTACCTCAATGAGTGGAAATTCAGTCCACCCTGAAAAAAACATTTTAAAAGTCAGAAAATGAAAAATAAAGAAAACAAAAGTCTTCATGAATTGTGGATATACAAGCAAAGTAGTCTGACTGAGTGGCTACTCATCTTTAGTATTGTGGTTGCCATTTTCTTAGAATTGAAGATGCCTCTATGGAGCTCTTATAATTTAACTGTCCTAATTAGGTTTTCAAAATGTGAAATGTTCTATGGCCTGCAAGAACTATTATTTCAATCAAGTGTATTCCCATCAATTGGTATGCCTGAATATAAAACATCCTCAGATAGAGAATCTGTTCTAAGACAACACTTTAAGGTGCTATGTAAAATTTATATTTAGTATTTTTCCTAAAGAGTTATGCTTTATGCAAGAAGATATAATCCTTCTTAGAAAACAGTATCTGAAAGACTCTGTATAACAGAGAATTTGTAAATATAGAAAATTATAGGGTTTTTTTCAGTATGTTGCTTAGAAAAGTATTGCATTTAAGTTATAATTTTCCTCTCAGAGCATCAATTTTCTCATCTGTAAGATGAGTTTTACAGTACCAATAAACTTTATAGGACTGATTATTTGATTAAACATTACCACGTGCATCAAATACTTCCCAGGTGTTTACTTTAACTCCTGCTATTATGCACCCTTCCCATTACCCACTGGATAACTGTATATGTAGCTCTAAATATCTCTTTAAGAGTCACTGTGACAAAGGACTAGAATTTTGCAGCCAAACACAGTTAAGTTTGATCAAAGAAAAATTCCCCACATGTTTCAAGTAGGATAAGGGAAAAGTAACCATTTTGGAATATGCCTAGAGCATTCTTAGAGGGCTAAGACAAATGACTTTACCAAAGATTCATTTGACCTCGTGAAAGTACAGTTAGAAAACTCCTGTCTCCTTTATCCTTCCATTCTCACAAAAGGAGAGGAAAAAACAAAAAAAAAAAAGTCCAAGAAAAACTTCTGAAGGTCACAGACCGGGGAACCAGACCTAATTAAAAAATTGAGATTTAATCATAGCAGCATAGAACACTTCCCCTCTCCAACACCTTAGCAACACATAACAGGGCCCCAGCATATAAGAGAAGATTATAACTCAGAGAGATGAAACACGTAACTCTATTTAAGGAGTTATTAAGGCATCTCAAAGTCAACAGGATAGGATTAAAAGGAAACTGGAGAAAATTGAGGCCTCTAGTACCTAAAGCTCCAGGAAACATTAAACACAGTCCAATTCCTAGCCAAATTAATATGACATCTCACACTAAAATTCTAAATACCTTACTTCCTATTACTTGATAGATTATGTCCATCTTGCTACAAAAAATTACAAGGAATGGAAAAGGCAAGAAAAAAGTAATCTCAAGAAAATAAGCAAACATCAGAACCAGACACATAAAATACAAGAGGTTGGAATTATCAGATAGAAAACTTAAAATAAGTATGATTAATAATCTAATTACTCTAATGGCAAATGGAACAATATGCAGGAACAGATGAGTAATGTAGGAATGATGGAAACTCTAAAAAAGTATCAAAATGAAATGCTAGAAATCAAAAACACTGTAACAGAAATGACAAATGCCTTTGATAGACTCATGAAGACTGGCCAAGGAAATAATTAGGGAGCTTGAAGGTATGTTAACAGAAATTTCCCAAACTAGAAAACAAAGATGGAAAACAAACAAACAAGCAAAAGGTAATATCCAAGGATTATGGGGCAATTAAAAAGATGTCATATATGTGTAATGGGAACACCAAAAGGAGAAGAAAGAGAGAATTGATCAGAATAAATATTTGATGTTATAATGGCTGAAAATTGTCTAAAATTAATGACAGATACCAAGCCATGGGTGCAAGAAACTCAGAGAGCACCAAGCAGGATAAATATCAAAAAGTGTACACATAGACATATCATATTAAGATTGTAAGAGCCAAGGACAGAGAAAATTTTTCAAAGACGTCAGGGTGGAGGGATATCCTACCTTTACAGGAAGGAAGGTCAAATTTTCATTGGCCTTCTTTTCAGAAACCATACTAAAAAAAGTATGTAGAGTGAAAATTTTAAAGTATTAAAAAAATCCCTCCCAACCTAGAACTCTGTCTAGAGTGAAAATTTCCTTCAAAAGTGAATGGGTGAATATAGGAAAAGAATTTGGATTTGCAGAATGAAAGAAAGAGTGAGCGAGTGCATTAGAGAAAAATAAAGTTAAAAGAAAATCTTCCATTTTACTTATTATTATTGATATAATAATGTATCAAATTAATAATAACAAGAATGTATCAGGTGATTATAGCATGTAGCCAAGTTAAATGAATGACGACAATGTAATAAGAGATGAGAAGGAAGAATAGGAATACTCTCTTACAAGGTACTGGCACTACACATGAAGTAGTACAGTGTTATTAGAAAATGGACTTTGATTAGTAGTTAATATATATTGCAAACTCTAAGGAAACCTAGATTTAAATTTAAAAAATAGTGCAATTAATATGCTAAGAGAGGAGAGGAAATATAAAATGTTCAAATAAAACAAGACAAGTCAGAAAAAGAGAAGTTAAAAAAGAAACGAAGAATAAGTGCAACAAATAGAAAATAGTAGGAAATATGGCAGATATGTACTCAACTATATCAATAATCACTTTAAATGTAAATGGTCTAAATATACCAATGAAAAAACAAAGACAGAGTGAATAAAAGTAGCAAGACTAATTATATGTTGTTTTCTAGAAACTCACTTTAAATACAAGGAAAAAATGTCAGTTGTTGCCAAGTGTTCAGGTGGAGGAGGAATAAGTAGATAAAGCACAGGGGATTTTTCAGATGGTGAACTATTCTGTATGATATTGTAATAGTGAATGCACTTGTCAAAACCTGTAGAACCTTACTTCCCAAAGAGCAAATGGTAATATAAAATATGGCTTTTTGTTAATAATAATACATTAATATTGATACATTAATTGTAATTGATGTACCTACATAATGCAAGATGTTAGTAATAGGAAAGTGTGAGTGTGTGATAGGACCTCTGTAGTATGTACCCAATTTTTATGTAAATATAAAATTTTCTAAATATAAAGTCTATTAATTTAAAAATTCTGTTTCTCATTAAAACTAATCAGCCAACAAAGAAAACAAACACACAAAAACTCTTAGCAAATTTCCATAATCTGATAAATTGTATCTGGAAAACAAAATAAGCAAACATTATATATAGTAGTAAATCATTTAAAGTCCCCTCTGCTTCTTAATCTGAAAAACATTCAAGAATTCTGGCTATCATTATTTGTTAGGTTGTACAAGAGCCCTAGCCAGTGCACTAAGGCAAAAAAAATGAAACAAACAAATAAAAAAAAATGATATAAGCATTGAGAAGGAAGAAACACTTGTTATTATTCATAGGCAATATGATTATGTGTGTAAAAAATTTCAAAACATCTATAAATAAGTTATTAGAAATAATGAGTGATTATAGCATGGCTACTGGAATTACAATACCAAAATACAAAATCAATATATAAAGCTTTTAGAAATAATTTTTTGAAAGATAGAAAACCACATTAAAAATAAACTAGGCAAAAGTATGAACAGACACCTTACCAATGAGAAACATAAATGGCCTATTTGAAAAAATGCGTAACATCAAAAGACTTTAAGGGGATGCCTTACCCACCAGACCATCTAAAACAGAAAGGAAAAAGTTGGTGATAACAAATTTAGGCAAATATATTTAGCTATAGGAACAGTCCCACACTGTTGGTGGTAGAAGTATAAGTTGGAAATTTTAGAAAATATTTTGTAATGTGTATTAAAACTGCATTTAGACATACCCTATGATTCAGCAATTCTACTCTCAAATATACACCAAAAGAGAAATGTATACACATATTATAAAAATATAGACAAAATTGTTTACAAAGATACTGTTCAAGAGAGGCCTAACTGGAAACACCATGTACATTGACTACAGAGTGAATAACTCATGATATATTCTTAGCATAGAATAACATACAGAAGATGGTGCAGGGGTAGGTAGATGTGGAGTTCATCTCTCTTCATGGATGCATCAGGAATACATCTATAGATGCAACAAATCTCACAGAACACCAGTTGAAAACTAGGAGAAGACCTTGGACACCAGAAAGTACTATAAAGATCCCTGCATAACTGGCTAGGATGGGAAAAAAGAAGGGGGAAGGAGGAGGAGAGGAAGCGAGATGGGACCTGCACCCCGGAGCAGGGGAGCTGAAGCAGAGGAGAGATTCTCAAATTTGGGGAAACCCCCTCTCTGATGAGGAAATCAATTGGGACAGAAGGGAAGCATTTGAGGCTGTTGGAAGAGGGTGAAGCGGCTAATCTGCCGCAGACAGGACAGAGTGAGAAATACACAGACTGTCTGTACTGCGGCCCTATGTGCCCCAGACTGGGATGTCTGTTCACAGGTGTGCAAGGGGGCTGGGAGCTTGTTTGTGGGGATTGGAGAACAGGCCCAGAGAGAGGACTACTGTTGGCTGTGGGGAGATGGACTGAGGGGATGGAAGGGAGGAAATCCACAGCAGAGAATGCTTATAGAGGAAGACTGGACTGCCACGGAAGCAGGGTGCTATTGCCAAGTCACATGCAGGGGGCGGAGCTGCTATTGTAACCTCTCTCTCCCCACATGCTGGCGCCTGCCGACGACAATAAAAGAAGCCTGCTCTGGGCTGGCTATTACACACTGGCTGCTGAGCAATAAAAAGAGCTCCCTCAGTCAGAGGTGGCCCTTTCATGCCTGCTCCTGGGTGCCTGAAAAAGCTGGGCCAGGGCTGACCTTCACACGCCTTACGCCAGGCACCAGAAAAGGCCTTCACTAGGGCCATATCTCTTGAACCTGTGGCTGCCCACTTCCCTGCCCATTTGGCACAACTGGGGCTCCCGGGATCCAAGCAGACCACCTCTGCACCCGGTCCTCACTGGGGCAGACCCAAGAAGTCCAAGGCAGCTGCAAGACCAGACTCCTGTGGGTGGACCACGCACAGAGGTGGGGATAAACCCATAGCTGAACCCCAGGGATGGGGTGACTAAGGAAGAAGATAGAAAATCTTTCCATCAGCTCTACAAGCTGCAGATTAAATCCCCACAATCAGCTAGGTAGACCCTAATTCTATGGAATATCTGAGTATACAATGAGTGTTCCCACAAATGAAAACAGTCTAGCTCTGGCAGCTTTGGACTATGGGGGCAAGAACATGCAGGAAATGGGCCAAATCAGAGTCTGAGTGGTCCCCAGGGCCCACAGCAGGTCCAGAGACCAGCCCAGAGGCAGAGGAGGGCCTCCTGGGGAGATGGAGGTGGGCTGTGGCTCATGGCGTGCGCAAGGACACTTGCAGCAGAGACCCCAGGGGAACATAATTATGACTATTAATTTCTATAATAATTTCTATTAATATGAGTATTAATTATGTTCTGATTCATTCTGTTGTTGGTTTTAGCTTTTTTGTTGTTTGGTTCCTTTTTCTTTTTTTTGTTTGTTTGGTGGTGTTGTTTTAGATTTTTTTTTTAATCTCTTGGAATCTCCGTGTTTTATAACATATTTTTTATTTTTTTATGCATTTCTGTTTTTACCTTGCTTTTCTGTGGTTCTATATTCTTTTCCCTTACTTTTTCTTCTTCTTTTTCTTTAATATATTTTCCTTTCATTTCTTTTTTATGTATTTCCATTTCTACTTTGCTTTTCTGTTGTCTTGTGTTTTTTTCCCTTTTATTTTATTTTACTATTATTATTATTTTAATCACCTTTATCAGTTTGTTCTGCTTCTTGCTTTACGTTTCAGTTAGCACACTGCTTTGGTTTTGTCTTTAGGTTACGTGCTTCTGTTAGTTTTAATCCTAATTGTTTGATTTCGTTTTTGAGTTCTATTTGTCTGGCTGTTCTCTTGCTTTCTGTTTTATTTGGCTCTGTTTTTGTTTCTTTTATGTGTGTGTGTTTCCTTGTCTCTGTTTTTGTTTGATTGATTTTGTTTTTACCATTTCTATGGGGTTTTGTTTGTCTTTTTTTCTTGACTATATTTCCTACTTTATTATTTATTTTTTATATTTCTGTTTCTACATTGCCTTTCTGTTGTTCTGTCTTCTTTCCCCTTTCTATTTATCTTTTTTAGCATTTTTGTCAGTTTGTTTTCTTTGCTTCATTCTTCAGTTGACAATCTGCTTTGGTTTTGGTTTTTGGTTTGGTCAGCTTTCTTCTTAACTGTTTGATTTCATTCACGGTTTCTTTTGTTTGTCTGGTTGTTCTCTTGCTTTTTGATTTATTTGATTCTGTTTTTGTGTTTTTTTGTGTGTGTGCATGTTTCCTTGTTCCTGTTTCTGTTTGTTTGATTTTACCATCTGTCTGGGGTTTTGTTAGTCTTTTTTTTTTTAATCACCTTTATTGCTGGTATGAGCAACTTGTGGGGTCTTGGTCCTTCAATGAGAAGTTGGGCCTGAGGCACTGGGGTGGGAGCGCCCCAGAGCACCAAGGAGCACTGGTGGGAACACCAAGTCCAGAATGCTGGGCTACTAGAGAATTCCTGGCGACAGGGAAGATTAATCACCTAGTGCTCACATGAAGGCTTCTATCTGAATCCAAGACCCGGCTCCACCCAACTGCCAGTAGCTCCCAGTGCTGGACACCTCAAACCAAAAAACAAAGATAGGAACACAAATCCACCCCAAAACACACAGACTACCTAAAGTCATACTAAGCTCACAGACACTGTAAAACACACCACCTGACACGGCCCTGCTCATCAGAATGACAAGATTCAGCTCCACCCACCAGAACAAAGGTACCAGTCCCTCCCATCAGGAAGTGTACACAAGCCATTGGACCAACCCCACCATCAAAGGCAGGGAACAGAAGCAAGAGGAACTACTACCCTGCAGCCTAGAGAAAAGAGACCTCAAGTACTGTAAATTAGACAAAATGAGGAGACAGAGAAATATCTTACAGGCAAGGGAGCAAGATAAAAAACTACAAGGTCAAATAAATGATGAGGAAATAGGCAAACTACCTAAAAAAGAATTCAGAGTAATGATAGTAAAGACGATCCAAAATCTCGGAAATAGAATACAGAAAATACAAGAACATTTAACAAGGACCTAGAAGAACCAAAGAGCAAACAAACAGTAATGAACAACACGATAACTGAAATTAAAAATACTCTAGAAGGAATCAATAGCAGAATAACTGAGGCAGGAGAACGGATAAGTGAGCTGGAAGATAGAAAGCTGGAAATAACTGACACAGAGCAGAATAAAGAAAAAAGTATGAAAAGAATGGAGGACAGTCTCAGAGACCTCTGGGACAACATTAATTGCACCAGTATTCGAATTATAGGGGTCCCAGAAGAAGAAGAAAAGAAAGAGTCTAAGAAAATATTTGAAGAGATTATAGTTGAAAGCTTTCCCAACATGGGAGAGGAAATAGTCAATCAAGTCCAGGAAGTGCACAGAGTCCCATACAGGATAAACCCAAGGAGAAGCATGCCAAGACACATATGAATCAAACTATCAAAAATTAAACCCAAAGAAAAAATGTTAAAAAGAACAAGGGAAAAGCAGCAAATAGCATACAAGAGAATACCCATAAGGTTAAGAGCTGATATTTCAGCACAAACTCAATATGTCAGAAGGGAGTGGCAAGATATATTTAAAGTGATGTAAGGGAAAAACTTAAGGCACATTTTCAATATTAAAATGGCTACACAAAAATTCACGAATATTGAAAAGTCTCTTTTTAAATGCACGCCGATATGACAGCTGTCACAATACAATCTAACAAAATTGTTTCGAATGAAGTTAAAGACAACTAAGTGCTACTAGAACCATCCTACAGAAAAAAACAAACAAACATTTTGGCCAACCTAATAAGACATCCTGTCATAGATTTGAAAACAGCTTTCCTGGTATCTTACAGTATTGTTTCTTCTGACATAACATTCAATATTGCTCAATCTATAATTGAGCCATTAATATTCTAATTTATACAACCATAAAGCAAACAGGATATGGAATGAAAGTCCCAATTCTTATATTCAAGGACATCATAACTCAGGGGAGAGTCAGATGCCAAAACTGAACACTATAATATTCTGTGATGCCCTGTATATATTTTGAGGGCACTTATGGGAGCACATGGAAGGACCTCCTAGCTTAGAGGAAGTCAGAAATTATTCATATGGACATCATATGATGAGTGTCAATGAATGGATCATGTAACCATTTAAAATTACCATTGTTAGGTAAAATGTATTTGATATCTTGTAATCTTATGAGCTACTTACTACCATAGAAAAAATAAGAAATAGATACCTTGGTCATATATGTCAAATATTCACCCAAAACATCAAAACTTTCCAGGTTATTTCAATTATTATGAAACCCAAATTTTAAATTTCTGGATCTTTTTTTTCCTGAAAATTTTTCTACATATGTAAGCACAAAACCGTCAAGACCTTAACTTTACAGAAGGTTAACAAAAAAAGATAACAAGCACTAAAAATGTATAATAAAAACTAATTTTAGGATACCAAATTATCATAAAGTAACCCATTGTATCTTAAGCATAAGAATCTAGAGATGCTGGACTTGCCTGACATTTAAAGAGGTGTAACATCATACTTCCTTATACAAATTTACCTTAGCAGACATTTGAAGCCCTAATTGAAAAGATCATTGCCAAGCCACAGCTTTCCTAATCAATTACACATTCATAAAAAGTTCAAAGTTTGATTCCCAGGTCTGCTCCCAGCCCAGTTAATATGGCAGGACAAGCTATTGAATTAATATCTAACAGTGTGTAAAAACTTGGAACAGAACACATTTGAATGTGTTTGTTTTATTATGGTTTTTTTGTTTGTTTGTTTTTTTGTTTTTTGCAGTACACGGGCCTCTCACTTTTGTGCCCTCTCCTGTTGCGGAGCACAGGCTCCGGACGCACAGGCTCAGTGGCCATGGCTCACGGGCCCAGCCACTCCGCGGCATGTGGGATCTTCCTGGACCGGGGCACGAACCCGTGTCCCCTGCATCGGCAGGCAGACTCTCAACAACTGTGCCACCAGGGAAACCCTTATTATAGTTTTAAAAATCATTTGGATAGAAAAGGAAAACAAAGGTTTAATCAAATGCTTGAAAAAACACTTAAAACATAAAATTCATTTGAAAACTACTGTACAAAATCATTAACCTCTTAGAGGATGGAGATATCATAATTTCAAAAACCTCTATTAATCAGCAATGTTTTTCATACAACTTAAGCACACAGTAAATGGTAATGATTTATAAGTGATCATTTAAATCATGCAGGAGACTGGAAGTTATATGTAATTCACAGGGGAAAATTAGAACTCCAACATTTCTGTTTGCATTTGAGTCTTAGAAATAAGCAGAACCCAACCCTTCTAAATATCTGCATGTCTTGATTTAAATAATTCTGAGTCTTCTGAGGGTAAAGAGATAGGAACACTACTCTCTTCTTCTCCCTTCATGAAAATATGTCTGATAAATAAAAACAAGTCTGAAAAATCCAACTGAGATGTGATTATAGGAAGGGATGAGAGCAAATAAATAGCAGTGTACCTTAAGAGAAGAGAATCTGGACTGAGATATGGCTAGTTTTCTAGCCTAGAGAGATGGAGTGGAGTGTTACCGCAGAGAGAGTTCAGAATGAAACCCACACTGGGAACCTTCTGGTTCTGAGGTCCTGACATGATAGTTGTGCCTTGAATAAAATGACTGTGCATGTTATCAGAAAGCCATAAAACTGGGTCATAGGTAGTTTTTTCAGTGAAATTCCATTGACTGTTTTTTTTTTTTTTCGGCTGCACTGCATGGCATGTGGGATCTTAGTTCCCTGACCAGAGATCAAACCCATGACCCCTGTAGTGGAAAAGAATAGAGTCTTAACCACTGAACCACCAGGGAAGTCCCTGACTGTTTTTATCCTGAGAAATGAATGGGAGGTAAAAGGGTCAGAAGGGTGGTAGCTTAGTGGCAGGAGACAAGATGGAGAGGAAAACATTAGGGTCAGTAGCTCCACCAGGATCCCATATCTGTAGGAATTCAGAGTTTTCAGTACAGCTATTCCCCCTGTCAGGCAATAGAAAACCCTCACCTGCAGCTGTTCATGGACAGGGCTGACTTCTGGATTCCTGGAGGTTAGTAATGTGTGTAATCTGCGAATGATGACAAGCACACATTCAATGATAGATTGAAGATCTTCGGAGATTCTAGGATATGTTTGGAGAGGGACCTATATATAAGATTGACATCACTGCTAGTTAAGTCAGGTGGAGATTCAAAAATATTTCAATTTGGTTATTAAAGGACAAGCAATCTTATTTTATCCTCAAGCTCTTTAGGCCTAAATTTACTCACATACTGGTTAGAGCTATGTAAGTGACTAAGAACATTTAAGTTCAGCTCTTTTAACCAAAGCGATTTTTTTCCCTTAGATTTTAGAACATATTATGGTTAGAACTGTCATTTTTTTTCTTTTTTCTTTTTGGCCACACCCTGAGACATGCAGGATCTTAGTTCCCCAACCAGGGATCGAACCCAAACCCCTGTAGTGGAAACACGGAGTTTTAACCACTGGCTCACCAAGGAAGTCCCTAGAACTGTCATAAAGCAAGGCATGGTAAAACTTCCAAACACATATAGAGATGTGTCCACAGAAACCTCCCAATGTTGGCCTCCTGACATTAGCAATAAGTAAAGAAAAACAAAAAACCCATTGGCTATTTTTTTTTCTCAGCTTACATTGTGTTGATTTTACATTTTTTAAAGTTTATCAACCATGAGAAAAACAATTAAAAATTCCTTAAAATACTGCAAAAAAGTAAAAGTCCATATTTAATCTGCTGGCTTCAAAATTTCTTGGAAAGCTTAATTAAATAGCAATTCATCTGTGCATTCTGTTCAGTCTTCTAAAGCCTGATAATGCTGTAATCTTAATTAAAGAAAAAAAAAAAGAATGCAGCTTTTAGTTTTTATTCTGTTAGGCCAAGAAGAAAAAGCACTCAGCACCTCTGTCAACATCACTCAGAGTTGTTCAATTACAGGTTGATTTTATTCAGCTAAATATCCATCAGGCCAGAAAATCATATTAGAGTATGTGTGCTATTTACTCATGTTTTTGCTTCAAGGTTAAATATGAATGTTGAACATCTTGATGGTAGATCTAAGACCTTAAGCAGTTTAATTCTCAACCCCTTGAAATTGAACTGTCTAGTTAACCATCAGACTCAAGAGTAGACAAGCTATTCTGCTTCACCTTTCTCTAAATCTGAGGCACTCTTTATGGCAGTCCATTTCTCCATTACTGTCTTTTAAAAAGACTGGGTCTAGGCCAATTGTTGCATATCCACTCTAAAACTGAGCTGTCATAAGAGTCATGTACCAAAATGTTCATTGCAGCTCTATTTACAATAGCCGGGACATGGAAGCAACCTAAGTGTCCCTCAACAGAGGAATGGATAAAGCAGATTTGGCACATATATACAATGGAATATTACTCAGCCATAAAAAAATCGAAATTGAGTTATTTGTAGTGAGGTGGATGGACCTAGAGTCTGTCATACAGAGTGAAGTAAGTCAGAAAGAGAAAAACAAATACCGTATGCTAACACATATATATGGAATCTAAAAAAAAAAAAAAAAGGGTCATGAAGAACCTAGGGGCAAGACAGGAATAAAGACACAGATCTACTAGAGAATGGATGTGAGGATATGGGGAGGGGGAAGGGTGAGCTGGGACAAAATGAAAGAGTGGCATGGACATATATACACTACCAAATGTAAAATAGATAGCTAGTGGGAAGCAGCCGCATAGCACAGGGAGATCAGCTCGGTGCTTTGTGACCACCTAGAGGGGTGGGATAGGGAGGGTGAGAGGGAGGGAGACGCAAGAGGGAAGAGATATGGGGACATGTGTATATGTATAACTGATTCACTTTGTTATAAAGCAGAAACTAACACACCATTGTAAAGCAATTATACTCCAATAAAGATGTTAAAAAAAAAGTGATTCAAACTGCCACGAGGTCGCAACTCTCTCTCTGATCCTGCCTGTGTGTCTATCCACACGTACTGTACTTCTTTTTCCCCTAATAAATACTTTCCTTGTCTCACTAAAAGAAAAAAGAAAAAAGAGTCTATGAGGGTACCTCGGTTGAAGTCTTAGTAGGACTGAATTGTGGATTCATCAATAAGAAGTGTATCCTTCTGACCCTGTTCTCATTAAGAGAACTCGTGTGCTTTCTTGAAGCTAGGGAATACCATTGACTTATAGATCCACAGAGCTCCAGAGCTGTAAAGAATCTCAAGAGATTGTCCCACATAGTCTTCAAGCCCATAAAATTCTTTTAGACCCTCGAGGCTACAGTTCAAAACTAGTCTCACCTTCTAAAAGCTTAAATTGCAAAATAATTCTATCCAAGATATGCATTGTTCTGAGAAAGAGCAGATTGAAATTTGCAATAAAACTAAATGCACAATGCATATTATAATATAAGCTTTTTTTCTTTTCTTTTTTTTTTTTTTGCTTCGTTGATCTCTGCATGAAAAGGAAGGTAAAGAGATAACCATATCACTTTTTGCTTTAATCAGGGAGAGTTGTTTAGGTAGTTGTTTAGAGGGAGTTCAGGTAGTGAGGGAAAAGAGCAGAAGTGGTAGATGAATTTGGAGTTAGAAGCATAGAGTCAACTGAAAGAGCACAGAATTTATAGAAGTCAAGGAAAGATTTTTCTATGAAGTTAGATGGAATGAGTAAGTAAATAAAGAATTGATGATGTAATCATCTACTTTGTGGGGTTTTGCTTTGTGTTTTTGTTTGCAGGGAGTAAGATTCTGAATTAATTTTTTCTTGAGAATCCATGACTCGATGTTTATTTGAAGTAACATTTAAATCTCAGTTTAAGGGAGGGGGAGGAAGTTAAGTAGAATTTACTGGAAGCCTAATAAGTTCTTGGCACTTATATTACATAGCAAATTATTTCACAGTAACTTTATGACATGGGATCTGTTACCTCATTTTACCAAGGAGCAAAGTTGTTAAAAAATAGCATGCCCAAAACTACAGTGGGATCCAGACCTGTGATAATTTAAAATGCACTCCACTGGCAGTTTCTTCTTGCCCCATTGTCTTTAGGGAAGCACAACCAATCATCATTCTTTATAAAATGTACGCTGGTACCAAACCTTGTCTCAGGGAAACCTAAAGTATCTTTATCCAGGAGGCAGCCTCTCTATCCTCTGTCTCTTTGGGGGCAGGAAAGTGGTAGAGAACTTTGTTTGATTTTGCTTGTTTGAATAAGCAATGATTTAAAGTCCTGTTTAATTCAAATTAATTTAATGACAAAATAAATTAATGGCTATAAGAGGAAAGTTGTTAATTATATCCCAATAATAGGAATGACTCTCTCAACCCCAGATGCTGCCAGCAGCCCGCCCTGCTCTTTACTCCTAAACCCCATTAGCTCACATTACTATTTAGCTGAGGACTTTCTATTTGGATTGGGAGGATAGACACTAGGAGTTAGGACTCTGGAAATCCAATTTCTATTTTCTCAATCACAGGCCCTTCATGGTAAAAAGTATCTGAACTCTCCTGTCCAGATTAAGGTTTATTCAATCATTTCTTAATTTAATATGTGTTTCTTGAACTTATTCCAGTTGCTTGACTGTGCTAGGCACCCAGGATACAAATAAGAATAAAACAGTCTCTGCCCTCATTTATTCAGTTCTAAGTTTAGAAAGACAAATCAACATTCAAGCCAAATCTACACAGTGGAAAATGTAGAAGCATAAAGATCAAGTCCTGTGGGAACACAAGGAAGAGGCATCCCCCCTGAAGGAGGTAGAGAGTATAGGTTGGGGAGGGAGATTAGAGTACTTTTACCTTCATGATGGAGAATCATTAAGCAGGTAGGAGCTAGTGTAATGGATAGTGGCAATAATTCCAGGCAAGGGGAAAGTAAGAATAAAGGCAAGCAACAGCATGATGTGTTTTGGAACTGCAGGCTGTTTGCATGTAAATGTGAATCAAAGATCAGCAAGAGATGAGGCTGAAGAGAGATGCACGGATAGTCAACCACTAATAGCTGCAACAGACACTGTTATTTGTCTTCCAGCAGCCATTCCAGTCTTTGTACAGATATTTACCCTCCAAGTGTCTGGGGGGAGGAAAACCCCAGCCCCACTCCCACACAGATGGCAAAACCATTAGTCCAAGACAGTCATAGCTCCATTTTCACTCACAAAACAGCCTCTGTTTGGAAGATAAATTGTTTAGTCACACTAGCTCCGATTCTTCTGTAAAATGCTTGCTTTTTTCTTACAAAAATGTTCAAGAAGAAAGAGTCCTTCTTTTTCTCTGAGTAGCAATGCACAATATGTATCGTCTGGAGTTTCTGTAACCATCTTATTCACTTGCCAAGGATGACAGTGTGGATAAACAGAAGGAATCTGGACCCATGAAAATATCATAGAGCCACTGAATAAATCAACTCTAAGATCACCCTTTATTCAGTCTTCTTGTTATGTGAGGTAATAAATTCCTTATTGTTTATCCCAATTAAGTTGGGGCTTACTGTCCCTGAAAATAAAAGTCTATTAACTAATGTAGAGATTTGAAATTCTTGATTTGAAGAATTATATACATAGACAGTACATTAAATACATAGAAAATATTACATACATGGAAGTTCAAGAAATAATTTTTGTACAAGCACATATTTGTTCTAAATGAGTAAACTTAAAATCCAAAGTTCTGAAGAGAATGACCTAAGGTCTTAAACCTTGCTGGCTGCAGAGTTAACACCAGTACCTTGTCTACTGACAGCATTTAGAAGTTATTTCTGCTGTACTTGTGCTGTAAGAGGAAATCTGGGCTCAGATGTGCAATAGAGCAGCCCTTTGCCCCATGAATGCCCATCATAGCACCTGTGAGTCCAGTTTCTAAAAGAATAAAATAACTGTATGCCAGACTCTAAGCAAGGAGATTTACAAATATCATTTCACTTAATAATTTAATTTTCACAACTCTTTTATATTGAGACAATTATTATCTTCATACTGATGGAAAAACTTAGATTCATAGTTTTCAGGCAATTTGCTCAAAGCCACAAAGCAAGTGATGGAGTGGACAGCAGTTATGGGCCTCTGGAAGCAAAAGCATGGCTAGAGCAAATAGCAAGAAAACAGAAAGAGTTGGAGGATTTTTAAGAATTCTGAATAACTTCCAAATGCAATTTGAGCTCTTATTAAACTTGTTGGTGACTCTTCTAAGTGCTGCTGTGGAAAAATTTTCCGAAGAAACTGATACAGTTTTTCACCTTTAGAAATATATGCAACGTTCTTATGCTTTGGGATTGTCATCAATGGGAAAACTTTTCATTGAGGAAGTAGCTTTATCCCCAGGGACACCAGAAGACTTCTCACAGTTTTAGCAATCTGGTTAAAGCTAATGGCATAAACGTTTCATGAAAATTTGCTGGTGAATGTTTGTCACCATTCGTAGGAAACTGTCTGAAAATGAAGTTAATAAATGAGAAGACAAAGCCAAGAAATGGAAAGGAGCAGATTCCAATGACTTTTTTTTCCTTTTTTTAACATCTGGATCCAACTATTCCTGAGTTTCATTTACCCGTATACCTTTAGTTGCATGAACAAATTGTTTCCTTTCTTACCTAAATCAATTTGCATTGGTTTCTTTCCCTTTTAATTAAAAGTGACCTAACATATTTACCATTATGATAACTCAGTGATTGTTTATTTATTTTGCTTCTAGTGCCTGAATCTTTCTACCTCATTGTAGAACTCATGTTCACGTTATTCAGTGGTTATTATAGAATGGGCTGGGATATCTTTCAGAATTGAGTTACACTTCTGTCATGGCCCTCAAAGACACCTATTCCATGTATGAGTCAACTGTTGATCCTTATCCAATAGCTGTGTGCATTGCAGCATGGTTATATGATACTGTCATTGACAGTTTGTACATTTAAAAAGTATCTATTCTTGCTTTGCTTTAAACACCTGTTGGGACTTCACTGACGGCCCAGTGGTTAAGACCACATGCTCCCAATGCAGGGGGCACAGGTTTGATCCCTGGTTGGAGACGAAGATCCTGCATGTCACACAGCATGGCCTAGAAACAAACAAAAACAAAAAACAAAAAATAACAACAAAAAAAAGGTGACCTGAGGACTGTGGGCATTGTAAGTACTCAGATCCATAGATCCAACTTTGGACTTCTAAAGAACATTGTGCTCCATCTTTTCTTGGCATAGCAATTAAAGAGTGGACAAAACTGTCTTACAAGTCGACCTTGTTTGGTACAACAGGAGAGATTCCAAAAAGTTTCATGTAAATTGAATCCTATTTTAAATATGCTAGAGACATTTTATTGACTTATGTCCTACCGTGAATCCTTTAAAAAGGGAATAATTAGTTTCTAAATTTAGCCTTTATACAAACCCAGATTTTTAAACATTGGGATTGCCTAAAGTAAGGTCCTCTGCAGAAGGGAACATGTCTTCTTTCATTTGGGTTCTTCTTAGCTTTGAAAGTTGCTAAATGTCATTTTTCAGATCTATGCCAGCTTACTCCATTTTCCTATGTAGTGAGTAATCAGACCTTTTTGCCCACACCATAAAAGTGATCTCACTTTCTACAGCCAGAAAAGATTTGGACTGCACCTCACAGTAAGTGTTTGTTGACTAAGAACATGTATGAAGAACTCCTCCCTCACAACTTTTTCCAAATACACAAATTAGCATGAATGTTGGAACACTTCCAAATTATTTTTGTACCACAACTGCATCTTCATTGATTTTGAAAAATAGCAGTTCATTTATGCGGAAAACAGTTGAGATTTTTTTTTTGTATTGATATCTATTCCCATATATCTTAGAAACATTTTTTAGCTCCCAGGCATCTGTTCACCCCAGGTTGGGAGCTCCTAACTTTAAATCACGGGAGAGAACCTGACCAGTTTACCTCCATTTTAAAAATAATACCCAACATGAGTTCAGCCTCGAAGTCCCTTTACAACCTGGCCCTAGCCTTATATTTTTCATTAATTTTGCATTTATATGTGATGCATTTTATCTGTTGGTTTCTTTGTCATCTTTAGGAATTAGGTTCACTCCCTCTGGTAGCTTGACTTCCCCCCGAACAGTTAATTGCTCATTTCTCTGTGCTGCATAGCACATAGTGGGCATTCTATGGCTCTGTACATGTGCACTATAATTAGCTGTGTGAGATACACCAGTGTTATCTGGGGAGGATTCAACTCACTCTCCAGCACAGTGGTTCTCAAACTAGAGCTTCCTTAGAGTTGGGATCAGCAAAGACTTTCTAAAGGGTACAAGGGAATGAATACTGTTTAGCGAATCAAGTTTCACGTTCTCAACTTTCATACATTATCTTTCCTAAAATTGATTGTCCTCTGAACTCAGTTATAGTTATGCTGTTTCTTTATCACAGTCCCTTTTGTCATTGCTCTTCCCACTCACACTTAACAAAATAAAGACAAACCTTTAACCCTGTCTTACTACTGAACACTACCCTGAGCTAAGCAACGTATAATTTGAAATGCTATTGTTGGCCAAATATTCCTTTACTCAATGCTTCATATCTTATATTCCCATCTCTCTTATTGCTAGATAAATTGACCCTACTAAAAAGAACTTTGTGTGTCTAATAATTACTTATCAAAGTTTGAAATAGATTAATTCTACTTGAGTAATTGCAATGCAACTTAATCCAGAAGAAAATTTTGAGAACTATTTTGCACACAAGTATGTTTAAAGCAAATAATTTTGATACAATGATAAATAGGAGATTTTCAAGTATAAACTATTAATTTAGGGTAAAATTCTTTGGAGATGATTGAAAATGTGATTTCAGGAATGAAAAGAAAGGCTGTAAATTTTGACTATTAAAGAAGGGCTTGTTTATATATTTTCATGAATGGAAGATCATGGATATCAAATCACTACTACATTAAGTTTCATCAGATAGATATGGAAATGTATTCATTTAAAGTAACAATAGTTAAAATACAAAAATCATATCTTTGCAACTATTTACAACTTATGATGTGGGCTATTATATCTCAATTTAAAAATGTGTGAGGATTTATATCTCTTCTCAAAATTCTTCCAGGAGATAAAAAGTCCTCTGCACTTAGAATGAGTCCTAGAATATTGTTGAATGTGCATGAATTATTTTAGGGATTAATTAGGGATCTTGTTAAAAGGCAGTCTCTAATTCTTTATATCTGGAGATGGGGCAGGTTGGAATTTTGCAATTCGAATGAGCTGCTAAATAATGGTCATGCTGGTTGTTGTCCTTAGACTATACCTGAAGTAGGATGGCTCTAGAGCAGTACAAACTGCAGGTCACTTCCCATTATTGGGTAATAAATCTATTTTGTAGCTGTTGAGCATTTTTTTTTAATGAAAGAAGACTGAAGATATAAAGGAAAACAAAAGAAAAGAACAAGAAAGAAAAGATAAAATGCCAAGGGGGTACTAAGGTATTATTTCATGGATTTTTGTTTCTGTTCTATGGGTATTTGTATTTAAGTCACAATGTAAAATATATTTCTTACTGTGGATCATGGTCAAAAAGTTTAAAAGCCCCAGTGAAAGAGCAAAGAGTTTGACTTAGTTATTTTTCCTGATGTCTACCATAGTATTTAGTAGATAGTAGAATGATAAGTAAGTGTGTTGAGTGAATAAATGTACAAACAAATACATGGTTTGATCCATACAACTAAAACCACATGTGACTTTAAAATTAGTAACCCTAGATTTTTGAGCATTTGTTTTATCAAATCTAAGTCATAGAGAGGGAGCAGACTGTGATTCTTCCATGCTGGTGAGAGTACCTTATAGAAAATGTTATAATGTCAGAGAAGAGAAGGTACATTTCTTCTTCCTAAAGAGTGTTCAATCTCACTAGTATATAAAGTAAATACCTATGAACACTGAACAAAATAAATTGCACAACCCTGATCTTTTAGCGAGCACTGGTGATCGTCCAGCTTTTTGCCTCCCCTATTCTATGAGATAGTAATCTAAACCCTGGATGGTTTGTGGGTAGCAAAATCATAGAGATATTTATATATTTATTTTTAAGGTGAGATTTCTTCTCTTAATGTTCTGTTTTCTGCTAAAGTAATCTGATTGTCCTATTTACTGGATTCTTTCTCGTTGGTTACTATCTACCAGACAGAAATAAACAGCTTATCTTGCAGGGGCTTGGGGATAATTCTGCCTGCAGGTAGGAGGCAAAAGCATATGAACTCTAGAGCTCCTTTCCCGAAATATGTTTCCAGTTAATACATTTTTTTTCAGAATTTAAAAATTACTTTCTCTGCAAAAGCACCTCAAGGTGTGAACACAAAAAATAGAGACACAGTGAATTTAAATATTTTAAAATGGTTTGTAGCAGCATTAAATACAGAGAAATAAAAGCAACTGAAAAAACAAAGGATTTCAGCATTCTCTAAGCTCACCTGGAACATGCTGATCTCACAAAAGCAAAATGGTTCCATTTTTGCATTGGGATTTTCAGGAAGTAAGCTCTCTGGAAAATCTAAATGATCAGGCCTCTTTGGAAGTGAATTCCAAAATGAGATTTGTGGCAGATAATTTAGGCAGTTGTTGAGGTTGCAAAGATGCAAGGTTGCATTGTTAGATAAAGATGTAGTATTTCTTCCCTTTAACCCACCAAATGACTGTGTGTATATCATGTAACTTCTGAGATTCCATCTTGCTAACTCTAATGAGAATGATGTTGTTTATCCAATACTCATTTCATGGAAATGTGTAAACTAATATCAGGAAAATATTTTAGATGCATTATATATGAGTTCTGTAAAAATAAAGTTAGATGGGGTGGGAGGCAGAACAATGTCCCCTGCAAGATGTCCATATACTAGTCCCTGGGACCTGTGACTATGTCAACTTTTGTGGCAAAAGTGACTATGCACCTGAGATTTAGTTAAGGAACTGGAGATGGTAAGATTATCCTTAATTATCTGGATGTGTGTGATATAATTACAAAGGTCCTTATAAGTGATAGAGGGAGACAGGATCCTCTGAGTGATTCCCTGTAATCAACCCTCCATTGCTGCCTTTGAAGATGGGGAAGAAACCACAAGCCAAGGAATGTGGACATCTTCTAGAAACTGGAAAATGCAAGGAATGGATTCTCCTCTAGAGCCTCCAGAAGACATGATGCCTATAGACCCCTTGATTTTAGCTGAATGAGACTCTGACTTCCAGAGCTGTAAGATAATACAATTGTACTATTTAAGCCACTGTTTGTTTTAATTTTCTACAGGAGCAATAGGAAACTAATATAGGTGGTAAAACAAACATAAAACAAATATATGTGGTAAAACAAATGTAGGTATAAAAGCAAACAACCTGTTTGGGATGTAAATATAAATATGGAGTAGACATTATCTAATGTATTGGTTAGAGCATGGTTCTAATGAGGATAAGGTCTGGTTTTATTCTCTTTATGAGCAAGGTTCACTAATGGAGTAAAAATAAAGTATACATGCACACGGTTACAGGTCTAATCCTGGCCACATATGTCAAATATGCATCCTAAAGCTTATATGTAATAGAGAAAAGAAGACTGAATATTTTAACTTAACTAAATTACTAAGATTATGTTTATAAATAAAGACAATTTTATGTCTTTAAGAACCTCTCAATGTAAATATGCATAGAAATAGGACTAAAAGTTTTGAAATATATTTTCACATTAATAACATTTGATTAATTCATATTTTTGACAGGTATAACTATGTGAATTTATAGAAGAGGAAATTGAGGCTTAGAGAAGTGAGGGAACTTGGTAAATCATAAAGCTATTTAAGGGGAAAGCCAGGATTCCATGACCCAGTTATTTTAACTCTCAATTCCATCTTTCAGCTCTATGCTTCTTTCAAAGCCAAGGTCTATATCAGAAATGATCCAAAATACAGGCCAATATGCTAATTTACAAATGGGTCTCTTAGCCCTGTCAAAGGTGGGAAGGTATATTTAAGTACTTTTGAAACAATTTTAATTACTGATATAACTCCAAAGTGAGTAAAATTGTTATTAGTTTTGTTGGCTCTCTTTTCTTTGCAAACCATGAAGATTAAATTCTCAGACCATGGCAGCTGTCTGTGATGGCTAATGTTGTTGTCTTAACTATGCTTTTCACAAAAGCAGATTGACCGATTCTAGGTTTATATTATCAAGTGTCATCCTGCAGTATATATTGAATTTAACTTAGTTTTGAAGAAAAAAAATTGTGTGTGGGTTTGCATGTTCTGTGTGTGTGAATATTTTTGTATGTCAGCATGTATGTTTGCCAGTATATGAGAGTGTAGGTATATGTATTTATGGAATTTGGACCAGATGGACCAGTTAAACTAGATATCTGAGAATTCACTGGTTTTATTTATGATCTTGTAAATAACTAAAATATTTCTTGGGAACTTGGATCAGATGATTTTTAGTGGTTCAGTAAGTATGTTACAGCACTATTCCTTACATATCACTTCACTCTTTCTTTCCTTTTCGGTTTTATTTTGAAATGATTTCTCATTTATATGTATGTTGCAAAAATAATTCAAAGAATCCCTGTATAGCTTTCACTCAGATTCTCTAGACATTAATATTCTACTCTTCTTGCTTTATGATTTATTCTCTCTCAACATGCATACACATGTATGTAGATACCTATAAATACATGTACATACATATTTATATACCTATATATATATATAACATATATTTAGGTATATACACACATATATTATGCACAAATAAAATATACATGTATTTACACACATATTTACACATACATATACAATTATATATTTTTGAAGTATTCCAGAGTAAGTTCCAGATATGGTTGCCTTTTACCTCAAAATACTTCTATTTCCTAAAAACAGCAATATCTCCTTACAAAACTATGGTACAATTATCAAAATCAGCAAATTCCTATTGATAAAACCTTATTATTTAATTTATAGATCTTATTCAAATTTCACCAAATGCCCCACTAATTCAAGGTACTTTTTTAGTCCAAAATTCAGTCCAGGACCACACATTGCATTTAGTTTTCATACCTTTTGTTGGATGAGAGAGATATTCAATAAGATCCTCTGAACTGAGAAGGAACTTTGAGGCAGAGAAATGAAGCAGGCAAATCCATATAGTGTAATTACGAAGTTTATTGTGGGTACTTACATACAGGCAGGATCATGTGGAAGATGATATGTAGGAGCTTACAGCTGCACTATACACCACTGAAAAAGGTACAGGGATTTAAAGGAACCAAAGCTAAAAATGGAATCTGACTAGCAAGTGAGAAGCATGTCTGTAATGACAGGAACCTGGATGGGGTGGGGAGTCTCATGACCATTAACCATCTGTGTCAGCAAAAGGCATTCTTCCAGTTTTCATATCAGATGAAGGAAGGATAAAAGTTGATAGGGAGCTTACCTGGCTTGGATGCATTCATTATGAGTAGGCTCAGTCATACAGAAAGGGGAGGGGGCAGGACCTAAAATGGAGCTGACAAAGTGGGGTTCAGCCACACATCTTTTCATCTTCTCCAATCAAAGATATATATTAGACTTAAATTTTCCTTCATGATTTTGAGATTTTGATGAGTCCTGGCCAGTTGCTTTGTAGAATGTGCCTTAGTTTTTGTTATCTGATGTTTCCTCATGATTAGACTCATGTTATGTATTTTGGGCAGGGATACAACAGAAGTGATGTATGTTCCTCTCAATGCTTAATATCTGAAGGTACATGATACTGATTTCTCCAATTAATAGTGATGTTAACTATAATAATTTGGTTAAATAAGATATCTGCAAGTCTTTCATAAACATTTTTATTCTTTTGTAATTAATAGACATCCTGCAGATAATTACCTTGAGACTGTTTATGCAGCCTATTTCTTATATTTTACCCATAATTTAGTATCTATTGATGCTTATTGCCTGAAACAATTATTTCTGTGGTGGTTGCCTTGCTTTTTACCTTGTAAGTTACTTGCTATTTTGACCTAAAAGCCTTGATTATTTTCCCCCTTAATCTTTGAGTTCTACTTGTTTCACTAGGAAATATCTTGCATTAGATTTTTTTTCCAAACAGATTTCTCCAACGATTCTATTGACACTTCCAATCTGTAGATTCAGACTTTTATTGCCCCAGTGTTTTCTCAGATTATAGTTTTAGATATTAGTTTTGTTCCAGTGTTTTGCTTAGCATCTTCAGGACCTCCAATTATACTTATGTTATTCCTTCTTTGCCTGTCTTCCATTTCCATCACTTTCTCTCTGACACTTTTAACTTATTTATCTTATTTTTATTTTCTTGGTTATTTTCCTACCACTCTTCAAAGTCTCTTATGAAATTTTCACCTTGTTATTTATTCTTTATATCTGAGATAATTTTGTTTTTTTCTTCTATTTTTTTTTTTTTTGCGGTAACTGGGCCTCTCACTGTTGTGGCCTCTCCCGTTGCGGAGCACAGGCTCCGGATGCGCAGGCTCAGCGGCCATGGCTCACGGGCCCAGCTGCTCTGCGGCATGTGGGATCCTCCCGGACTGGGGCACGAACCCCTGTCCCCTGCATCGGCAGGCAGACTCTTAACCACTGCGCCACCAGGGAAGCCCTCTTCTATTTTGAATTCAATACACTCTACTCTCTTTCTGGGTTTTCTTTTTGTCCATTTCTCTCTTTAATATTTGAATTTCTGATGCAAGTGTTTTGGTTTGTTTGTTTTAATCTCCAAATGCTTGCTTGAGTGCATTTAACTTAGTTTGCAGTGTTGTGTTAAATTTTTTTCTGCTTCATGTTTTGTGTGTGTGTGGAAGGGGTGAAGGGCTGAGAGAAGCTGTTTCAAGAGCTGAGGTGTGTTGATTTTTATTTTCAAGTTAAATTTTTTTCTTTTAGTAGGAATTATCAGTAGACATAAATAATTTTCTCATAATAATTTTATGAAGGTGGGGGTGGCTGAAAAAGTTCCTAGTTCATGGTGCTCTCTGCAAGCAGTGGGGAGAAGCACAACCCCTTAATTAAGGTTTTATTTTTGTGGTAGCAGAGAGGGCTTGTAGGTCTTACAATGTGTTCTTTGTTTTCCTAAGACCATCAGGTTTTTTCTGCAATTAAATTTCCAAAAGAGATCTTTTTTATTAATTTTTATTAGAGTATAGTTGCTTTACAATGTTATGTTAGTTTCTGCTATACAGTGAAGTGAATCAGTTATATGTATACATATATCCTCTCTTTTTTTAGATTTCCTTCCCATTTAGGTCACCACAGAGCATTGAGTAGAGTTCCCTGTGCTGTACAGTAGGTTCTCATTAGTTATCTATTTTATACATAGTAGTGTATATATATCAATCCCAATCTCCCAATTAATCCCACTTCACTTCCCCCTTCATATCCATAAGTTTGTTCTCTACATCTGCTTTACAAATAAGTTCATATTCCTTCCTTTTCTTTTTTTGCCTTTAAAAGATATATCATTTGAAAGTTGCTACTTAAATCACACATACCTAAAACTTTAGCTGTGGATTCAGTGTTCTGAAATATTAGAAACATCTTTTAGTATTCTCACATTTACTGTGAACTTTCTTCTTCTGGCACAAGTTTTAGAGTCATTTTAGGCCTGCCACTAACTCCCATCTTCTCCTTTCTATGTACAGTGGGTTTTTTTTGTTTGTTTTGTTTTTATCAGACTATTTTTGCTTGTAACAAAGTTTTGTGGTAGCACCACAAGTAATTGATCACTGGAATTTTGTTTTTCCTTTTTCATTTAGAGTTGATTTTAGATATGAACATTGTGCTTTATAATTTATGTGAATTTTCCTCTTGTTTTGTATTAATTTTTGGAGGATGTACAGAGAAGTATACATTTAGGAAGCTGCCATTGTTTTTAGCTTCTCAGTTTTCTCCATCTCACTTCTAATCCTCACCTATAACTAACCACTGTACATTAATTTATCATATTCTTTTTTCTTTTTCATTTTAAAAGTTATTAGTGCCTATGTGCATATGCCAATATTTGTAACATTGTTTATATATTTAAAAGATGTTTAATTTTAATTTATATTTACAGGCTAGAGCTGTTTAAGCTCTTTATTAAAATGGTATATTCATGTGGTTTGGGGGAATTGATGTAATTCTTCTTCTGAATTTCCCCATAATCTGGCCTTAGATGCTAAGGGAACTCTCTTTGAAAAGGGAGACTAATCTTTTCTTCTTGTTCTCTACTGAAAGTTCAGGAAACCTCAGAAGATATTTATTGACAATAACACAAATATCAACGGGCAACACCTTCTCCATGTGCAAACGTGTTTTCTAAGCTATCCATTGCCTTATCCATTGCCACCTTGGCCTTGAGGGGTCAATTATTAGTTTTATTTTATTTTTTTGTTTGGCTGCAACACATGATTTTTCAACCCATCAGAAAATGGAAGGAAAATCAACAAGCCCTCTTGGACTTCAAGAAAAGAAGGAACATGTATAGTCAAATTTATTTTATCAATCTCAGTGATGGCTTGATGTGAAAAACAACATTAAGAGAAAAAAAAAGAGAGAGAGAATAGTGTCTGTCAGATAAGCTGTTAATAAAACTGGAAGAATAAGACATTCTTACAGAATATAGAAATCTTCTTAATGTAAATATTCTCTTCTAGGTCTCATTCTCAGGGTAAAATGAGAAAATTAGAAACATACAATGCTTGTGTTAGAGGATATTTTCAAGAGCATGAATTCCAATTGCACATATAAAGAAGTGGTGATGACAAACATAAAAATAGTAAGTATAGTTTACTGAGTACTTAAGTGTGCTAAGTATCTTGCATATGTCATCTTCACAACAACTTGTTGAAATACATTGTGATAAATATTATTCGTTCCTTATCTGTATTGATTTTCCACTACTCTCTTTCTAATAGAATTTTCCATATACTTTGGATGACTCTGTATTAGATACTGTTAGTATCCAACAATATCCATATGCTCCTCTAATTTCCCAGTCTTTGTTAAAGTTGGGTTAGTGATCTAAGTTATGCTGGCCAGTGGAATGTAAGTGTGTAATGTACTACTTCTAGGCTCACTAAGGGTGTGGTTTGTGGTTTAGTATCTAGTATGCCTTCTCCATATTTATTATCTTTTCCCATCTGCTAACTCAACAAAGCCAGAGTGACCTGGAATTTACAAGATAATAGAGTCAAAAGACTAAAGCATCCTGGGATCTAAATCACTTCTTAGAGGAAAATTGTTAAACTTACATTGGACTGAGTAAGAAATGAACTTCTATTGTGTTAAGTCCCTGAGATTTGAGGGTTTATTGGTTACTGTGGCATAGCCTATTCTATCTTGACTAATAGAAAAATTGATACTAGGTGTGCTATACTGTCATAACAACAGTACCAATAAAAATTCCAAACTATGTGGCATTGGGTTATGAATCATTGAGCACTGGGTAAGAAAATTGTTGTCTGAGCCTGCAGAGTTAAAGATGTGTGTTATGTAGAGGTAAAACGTTTTGTAAAAGGGACTTCTATAACTAGAAAGACAGACCAAACCTACTGAGTTTATACCTTCAGGGGAAGAGATTGGAAAAAAATGTTAACAGTGCATGCTAAGTGTTATCGACTATATTTGGCAAGGTATTATAGAACAAGATGAGACTAAGAAATAAATGAATGATTTGCAAGCAGAAACAGAAGGAAGAAACAAAGCCCAGAAATTCAGATCCTTGAATGGTTGAAAATCTTACTGCTCTTAGCCCCCAAACATTAAGATTTTGGTTTAGAAAATACACTGAGAAACCGAGGCCCAGTGAAACTTCTCATTGATTAAAATAACTCAGGTTACAACTTCTCAGTGGAAAAAGTTACTCAGGGCAAAGATCAGATTAAGGAGTGTGGTTTTCTCATCTACTGTTCCAGATAGTGTCAAGGGAGTAGCTCTTAAATTGAAAAAGGGGAGCGATGCAGAGTTAAGGAAACAAAATCGGTCAGATTCTAGAATAATATCTGAAAAAAATAACTTGACTGGTGGTTACTGTCCATGGAACTGGACAGAAGTAGGTAAATCAGAGGGTTAAGGATTTTTTTTTTAGTAAATTGTATTATGGAAACAAAACAAACAAACAAACAACAATCAGAGTGTGGGCAAAAGCAGCTCTGATGTTTAAGTCTTAAAAGAACACTGGGGTCCCCAAAATGTTCATGATTAAGAGGCAGGAATTGAAGGTTGTAGAATTTTCAAAGAGGGCATGCTTTACAAAGCCCAGTGTAGACAGGCTAGAAAGGCAAAAAAAAAAAAAAAAAAAAAAAAAAAAAAGGCAGGCTCTCCAAGAGAGCAGCAGAGCCAGGGGCTCTAGTGAACAATGAACACTGGACAAGGAAATTACAGAATCCAAAGAGAAACACAGAATCCAATCAATGAACTTCCTCTGCCCCCTGGGCATGGAAATTCTGTTTCTAGAATCTAAGGATTTCAGAACGCACCTAATAAACAGTGTGCTCTACACTTCTTATTCTTCCCTTTTCTAAATAGGAGGAGCTAGTATGATTATTCTGTCCAGGTCCCTTGTATATTGACTGTGTATGTGAAAAAATGGATAATTTGGCCTTTTAGTTTACAGGTTGATAGACTAGGAGGAGACACATCCAGATCTGATGGAGAAGCCCACATATTACCTGGATTTTGTAATAGATGTAAAAAATGGACGATATTTTGGATTATGTCTCTTGAGTGTGTGTCATATATGTGGTAGAAGAAAGGAAAGGGATTTTCAAAGACCAGATGAAAAAACATGAGTGTTCACACATATCCATGTACACTTTTATCTTTCCCCAACACCCTTGTATTTGGATTTGCCATTTGGTTTGCTCTGGCAAACCAATAAGGGGTCAATAAGGGGTGGATCCTTATTGACCAAGCCGATAATCCCATTCCATTCCCATGGCCTTAGTCCTTTGTTCAAGGTTGGCATGTGGTCTTGTGTAGAATGCTGGGTAGAGGGTCCGTCTCTCTTCAGGATGATAAATTATGAGCCCATGAGCCCTGAAATTGCTGCAACCATCTTGTCACCATGAAGGAAGCCAAACTTGGAATGAAGTGCCACAGTGGGAGACAGTGAGAGAAGAAATGAAATTGGATTGGCATCACTGAGCCACTGAATGAGACAAACCCTGACAACTGTTCTACCTCTGTTCTTCAAGATACACAAGCCAATACAGCATTTCTATTGTTTAAGCCAGCTGAGTGGAATTTCCTTTTGCTTGTAACTGAATAAATAATAAGAAAATGGGGACTACCCTCAGGCTTAATGATGAGAAAATCAAGGAACAGAAGGCTGAACTGAATTGTCTAACATCACAAAGGTGGTAATTAACTATACCAGGAGTGGAACCCCAAATTGTCAACTCAAAATCCTGTTCTTTTAATCACTGTGTGTTTGTGTTATGACACTGTTTTCCATTCTGCCATTCTCACAATCTGCCATTGTGAGTGTTAGAAGGAAAACAAAACCAGAAAACAGGATTTCTGTCTCCCAAGATACTATTCTTTCTGGAACTCTTACAACTATTTTCAGTGAGACAAATTAGAAAATTGATTCTTCTTTTCAAGCCCTCATCATCATGGAGTGGCCTCTATTATGCGTGAAGGAGTGCAGCCATAATAACAAGGCCCAGTGATTATTGGATTTGAGTTCACCACCCTTGCTCAAGAGGAACTATAGAAAAGAGAGCATGCTGTGGAATCAGTAAATGCCATAGCTAAAAACAGCCCTCAGCTGTGTCTGCTGAACATCTGGGCCATGTTTTTGCTGGGTGGGGGGAGGGTATGTGGCTACATTAGTAACTGCATTTCATAAAAATTAACAGCTCAAATCTTCAGGTCAGCATGTTTAACAAAAACAAATCGTTTATTTCTAGAACGTGGAACAGATGTGAATGAGTGAAAAATATGTGTGTCTGTGAGTGTCTGTGGGTGTTTGGTATGAAAATGATAAAAGAGGTGTGTTTTCCTATAGGCATGTGGTCATAAGATTATCAGAGGCTTTTGCTGGTGGTTGGGAAACACAGAAATGGGGTGCTGCTGGGGGAGGGGAGTTGGGGACAGGTAGCCTGGAGGTGAAAGAAAGGTAAAATGAACAAAGCACACACCTAGTCTAAACATGGAGGTTTTAGAGGCCCAGGATTTACAAGTTTCATACGCCAAAGGAATCCAAAGTTTAACAAATATTTTTGCTGTTGAAAGACATAGATTCTCTATTTTTAAATGTAATTATAAGTGAAAGTCCATCCTTCAGAATTGAAAACATATTCCCAACCGTTGCCCTTACAGTGTTAATAATATCCCCTCTTTAACCCTCCGTATTCCCCATCCTTTAAAAATGCTTAATAGTGCCATAGAAATAAAAGAGCAAGCGAAAACACTTCAGATGCTGCATATTTCTAAAATAATACATCAGCAAAATACCTGAATCATGACATGTCAGAGCTAGAGAGACCTCCAAGGTTCCTATAGTACAATGAAGTTGCTTGGGATCATTTACTGTTTCTACTTCAGATGGGACACAACTGAGTCACTCCAAAAAAGCACTCTGCCCACAACAAAAGCCACTGGAGAGCTTGCTCCACTTTTAATAATCACACCCACAAACACATATATGCACACACAAACACACACACTTCACTAAAAACATTCTTATCCCTGTTTCATTCAGTCAGGGATTTTTTTTTTTTTTTAGTATTAATGAGATTAGCTGCCAGATTTCTTTACTCTTTTCTAGTTACTTTATTATCACATGACTCTAAGGCCTCCTCAAGAATCAGGATTGTGTTCTCAACTCTGAGGCTGGAGGGGGCCTGGGCTGTGTCCTATTAACCTATGATAGCTGAGAGTGCATTAGTGTCTTCTCTCTGTCCCTGAAAATTCTCAGGAGAATTAAAGAGAGTCTATCAACTACCTGAATAAGTCTTCATGAACTCAAGTTTGACAGGAAAGAAAACCAGAGAGGAGAGAGGAGGGGCAGACGGATGGAACCCCAGGGCACAAGAGCACAAACACTTCTTTACTGAGTTACCGCCATTCCAAGGGGAAGAGGTTAATCTGTCTGGCAAGGTGGGTCAGGCCCTTTCCACAGAGAATAGCATCATATAGAAGTTTTCCTAAGGTTGCCCTAGGATAGGTGCTTTAAGTGACTCCTAAGAGTGTCAGAGAGCCTGGGCGTTAATCTGAATGGAGAGCTCTTCCTGTCATACTGTCGTCAGGTTAGACCATCTGTCCACAAACCTTGCCCTGGGCCAAATCCAACTGGTGACCTATTTTTGTGCTAAGATTGGCTGTTCCATTTTTAAATATTTGAAAAGAATCAGAAAAGTAATATTTCATGACATATGAGAATTAGGTGAAATTCAGATTTCAGTGTCCATTTATTGGTATCCAGTCATGCCTGTTCATTTATGTGCAGCTGCTCCCATGCTGGTGATGGACAACCACAAAGCCTAAAATGTTTACTTTTTGTCCCTTTACAGACAGCACTTGCTGACCCATTGGCAGAGACCATACAAGATCATCTAGGAGGAAGTTACATAGTAAGTGAGATGTTCATAAAGCTTTGAAAGTCTGAGGAAGGTCTCTCCAGAATTCATTTAAAGAGCATGAGAGCATGATTTAACATTTCTCTTTGAAGAGGATGAAAAGTTTTTAGTATCAAACAACACCAAGTTGGGAGACTACCCTCAACTACTTATTCAGTCATTCACTCATTCAACACCTTCATTAAGCCCCTCCTGAAATGGAGCAGGACCCTATGGTCCTTCCTCCCCACTCCATGTCCTCCACCTGCCTTTTGTCTGTGGAAAAATGTTAGCCAAAGAATAAGTTTAATCAGAGAAATGAGAAAATACAGAAGCAAAGGAAAACAGTCAAACAGGACAAAACAATAATAGTTGAGTCATTAAGCAAAGTCAAGGACCTTTAGTTCTTCTTCAAGGGCTATAGATAAGATTTTGAGCCGTATCCTGTGAGCTGTGTTATAGATACTGAAACCCCTACCAGGTGGAAGAAGTTAACTACATGATGACCAGACTGTAGCCATGACATAAGCTGCCACAATTCCAAGAATTTGCCTCAAAGAAATGGAAACAAACCAACCCTGGAACTGAAGAGTAATTGTACTTAAAACAATCAAGATGACACTGATCAGACCACTGATGACCAATTTCAAGATGACTGTTGGAACTGTTTCTGCAGGTAGCCCCCTCCCTCTGTCTATAAAAGCTCTTGCCCCCAGTCGTCAGTGGGGAGGAGTCAGCCTGTGGACAGGCGTTGCCCCCTGCACTCCCATTGCCAGCAGCCAAAATAAAGCCAACTTTCCTTTCCACCAACCTTGCCTCTTTATTGGCTTTTGAGCAGCGAAGAGCCAGACCCCACTCTTGGTTACACTCCTGCATATAAAAGATAATATCTTAGGTGATGGAGTTGTAGTGGGGCTTAAGGCAGAAATGGCTCTGCTCTTGTCAAGGTATGATTTCTTGGATCTCAAACAGACCTCTTTCCAAATAATTATTTTCCCCTCAAGTTATATATAAATATCTCTTTGATTTAAGCATACACACTCTTTCTCTCTCAGTTTTAAAATAAAGAATGATATCTGCCGCACAAATACTTCTCTCTTGATATTCAAACACACACACACACACACACCAAAAATCAAACAAAAAAATCTTCCCTTACCAGTTTCCCATAAAATGGATCTTTAGTTTTCTCTGCCTTGCCCAATGTAAAGATGTTAACTAATCTCCGTATAAACCTCTTTTGTGTAGAAGGACTTTTACATGGACAAATTCATTTTTGTCCTTTGTGTTGTACTAAGCACATTACATTACTATGTACTGCCTTACTATGCATTATACTGTGTACTTATTTACTATTAATACTTGTAATTTACAGATGAGTAATCAAGGCTTTGGGACCTCTGCTAGTAAGTGACCAAAATGGGGAGTCAAACCAGGTCCTCTAATTCCAAGCCTAATACTTCTTTTTCTTGGCAATTGGGAAATTAGTTATTTTCTATTTGAGCTCACTTACCCTTGTTAAGAATGGAAGAGACAAGAGGGACAAAGTGCTAAGAAATGGATTCTTGAGGACTGTTACCTGGCTGATGACAAGAAAAATTATAAATTTTCTGAGTTATTGGTTCCACCCGGGATAAACTAATAATCACTTTCACCAAAGGGAGAGAGATGATGTGCTATAATAAGAAGCAAACTCAATTCAGCCGCTGAACACCTGGGTTCTAGCTCTGCTCTGCCAGAATGAGCTATGTGTCCTTCAGGCTTTGGGTCAGTCACTTCAAATTTCTAAGCCCCAGTTTTGTTTGTTTGTTTGTTTTGTTCTGTAAAAGCAAAGTGTAGAATTACTTAAACTTATAAGTTCTTTCCAGATTTAATATTTGTAGGTTCCATAAACTTTTATTGGTATTTTTGAATCAGTGTTAATTGTTATAAAGATATCAATTTTGTCCACAAATTGTATTTAGGTAATGATAATTCTTTTTAGACTAATATTACATATAAAGTGCATTTAAAAAAATAACTACTACTTTGTAATAAGAGGAAAACGTTTTTCCTCGACCTGATCTAGTTCTTTCTCTAATTTCAGGAAAGTGAGTGAAAATGCAGTAAAACCCTGTTGCTTCAGTTCCTACTTCCCCCTGTTAATGGTCCCAAAGAGACCTCAGCCTACAGTGATCTAGAGACAAGCTGGGACCTGGGACCTGGGACTCTTTGCTGCAGTGCTTGCACCTGGACAAATGTCTGCTCTAGCAACAAAATACAAAGAAACTATAAGGGACTAAAAATAACTGCCTGCATGAGCAGTTGGGACAAATTCTGCATAACAAGACACAAAAAACCCAAAAAGCCCAACCGTCACTTCTGAAGAGCTGGGAGAAAAACAGGGTACTGAGCATGCCCCCTGCACTCAACACCACCAAAGGGGTGGCCAAATCATCTAAGACGCCCCTCCAGACTGACCCCCTGGGCACACCTCTACCCTCACCCTATATAAGGAAGCAGCTCACGCCCCTGCCCCCAAGGGAGTGAGCAAGGGAAACTGTTACTTGTTTTTCTCCCCGCTGCTGCAGCAAGGGTCCCAATCAAGCCTTGCCTGAATTTCTTGTCTGGCCTCTTATAATTTCTATTGATTAAGGAACGCCAAGAACCCTGGTCAATATCCATCTCACCCTCCTCTGACCCCATAGAGCCAACCAAGGTTCTGATTTGGGCTTGAGCACAGTCTACCTCATGGCATTTTATTTTTATTGTAAACTGTTATTCTGTTATTTAACTTTTAGTCAACTGCCTGTATGTCTGCTTCTTGCCTCCCCAGTTAGACCCTGAATCCCTCGTGTAAGGAGGTTAACCGTGTCTTGCACCTGGAATCTCCAGAGAACTGATCATAACGTTTTGCACGTGCAGAGCTAGTGCACTGTAGGCAGAGTCTCCACTAAACCTCCTGCCATTTATTAATATCCATCCAGCAAGTTGAGGGGACAGGAATTAGCTAATCCCAGTGTGAAAATCTTAGGAATACACATGTTTAATATGCTTACCCTCAACACTAAAACATTGTTGATATTGGTATAATACACTTTATCTCTGGAAATGTGCATCTCTTTGTTGGGACCCTCAATAGGAGGTGAATAAATGTTGACCAGATTATTATTTTTTTTCTAACACTTTTACTTTTGACCAAAACTTACCTTTCTGGGAATTACAACTGTTTACTTTTCCTTCAACAATATAACCAAAAATAAAACAGTGTTAGAGGATCCACTGCATGGTTCTCTAAGCTTGTTACTTTATTTTTGACTCCCATTAACATGTGTATATCAATTCATTTATGTCATGTTTTAGCCCCTGGATTTTGGACAGCGTCTTGACACAGAGATACCTGGCAGCAGTTCTTGTAAGCAAAGAATTATTTGGTTTAGAAATTGCTGACTTTTAAATTATTAACACAAGAGCACACCAAGAAAAAGAAGGGTTTCCTTAACAAAATGATAGAATCATAGCCTCTTCTCTTGAAGTTTCACCATTCAGTGTGAAGGATTGTTTGATATTGCTAAAGTTGAAAAACACCCTTCATTTTTTTCTTAAAGAAAAGCCTTTGTTTCTCAGTTTGAGATTTTTCATGAATAATTGGAGACTGGGGAAATTGAAAAGAATTTTTGTCTCTGGCTGAACTAAAGTGGTAAACATTTTGGAAATCAAAACCTGCAAAACAGCAAGTAATTTTTTTTTCAACTGTTTAAACATAACCTGGATATTGGAGGCAGCAAACAAAACAGAAATAAAACTCCACAATAACGATGAGATATCTGCATCATACTTTATAAAACCACTAGGAAAATGTTTATCCAGGTCTCTATGGTCTATTTACAATGCAATAGCTATTATCTCAGAGTGTGTTTCCTGCCTAGTCCAAGGACAATCTCTGCAGTTCACCTAAATAGGTAATCAGTCTTATCAAAGATTACAAATACAGGCATTGTGTCTTGTCATTAACAACAGTTCAGTGTTTGCCATGTGAACTGATTCATGCTATCTGCCCAGTCTCTGTGGGTCAGCTTAATAAGTGATAACAACAACAGCAATAAAAATAATAACAGCAGCTACCATTTAAAGAATACCAATTTGCCAGGCATACTAAGTGCTACATGACTTATGGCTGAGTTTATTTTTACAACACACTTCCAAAATAGGCATCATTAGTCCCATCACACAAATGAAGAATTTGAAATGAAGTAATTTCTCCCAAGACAGACATTAATTGTGAATACAGCTAGAATGAAAACTCAGGTCAGTTTGGCTCCAAAGGAGTTGCTAAATCCTATACTTAGGAAGCTTTAACATCTATATGAAACAGTTGGATACGCTTAGAAGGAGGAAAATTTTTAAAAAAGCAAACACTGTTTCTAAATACTGAATGAATGACCTCAACAATGTTCAGGGAAGGGATTAAGAGTAAAGGCAATCCAGGGGTGCTCAGTGGAGGAGGTTGTGGGAATGGGAGGTGGGACTAATAAATGCCCTTATTCATTAGGTCAGCAGAAGATTTAATATTTGGAAGTGAGAGAGGTGGTAGGGATGAGTGCAGTTGAAGAAATTCCCATTGATTTTATCTATTCCTCTGACAGAGACAAATCTTTCCCAGTTATACCTGCCCTTGCAGCTAACTGCCAACCAGAAAAGAACATCAAGGTGAAACTATCTCTTTAATGAAATGCTCATTCTCTAGCTCCTCCTAAATGCTTTAACCTGAAGCAAGCAGAGAATAAAATGCAATTACTTGGTGTAACTACGATCATTCTTCCATTGGTGGCGTGATGGCCAACAAAGAGGGAAATAGGATGGAAAAACTATGAAAGGAGACAAAGGGACTCAATGTAGTGTTAGGTACACTACACATGGTGCTGACCTGGAGTCTTGGCTGGAAAGGATGTGACTGACTGAAATGAGAGGAAAGCTAGGCAAGCTGATGCCCATGGGAGCAGAAGTAGAAGCCTTCAGTCAGGGGGCAAAGGGCCGGGTTGGCAGATGTAGTCCAAGACCAAGATACTGTATTGAGTTTATAACTTCAGAAGTTCATAGCAGTTGTAACAAGTATGTCTGACACTGAACAGGCTCATTTCAGGAATTTTGCACCAAAAAGCAAGATGAAAGAAGGCAGAAAAATCTTCAGTCTCAAAGGAAACAGCTACCAGAAGAAAGGTAGGCAGCAGACCTCTCCCAGTCACTTGGGGTACAGTTTTTTCGCTTAACCTAGTCACAGAAGACAAAGACATGGAGGAAGGGGTGGGGGAATAAAAATGTCCTGAATACCCCAGCTAACAAAGGGGTGAGATCAGCAGAAGGAAATAGACTTTGGAAGCCTGGGAAAATGGCAGATTTCAAACAAGTGTGCTTTGGGGCTAGTTTGAGGCTGGCTCTAGTGTGGGGTAGTTTAACATCTCAAAAAATTTTATAAATTCCTGAAAGGCAGGGTTCATACCTTATTTTGTTATTTATTTGTTTGTTATTTAGTATCTCTGAGAACATGGAGACTTGCACAGACTAATACTTAATCAACGATTTTTAATTGGCTGGCTTAATGAACATATGAATAAAAGAGAATATATAGGCAGACACAAAAATGGTAAATAGAAATAATGTATCCTTTAAAGGAGAGAAGAAGAAAAGGCTTCTCATAGTTTTCACTCAGTGCTGCCTGACCCCAGCTAGTTGAAATGCAAATGAAGGGATGCGAGTGTTAGAGAAACTTTTCATCTTTCTGCATGACGCTGAAGGGGAGATAGCCTGCCGCACGGACAGCTCCGATCCATCAGGCAAATGGGTACAGCTGTCACCACACCACGACTGCTCAGCCGTCACTGGTGGAGATGCTGGCAGACCTGGAAATCTGTGAATGATTGCTGAGGGCAGAGGACCTAGTCCTGAGAGAACACAAAGCTACATTTGCACTTGCCCATTGTTCAAGGGAAGGAAGAAGGGAAAAAGAGGAGAGGAATAACCCCAGAATACAAAGCAAAGTAATATGCCCAGTGTCTAACCCAGACAGAGAACAATCCTGGGAGAAAAAACAATTTGTTTTAAAGATACTGGGACTTCCCTGGCGGTCCAGTGGTTAAGACTCTGTGCTTACACTGCAGGGGCTCAGGTAAGATCCCTGGTTGGGGAATTAAGATCCCACAGATACTAACTTACCAAGCTCACTGCCTCTTTCTTACTATGTAGTGTGTTAGGGCAGAGTCCTTCTGAAAAGGAGGCTTGAGTCCAAGCTGTTTGTTCCTCCCCTCTGCCAAAGCAGTCTTCCAGTGTAACAACATCATTAACACTTGAGAACTTATAAGACATGCAAATTCTGGGGCTGCATCCTGGACCAATTAAGTCAAACTCTGGGATTGGGGCCCAAAGATCTGTATTTTAACAAGCCCTGCAGGTGATGGTTTGAGAACCACTGGTCGAATCTGTGACTGAAGCAATTGTTCCCTTAAATGCCTCTCATTTGAGGAACCCACAGAGTGGATCTAGGGTCAGGACCACTCCTCTGTTTCTTGGAATAAATGATTTGGTAACTCCAGTGGACACTGGGGTTAATCCTGACTCTTGCTTCAGAAAGAATTAGTCAGTTCAAGTTACTGTCAAAATATAATGCTCAAAAGTTAGAAACATGGCTCCCATAAATATAAAATTAGTCCATGGCAAAGATTTTATTCAATACATTAATTGATGTGGAAACTAGTAAGATGGTAAAGCTGAGCAACTGGATATTAATAGGCAATTAACAATAAAAAAGGAATGTTAGAATAAGATTAGAAACAAAACTGTTGAATGCCTTTTGGGGCAATAAAACCAGAACTTTGGAGGTTATTTTTTTCTATGGAACACAAATCATTTGCATCTCTACAGGATACCAATCTGCCACTTAACACAACTTTGCAGAGTCTGGGAACTTAATTAACAGTAAATTAACAGTAATAGTAAAGTCAGAACAATGCTACAATAGCCTAGAAAATTAAATACTTCTTGGGTGAGCCTGATGAATAATGTTCCAGAATGACATGGATAAGACAGGCAGACATCCTCATGGCTTTCTTTATAAGTCTCGGAAATTTTTTGTTAACACGACAGCTCTAGTCTTTAGGTCCTAATTCTTAGTGGAGTTGGGTGGACTCCTGGCTCATCAACCTATGAAATCTGCATTTTTTTTTTGCCTCCTGCTGCACATTCATTCAGTGCTGAGCGTCTGTGGCAGCAGCTGTTCCACTGCAGCACTATGGCCCAGGCCTGATGCAGTCTCCCTGTTTCTCTGTAACCCTCCTGCACCACCATTGTGTGTGGTCATTTTGTTCTCCCAGAGGCCACCAGCAGAGAATATCAGCAAGTGCTGGTTCAAGTTTAGAAAAAAGCAGTTCAGGGGAAACTTCCATGTGCTTAAAGGCCCCTGCATGGGGACTTGATCACTGCTAGAGATTTTTTTCAAGATGCTGATCATGTTTCCGGTAAGCCAGGGGACACTTTTTCATGTGAAGAGTGAGTTTTAAACATCAGGACTAAAGAGGCATAGGGGATGATGATATGACTCAAATCGTGATGGGGAAGCTGTTGCGTAGCAGCAGCTAAATAAAAGCAACATCTCAAAGAGAGAGGCAGGATACCTGCTGAAGACTTACCTGCATTTCATTTCTCCTAGCAGAAGAGCTGAGAAACACCCAGACCTGACTGTCACCTTCAATCTACAACCTTCCTATTGTCGCTGTATTGCAAGTCTTCTTACCTGAGAGCCATGAACTCCCAAAACAATCTGAAGATAGAATTCACGGGGTCCAAGAACTTGGATGGAGACACATATTGAATTTTTATTTTCACTAAATTCTAACTGGAATTGAACACTTCTTTCCATTATTAATGAAGGCAACAAACTAGAATAGTATTAGCTGTACTTGTGACTTTGTTATGGATATTTTCACATCACTACTTTGTCTCTCTGTTTGATCTTCTTATTTAAAGGGTCAATAAACACATGTATAACTATTTGACTCCTTTAAAAATAGTTTGATAACTATATTTTGATATGAATAGTTTACTTTGGAAGCTTATGTGTTTTATTGTGTGCCTGGAAAAACATTATTCTAAGACGAGATTCATATGCTATGTCAGATTTCTGAAGAGGTTCATGGCACAAAGAAGCTTAAAATCCTTGCCTATTGTAACTTCAAACAAAGGAAAACAAAACAAAATTCGGCTTTGTTTAGTTTGCTGCCTACTTGAGCTTTGCTGGTCTTATGATGGTATTTTCTTTTGCATCAACTAAAGTTGGAAAACAACATGCCCCTGGTCATTATGTGCTATATTCTTTTTCTTCTGAGCCGTTATATACATATCTTCTTTATTTTTGAAATCATTCTTCTTGTTTAAAGGTATAAGACAATATTTATGGTTAGGATTCAAGGCGAGAGCCATTCTGAATATTTCAGCAAGTCCTAACACAAACTCAAGCAATGAATATCCATCCATTAATGAGAATCCAGGCAACTGGTCTTTTTGACCTCACTAAATCCTTTCCAGAGCAAGAAGCTTTTATTCTTCTTCAAGCCTCAGGTGGCAGATCAGGGGCAAAATAGTCTTTCTTCCCAATTATATGCTTCCACACTCATTGTCTATTAGGGGAGTAGAGGATAATGAAAAGGATGTGATTTTAGTTTATGATCAAACTGGGTATTTTTTTTCCCGTTTTTGATTTGTATTCAGAGTTAGGCAGCCTGCAGAAATTCAGTTTTAGGGAAAAAAAAGGGACAAAGACAAGTATTTGTCCTCTTCTTCTTTTCAAATTTGGCTAAGAGATGAAAAGCCAGGCAACAAAGGCTTTTCTCGCAACCACTTTAAGACTTAGGGTCAGAAGCTGAGAAATAAAGTGTTCAGAAGAAAGAGAGCTGAACTCAAATGCCTGCTTCACTACTCACTGATTGTGTGATCAAAGATGTGTTATTTAATCACTCAGGCTCTTACGTGGTATGAATGTGCTTACTAGGTAAGTAACTTTAAGTGTTATTGCAAATGGAGTGCATGTTCAGATAGACCCCAGGGTTCCATTTGCCCTCTTTAGTTGGCAAGGTAGGAAAGGGTATCTAAGCACCTAAGGGTAGGTGAAGCTGGAGGGAGTGGGACATGGAGAAGAGAGACTGGATCTTGTCTCTGTATCTGGTTTCCTACCATGAAAACTGTCAACTCTACTGGAGAGAAGTACTACAGGCACAGAAGGGAAGGCTCTGTGAGACACAAGACACAGACATCTTAGTGTCCATGGGAAGAAGTAGGAAAGAGAATGGGGCAGGTGTACCAGGCCTCTATTTCTGCAAGGAAAATATACTGTAGCTCCGGAGTGATCAGGATGGAAAAATGGGAGGACACTCTGAGGTACCACTCAGGTTTCTTTGGGATGGAGAATCAGGACATGGTATCCAGAGAACTTGCATCTCAGGAGGCAAGGTGCTAGGATCACTGGGAGGGTGGCTCATCACTCCTTGGTGACTTTATGAGCATTGGATACCACTGAAAAAGAGGGCATTAAATGATTCTCATTTCTTTCCCCATTATATAAGCACACCCTTGGGTTCTCCCAGAAATGATGGGTATAGGGAGCGAGGGGGAATCTTGATGTACTTGACCGTATAGGTGGGGGCAGTGAGCTGGTAGAGCCTGAGTTATTTCTGTTGACGTTCCCACTCACAGGCTGTAGGGGGCCTGGGGAAATCTGCACTGTATAAAGATAAATTAGAGGTAGTGTACTGTGAGAGATCTGTTTAAGTTATAAAGCCTTACAAAATGTGAATTTAGGGGTATTATTCTTTTCCAGAAAATTTCCCAGCACCCTGTGGGTAGTAACTAAATGCCTATTGGTTGAATTAAAGAATAAACACAAAACAGTTAATTTTAGGACCCAAAGAGATTGATGAAACTAATTTACACCAATATTTCAGCTAATCACTCTAAAGAAAAGAATGTTTTATACATTTGAAGATCAACAAAACAATTACTCATTTGCCTCTTATAAACCCAGTGAAAGGTACAAGTGATGGAGAACAAGAGAGAGGGAGAAACTGGATGATTGGTTGGGTCAGCCAACTCATTTTCTCCTTCTTCATGGAAGTAATACCCACAGGTCCTGTCTTTCACTGCTTTTCATGTTCTGCTTTCAATCATTTAAGATTCCTATTGAAGGCTCTTCACTGAATTCGTACCCATATATTTTCCAGTTATTTCTTTATTTAGAACCCAGAAAGATAAAAGTAAGATAAAATGTAGTTTTATGACATTTTAAATCTTTTTAAATGGGAAGGCTCTACTGAAGATTCTTTTTCAAAGGGTGTGCAGATATTCAATAATTATTTTATCGTTTACTAGTTAAGTGTGAAACATCTGTCAGCAAAATGTCAAGTGGGTTTAGGAACTTCCCCCAGTCAATCTGATGATGTGCAATGCTTTGATTCTTTTTGGAAATGATAGTAGTTTGAAGTAGGTGAGAATTAGCTACACATCTACAATCTCACTAACACATGGTAATAGAGTAAAACTTCAGACCAAATTCTATCACTATATAGACATTTATTGAGCAAACATTCATTAGTAAGGAGGCATAAAACAGTTCATGCAACCAGTTATGAAAGCTCAGTGAATTTCTGATTCTCTGATAGTTTTGGATGATCCAACTACACCACTATAAAAGATTTATCCAAGGCATTCACAATAACTTTCCAAAGTCAAGATTCTGTTATGCTTACAGTCATTATTAGCTGAACAGAAATCTCTCAATTCCATGTCTGGACATAAGACCACTTAAGGAACACACTTTGGGTGTCTCCTCATGGTGCAGGTGATAGGCCACTCTTTATCCCAGCATCCCATCTAGGCAAGGATGGAGCATGTCTAAAATATTTTAGCTAATTCACATAGCTTATATCATCACTAAATATGGAAATACATACACATACGAGCATGTGTACATTTATGTGTGTATAAACACATTATAATAGCATTGGCTAGGTCAGGGGTCAGGGAACAGTAAATATTTTAAGCTTTTCGGTCTCTGCTGCAATGTGTATGTAGCATTGTCTATGTCACAATGATACAACCTCGCCATTGTAGCATGAAAGCAATCATAGACTATATATAAGGAAAAAACATGAGTGTGTTCTGATTATTTATGAATAATAAAATTTGAATTTCATACAATTTTCACATATCATGAAATACTATTTTTCTTTTGACTCTTAAAAACACTTAAAAATGTAAAACTATTCTCAGCTCACAGTCATGGACCACCCCCAAATATGCAATGGGCAATATTTGGTCTACAGGTTGTCTTTTGCAGATCCCTCATCAAAACTATAAAACTTTAAAATCAATTTCTGCCATTATAGCTATGTCCTGTGACTGGAAAAGATGAGATGTGAAAAGACAAAAATCATAGAACACGTATTTGTAGGTGTTACCTCATTTACTTATTACAAAATTTCTTGGAGTTACTTATGTACTGTATTACTTTCACTATTTTATACAGATGGAAAGGAGAGTCAAGTGACATTTTACATACAGAAAGAGTCAAGTACAGGCCTGTCTGATTTCAAATTTCATGTGCTTTCCTCTTCAAAGTCATGCTTGTGGGTTTTCCCTTGGACTCTTGGACCCTTTAAAGGAGTAGGTCTGAGCTTTTTTGGGGGGCTTGTTCCACTGCCCAATTCCAGAGGTGCCATTCCCATTGTGTTATGTGTGAATGTCTCTTTGAGTGCATAGAATACAAAGTGGATGAAGTTGCTTGACTTTGTACAAAGAGCCTGCCTGGGTTTTTTTGACCTAGTAGGTTTTTGGAGGCTGTGAGAAACCACTAAATGGCTTAAAGCGCGGAATTGACATGACCAAATTTGTGTTTTAGGAACAAGTGTCGGGATTTGGAGCTGCATTTCAGAACAAGAATTCAGCACCAAATGAATCACTGATCTGACCATTTTATGCAACAACAGAAAAGATACAACTATAAAAGCCTATACTCATTTGAAATAGTAAAAGTATATTCTAAGTTTTAAAAATGGGCATATATACTTTATGTGCAAAGGGAACTGACAAAATATGTATAAAGCACATAACCAAAGAGGACTATGCTTTATTTTGCATTTAACCTAAATTTACATAAAATAAAATATTAACTACATTCATTTTGTTTTACTTGGGATTTTTGAAATAGAGTAAGTCCACATGTTCTTCAGAAGTACAATTTTACTATACTTATAAAAATCCACTTACTTTGACTCAGAAATACCACCTATAGGTACTATTTTTTTGTGTGAAATAATGTATGAACTAGTATATAAATTTCAGAATTGCATGTAAAAGTAGATCATTGGAAAGAATCTAAACTCCATCAATACAGGACTACTTGAAAGTTATTATATATCCATATAATGAAACAGCATGTAGTTTAAAAAGAATGAGATGGTTCTGTATACATTGCTATTGAAAGAGCTACAATATATTTTGATTAATTTTTAATTATTTAAATTTTTATCAATTATATTTTATCCCAGGAATACAAATATTTTTCAAAATTAATTAGCAGATTAAAGGTTAAAAGACAAAATATGATATTACTATATGCTGGATAAGAATCAATGTTCAATCTTGATTTCAAGGCACTTTAGGTGCTGATGATTGGAGAAAGCTTTCTGAATTTTATAATTTTTATTTATGCATTTATTTATTCTTAATTGAAGTATATTTGATTTATGATATTATGTTAATTTCAGGTGTACAGCATAATAATTCAGTATTTTACAGATTATAGTCCATTTAGAGTTATTACAAGATAATGGCTATAATCCCCTGGGTTATACAATATATCCTTGTTGCTTAGGTATTTCATACACAGTAGTTTGCATCTCTTAATCCCTTACCCCTAATGTGGACAACCCCTCTTTCCTCTCTTTACTGGTAACCACTAGTTTGCTTTCCATATCTGTGAGTCTGTTTCTGTTTTGCTATATACATTTGTTTGTACTATTTTTTAGATTCCACATATAAGTGATATCATTCAGTATTTGTCTTTATAATTTATTTCACTAGCTATAATATTCTTTAGGTTCATCCACACTGCTGTAAAAGGCAGAATTTCACTCTTTTTTATGACTGAGTAATGTTCCAAATACATATATAGTATTTCATATACATATATAATATTCCATATATATATCATATATAAAATCTTCATCTGTTGATAGACACTGGTTTATTTAAGTGATGATCAGTTCTTACTATATATCTGCCTTTCTGAGTGGGATTTCCTCTTTCCTATAGATTCTTAGGTCTTTTCCACTCAGAGAAGACCCTTCAACATTTTTATACTATAGGTTTACTATGGATGAACTGTTAGTTTTTGCTTATTTGATAATTTCTTTACCTCTCCTTCTATTCTAAATGATAATCTTGCTGGGTAGAGTATTCTAGGTTGCAAGTTTTTTCCCTTTCAACACTTTTAATATATCATGGCTCTCCATTCTGGCCTGCAAAGTTTCTTCAGAGAAATCAGCTGATAGCCTTAGAGGGATTCCCTTGTATATGACTCTTTGTTTTTCTCCTGCTGCCTTTAGAATTCTGTTATCTTTAAATTTTGCCATGTCTTGGGTTGGGTCTGTTTTGGTTCATCTTGTTTGGTACCCTCTGTGCTTCCTGTATCTGAATATCTGTTGCCTTCTTCAGGGAAGGTTTCAACCATAATTTCCTCAAATACATTTCTGTCCCCTTTTCTCTCTCTTCTCCTTCTGGGACTCCTATCATGTGAGTGTTTATACTCCTATCCCACAGATCTCTTAAAATGCATTCATTTAAAAAAAATTTGTTTTTCTTTCTGCTGTTCTGATTGGTAAATTCTATTATTTTATCTTCCAGATCACTTATGCATTTTTCTGTATCACTTAGTCTGCTATTCATTCCTTCTAGTGTTTTTTTTTAATTTCAGCTATTAATTCATTTCTGTTTTTTAAAATATATTTTCTAGTTTCTTGTTGAAGTGTTCATTGTTTACATCAGTTCTTTCCCTTAATTATTCAGTTAACATTTTTATTGCCAATATTTTGAATTTTTTATCTGGTAAATTGTTTATTTCTGTATCATTATTTATTTTTTCAGGAGTTTTCTCTTGATCTTTCAGTTGAGAGTAGTTCCTCTGCCCTTTCATTTTGCTTAATTTTCTCTGCCTCTATGAATTTAGGTGAAACAGTTACCAGTCTGTGTCTTGAAGGGGTGTTGTTATGTGAGGGTGTCCCTATGTAGATTGTATGTGCCCAGTACCTTTGCTGATCGGGCAGGATTTGATGTGGATGTCAGTCATGTCTTTCCTCAGGATGTGCTGGCAGCTGTCACCTTGGTATGGGGTGGGGCTGGGGAAGGGGGAGTTATGCTGGAGCTTGGTGTGAAGTGGAACTTCCTCTCTGTTCAGTGGCTGTCACCTCTCTATGGGGAGGGTAGAGTCTGTTCCCCAGTGGCTGGAGCAGAAGCCCTGAGGATCTGGCCTGAGCGGGTTCTGTTCTCTTTAAGCATCTGTTTTTCCCTCTCCCATCACCAGGACCCATGCTGCAGAAAGGCAAGTGCTGAAAAAGTGGGGTCCATGCGCAGACAAAGGTCTGCCTGTTCAAGCACCCGTGGCTCTGCTGAGTCTTGGGGGAAAGTTCCCTTTGTTGCCCACAGTTGATCACTATTTCCAGCCTCCACCATTCTCATCTATTATGGAATTGTTCCTCAGGGCAAGCAGAGCCTGCGTGGACTCTCAGCATGCATTGGAGTGTGCACTGTAGTGGGGTAGCTGCCCTCAGAAATCTGGGGGGCTTTTGATGCACTGCTTGAGTAAGCGCTAACAATGGCCACCACACCCCACCCAAGTTCCACCCTGGCAACGGTCACCTTTGTGTCCCACACTTGAGACTTTTCCTCACTTGTGGATGCCCCAGATCCAGGGCTGTGCTGTGGTATGGAGTGAGCGGGGATGGAGCATTCGCTCAGCTTGTGCTGGGATGTGCGGTGGGGCAGCCACTAGAGAAGACCTCTCTCCACTCTGCCTCACAGGCTAACCAGCACGTGCATACTCTTCAGCCTTCCCACAGCCCTTCTATCTGTCCTGGCAGCCCTCCAACCAGCCAAGGGGGTTGTCTCCTCCACATAGGACCCCAGGACAGAGGTACAAAGTGTGGCTTGACCTGCTCACTCCTCAGGATGGATGTCTTCCCATGGTATCTCCCCTTTCCTCTGAGAAACAGGTCCTGACCCAGTTGCTTTTCTTTCCTTCCTACCCAATTACGGGTGCACCTGACTTAACAGCCTTGGTTGCACAGGAGTTCTTTTGTCAGTTTCCAGTTAATTTTCAGTGAAAATTGTTCAACATGTAGATGTATTTTTGATGTATTCTTGGGAGGAGGTGAGCTCCATGTGCTCTAACTCTGCCATCTTGATCCTGCCTCAGTCCCCTCTTGTTTCATTTTTAAACAGTTACATTTCAGTATATATTATTTATATATAATACATTCTATCAATATCAGTTTGTGTTCATATGTGTTTTGTCTCTGTGTGTAAAATGATACATCATTCCAGACAGGGGAGCACCAAGATGGAAAAACAAAGCAAAACAAAAGAAAACAAAATAAAAACTAGTTACCTCAAAGGAAGAAAGGATGCCTCCAGGAGGCCAGGCAGGGAAAAGAGGGAGGTTTTTCCTTTTTAATTTTATTACCTTTCATTCTTTTAAAATTTTGTATTAGAAACATATTACATTTACTTTTTAAAAGCTTTAAATACAGATATCTAAGGAAATTTAAAATAGCTGATTTCTTTATTTTGTTTCAGTAACTAGCCATGTAGCAAGCCAACTTCCTCCATCAAACTAAGTCCTTTCCTTGGAGTAACAAATGCTCAGTGGATGTTTATTTGTTGTAGATGATGTTGCTTCTGCTACTGATGTTCCTTCCTCAGTTCTGTAGGACAGAGTTGGTCTTTCCCCCACAGCTTTTGCTAAAGTTCCCAGTTTACACCAAAGGATCTCCATAGTCTCCAATCAGAGTGATGTTGTATTAATAGTAACAGCTCACATTTATCAAATATTTACTACATGCCTTGCTCTGTTCTAATAGCTGTACATGTACAGACTTATTGCATCCTCTAAACAGCCCTCGGCAAAAGTGCTATTTACAGATGAGAAAACTGAGTCACAAAACGCTTAGACAATGTGACCAAGGTCATAGAGCTACTAAGTTTGGGCCCAGCTTTAACCCAGGCAGTCTGGCTTCACTACGCTCTGCTGCACGCTCCACATCACTGAGGTCAATAAGCTGTTCTCTGTCAAGCACCCGAAACTTCTACTTTGACCACAAACATTTCCAGTATTTATTACTTCCTTGCCTTATGTTCCAATGAGTGAGGTCCAAACCACTTGGACTGCACACAAGGTTCCTCATGATCTTATGTCTTCCTTACACCTACCTTTGCGGTCTCATCTCTCCCCACCTTCTTCTCACCCAGTGTTCAGTTACTGAGCTGCATAGACTCTCCCAAAGCATACATGCTCATTCTTGCCTCCCTGACTTCATAGGGCTTCCCTTGTGTGGAATATTCTTCATTCACTCCTTATGCCTGGCTGACTGCCACTCATCCATAAGAACCCAGATCAGGCCTTATGTCCCTTTTGCTCCTTCCTTCCCTTGAAAATTGTCCCAGACCTGGGCCCCCACTTACACACACACCAGTCATGATTGCTATTTCCTGTGTTCTTCCATCAGAGCATTTGTCCAGCTGTGCTCTAGTTTTCTGGTGGCAACTCTTTTTTCCTCAATGCTGGGTACTCACTGTTGGCAGTAACCTTATGTCCCCAGCTCCTTGTTCACTGTGGCCGTAAATAGTAGGAGTTCAATAAAAAGTCTTGTAAATGAATAAATAAATGAAATCTTCTGAGGGAGAACTGAATCTGCTTGACAATGCCCTGCTGCATGACTAATTTTGCAAAGCACTCTGTGATGAAAAGCAGTGATTGCCACTCCTTCTAAGTTGACTTAAATAATAGGAATGATGGATACGAAGGTCTGCAGTTAATAAAAAAATAAACACTTCCTAAAATTCTGCTTGGAGACTCAACAATTCAATAATTTTAACTTTCTACCACTTCAATAAAATATTTTTGTAAATATATTTGACAATGATAGCAACGCTTGCTGACTTCCTAGAGGTCTATTCCATTCTTTTGGCACATTATGACTTAAAATCATCAATGGGTCACATATAGTTCTGGTTTATTTTGAACTCTTTCTTAGGTGTCATTCTTGACTCTTAACTGGCAGTCACCTTTAAGTGTATGTGTATGGTGGGTGTCTATAGCTATTTTCTTCCAAGTTACTTAAACTCTATGTCCTTGTTTTTTATCCATTGAGTTAGAAATGTTAGAGCTCTATAACTGCTTCTAGAATGATGTTGAGACCAAAAACAGTTCAATCCTTTGTATAAGAGATTTACTCATAAACTTTTGTCTAAGAGATTTACTCATAAGAATTTATTTTATTCTAAAACTTTATGATGTGGTTCTATTACTATACCCAGGGAAACTGAAGCACAGAGAGGGTAAAGGACTGTGAAAAGTCACACAGCTAGTAACAGGTGAAGCCAGGATTCAAACCCCGGCAGTCAGCTTTCAGACCATGCTTATAAACACTGAGCTACCTTGCCACTCATAGGTGTTGTACTTTAAGGCGTTGAAAAAAATATCCTGCACAAATGCAACAAGAAGATTAATTCACCAAGAGACACAATTGCTGTGTTTTTACTCACAGCATTACCTCTATAGGCTATGTGACCTTCAATAGTTCACTGCATTTCTCTTGAATTTTCTCAGGCAATTTTGAACCCTAACATTTCACTATTCCATGGCTAATACTCTTTCTTTAGGACATATCTACTTGGGAATAAAACATGAGGGAGTATATCATGTATTTATGACCTGAGCCCCACCTGCTATTGAAGCAACACCTTTAGCCATGTCTGGGAATTTCCTGTCTATTTCACAAGCTCTGCATGACTCCTGACCCATCACTTTCTATTGTCCTCCATGATGGGGACTTTGCTGCTGCTATGACTACCTGGGGGTGTCTCAGTATCCTCACTGCTGTGTCAGTATGAAGATTCACAGCAAGGAGGCTCCTGACTCATGGTCCCAGAGCTGCTACTTCCAAGACTGTCACACACACACACACACACGCATGCCCTTTTGGCCTGCAGAGCTGTGATCACTAATGCACTTACGTGGGTGGAGAATGGTCAGGAGAGACAGTTTTAGATACCTGGAAGCCGAGGATCTTCAACATGAAATGGGTCCCTCCCATCTCTGTTTCATTTTATTAAATAAGTGACAGAGTTACACTATCCTGCCTACTCCATTCTCACATAAGTTGAGTTAATTAGTTTTTAGAGTTTCTTACTCGTGGCTGTTTGTTTTTGTTTTCTTTTCCCTAAGTTTATGGAAGTTAAATCAGTGAACAAATTTGAGTAGCAGATATTACATTTTGCTAGGAATCTCTAGCTCTTCCCGATGTCTGAAGCATTGTCATTGGACCAAAGTTATGCACCTCACATTTATTCCTTCCTGTTGAATCCTTCCTCAGTCAGGATCTTGGTCATAAACACAACTTGGATTTAAACTGGGTCCTCCTCACTCCAAACTATACTGTGGAAACACCCCCAATTGTGGCTAACACAGTGCTATCCTCCTTGATGGCAAGTAGATTTGTGTGTCCATGTGTGTGTGTGTCAGTGTGTGTGTGTGTGTGTGTGTACAAACATAGAAAGAGGGAAGGGCATTGTCGCTAATGTGGCGTATGATCATGAAGGTGAGCACAAACCATGAAGCATTAAGACATTAGTAACATTACAAGAATTTCTGTATTTTGGCACTTCTAAATTCACTGAAATTTACTGAAAGTGTCCACCCTTGAAGAAGACAACTAAAAATGATGACAGCTTCAAACTTGAACCAGTTGGCTAGTGTGTAGGATTCCTTACCATTTAGCAGAAATACATTTCAGACCTCATGGAGACCAGTACAGATAATTGACCACTGAAGAAAAATTCTGAGCACAGAGATCTGCTGGGGAGCAAGCATTTGGTCCTCTCCCAGGCTGTTGCCAGGTGGCATGTACTGATGCAACCGTGGAGCTCTCTGCACACCTGGATGGAACAGATGAGTACCACTCTGCTCGGTCGTTGGGCCAGGTGCATTTCCCATGGTCCCAGGAGGAGTCTGGCTCAAACAGGACCACACAGCATCTTCTTTCACTTCAGAGTAAAAGCGGCAATATAATTTATTCAGGATGAGTCCAGATTCTTAATTGGACAGGTGTGTGAGAAAACTCTGGCTGTGAGCACAGCGTGCTCCACTATGGAACTTTTCTGTCGACATCCTTTCAGCACTTCCTGTCAGGCCAACCTTAACTCTGTCAAGTCAGGCACGGGCAGGTGGTGGGACTGGCCAAGAAGGAGAGAAACATGAAGTTGTGAAAATCAAACACTAACCTGCAGGAGTGATTTTCCCCTTTTCTCAAGTTTCCAAAGGCCAATGAAGAAAGGGACGCTCTCTTATCTTCTAGGATCTGTTGTTCTGCATCACCATCTGTTGACTTTGATTAGTTAGCTTTTTCCCAGATACCATCTCTGTCACCTTGAATACCTGTGGGGGATGGAATTAGGAGAGAGAAGGGAGTGGGAGGGAGGGAAAAAGGAAGGAGAGAGAAATATTTTGTTTAATTCTAGGAGAGAATCATTGGAGGATTTAGCTGAGATTGAAGTATTTTTTCCAGAGATGAAAATTCAAAGGAGAAAGGTAAGGAAGAGGAGGGAAAGGTAGGGGAAGGAAATGAGCATTGATTCACTTAGTGTTCACAAGGGACTGTGCTAGGTGTTTGTAAGAACCCAACACCCAACATCCTTCCTCACTCCCATTTCAGGAAAAAACAAACACACAAACAAAAAGCCTCTTCAAATTCAATATCCTAAGCCATTTATTCTCATGTAATCTAGCTTACTAAGGGGCTGGTCACCTGAGTTTCATTTTTGCCTCTAGCATTGATATTCATTGTATGACTTTGAACATTTGCCTTTGCTTTCATATATCTAATTTTCCCTAGTGGGAAAAATAGATTAGGAATACTATATTAGCCCTCCCCTGAGAATATACGAGAAATACTGCCTCTAGGAAATATCAATGGAATGGGGTCTAGCTGTCTACAGAGTGTTATTATTGATGCTGTTTTGGAAGGCACTCATGGTTATCCAGACTGGGAACCAGGCCAAATTGACACTACACCACCTTTTCTCCAAACAATTAAGTAGTTGCCATTTATCACTCCCTAGAAATAATGTCTTCAACACTGTATGTTAGGTGTGCAGATTAGTCAGATGGTTCCCAGGTAATTACTAGAATCAAATGCTCTTGAGCTTAACATGCCCCTGAGAACCCCATGAACTCCTACCGACTCAACCAGGACCCCAGGAGGTGAAGAGCCCAGATGCTACTCCAAGTCTGCCATGCTGGCTCACCCCATTTACCTTGTGTGTGACAGCTGTTCCAGGAATGATGATATACTCCTTACCCACCAAAAATGTTTCAGCCATGCAGCTTCCTGCTGGATCTTCCAGTGACAGAATGGTACAGCTCATCTTCCCCCTACGACCACTATTGATAAAGGAAGTTATCTTCAACTAGGTGGCCTCCATATGGAGTCTATGGAAAACAGTCTTCCCAGGTGACTTGTGACTTTGGAGTTGGCCTATGTGACAAGGCTTTCCAGGCCTCATCTGGACTCTATGCACAAAATAGGCTGCAAGAGCTATTCATGCATCTAATGAAAAAGTTTCCTCTAAAGTTGATCTGTTTTATAAACATTAATTTCAGTTTGTCGCCAGATATAGAAGTGTTTTATTTTCCCATTACCCTGCATTTTCCTAAATGAGGCAATACAAGTTAAAAAAAAAATTAAATCTATACAAATAATTCCCCCCAAACAAAAAAGCTATTTGAAAGTATGTAAATATTTAAATTTACTTGGAAATAAGAGGAAAGAAACTGATTGGGGAAATAAGGAATCCACCTTTTACATACAACTTCCTAAGGTCATGATGGGGATAATGGTTGCATAACAATAATGATACTAATAATAGTTATAATCACAGCTGACATTTGGTTCCTTGTTCTGCTAACAACTTTACATGCACTATTTCATGTAACCCTCAAACAACCCTGTACAATTGCTTATTATCTCAATTTTAGAACAAGTGCTAATGGCTGAGAGAGAGTTAGAATTACAGAAAAAGAAAATTCTCTCCATACTTGGAATTTTTTCTACTTCCTGTTTTATCATTTCCTGACAATATAGTCTTTAGAAATGTAGTTTTTAAACCAGGAATCTGGATTGGGTTATGAGCTAAAGATAGGGGAAAAATTTAGTCTGGAAGAGAGAAGGCATTGTTTGTAAGGTGGGGATCAGGGAAAGCAGGTGCCTATGTTTTCAGATGCTGGAAGAGACTCTACAGTTCTTGAGGTCAGTGTATCTGCCTCTAGGGGACTCTTGTCTCCTTCATCCGAGAAACAATGAGAATGGCTTCTCTAAAAGACAAAAGCAAAACAAACAAAAAACGAACTATGGTGCCAACATGGCTCCCCATCCAAATGTTTACCCTCCCTAATGCTTGCTCCATTCTTCTATGATTTTTTCTTTTCTTTTTTTTCTGTGTGTGATAAGCACTAAAATGTCATGATCTACATGGACTAGGGGTGATACTGGCAACCTGTGATACAAAATGAATTTTAGTGTTCCTCACCTGACTGAAGGAAACATGGGCATCTTTTATTTATCAAGAGGAAATTTACATCAAAAGCTCTATGTTAAAGCCTCCAAAATGAGAATCGTCATAACATTCTTTTCTTTTCCTACTTCTTCCATTGCTCAGCAAAGCTCCTCTAACCCTCACTGTTGATATCATCACCTTATTAATCCGTAAAAGCACTTTTTCATAGCATATTTCATGTTAAGCCTTGTTTACATAATTATGTGTTACTATATGCTTTCCCAAATTGACTGTGAGCTCCATGAGAGCAGGAACTGCATTTGTCTTATTCAGTGCTTTATCTCAAGGACCTAACTTTATGCATGGGTTTATAATAGGTGCATAATAACTGTCTCTGCAATGAATCAATGAATGTACGTATTTTGTTTCAGTTAAGAGATTCATTGTTAACATAGTCATACTTGATACATAACCCTTCTTTCTCAATTACCTGAATATACAATCACCAAGATGAGTTGATTCTACCTCTTCAATATGTCTAAAATTCATACTCTCCTTTCCATCTTCTTATTACTTCAACCTTTGTTATATGTAATGTGTTTGCACTTGAAGTATTAGGAAAACCTTTATCTAATTCCCCACTCTTTAGCTTTCCTAAATTCAACCCAATCCTGAACAAGATATAGCACATGACACTCACCTGCTTAAATTCCTTAACACTGCCCATAGAATTTAATCAAGATCACAGTGAGCATAGCAACCAAATCAAGGAAGACCTGAGGGTGTCTGAAAAATTTCTTTAGTTGAGTCAAACTAATTGACTAAGGCCATGTCTTTCTAAATAACATGTGTTGGCTCTTTTTTCACATCATCCTGAACTGGTTTTAGAAATTCCCTTTTTTTTTTTTCTTAAACACTATTTCCTCTTATACCTCTTTGAGGATTTTAAGCAATTTATTTCAAAGTCTCATTCATTTTGCTTAATTTTCTATAATTTTGAGAGGCATGAAGTATATTGTTTACTGGATCTATAAATTACCTTTCATGGTTTTTAAAGTAAAAATTTAATTTTAGAATAGTTTAGCTTTAGAGAAATATTGATTAGAAAATACAGAGAGTTTTCACATAGCCTACACCCCATTTCTCCTCTTATTAACATCTTACATTAGTATAGTATGGTTGTCACAACTAATGAACAGATATTGATACAGTATTGTTAAGTAAAGTCTATACCTTATGTAGATTTTCTTGGTTTTGACATAATGTCCTTTTTCTCTCCCAGGATCCCAGTTATCATTCTTAATAACTATATTACGTGACTCATTATCGCATGGATCATTCTAGTTTCTTCCTTTGCTTTTTTGTAGCATCTCACTCCAATATTAGGAAAATTGGACCCCACTTTTCACCATCTTTTAACTTAATTTTTCAGTTTCAGTATAGATGTATAGTGGTTTCAGAATTGTTAACCTATACTGCAGAGCGAAGTAACTTTATCAACTAGAGTGCAATAATTATGTACAGTTCCTTTGGCCTTTAGTATTAAAGACTCCACTCATTTCCAAAATTATTTAGTTCAGCATCTTTCCCCTGCCACCCACTTCAATGAAGTTGTAATACACTTAGATCATTTGTCACATCCAGTAGTCCATCCTGAGATTTCCCTAACCTCTTAAAGGATATTTAAAAATATGTACACATTAAGTTTCACTCTTTGTGCCAACAAGTTCTATGGATTTTGGCACATGAATGTTGCTATGCATTCTTTATTATAATATCATACAGAATGAATTCACCACCCTAAAAAATCCCCTGTACTTCACTTATTTACCCTCTCTCCCCTGAGCCCTTGGAAATCACCAATCTGTTTACCATTTCTACAGTATTGTCTTTTCTAGAATGCCATACAAATGGAATCATACAGTATGTAGCCTTTTCAGACTGGCTTCTCTCACTTAGTAAAATGCATTTAAGACTCGAATATGTCTTTGCATGACTTGCTAGCTCATATTTTTTTATATCTGAATAATATTCCACTGTATGGATATACTAATTTGTTTATCCATTCAGCTATTGAAGAACATCTTAGTTGCTTCCAGTTTTTGGAGATTATGAATAAAGCCGTTATGAACATTCATGTGCAGGTTTTTGTGTGCACATAAATTTTCAAATCAGTTGGGTAAATACCTAAGTGTGTTATTGCTGGATCATATGGTAAAACTATGTTTAGTTTTGTAACAAAAACTATCTTCCAAACTATCTTCCAAAGTGTCTGTACCATTTTGCATTTCCATCAGCAATGACGAGAGCATTTGCTTCTCTGAATTCTTGCCAGAAATTGGATGGATTTTAGTTATTCTATTAGGTGGGTAATGGTATCTCATTGTGGTTTTAATTTGCACTCCCTAATGGCAAATAATGCTCTGCATCCTTTCATATGCTTACTGGGCTTCTGTGTATCTTCTTTGGTGAAATATATATGTAGATTTTTTGCCCATATTTTAATTGGGTTTTTGTTTTCTCATTGTTGAATTACTGTTTTGTATATTTTGCATACAACTCTTTCATCACATGTATGAGTTTTCGGTTGCTTCAATAACAGATTTTCATAAACTTAGTGACTTGGAACAACAAAAATTTGTTATCTTGTAGTTCTGTAGGTCAGAAGTCTTATAGGAATTCTGCTGGGCTAAAATGAAGGGGTCACCAAGAGTCTATTCTTTCTTTGATGCTCTATGGGAGAATCCATTTCCTTGAATTTCTAGCTTCTAGAGGCTGCCCAGATTCCTAGGTTCATATCTCCCTTCCTCCATCTTCACAGCCCCAATATCGCATCTCTATGACCATTCTTACCTAGTCTCCCTCTCTGTGACTCTAGTGGGAAACGTTTTCTGCATTTAGGATCTCTGCGATTAGATTGGGCTTACCAGATAATCCAGAATATTCTCCCAACTCAAGGTTTTTAACTAAGTCACATCTTCAAAGCCCCATTTGTCTTGTAAGTAACATATTCACAGGTTTCAGAGATTAAGACAGGGACATTGAGGGAGTGGGCAATATTCCACCTATCACATCAGATATGTGATTTGCAAATATTTTCTCCAATTGGTGGTTTGTCTTTTTATTTTCTTAACATCTTAATGGTGTCTTTCACAGAAGTTTTTAATTTATAATAAGACAGTCCCAGCTAAGCCCAGCCTTCTAGCCATTTCTATCAAGAGGCTAGAATTCGAGAACTCTTTCTTAAATCCTCCAGACAAGCCCATCTATTGGTAACATACCAATCAATGTGTGACCTCAGTTGATGCCATATGGGACAGGAACATTTCCTAGCCAAGCTCTGCCCAACTTCTTGGCCCACAAAATTATGAGATATAGTAAAAATGGTTGTTCTTTAAGTCACTTCATTTTAGAGTAGTATGTTAGGAAGCAGTCGAAAAACAAAATGAAATGTTATACAACAATGATAATAAATAAATTATTGCTATATGTAACAATGTGGAGGAAATTTTACAAACATAATGTTTACAGAAAGAAGCTAAGCACAAAAGAGCACAGATTATATAATCCCATTTATATGGCATTCAAATATAAGCAGCACTAATCTGTGATGTTAGAAGTCAGGATAGTGGTTACTTCTGGTAGGGTGTAGACTGGGAAGGGATGCTGAGTTGCTCTTAAAGTTCACTCTTTCGTGAAAACTCACTTATGATATGATAGGTATATGAATAAAGAGTATTAGATAACATAACGCATGCACGTGCTTAATGTAGTGCTAGGATATCATAAACACTAAATAGATGAAAGTTGTTGCTTACGATGATGATGAGGAGGAGGAGGAGGATGATGTCATTTGAAATTTCTGGAGGGAAATAACCTCCAGTCCTAAAAGTATTAAAATCTTTGACTATTTTGTAAATTCATTAAGCTACTCTTCTGTTTTTGCTCTGTACTCACAACACTTCCCTAAGATGAATTTCTTTGTTCAATATATATTTACTGAGGATTTACTGCTAATGTTGGATCCAGGCTTCTTTGACCAAATTGTATGTTCTTAGATAAATTCTTTGACCTCACTCTCTCTAAATTTTCTTATCAGTAAAATAAAGATACTACCTTTCCTGTCTACATCATAGTATTGTTCTAAGATAAACTGAATCTATTTAAACTATTAAAAACATATTTATATTGAAATTATCATCATAATATTTTACTAAGCACTGCAAATGATACCAAAGAGTATATCATGTAGCCTCTTCCCTCAGAAAGTTTACAACCTACCTCGGGAAATGAGACATACCACTTAGGAAAATATTATATAAATAATAGTAAAAGGACAGTCTGTGGTTAAGTAAAAATGTATGGGATGAAGTTTTAGCAGTATCCTCAAAATTCCTAATTTTGAATTAATTTAATTTTGAAATCTATCATTTTTTTCTAAGTTCTTATTTTTCTAAGTTTGAGAACAAAATATGTTGATCTTGAGCATCAGAGGGCAAAATAAGGTTGGGACCACATAGACATAGGTTCAAATCAGCTTTTCTCCTCAACATAAGTGAGTCTCTGGACTAGTGTGAGCCTCAGTTTTCTCAGCTATAAATTAGGGTAATAACTTTGTGGTAACCTATGCAAAAAAAGTAAACCTGTCACATCAGTAACAAAGCTTATCACCCTGAGCTTATGTAAAGTTCTGCCAGGAATTTTTCTAAGAACTTCATATGTTTTGCTTATTTAATAGATGAGGAATGTAAGGAAGAGAGGTTCATTGATTACCAGACAGCATACAGCCAGTAAGGGGTAAAGACAAGACATAAAGAAAAGTAAAACACCATAGTGATTTAAAGGATGAATAACTTTCAAGGGATGAATAAAAGTAAATAGATTTACAGTCAAAGTGAATATGAAGAGATTTTGTGCTAGCTAAATAACATCAAGAAGAACATTACACCTTTTTTGAGACAATAAGTGCTTATAAAATTGCAACGATAATCCAAAGCACAATAATCATTACTAGCTTATATTTTAAACCTAAATTTGATTGATGTGTCAGTACTCTAGTATTCATAACATTAAAAAGTTAAGAATTTTATTTAACTCTTATTTATTTCATTCTTTTAAAACAATGCAACTTTGGAGATTGTTATATTTAAATTCTTTATTTCCTGTAAGAAGGTTGTAAAATCAGAATTACAACTTTCCTATCTCAAAATTTCAAAAGAATGAAAAATCCCAAAATCATACATCACAATAATATCCATGAGAAATCATATTCAATTTAGACAAGTAAAAGCTATAAAGAGTATGAGGAAAATTTGTGTTTTTTTGAATCAAACTGAAAACTAGCATAAATTACACATATTATTTAATAAGACTTTTTTAATAAGTGTGAATCTACAAGGGATAACATTGTAAGCACAAGCTTGTCAAAATAATTTCTATGTACTCTGAATCATTTTTGGTAGTTGAAAGATTTTTGAGATTTACCCATTTATAATCACAGCTACTAAGTTCTTTCGGAAAATATGACTTAGAGATTTTTATCCCCATTAATCAAATTCTGTCATGTACAAAAATGTTAGTGATATCATTAAATGTGCCAACTGAGTGTGTCTATTTAGTATTGTCAATGTACTATATAATGACTGTAGAATTAATCTAGCAGCTATAATGTCATTGTTCATGTACCATATTGTCAATGCTTTAAAATGAGACTATTAAAATTTTTAATAATAAACATTAATGTTAATAACATATAAAAACAATTTCATATTCATAGCCCTTAAACTTTTCTATAAAGATGATTTAACTATTCTATTTCTTGCATGCAAGATACTTTTCTCATTTGGAAAATAAGTGGTTTTGACCCCTATGCCTAGGGACAGATAAAAAGAGAAAATGTGCATGAATAATTAACAGGAAGTGGTGAGTATTTGGATGGAGATGAGTGAAGGCAAAGGAAGGTTAAGAAAAAAATACAAATAATATTTATGTAATACAAAGACAATGCAAAAACTTAAGACTGCATAACTGGGATAATGATAGTATCACTGATAGAATTAGGAGGTAAATCTGATTTGTCAGTAAAAGCAGAGGAACAGAGAAGAAAAGATGTTGGAGATGACCAGTTTTTTCTACTACATCAAACTAAAAACCTTACGAACAGCAAAAGAAACACTTAACAAATGAAAAGGCAACCTATGGAATGGGAGAAGACATTTGCAAACCATATATCAGATAAGGAGTTCATATCTAAAATGTATAAAGAACTCATATAACTTCAACAGCAACAACAACAAATACCCAAATTATCCAATTTAAAAATGGGCAGAGAAAAAATAGACGTGTGTTTCCCAAAGAATAGAAATGGCCAACAGATACATGAAAGATGCTCAACATCACTAATCATCAGGGAAATGCATATCAAAACCACAATGAGATATCACCTAACACTTGTTAGGATGGCTATCAACAAGAAGACAAGAGATAAGTGTTGGCACGGATGTGGAGAAAAAGGGAACCCTTGTGCATTGTTGGTGGGAATATAAACTGGTTTCGCCAATATGGAAAACTATATGAGGTTCCTAAAAAAAATTAGAAGTGCAACTGTCATTTAATCCAACAACTTCACTTCTGGATACATATTCAAGGAAAATAAAAACAGGATATCAAAAAATATCTGCACTCCCATGTTTATTGTAGCATTGTTCATGATAGCCAAGATAGAGAAACAACCTTAATATCCATCAACAGATGAAAGTGTAAAGATGATGTGATATATCTCTACAATGAAAATTAGTTATCCTTGACAAAGAAAGAAATCCCAGCATTTGTGATACTGTAAGTGGATCTTGAGGGTATTATGCTTAGTGAGATAAGCCGGACAAAGAAAGACAAATTCTATATTGTATCACTTACAGTAGAATCAAAAAAAAAAAGTCATAAAAACAGAGAGGACAGTGGTAGTTACCAGGGGATAGGAGTTGGGAGAATTGGGGAGATTTTGTTTAAGGATACAAATTTGCAACCAGTAGATAAATAAGTTCTGGAGATCAAATCCACAGCACAGTGATTATAGACAACAGTACTTATTATAAACATCAAACTTGCTAAGAGACTAGATCTTAAATGCTCTAATCACAAACAAGAAATGATAATTATGTGACACAATAGAGGTGTTAGCTTAAGCTCTGATGGTAAACACATTACAATATATAAATATATCAAATCAGCACAGTGTACACCTTAAACTTACACAATGTTATAGGTAAATTATGTCTCAATAAAAATGTGTATTTTTGGCATAGAAAAAATTGACCTGATTTTTATTCTTTCTAGAGGGTTTTCACTTTTTTCTTCTGAAGGTTGAATCCAAAGGGGTCAGAGAATTAATTTGTTCTGGGTTAGTGATCAGAGGTGGATTTTCTTTCTAGAGCCCTTTTTAAAGAAGTTCTGTTATAATAAAAACCTCTCCCACCACTCCTTCTAAAGTAAATTGTATTTTTGTTCAAAATATTTGCTGCATCTCTCTGAAAAATAATTTATACATTTGTGCTTTACTGATGTCAAACTTGGCTTTGTGATTAGCTTTAATCAATGAAATGTGAGTGGAAATGATGCATACTGCTTTCAAGCAGTTTTAGAGTCCTCTCATGATTTCACCACATCCTCTTTTGACTCCCAACTGAAAATGTCCCAGAGAGAGTTTATCCTTTAGCCTGGATCCAAGATATAAGATTACATGGATGAGAGTCCTAAGAGTCCCCAAAATGAACATGAGGTATAAGTGAGAAACAAAACTTATTGTTAAAAGTCATTGAGATTGTTGGCTTGTTTGTTATTGCATCTTAGCTTAACCTAAGCTGGCTGATACAGCCCCCAACACAGAAGTTCTGCTTTGCTGTTTTAAATAATGGGTCAAGGGGAAAGGCTAAGGCAAAGAGCTTCAGGTTGATGCGAAAAGTCTACACAGTGCCCTCTCAAGTATGAGTGGGAGGGTTGCTTTTGACATTTTGATTAGACAATTTTGTTTTCTTTTGAAGAGGCTTACAAGATATTTAGCATCTTTGATCCTTAAGGTGATTTCTGTACCACCACAACTTCCCTTACCAGATTATAACACTCCAATCATTAAAAAACAGAGAACAAACAAAGAAAACCCCCCAAAATATCTGGTGGGGGGTGGTACTGCCCCCGCTTGAAAATCACTAGGTCAACTGATGTCTACAAACTACAAATTGAGAATGTGTAAATGCTAAGCATCTCATCTAAACATATAGCCCTAGAGGACAGGAAAGGAATCCTGTGTTTCTTTGCATCTCTTCCAGTTCTGAACAAATACTGTTGCATGAGCAATTCTTCTTAAAAAATTGAATGAACTAAGATGATTTTGAATTCTGATCTATTCCAAAAAGAAGACCACAGTCTCCTCATCTTCAACCTACAGGCAGTTTATATACAGGAAGAAGAATTTCCTGAGTTTTGGGATTAAAAAATGTGAGAAGTTATATTGGTACCTCTTAGTTCAGTGTATAAATACATTCGCTCCTGGGAATTTTATCCTCATGTAAAATTCTCTTTTTCTATTGCCCAGTCTAAAAAAAAATGGTAAATGGCTGTTAGAAAGGTCCAGATTGTGGTAGGTAGTTCGTGAACCTGCACCAATAGAAACATACATGATTCCATTTCCATCCGTTCCAGACTTGAATGGTAACCTTGGGCAGCTAACACGGTTCCCTGAGTCTTTGTTCTAAGATCACAGAGAGAATAGATAGGCAGCTATGCATAAAGAGTGTCTAAAGTGTTGCTTTTTCTCTGTGGGGCTCATACCAGAGTCTGTGTGTTGTTGCAAGGTGAGTTGCTCCCTTCTCTGCTAATTGGATCATCGATGGTAAAAAGTGCCAGGCTTATCCTTAGGCAATGTAAAGCACAGAGGCTCAAAGAAGAAAAAGGAATAACCTGTAGTGAGAGAAAGCTGGCAGGAAGACAGGCACAGACATCGCTTATCTCAAATGCTGAGCAGTGGAAGATGTTGTATCTAAGGGATTTAGGTCTAGAATATCAGCACTTCTTGTTATGATTGTTTAGGATCCTCTGTCAATGGATTAGAAAGGACAAGAGAGTCCACAGACCATCAGATAAAGCAAGATCAAAAGAGCAGGGAGGAGTAACAGAATTGTACCCCACCTCCCACTTCCCTCTTTTAAGCATCCACCTACTCCAGAAAGGTTCTGTTAAAACATTTCAGGATGTCTGAATATGACTCAAAGCACTCATTATATTAGTCATGACAGGCTGCTAGTCCTGTATGTCCACTTGGGTGCATTTCTGATTGTTTCACACAGTAGATTATTTGTCCAATTTAGGTTGTGATTTCCTGGGAAAGAGAATATTCACTCTATATCAGCAGCAGTGTAAGTGATAACTTCATTGATGTCAGCCTTGTTGCTCCACCAAGTTTGTTCAATTTACTTAGGGCAAGGTCTCTATCTTAGTTCCTCATTTCCCTCCCACTACTTAGCACACTGATGGACCACTTGCTGACTAAAATAATAGTGTATAATGAATCATATTCTAAGTATTTATTTCCCTTACCTCTATAATTAGTAATGTCAATAAAAATATCCTTTATTTCCTGAGGTAGCAAGTACATTAAGATTGATTTGAAGTTGCCATGTCCCTTTCTTTCCAAAACCATACCTTAGCCTTCATCCAAAATGTGTTCATAGTAAGAAAACTTGATACATGTTAACTTTCTGAAAGCATTTGTCATAGCATAAAAGATAGATATTTGGGGGGCTACTAAGACATAATTTGAGAAAGAGATCTCTGGTTCTTTCTAAATTGCAGAATATCTAAATTTCTGGTTCCTCTAACAAATAGAAGCTCTTTACATATATATGTATGTCCTTGAAAGGAGAATAAAGCAGCTGGTTGGAATTTTTTTAACTTTTTATTTTACATTGGAGTATAGTTGATTAACAATGCTGTGGTAGTTTCAGGTATACAGAAAAGCTGGTTGGAATTTGCCCTTTATTCTTACTTTGACCTGCTTCTTTGCCTTTTATATTGTGTGTGTGTGTGTGTGTGTGTGTGTGTGTGTGTGTGTGTGTGTGTTGATCAGAATCTGATTAAATTTGCTTCAGCATACTCCTTTACAGGTTATAGCTGGGGTTGATGGGGATTTTAAGTTTATGAGTCTTTGAAAATGATCTGCAAATATTCCTTGACTTAGTAGAGACTTATTCTGGTTAGATTCTTGGGAACAGTTGAAGTTCAAGGTCTACAGACTCTTGGAAACTCTAAATATGTTGAATGCACCTCTTGGAAAAGCTGAAACATTTCCCAAATTTTAAAGCATTTATCAAGCCTTTCCATGTATCATACTTCCTTTTGAATCCACATTTCCTTGAAGGTGAGCCAAGGATACTTACAGATAAATTCAAAACTCTTTGCTGTTCAAGTTCTGGGCCATTCTTAATAGCTGCTCTGAAAACTCATTTTGGAAGATAATGTGTGAGCACAGAAATAACAGGTTTTGAGGATATAAAAACCTGGATTCATATTTTTATGTTTTCTTAATATTTAAAATGGGGTTAATAATACCTATATTGCAGAAGTATTGTGAAGTTTAAGTAGCCTAGTATATAGAATTTTTAGAAGATTCAAGAAGTGGAAACTTTATTATTTGTCTTGATATCGCCTTTAAAAATATTCAACATGGTTGTTGTATTAAATAAGATAAACCTTATGTCATTCTCTATAAATTAAATTCTATCTTAAAGAAAGAAGAAGAGGGCTTCCCTGGTGGCGCAGTGGTTGAGAGTCCGCCTGCGGATGCAGGGGACGCGGGTTCGTGCCCCAGTCCGGGAAGATCCCACATGCCGCGGAGCGGCTGGGCCCGTGAGCCACGGCCGCTGAGCCTGCGCGTCCAGAGCCTGTGCTTCGCAGCAGGAGAGGCCACGACAGTGAGAGGCCCGCATACTGCAAAAGAAAAAAAAACAGAAAGAAAGAAAGAAGAAGAAATTTCAAATAATAATAAAATATGGGTCATCAGGAACAAAAACTATGAAATAAATATGATAATAGCATCTCTAAGAAAAAGATGAGACTGCAGAGTGCCAGCTATGCCATCTCTTTGGAGGGATGTCTCATTTCAATATCCTTTCGTGTTCTTTTCATCTGGATTTCTTTATTTTTCATATGAAGGTTTCAATACCTGAGTGAATACCTCATAAGATTATTATGAGGTCAAAATGAGATCTATAGATACAAATGTGTTTTGAACAGTTAAAAGCAACGTGCATATAGACGTTCTTCTCCCAGTTATGTCTCCTTTACTGCCATCATTAGGAAATAAGTGTTTTGTGGTGAAAAGAAGTCTTCCCCATTGTGTGATTTTTTTGTGACTATTTTGATAGAAGTGGTCCTACAATGCTCTAGCAACTTCTTTTTCTTTTTTTTTAATTTTTATTTTATATTGGACATAGCTGATTAACAATGTTGTGTTAATTTCAGGTGTACAGCAAAGTGATTCAGCTATACATATACATGTATCTATTCTTTTGCAACTTCCTTTTCTTTACATGGTCTACAGTAACATTTTATTTATGGTTCATGGACAAGATTATCAATTTGAATCTTTCTACCCTTCTGTAAGAGAGTGACACTGTCAGAACTTTTGTAGTGTGGAATGTTGTTTCCCCTACACTTACTCTGGAGGAGGTCATTGAGAGCATGTGATCACCAGTTGATGCTTAAGCTGGACTCCAGCAACTGGAAATTCCTCAGCCTCTCCTTGTCCTTGGAATTTACACTCTTCCCACCCTTCCCACAGTGGGAACGAGTCTCCAAGTACAAAGACTTGAGAGAGCAAGGTGTCATTAGGGCCATCTGGACAGTATATGTGGCTGAACCCAGATAAGTCCTCTATATAAAATTTTCAGATTCTGGTAGGTGGGTGTGAAGAACTTCTTGTTGTTTGGCCACCCAATCTGGAGTAGTTTGCCTCATTCTTCAGTGAAACTTTCTCCCTGCCCTTCGTGTATGGGGACCAGTTTGGAAACCAACAATTGGCAAGCCAGCCAGCAGACCAAAGAAATGGGTCTTGGGAAAGGGGCATCTGCAGGAGAAATCCCAAGTTGGCCATCAATCTCTATATATGGAGGGGTGGATCATGTGTTAGATGTTTGTGGACAAGCATGTGAATATGTGGATGCCCCAAATGGGACTGGCTTAACACGCTTGTTTGAGGAACAGTGCAGAATGCACTATGTCAAAAAAAAAAAAAATGAATAGTTGCCACAGTGGGCTGGCCTCTACTGTGGGCAGTTTGGCTGGCCATCAATGCCCAACTAGAGGCTGAAGCTCGAGTTAGAAAGTTGGAAGAACTGAAGTTAGAAAAGGACATACAGTTGTCCACTATTCTTCTATTTTCAGGGCTGACAGACAAGGTGGAAGAATAGAATAACTTGGAGACTCTAGCATACCATTTTGCAAAGCTAGGAGGGCACAAACTGCCATGGATGAAGATCCAGGTGCTTGTGACAAAGCCCGATTAGGATGCTAAGAGGTAGAATCCCTTGGAAAAATGAGGAGATCAAAGGGAAAGTGTTGGGACGATTGACAATGAAACAGATGAGTGCCCTATGCCATTTGATTCCAAATACAAAGGAAAAAATTTAATAGCAATTACCTTAGACTTATGATGATAAATAAATATACTGCAAAACTCCTAGGAGATAACTTGCATTCTTTCTCAATGTTTTCTACCTCCTGGTTCATAAGGTGATGACACTCAGGATGACAACCAGGAAGCTGATGCCCTAGCCCTGGTACAAAGCTTAGCAACTGATGATGCTTCAGTAGACACAGCAGGTTGGGTCCATAGAAAGAACAGACAGCATGGTGCCTGGGTAGGATGGCATATTGCCAAGGATGTCACAGTGCCCTTGAAATATATCAACTTGGTTAATGTGGTAATGTTACTGAGTCCAGGCTTGCTCTGCTTGCCGCACGACAGGCCAATAAATCAGGAGATGAGGTGTTGAGGCAAGGAATAGTGACTTTATACAGAAAGCCAGGCATCTGAGAAGATGGTGGACTAATGTCCTAGAGTACCATCTTACTGGAGTCTGGATGCAAGTTTCTTTTATAGAACAGAGAGGGGGAGGAGGTGAGAAGTAAAGTAAAAAGGCCATAAGTCTTATAAAACGTCTGGTTTGGCCATCCTCAGGGAGGGGATGTGTTAATTTCTTCTTTCTTGCAGGCATTCACGGAGGCGCAGTGTCAGAATGTTTCCCTGTGAGCTGAACAAAGCCACATTAGTTTAACATTTAGGCAGAAGGGCAGGGTTCCCTGAGGGAGGCCATTATGTATGACAATAGCTATAGACAACATCCTTTTAATGACTATAGTAACGAAGAGCAACAGAGAGCAAAGGTTAAAGTAAAAGAAACAGATCCAGCATGGAGTCAGATTTTGTTCTTCCCTGTTACAGTAACAGCATGTCCTGTGTGTTCTAAACCATCCCCAAGGAAGTTAGCAAAGGAGTCTGAGGTCATCCAGGAGTTCCCAACTGGTGAGGGATTGGCAAATTGATTATATAGACCCCCCTTCCTTGAGTGAGGGTTCTAAACATGCCCTGGTTTGCGTTGACACTGCATCTGGCCTAACCCAAGGTTTTTCCTATCACCTTCCAAACCAGGCTACCACCATTGGGGGAGGAGGGAAGCTGAGAACCATGTATAGATAACCTCATTGAATACATAGTGATTGGGGTCACATTTTGAAGGTCATGATATACAAGACTGGGCAAAAGAACATAACATTGACTGGAGGTCTCATTTCCCCTATAACCTGCAGGCAGTAGATTTAATGGAAAGGAAACATAGAATATTAAAGCAGCAGATTAAATTACCAACAGGTAAAAACACCTCAGCTGGTTGAACTAAAATACTGTCCCAGGTTTTAATACAGTTAAATAATCAACCAGCAGGGCCTATATGCTGTGTGCCAGACTTGAGACCCTTGTCAAGGCATTGTTGTAAAGGCCTAAAATCCACAGGAAACAGCTCTTGCCCTAACTATCACTGCGGATCAACACACTTGACATATACTGCTGAGAACACCAAGCCCATCACCCCTGGGAAGGGAGTTATCTACTGAAATTCACAATGGGACGTCCTACCTGGATGGGTAAGTTTCTTCTCATGCCAAGATGAAGGGGACAATCACCACTAAGATCCTGTTGTCCTGCTATTAGCCAGACCTGTTAAAACACACTATTCTAAAATGGAACACTCACCACTGAAAGAGGGAAAAGGTAGGAATCTTAGTCTGGTATATTTGTCCCCTGTCCATCTCCTCATTCCTAAGAGTGTCTGGAGTGCACAGCCAGGTCAGCTTCCTAAAGCTACCAACCCACCTGTCCCCAAGGTCAGGTGGGCACATTCTGTTTTCCACTTGTACAGTCATTTGGCCATCATTTATGTCCCCTCCATTGGCCTGGAAGATGTTACAGCATACATAGAAATCCTTGCTAAATCCACCCAACAAGCCTTAAATGATAGCAAAGCCTGCCTTACTAAACACTGATATGTCTCTAATGAGAAAAGCTGTCCTCCAAAATATGATGGCCTTGGATATTATTACTGCCTGGCAAGGAGGCACCTGTGCCATTATTCAAAAAGAATGCTGTGTGTTCATACCTGATGAGTCTGCAAAAGTAGCATCTCTATTAAATCACATGAGGACACAAGTGATCACCCCAAGTGATCTGATGCCCAGCCTAGGGGATTTAATAAGTCAGTTGTTCAGATGCTGGGGCTCTTCGGAATGTTGGAGGAGGTCACGGAGAGAATATGATTGCTGATTGGCCTGAGAGCTGGACCTGGACAGTTGGAGGCTCCTCAGCCCCTCCCCGTCCTTGGGATGTACACTCTACCCACTGTTCCCACAGGGGGAGCTGTTTCAAGGACACAGACTTGAGAGAGCAAGGTGTTACTGAGAGCATCTGGACAGCATACATGACTGAACACAGTTAAGGCCTCTATATGAACTTTTAAGATTCTGGCAGGTGAGTGTGGAGATCTAGTGGTCTTGGAGCTGTCCAAGACAAGCCTTGTAGGTAAACTCCTTTGCTTATTAAACCTGCCACCCACCAATCTGGAGTGGCTGCCTCTTTCCTTAATCTCTCCCTACCCTCCTTATATGGGAGCCAGTTTGTGAACCAGCAACTTAATGACCTCAGATTACTGAATTTTTTTAATCTTTTGGCATGTTTTTGCATTTTTCCCTGTCATTTTCCCCAAATTTTTTAGTAACAGGGCACACAAAGAAAATGATGATATTTTTATTTTTAATGTTATTATGATTTCTAATCATCTACAGTATAACAAGATAACAAAGCTTTTCTTCTTCTTATTAATAAGATAGTAGATACCATAGGACTTCCCTAGGATTTCTAAGTTCCTAACTTCTTGCATGTCTCTGTTCTTAATAATAATAATAGCCGATGCTTATCAAATACATGCCATATGTCAAATACTATATTAAGTGTTATGTGTATATACTTAATCTCATTTAATCTTCACAATGCAATGAGGTAGGCACAATTAATATTCCCATATGACAGATAAGGAAACTGAAGTTTTTGAAGATTTATACATTTTATCCGAGGTCAAATAAAGTGTTTGAGAATTTAAACCAAGTTTATCTGACTCCACAGCCCATGCTATTCACCATGTACTTTTATTGAGAAATACCAATTATTACTATTTTTTAAAGGTATAGGCATGTGATGAAGCCAGCAATCACATAAGGAAAATTTCAGTTGTTGCAAAGAAGGAGAGAAGGTTAGAAGGCATTGGACACCAAGAGAGCACCCAAAAGGAATGTTCACACACTGAAGACTAGATTCATCAGGAGAAAAATGCAGGACCAGTCTCAGGGATGAAGGAAAAACTAGGCAGAGATTATTCCATAAGTACCAATGTTGACATCTCTGAGGCAGCTGGATAAAGAGCAGCCTTCTTTCCTGTTCTGGTCTGAGCAAGCTAAGACAAAAATAGGCACAAGAAAAATCAAAATAGCGTCTCTATTGCTGATAAAAATGTTTGTTTCTCAAACATTTTTTGGCCTCAGGGCACATATAGAAAATGATAATATTTTTATGGAAACTGGCATAAACAGATGAGGCCTCTTACAGTTAGTAAGGGATGGTATGGAGAATTGGCATCCATAAAACCTCACCCAGCCACTCTGAGTTCTGGAAAGACTGATACTTTGGTGTTTCTGAGGCTGTGTGTAGAACATCAGTTTGGAAGCACCATCATAAAGTTTAAGTGGAAGGATATGCCTTAGTGTCAGAGCTAAAAGAGCCTAGTGACTAAATTCTAGAAATAAACAGTAACTGTTCCCATTCCCAGAGCACTAGACTAGGCAAAGCATCCTCCTTCTCCAAAGCAGAGCATGACTCACTAGGAGGAGAGTGTAATTTCTACTTCCTTTAGGCAGCTGGTCCTCGGAATAAGAGAGGAGCTGAACCAAGCATGCCTACAGTATTTTTCCCAATTTCATCTCTCAGTTTAAGCCACTTCTTCCCTCTAGTTAAAGTGAGTAAGGGGTCTAGAGAAGCCAGGGGTTAGATCCAATGGGCTCCTTCTACAAGGACAGAACATCAGGAGTAATGGTAAAACAACCCCCACCATGGTTAACAGTCACAGGAACAACTGCACATGTACAATCAAAGAGAAACTCTCCACATGGGTTGACATTTTATCATTAACTGAGGGGGGTGGGTACTAGGGGCTTACTTCTGGGCAGATTTAGGCATGGAATTATAGGTACTAAATAGGAAAATAGATGCTATGAGAAAGCCACACGTGTGTGTGTCTGTGTGTGTGTGTGTATGCGTGTGTGTGTAGAGAGAGAGAGACGGGAGAGAGAATGGGGGCAATTTGGACTATTTAACTTAGTTTTGCCTTGGCAGTATTTTAATTCTGTTAGTTGAATGCAGTCAATCCTTATGTTGCCACTGTTATATGAATATATGTAAATAATTACTTAATAAGAATAATTTAATTATAATTTGAACAGTGATCACTTTTAAGTGAAAGTCTTTATCATAAGCTTGTTTCTGTGTAATGAGGTAAGCAAAATGCCTGTGTATTCTAATATAGAGGTCTTTTGGAATGAGGAAAAACAAAATTGCTTCCTGAAAAGGTTTAAACTCTATAGTTCACACCCCAAAGTCAGAAAGTTACAGGAACAGTTGGCTGTTGATATAAAGAGCATGGCTACAAAAAGATGAGTCACCACTGAAGACAGGGCTATTCATCCTTTCTGTAAGATTCTGCTCAGATCCCAAATCTCCATATTCGTGTTCAGGATCTTATTCTGCCAATTGGAATACACAGGAAACTAACGTAATCTTTCCCACCAGAATTGCCAGGGACCAAGCTTTCACTTAAAGGTGAACTGACATTTCTAAGACAAGCAAGCATTTTATTTTCTTTTGATTTCATAAGGTCCTTCCTGTCTATTTAGTGATAAACACACCTTGTCACTTCCCATTATGAATGGCAAATCAGTGACTCTCTTTCTATTATCACCTCACCCGGTCACAAGCACAGCAATATAGAAGACCCACAGTTTCCAGAAATCCATAAATCCTCTTATTCTGTGTATCGATTTCCTCTTATTACTTTCTAAACATAGCACCCAAACGCAAGGCTGAAGAATGTGGCCAGACTTCCTCTAAAAGGTTATTTTCATAGGTAAGCACATGTAGTGGACTTGGGAAAACCAAGAATCATAATGAACCATGACTGGACCTTAGAAAATTCCGGTCAGAACAGAGCAGTTAATGAATGTAGTCCAATAATTTGTCAGGTCCCTGGATGTGTTCATGTGGAAAATTCACATTCTTATGCTGATTCTCAATAAGGGGTAGGTGAGAATCAGAGAAGAGACCAATCAAGAATCATAGTGACACAATCTTCAAGACATTCCCTCCAAAATCTTCATTTGGAAGATTCCATTGAACACCTTTACTGTTCTATTGGCATATGAGAAGTACACACATACCTATGTAATAGCATGAACCTGAGTACAAATCCAGTCCAGTATGATCTTGTTTCCAGAACAATTATTTGTGAGGCTCAGAAACTCAGGTCATTATCTGACCATTATAGAGCCAAGTCCACCAGGGATCACTAAAGTTTTTCACAGTGTTTTTTCCAGCCATGTAGATAAAGAAGCATTTATAGAAGGATGGAGGGATGCTGAACTTTACCTTTCAAGCTTGAATACTTCCTTGTTTTTACTCCCATGTAAGCCTCAAAGCTTAGTTCTCTTTTTAACCACAATGCCAAGAAGCTTCTGAGAAAAGAGGGAATGGTGGAAACAACTGAAATAGAAACCTAATGAGTGAAACATTATTCAGAACTGAAACCTTCACTTTGAACAAATGAGCATCTTGGTGGTTCAAGCCAGACTTTCACCAGCAGTTTCTAGTTCCCTTCTTTACACCCAAAATCTTTTGGAGAAAGTAGTCTTACATTTCTATTCCCTCACGGCTAGAGTGCTCATCAGGGCCTTATCATTATCATCAGGAAAAAAATCTACTTAAAGGTCAACTGTTCAGTTTTCCTCAGATGTGCCCAGTGAAATGAGTTGAGAGATATATAGCAAACAGCTTGTTACTATAAAGTGCTGGAGTTTATAGAAAATTGACTTTAAAATGAATGAAAATGGGCTCAGTGTTAAATCTCTATTAATAGCACACTCACTCATTTGCATTTCTTTGTTGGAAAAAAAAAGTGTTGAGGTTTGCCCTCTGCACAGCGCCTTGGAAATTGTATATGCTCCTATGCTCCAACCTGTTTTACCTATGCGACATTCCTTATCCACCCCTCATGCTGCATTCTGTGTAGTCGTAGTGATTACAAACAATCGCAGAAGCATTTGACTTCATTTTGAACTTTTAGGGAGGAGGGTCACCAAAATCTGGGTAAATCAATTAAGTTCACATGAATGCAACAGCCTGGTAAATTTTTTTTTTTCTTTTTATTTTTTGCGTTACGCGGGCCTCTCACTGTTGTGGCCTCTCTCGTTGCGGAACACAGGCTTCGGAAGCGCAGGCTCAGCGGCCATGGCTCACGGTCCCAGCCGCTCCGCGGCATGTGGGATCTTCCCGGACCAGGGCACGAACCCGTGTCCCCTGCATCGGCAGGCGGACTCTCAACCACTGCGCCACCAGGGAAGTCCAGGTAAATGTTTTTGATGGATTTTGTGGGAAAAAGAAAATGTAGTTGTGAATCATTGGATTAGTTAATCCCTTGAGCTTTGAGGAGTTAAATGCATATCATGATGCTTCTAAGGAGGTTAGTGTGGAGTGGCAACATACCAAGGATCCAGGGTAAATAGAGAAATCCTTACATTTACCAGGCATGTTCCAAAATACACTAGTTCTACCTAATGATCATATAAATTGCAGGCTATAAGGGCTTCTGGGTACATCAGTTTGAGAACTGCTTAATTAAACTAAGTTAAATGAGTTTCTTTAATACCACAATCATCAGAGTCTTTAACATACTAAGGTGTATTATAAATCTCCAAACATACAATATAACATTCAGTATTTTTCAAACGTACTTAGATTTAAGCCCCTTTAAAAAAATGTCTATCAAAACTAGTATTCTGCAGAAAATAATTTAGCAAGTGCTGTAAAAGTAATGTGGGGAAGTGGGGAATAGAAGGGAATAACAATAACAACCACTATTTGTATAGTGCCTCACAGTTTATAAAGTGCTCCTTCACTATTATCCCTCTGATCCTCAGGCCAAACAATTTTATAGGAAAAAATAGCTCAAGGATCTTAAATGCCTTTCCAAAATATATACAGTGATAAAAAAAAAAGGACGAGTTTTCACTTGGCTCTGGGTCTTCTGACTTTAGTTCAACTATCCTTTTCACTATATTATGCTTTAGTGAAGACATATTTTTTGTTTCTATTTTTGCCAAGGGATAGTCCTAAATCATACGTCTCAGTGGTGGGATAACTAGGACCTTCTGTACCTGAGCAAGTTCCATGAGTTATGTATCCCCAGCCTCCATCTACTTCTTCCCATGAACCGTCCCTTTTTATTTTTCCACCTTTGCCAGATATTCAAGCAGAAATAAATGACTCAAAGTGGATAATGAAAGGGTTTTAATAAAGAGACTTTTTACAAAGATGGGGAGAGGAATATGGGAAGGCAAAGAGGATGGTTAGTCTCCTAGGGCTAGATATAGCTAGGAGCTGGTACCACAATGCCTGAAAAGGCAAGGAGGTGAACAGTTACTGACCCCTGGGTGGGAAGGAGGGTTGTAGTAGCTGTTATAAGGTGGGCTTCCCTGAAAAAGGAAGCAGCCAAGTTGCAGTGAAATAGAATGAAAGAAGCAGAGGGAAGAAATATCCTGATTTCATTCTCCTCCCACTTGGTCTCTTGATAGTCCCTGAAATTAGCCAAAATTAACAAGAAGCCAAAGAAAAGAAGTCCTATTGAGGAAGCCCATAAAAGCCCTCTTCCCATGTCGCAGAGCAGAGGATAAAGGAGGATGTAACCTGAGCCTGAGGGCACAAAGAGAAGATATCCAGCACACCAGGTAGTCAAGTCTGTGAATCTCCACCTACAACACAAATAAGGTGGGCTTTGGAGATTAAATTGCAGCGCCTAAATTAAGTGGGGAAGAAAATCCTTAGGAAAAATCTGGGAATCTATTGCTCAGTGTGTCTAGGGATGATAACTCTCAGTGGTGAATATCTCAGTTACAGAACCTCTGTCTTGTAACGAAGGGCATCTCAGAATCAGCTTTCCATTTTCTTTATATAAATTTATTTATTTTTTTAATTTTTGGCTGCACTGTGTCTTTGTTGCTGCGTGTGGGCTTTCTCTAGTTGCGGTGAGCAGGGGCTACCCTTCATTGCGGTGCATGCTTCTCATTGCGGTGGCTTCTCTTGTTGCAGAGCACGGGCTCCAGGTGTGCAGGCTTCAGTAGTTGTGGCATGTGGGCTCAGTAGTTGTGGCTCACAGGCTTAGTTGCTCCATGGCATGTGGAATCTTCCCGGACCAAGGCTCGAACCCATGTCCCCTGAATTGGTAGGTGGATTCTTAACCACTGTGCCACCAGGGAAGCCACAGTTTTCCATTTTAACTATCAGTAGAAGCAGTAGCCAGTGATGAGGAGTCTGTTACAGTCACCTGGTTTTCATCACCTACTGGTTGCATTTATTCCTACTAGAAAAGAGCCATTTGATACTCACCTGAGCTGCAGACACCTCCTTGTTCTCAACATCCAGTTACGCCTTATGTGGGGGAGATTTACATTATCCTGGCACCAAACAGATGAGTCAATTTGCTGTCAGTTTCTCCAGATTTTGTGCTTTCAGGTCAGGAAGTGCCTTATTAATTAGTTCTCTGTCTTTTTCTGCTCCAGCATATAGGTCTTGATAACTGGGTTCCTGTCATTGTTCTCTGCCCAAGTATAGAAGGTAGAGGCAGAAAGAGGTAGAAAGAATGAGGATGAGAAAGAGAAAAAAATAACCCAGTGATCAAATAGTACTTCTTACATATTTGGGCTTGCTTTGCCTGATTTCCAGAGTTCCTATTCTGTGAACCTGAGAATTAATTCAAGAAAAATCCCTGCACTGATATCCAAGGTTATTGGCAGCATATAGATATGTACAAAACTTAGTTTAGTTAATCAAAGAAGGGTCTCTTTGAGATTATTTGCCATTCCCAAGGTCTTTTGATCTACCCTCTACAACTTTTCAAAAATTTAATATTTAGCTTTCCCTTAAGATTTTCAGATGTCTAACAACAGGAACAAATAACCATTGAAATCATCAGTTATTTTCTTCTAATTAGGTGATCTACAAATGCCTGTAAGAGAATTGTTTTGCCTCAAGAAATGTTTCTGGCCAGGACCTGATGCTAACTAGATCCTTTTTTTAGAACCTTGATAGAGTGTAGTCTTATTTTACTAATTACAGTTAATTTGGGCTCCAGCCTAGGATAATCTCTACAAAAGGGATATGCTGAGCCTTCACCAATAATTCGTACAGGAAAGAATCCTTATTGTTTTCCCCAACACATGAGTCAAAGATTGTTAAGCCTTTATGATAGAGTTCTCTTCCTTTTGCTAGAGTTTCAAAAGCACAATGTCTTAAGTACCCTAATCCGGCCTCTGAACCCCAAGGACAATAGTGGTCCAATTCTTGTACTCTTCCCTAGTATGGAAACAAAGAATGAAACCGTCTTTGGGTCAGAGTCAGGGATATTCAGGTTACTGATTTTATAACCTCAGTTGCCTGGTTTCCCATAGCAACCACCAGTTCTTCCAAGGTTACAGTGGATAACAAATTAGAAGCAGCAAAGTAGGGGGCTGTTAGAAGCAGACACAGGGAAAAGTGACAGGTGTCAGAAAGAAAGGAGACAGAAGGTACACTAACTGGAAATGTCTGGCAGCCTACGGCCAGTAAGTGTCGACCATATAGTACTTAGTACCACAATCATCCCTTAGGGGAGCTTTATATTTGAGCCGTACCAATGGCCCTGAGTCATCAAGAAAACATTAACTTACGTCAAGAATATTCTGTTTAGTAAGGAAAATAAGTTTGCAATACATTTTAGAAATATCCCCATCAAAATGACTATATATACATACATAAAATAGTTAAATTATTATGTTTTAGTTACCTGAAAAATTCATATATAGAGGACATTTAGCAATTGAAAATGCTGACTGTAAAGATCTTTGATTTATGTAAGTTTACTTCTTCTGAGGGACCAAAGGTGGGTGCTGGGATGTTCCTTGATTATTTACTGGCCTGGAAGATGTTAATTTCTTATTCTAAGATGAAATGTCCCTGGGTCCTTCCAAGTTATGTGAGTGGAGATGAATAGAAATAATTGGTATATACAAGAGGGAGTGGACAAAACAGGAAAAAAATATATATAGTGGAATTTTTAGAATATAAGTGATGGAAAGAGAACAACTTATCTAGTAACGAATTGCTTACTCAGTTTTTCCATTCTTCCCTGCTTCCCTTCTGCCTCCTTTCCTCATTTCAGTGCCCATTTTCCTTTCCAAAATCACGACGATTCCAGAGACAATTGCTCTGCTTAAAAAGACTCTCACCTTCACCTTATCAATCTGTGAATGGATACGGGAACTCATGTCTCTCTCTCTCTTTCTGATACCGGCTACTGAGCCTTACTTTCTTAATGTGTTCGGCAGAACACTAAAGGGGACAGGACTGAGGCTGATGTAATTGTTCTCGCAACTTGAACTTCACGGCCTTCAGACTCTGCCGTAGCTTCAGCAAACAAGAGGGAGGTAAGCAGAGGTATTGGGGTGCTAAGTCCAAGTGGCAAATCTATGCCTCTATCACAAGGCAGGGGCTGTGTCTTTTGGGTCTGCTTTTAACTAAGTACCTTCATCACTTTAGGAAATTTAAGAAGTAAATCTAAACCTTGAAAATTGGTAAGAAAGCTGGTATTCTTTAAAACACAGCATAACAGTGACTACATCTTAACAACCTTATATCTAGTCACTGCAAAATAAAAAGAAGCATGAAGCACTGGAATGGAAGAGATAGAGCTATCATTTTTTTTCTCAAATGGTATGACAAACTAAATAGAAAACCCAAAATAATCTACAGCTATATTTATTAAAGTTAATAAAAAAAGTTATCAGTGTTGGCTAATATAAGATCAGTGGTCAAAAGCTAGGTCAGAATATGAGATTTTCAGGGCCAAAAAGGAACTCATTTATAAAGGAAACATAAAACAGAAGTTTCCTAGAGAAAATCATTGTCAAAAGAAGTATAAGACTTATGGAAATTATTATAACAGTATAAAATTGAAAGACATTAAAGAAGACCTAACTAAATGGAGAGACATATATAGCTCACAGTAGAAGACAGTAATACCAGTTTTCCTCAAAGGGTAATTCCAATTAAAATATCCCAACAATATTATTTTTATGGAATTGGGTAAGCTGAAATTATGCCAATAATTGATAAGGCGTCTCTGAAACATAAGAACAAGGCAAGAGACTTCCCCCAAAGACATCAAATTTTATTTGAAAACTATTGAAATTAAGATAGAGTAGGATTAATAGAAGCTTAGACAGATGGAGCAACGAGACAGAATTGAGAACCTAGAAGAATCATACATAAATGAAAATCTGATATATGAGAGTTGATATTGCCGATAGATGAGATAATGATTGTCCATTTGTACTTCTGACAATTGTATGTTCTTGAGAAAAAGATGTTTCCATTACTCTTATCATATAGGAAAATTCTTCCAGATGAATTAAAGATTTAATGTGATAATAAAGGACAGGTAATGAGGAAGAAGCACATACTTGCTTCAAAAGTAATGTTTTATTTATTACACTGTGGAGTGAGTACAGAAATGTATATTTCATGTTTTTCCTTAAACTGTATGTGTGTGTATATCATACATGCATAATATGCCTATATACACACATTTGTATCAGTTTATATAAGATCTATTTCATAATAAAATGCAAACATTTGTATAGATAGAAGTATTGAAATGTACATATTTAAAATCTTGGTTATTTTCCATACTGAAGACTCTCTTGGAGGAGTGATACTTTCTCATTGTTTTTTATGCATTGTTTCAGCAACTGAGTTTTCCTGGAAAATATTAAATCTGAGTGTTATAGAGTTTCAACATTTCTGCAGGTTCTGTAAGCAAAGCTGAAACCTGGAAGCATACATTCTGAGTTCATTTTTTCATTCAAATTGAAACAATTTGGCAAACTTATATCAAGTGGCATGATGTGAATGAGCCCTGTCCACTTGCAGCTTAAAGGCTGGTCTCCTGTGCTGGATAGTTCCTATTAGTACTGCATTTTCAGATCCTTTTTTCCACTTTTACTTGTTGCACTTTGTGCCCTGGAACCCTAGCCTTAGGAACTGCCTGACCTAGGCTCTCTTACCCTCCAGATTCTAGTTGGATTTAACCATAATTCAGGAACCGCCAAAAGACAGGTGAGAATGAAGCACGGTGAGAAATAGGGAGAGGGGTGCATGATGTTGTTGGCGAGTCTGGCAGAGGTATTGAGGCCGGAGGAAAGATTTGAAATTTAGTCAGAGGTGAAATAGGAAGTCATTGGACAAGTTTAAGCAGGAAAGAGTGGGAAACTGACTTGCATTTTAAAACCTCACTCTGGCTACTACATAGAAATGGCGTATAGAGGGGCTGAGTTGAGGATATTGCTTGGGAGTATAAACTTGAAGATTGTGGTAAGCTTGAACTAGAGTGGTGGCAGAGACCAAGGAGAGAAGTGGAGAGATACAAAACACATTCTAGAGGAAAACAACAAGATATCCAGGTTATAAATTGCATATAGGGGCTAAAAGAAATAGAAGGGCAGAACCTGACACTTTGGCTTTTTAAAAATAATTAATTAATTAATTAATTTTTATTTAAAAAAAATCTATATATATATTTATTTATTTTTGGCTGCGTTGCGTCTTCACTGCTGTGCGTGGGCTTTCTCTAGCTGTGGTGAGCAGGGGCTACTCTTCATTGTGGTGTGTGGGCTTCTCATTGCTGTGGCTTCGCGTGTTGCAGAGCATGGGCTCTAGGTGCACAAACTTCAGTAGTTGTGGCAGGCGGGCTTCAAGAGTTGTGGCTCGCGGGCTCTAGAGCACAGGCTCAGTAGTTGTGGCGCACGGGCTTAGCTGTTCTGTGGCATGTGGGATCTTCCCAGACTAGGGATCGAACCCATGTCCCCTGCATTGTCAGGTGGATTTTTAACCACTGCACCACCAGGGAAGTCTGACACTTCAGCTTTTGAGTTAGTGAATCTACTGTTGATGACGGGCTATTTAGTGAAAGAGGGGCATTTGGGGGAAGTCCAAGTAGGGAAATAAAGGGCTCCATATTTTGACATGTTGAGTTTGAGGTGCTTATGATACATCAAAATAGAGAGAGCAAACAGAAGTTAGAAGCACAGAGGTGCAAAGCAATATCATTGGTGGGGATGGATCATCATAAAGTTGGCATTTTAGGTCATGGGAAAGAATATGTCACCTAGAAAAAAAAAAAGCATAGAACAGAAATGATGTCTCAAGCCAGGTCTCGAGGAACAGGAGAAGATAGGAAGAAAAGAGAATAAAATGTATCAATAGCTGTCAGGGAGGTAGGAGAATATAAACTGTGGATGACTGAGAGTGTTTCAAACAGGGAATGATCAGCTGAGTTGGGTGTTGTTTCACTATCTATTCGATTTGACAACAAGGAGATCATTGATGACTGAATGCAGCAGATTTAGTGGAGTGACAAGACTGAAAGCCAGAGTAGAGTGAGAAAAGAGAAAAAAGACAACACTGAAATATCATTTCACATGCAACAGAGTGGGAAAATTAAACGAGCTCAAACCGGTAAGCACTGTTGAAGATGCAAGAAAACAGAAATGCTCATACACTTTAGGTGACTCTGTAAATTAGAAAAACATTTTTAGAAATCACTTTGGCAATACCTTAAAAAAACAAAAGCAGATGATGCCTATCTTTATGACCCAGCTACTTTATTTCTTAGAATCAGCCTTGGAGAAACTCGTTTACCTACAGGCGGTGACATCTGCAAGGGTGTTCCCAGGGTGACGAGCTGTTGTAAGAAATTCATGGCAGTCTAACTGCCCATTAATGGGAAATAAATAAAATAAATTTATTCAAACAATGCTATAATATGTATAGTAGTAAAATATAAAATTAATCTACATTGGCATGGATATATTTCAAAACAAAATTTTGAGTGAAAAGAGTTAGCAAATAATTGCAAAATATGATACCACTTATGTAAATTTTCAAACATGGTACAGTATTTAAAAATTGGTGGGTGTATATGTATAGAGAAAAGTGAAACTGAAAAAATGTTCATGGCAAAAATACAGATCAACTTCAGGAAAATAGTTACCTCTAAAGAGGGAAGGGAAGAATAGATAGACCTTTAGCTATTTCTATAATACTTCAATCCTTAAAAGAAAAAGAGAGACACCTGAAGAAATATGGCAAAATGTTAATATCTTTATTTAAATCCTGGTAGTGGTGACTTGAAAGTTTATTATGTTATTTTTGCAGTTTTCTGTATGTTTGAAATATTTCATCATTTATTTTAAAAATGGAGGAAATGGAGAAAATGAGCCAATTTCTCTGGCCCCAAATCTAGGTTTCATTCATAATTCCTCTCTCTCCCTCATAGCCCAGCATTCACATTGTCAGCAAGTCATTTTGATTTTAGATAGAAATATATATCTCTAATCTTGCCATTTCCCATCACTTCAACTAAAACCAACATGGTCAAGCCACCATCTTCTCTTCTCTATTCTGTTGCAACAGATACTAAAGGGTATCCCTCCTCTTACTTTATCTCTCCCTTTATAGTTTCACAATGGCCTTTTTATTTTTTAAAATGTGAATCACATCTTGCCAGTATCCTGTTTGGACTCACACTTGAAAGAAAATATGGATTCCTTTCTATAGAGTCTATAAAACCAAAGACATTTTTATATTTTGTATTCTTACATTCTACATTTTATAATCTTATATTTTAATATTTTATATAATCTACAGTTTGTTGAATGAGTATATGAAGGGGGAAAAGGATCGCTGATGGTGTAAAAAACTTGAAGAAAAGTGACGGGCGCAAGTGGAGAAACTACATTTAATTAGTTAAATGTAACTAATGAATGACATGTAATAAATGAAACTAATATTTAATTAGTTAAATGTTAGTTAATTAGAAACTAGCATTTAAATAGAAATTCCTCTATTGTAACGAGAGAGAATGGAGATGATTGAGGGTTTGGTGGAAGGAAAGTAGGATTTCCAGAACATGTCTAGTGCCCATTGTAGTTTTTTAGCCTAATCATATTATTTTCTCTTGTTATATTTGCCCGCTTGAGAGTAGGCACTGAAAAGGTGGAGAGTTGCTGGTTACAATGATCACTGGAGTGTGATAGATGATGAGGGAGAAGGGGAGGGGGTGGTGTTTGTATATAATGATTATTTCTAACGATGGATCATGAAATCTAAGATGGGCAGAGAGGAAAGAGAAGATAGGAGGACAGAGATAGTGAGAAATTGGTCGTATTAACGAGTTGAAGATTTAGATGGATGGTGAATTGTAGCAGAGTGAGTGTCAGAGGAATTGAGGTGAAAAGAGATGAAGATAAGAGAAAGGACTGCTTGATACAGAGTTTAAAGGTGGAGCACCAGTGGGACTTCCCTGGTGGTCCAGTGGTTAAGACTCTGCATTCCCAATGCAGGGGGTCTGGGTTTGATCCCCGGTCAGGGAACTAGATTTTACATGCTGCAACTAAAGACCTGGCTCAGCCAAATAAATAAATATTTAAAAAAAAAAAAAGTGGAGCACCAGAAACCAGGAGATGGGATGGCTGAAGGAAAATGTGGAATTATTGCTAAAGAAATAATCAGAGTGTTGAATCATATTAAAGAACAGTTATAGGTGTTTGGTGCTGAGGAGGAAGAAAAAGAAAGTCTTCAGGAATACAGAAGACAATAAGAGAAAGTAACCGGTGATGGGTTGATGCCATTAACACACAGGGTTTGTTTTGTTTTGTTTCAGGAGGAAATGGGAACAAGGAACATCTAGAAATGTCATTACAGATAAAGATTATACTCACCCCACTTCCTGTCATGAAGGAATGGAATCTAGTAGATGAACAATTGTTTTTTGAGAAGTGGCAAAAGAAATACTATCCTCAGGTTTCTGTTAAGAAATTCAGAATGCCTGAATCTTTGGTAATCTCTGCTGTGCAACTTTGGGAACGTCACTTAATATGTCTTGCTATGAATTTTCAACCTATATTGTAAGCTGGACTAACTAAATGATCTTTAAGCATTTACCTAGGATTATGTTTCCATTTCTTTATATTCATTGTGTTTACCTCATTGACTTCTGTATTTTACCAGTTTTCAATTATTTTGGAATTATATCTGCTATTTGCTAAAAATGAACTTTAAATGAACATGAGTTGCATATGGTTTTCTTTTACTTCCCAGAAGACAAAATCAGTGAAAATACAGTAGTCTATACAGATAACTCTTAGTTAGCCACACAAATGGAGTTTGGTATCATTGTTGATAATTTGAACATCAGATTTTTTTCAAAAAGCCATTTATATTTGGATTCGGGTTACACCGTGACTTTATTTTGCAAGAATATTTTCTTAGTTATGTTATAAACAAAGTGTGCATTCTCCAGGTAATTATCAGCTAGGAGGCACGTGTATAAGAGTTCTGGACTTGCACTCATGAAAAGAGAAAGTCGAGGCTGAGATTTCCAAAGACAATCAGATGTATCCATTGCACAATGGAGAGTTAACTAAATAAGTTTAGCTCTGTTTGTCACCCCCAAATTCAAATGACCTAGAGTCTAAAAGCCCTAGCACAGTGCCTGGCACAAAACAACTCAACAAATATTGATTTTCTCTTTCTTTCCTTGATCATTAATAGAGGTTCCTTTTTTTCCCTTTTTTAAACCAATTTATATGAAGATTGTTTCTTATTGATTCCAATCCTTGGAGAATAAAGAGATGACAAATACAAAAGAAAAAATGTTGAAGCCTTGTTCTATGGCACAGCTTAACATGGCAATAAGAATGGTCTCCTTCCTGTAAGGGTATTGTTAGGAAATGTATATACTCAAAACTAGCATCAAACCTATTTATTTTGCAGATACAGGGTAAATTGCCCCTTTGGTTGCTAAGATAGGACTCAAAGGCACCGTGACAATGATTATTATAAGCAACCAGTCTTAAAACAGACAGTTTAAACATAATACAATATACTTTAACAAATGGGATGTTAACACTCTCCAGGCATTTTCCCTGCTGTGTGAGATCTGCTGTGTTAAATCTCTTTGTTCAGCTCAGACAGGTCGTTTGTCAAATTCCTTCTCATTATTAAAAATTTATTCAGTGGCATTTAATGAGTACATATGGATTCAGAAATGATCACAAATCCAAATTTCAAAAGTCATGTTTTTATCTGCGCTCTCCAAGACTATGCATATGTAGCAGGCCCTTAACGTGGACTATTCTTACTGCTCAAACAGGATCTGATCCTTGTAATATTCACTGAGTTTCTACAGTCTTCCATTTTCAGGTAAGGGAATTACAAAACCCAAAGAGATGGTGTCCTTGTTAGGGAAAGAAACCCCAATTCTAACCTCAAGTTGAAGTCCCAATTCAACTACTCTTCCATATACTGACTTTGTAATTAATGTTTTCTAATTCAAGATTTTATTTAGGAACTGGTGCTTAAGGAGTGCTTTGCCAATAAAAAGTATTATGTAAGTCATGTTCGTGTTAATAATAAAGATTGTTTTAGTAAGTGTAATTAAAAACAGACTATTTGGAATCTTATTTTGAAGCATTGCTTCTTGTCTTTGTATAATCAGAACAGTACATCACAAAGTTAGTGTGTGGGGAAACTTCCTTTTCAATTTTATGCAGAGAAGGAGGCCTCCCAGCTGTTACCTAAACTGAAAAAATTCATGGTAATAATGCTCGCTATTTACCACGGCAAATACTTCACAGGATTAAGAGCCATGGCAATCTATAAAGCCTTGCTCATTTAGGCCAGGTTCTAATGCAAGAAGGCCTTTCAAATATAGTTCACAGAAGGATGAGAATTGTATAGGGGACTGGAAACAGCAGCCACTGAAAACTAGATACAAACATTAAAGGAAAGGAGGCCCCGATTTCAGGTTAAGAATCCCCACATTGACCCATGAAAACCTTCCTTCCAGACTCTCCAGACTCTTTCACCTTCTGCTGACCTGATGAAGATGAAGATGGAGACTTTGGAAGCTGTGGTGGAACGTGATGGGGCCACGACATGAGCCTGGACCCTTGAACCACTGTTTGAATGGAAGTCACTTGGTTTGAAATTATGAGTGTCTCTGCATGTGTGTGTATGTGTGTGTGTGTGTGTGTGTGTGTGTGTATCCTAGTCTAGTTCTCAGATTAGCTGTATTTATGATTACATATAATATATAATTTATAAATAGATTACACATAGATAGTATATATAATATGTTATATATATTAACATAAACACAGCTAATCTGAGAACTACATTACATCAATATTATGTAATACATGTATATATAACATGTATAATATTAAATGTTTTGTGTACTATCATAAATGCAGATAATCTCTGAAGTAGACTAGGCTCGACTTTCTAGAACTGCAGTACAAGGTCAGAGTGAATCAACAGTCAGACAGCCCTGATGCTGAGTATCCAACCATGGCTCTTCTATCCCTCACTAAGGACAGGATTGGTCCCAGCTGTCAGGATGACACGGTAGCCAGCATATGGAGGTCAAATGGCTTTAACAGTATTAAAAGGAGAAGCATCGTGGGGACAAGGAGTATGGCAGGTCCTGACAGCCATCTCTCAGGTAACTTCTTTGTAATCATTTGCAGGTGGCAACTAAAAGCTGATTCAGCCCAGGGCTCCTTGCTGTGCTCCCCGCCCCGCCCACCCCCACCCACCCCCGGCCCCTGCTGAGCTCTGGCAGCCCTGCAGCCTACCTCCAGCCCTACAGACTTTGTCACTAAGGACCCTGTTAATACCAGGTACACGCTGGGCTTGTCCAGGCCATGCTCACCTCTGTGACGCCTCTATGTTTAACAGATCAGCTAACTTCATAATCCTTCGCTGGGTTTTTCTTCCCTGTTTCCATTTCCAAGAAGATTAGAGTCCTGTAATATCTTTCTTCTCCCCTCTATTTACTACAGGGCTGTGTCTAAATGTGATTAGATTTACTCCGTGCCAGTGCTTCTTGTTTCTGGAGTCACAAACAGCTAAGAGGTAGATCCGAGAGATGCTCAACAATTTTGCCTTTCCATTTTGCCTTTTTATTTCTCTCCAAAGCCCAAGCCGCGTAAGTTAAAACCAATTTATTTCTTTCTCAGACAGAGACTGCAGCCATTACATTGGGGGTTAAATGGTTCTCGGTCTCCTAAAATGGTTAAGATGCCTGTGTTATTGGGTTACTTCAGCTCCCTGTGCTCTACATCCCATGGCTGACGAAGGTCACGGAGATTTTGGAAGCGGGGTAATGGAGTCTTGGGGATGCTGGTTTTATGGAGGGAGCCTCAGCACATCAGTGATGAAAAACCTGTAAGTCCCGATATCTCTCTGGATCCCCAGAGCCCAAGCTGGGATTAGAGAAGTGCAGGATGGGCTTTTCTTTCCCACTCAAAGTGTAGCTTCTGTTCTTAGGTTCACATCCAAAGGCACAGGAGACCAGGGTTGCCAAGGGCCCTTCAGAATTCTCTAGTCACATCCAGCCTGGTGACCTGAAGCAGCTTAGATACAAGGCTCTTTCTCCTAGTTGTCTACATATTTGGGAAGAAGATTCTAGGGAACTTTTTCTGTATAGTGTATCCGATTTTATGTCCATCCTGCAATTCAGAGCGTTCCCTTAAAGTCTAACTCTAATTCCTCTTTTTTAAATCTCTGCTTGTTCTGCCCTGCACTTCTCTTCACGATGGAACAGTATTGCGGTGGTCCCTCAACGGCTACACCCTATTCAAGTCTGTTTTCTTCTTCCCTATAAAAAGAATGCTGTAATTTGACTAATAAAGGACAGTGCCATATTCTCATGATTGGTTTTTTCTTGTGCTACAAATATTGAAGTAAAATTCAGGAGAATTAGAAGATTGAGGAATGGGTTGTATATCACTGGCTTTTGCTGCTCTGTTGAGACCGAGGGAATGGAGTAGGACTTTTGCTCAAGTGATACAGTGATGTTGAGCCATGTGCTCAGGTAGAGGAAGAAGAGGAGGAAGCAGATGCCCAGCAACAAAGAGCAGTCAATGGTCAGGGAGCGTAACAGAGGAAGAGGCAAAGTCCAGGGAGCTGCTTTTATCTGTGCTGCTGGGCATTTTCACTCAGCCCCTGCTCAGCTCACCAGGGTGACCTCTGGTCCTGATATAACCAAATGTATTATTTTGATTTTGCTTATTTCTTACCTAAATACCCTGTCAGCTCTTCATTTCCTTACACATTCCCTAGTTGGTATTCCAAAATCACCTTTCTAATGCCACTTCGCTTCTTAATAAGTTTTAATGGCTCCTCATTGCCTATAAGATAATATTGCATGCATCATTGACTATAATACAGTAGGCTAATAATAGCTGGCATTTGTTGAGCCCCTTTAATTTTACCATGCTGAGTGCATTATGTATATGGGACCTAAATCTCACAACTATCCTGCAGGGTCAGTATTATTTTTCCATTATACAGATGAGGGATCTGGGGCTCCAAGAGGTAAGGGATCTACCAAGTGGTGAAGCCAGGATTTAAACCCAGGTTCTGTTCATTCCAAACTCATTACCCTCACAGTAGAGTGTGTAAGTTGTGCTCATTCATCAAAGTGTTCACTTACTTAATTGACATTAATGACACTTTTATCAACAAATGATTATGGGAAGACAAAAATGGGAACAATTTAATCTGTTAGCGACATTAAAGAGGGCTAGTATTTGAAGGATAAATAGAATTGTTTCAAGTAGTGGGAGCGTGGGTGTGTGCAGGGAGTGGAATAGCTTTTGGAAGATGCTTTCCTGGAGTAACATGAGAAAATGAATACTCAGCCCCAAATGAAGCATTCTGCCATAGAAAACATGGAAAATAAACCAAACCCTGTGAGAATGTTCTTTCCGTTGATTCATTCCAAACCTACCAACTTTAAAAAATATTGTATGATTCACCATAATTTCCTTTGCAGAAAGGAATGTTGGTTTGGGTTGGGTAGTCATATATATTCTGTCTGAGAAATCTACAGCTTCCTAAAGAGGTATTTCTTCATAAGACAGTGAGTCTAGACTCTAGGGAAGAGCGTACATCTGGGGAATTATCAAAGCTGTCACCTGAATCTTCCTTTCACTGGACTCTTCTAGTAGGCGAAGCATACTAAACATTCGGGGCAGGCACTGTTTGAAGGGAGAAAGGATCCAGATGAGAATACATGGGCAAGAGTCTCCTTTGTTACCTTTGAGCTCCTGGCATCCTATATAGTGGCCATCTTACACTCACCATGGACCACTTGGCTTGAGGGGAGGAGGCTAATTCTGTAGTCATCTGATGTCTGTTGTCCCTGAGACAGGACCTGCCTTTGAGCGTGTCCATTTCATGTGATGACTGGGAAGTGGAGAAATGAATTGCACTTAATGTGCTTGTTGGCAGAGGCAGTGACTGATGCCTCCTTCTAAAACAAACATGAGTGAGTGAAAAATAATCAGCCAACTCAGACAAAACCCTCCTGAAAATTCCAGCATCCCTCTAGAAACTAACACAAACAATTGACTCAAATACAAAGCACATACTCTTTTTCCTGTCAAATTCTGTTCTTCCTAACTCAGTTTCTCAAGGTGACTGCAATCTTTGCTTTCCCCTTCCCTGTATCTGTTGCCATTCTGCCTGGGACTCATAAGAAATAAGGTTGTCTTGTTTTTGTTTTTTTTCTTCAGAAATTAGACAGGTCCTATTATGGAATTACCATGATTTTTCCCTCTTTTTCTCTTTACGTCTCTCTTCCAAACACAAAGCATCTTGGATAAACTGGGGACAATTTAGCTTAGTGTACTGAACTACCAGACACATTTCATGTCTCATTTCAGGTATCATTTCAAATTCTTTCTTTTGCATAGTATTGATGTTCTCTGATCAATTTCTTTGGCCTTTTCAATATATTATTTTTAAAAACTCAGAAGGTACAAGATGATTCCTTCAGTTTCCTAACATGATTTATTCTATTTCAGAGGAATGGCTACAGAAATACACCCACAGTTCTAATTTCTCTCTCTACTTGCTTGTCAACCTTATTGGATCAGAGAATTATGGAAGCCTAAAGGGAGCACCAAGGGCTATATATTCCCCCTTCTCCCTTTTCACTGTGACTTCACCAATCCAGAAAGCAGACCTTAGCTTTGGCTATTGAAACTGTTACAACTAAATTACAGATAGGGGTTTCGGCTACCTCTCTGACTCATTTCCTTAAGGTCCACCATCATCGACCTTGTATTTTTAACATGTTTAATAGTTTTTCCAAAGATTTTCATTGTACATACTCAATGCAGCTGTTATAACTGCAACCCTAAGAATTTCCTCTGAGAAGAGTGATCACTGGTTTCCAGTTCTCATGCATTCACTTTCCATTGAACTGACTTTGAGCAAGTCATATTTCTTTTCTGATCTTCTGTAACCTCTGCTGGAAAAGATGATGATAGATGAGATGGTCTTTAGGACCCTCCAAGCCCTAATCACATGACTACAGAATCTGGTGGGTGATGTTCACTATCAACAGCCGGTTGAACATGTCTTTTATCCTCCTAAGAAAAAGCCAACTAAAGAGAGTTTGAAAAACGACAGACATAGCATAAGCTCCATAGGCTGGAATCACAGAGGCAAACAGCGTCAGGTAGATAATAGAAGACATTTTTGATGTAGAAGGAAAAGCCAGAGATCAGTCCACACTGGTCATTCATCCATCCATTCAAAGACATCATAATGATCGTGTTCCTGCACAGCTCTGCTTCCATCCTCCCTCAGTCTCTGTTTATATAGCAGTTAAGACTTTGAAGTCTTAATAGTATTTCATTTTATTTGTTTTATGTTGGCCAAGGAGCTTATTGCATCTTACATGAATAATTTTGCATGCTCAGAGCAAAACTGGAGGATCTCACTAACTCCCTTCTCTTTAATGACACTCTCTGTCCCAGATCCATTTTTCCTCTGCTCTCACTGGTTATCTTTTTTCTACTCCTGTGTCTCAGGTAAGACATATTGGTCGTGTTGTGTTTTCCACCTGCCCCCTCTGTAGCTCTTAACATTGGCCCCATGTGCTCTGCCCTAGATACATCCTTAAGGGGACTTTGCAGTAGGAAGGCATGTGACTTAAGGTATTCCTTCATACTAAATTTAACTTTACACTTGCTACCTTGAACAAACCATTTTCCTTCTCTATTTGTGCCTGCATTTTGTCTCATATGAAATGGAGATAATAACACTTACCTTCTGGAGCCCACCAGGGTGTTATGAGGATTAATTAAAGTTCTTTGAAGATGACAAGTCTTGAGTATAGTTATTATTAGCTAAGCAAACTGCCTGTTTTAATACCAAGGGTCTCTGGGAAGGTCAGACAAGCTCCTTTAAGCACAGCCCTCACTCTCATTTTTCCCATATTACTTTCTGCCAGCTCTAACATGCACAGGACCTGGGGGTGTTCTTTGGAGAATGTGCTTTTTCAATGGGATTAAGCTGCATAAATAATTGAAAAGTGCCAGTGTGCCCGAAGAGTGCAAAGCCCCTTCTCATTACTTCCTGCCTTCCCAGCCACCTCTGTGCAGCAATGACTCAGAGCCTTCCACAATTTTCTGAGGTAAACACTGCAGTGCAGAGGCCAGTGCTCATTAATTCTTGGCATATGCATGCTGCTATTTCACTCACTGCAAAATATTTCACAAAGTGGAATATACGAAAACAAAGACCGGCTCATGGCTTCTCACTTCAATGATGGAAAAACTGTGGTAGCAAGATACAAACCCACCTCCCAAGGACATAGAGGGGGAAAAAAAGTTGAAATCCTGATTCTTAAACTCACAGATTTTTGAGTTGAAGGGTTCTACCAGTTTAAAAGATAGCATTTTAAAATTTGGAATTGTCCATCCTTGGCCTTGGTTCTACTCTTCTGAGCACCAGTTTGATGATGGTACAGCCAAGGAAACAATGGAAACCTAAAAGGACTTCCAAGCTTCTGGCTGTTTCTCACCTCCCCCTATTTATGTCTTCTCATTATCAGGTAAAAAGCCTATTTGGGGGGTGTCCTGGTTTCTTAAAGCATGATGCTCACAATATATTCCAAGCACTCTAGACACAGTCTGACCAGCATGGAGCTAAATGAGATTTCTATCCCGTGTTCCAGTCAATTCGATCTTCCATAAGACACATCATATATTGATGGCTCTTAGTACATTTAACATCAACTAACATTGCCCCGTGAATTTCACCTCCTGCTAATGAAGGATTTTTTTCCTTTATCTTTTACTGGTGTAATTGATGATTTTTTGACCTGTATGCAAGACTTCACGTTTATGGATATTTATTTAGCTTTCTGCTCTTAACCTGGTTTTCTCTGCTTAATTAAATCTTTATCAACACTAACCTTTCCATGTGGTCTGTAAGTTAACTTTTTCTACCAGCAGTGGGAATGTTGATGCCTTCATTTCCTTTATTGCCTTTGCAGATGTCTAGTCTTCAGAGGAAGACAACTCAGGAAAAATAAAAGCAAGGCAGAAGCAAGAACGAAAGTTAATAAAGTATGGAGAAGAGAATGACAGCAGAGACAAGGACAATTTAAAATTTCCTAATCTCTTACCATACCTTTCTAAAGGTGTCAGTGTTGCAAAATAGGATGAATTTATTTTTTTCCCAGATCACACCATAGGAACATGACTGATACGAGATGAAAAGTGCAAATTTCTAATTTTTCAGGTATTTTCTCTAGCTTGTTATAACTATTTTCCCTAGGTCATTTCACCTTCATGTTTCCTATGCAGAATATTGAAATAGCCTCACTAATTTAGGGTAAAACGTTTTTTAATGGCTTATAGTGAGGATTCCTACTTTCTTTTTCCAGTCCTGGGAATGCTTATTGATGCAGAAGCTATTCCATTATTTTCTGGGGATCTGATTGTTGCATCACCTATTATCAAGCCATCAGTTTCCTGACTATTGAGCTTTCTTTAGCTATAAAAAGTTCACCACTCTACCCTCTTTTGGAAATGAAGCTATTGGTATTGTCTTTCATTTCTATTTTTATTAAAATACATTTAATGCACCGCCTTTTTTTTTTTTTTTTTTTTTTTTTTTTTTTTTTTTGCGGTACGCGGACCCCTCACTGTTGTGGCTTCTCCCGTTGTGGAGCACAGGCTCCGGATGCGCAGGCTCAGCGGCCATGGCTCACGGGCCCAGCCGCTCCGCGGCATGTGGGATCCTCCCAGACCAGGGCACGAACCCGTGTCCCCTGCATCGGCAGGCAGACTCTCAACCACTGCGCCACCAGGGAAGCCCAATGCACTGCCATTTTACCCTCTTGCCTGCAATGATTGCACAGAGAACCAAACGACAGCCAAGAAGGCGTCTTAAGGAATCCTTAGAGAAATAAGGGTAGTCATAATTGAATAATGTGCCACCAACAGTTCTTACTGGGGTTGCAGTCTTTCCAAGGTACCTCATGCCAGAGCATGGGGTTATAAATAGACATGGGCTTTGGGAAAAGGAAGAATGAAGCTGGGAGAGAAGACAATGTAGAAGGTAAAGCATGTCTTGTAAAAAGCCAAAGCTTTAAAAAAAATTAAAGTTGTAATAGCACGAAGATTGCCTTTTAAATCGTTCAAGGGAGATTCTCTTCTCTGAAATCCAGTTTAGATTAATGGCCTGAGGAAGGCTTGCTCCAGCCTCTCCACAAATATATAAATTATGTTTGAGCAGCACTTGCTGGAGGCTCTGCACAAGTCTCAGAGGCATGATGCCATCTTTCTTCTTAAATCAACAATAATAATTTAGCAAGAGAATTTAAAACCTATTAGCAATAATAATTGTTAACAGTAAAAATAGTGCAGACTATATTAAAATAATCCAAACAAGCAAGAGAGGAATACCAATCATTCACTTGTTCCTTTTTTACTTAATGGTGGGCTCAGAGAAAATGGTGCCAGCGATGCAGGTTTCCATCTGAATAATATGACAATCAGAAGAAAGATAAACTAACTGAGCAGGATTCTCTGCTATCCCCAATCCCTACTCCCCCCTCCTTCCTCTCCCATATCCCTAGGGTACATAAATACTGACTTTGCCACTAAATATCTCACAGCTGTTAATTCCTGTCATCTTTAACTTTTAGGCAGCACTTTTCATTTGCTACTTAGAGACCCTGTAGCTTGTTTGTGAGCCTGGACTCCTGCCTGGGATGTGAGTCCTCATAAAAGTTTATGGACACAATGTCCTCAATTTTGCCCCTGAGGATTTATTTTTTCCACCTTAGGGATTTTCAGAAGGCTACTTAACCCCTAGAAGGGAAAGAAATAAGCTAGAGATCTAGAGATTGGAGGAAGTAAAAAAAGGAAAAGAGTAGTATAGGATACAGAGGGTTGCATATTACAAGGACAACCTGTGAAGTAACGAGACAGAGTTTCTTCCCTAGATAACGGAAAACTGTCTCACGACCTACTCAGCAAAGTGTTCTCCTGTGGTTCTCTTCATCAGTGTCTGTGCATGCAAATGAGTCTGTGTGAGAAGAGAGAAGGGTGAGAGAGACAGAGAGAATCAACTAGGAAGAACAGGCTGCCATTTAAGCTCTTTAAATGAAAAAATATAGAGATTATTATGTTAAGTGAAGTAAGTCAGACAGAGAAAGACAAATATCATATGATATCATTTACATGTAGAATCTTAAAAAATGATACAAATGAACTTACTTACAAAACAGAAATAGACTCACAGGTGTAGAAAACAAACTTATGGTTACCAAAAGGGAAAGGGGGGTAAAGGATAAATTAGGAGTTTGGGATTAACATATATACACTACTAAATATAAAATAGATAAATAACAAGTCCTACTGTATAGCACAGGGAACTATATTTACTATCTTGTGATAACCTATAATGGAAAAGAATCTCATATAATTGAATCATTGTGCTGTATACCTGAAGCTAACATAGTATTGTCAATTAACTATACTTCAAGTAAAAAATGGTTAAATAAAAAAATATATATCAGTGCTTGGCACAATTTCTATTCATTATCACCCTTCTTTGAATCTAGTAGAAGACTTCCCCATCTCCATATGACACATTAGATTACATCTTCAGGACATGACAGCCAGTATAGTATTATAATATTACCTTAGACTACCTAATAGCAAATCCTATAGACCTTCATGGTTAAAAAAGAAAAAGGAATTTAAAAGTTAAGTAAAAACATAAAAAGTTTTCCTGGATGTTTATAGACACTTTTATAAGCTCTTCATTATTATTTTCTAATTTATTGGATTTTACTGTATGCAAAATGGGCACGTTTCAATCTTCTTAAATAACATTATCCTAGTTATAGAGGTGTTACCTAAATCAATGTGACATTGAAGAAGGCTGGAGTGGAAAAATGCAAAAGGGTTATTTGTGATGAGATGTGAAATGCCCAGAAGGCCTCCAAATACTACCAGGGAAAGAATTCCTTTTGCTGGACAAGATGGGTTCAAGTGATTGTGGTGTTTTGCAGATGGTGATGGGAAATTTGAAGTATTGTTGATGGACTTGCTTTGTACCCATGAGCCAGTAGCACTTGGGAAAATTCTCATCATTATTAGCATGGTACGACCACTAGTAACAATTCTACAGAAGGAAATCATTATCAACATCTCAAAGACAGATAAAAGGGCTTCCCTGGTGGCGCAGTGGTTGGGAGTCCGCCTGCCGATGCAGGGGGCACGGGTTCGTGCCCCGGTCCGGGAGGATCCCACGTGCCGCGGAGCGGCTGGGCCCGTGGGCCATGGCCGCTGAGCCTGCGCGTCCTGAGCCTGTGCTCCGCAACGGGAGAGGCCGCAACAGTCAGAGGCCCGTGTACTGCAAAAAAAAAAAAAAAAAAAAGACAGATAAAAGAAAGCCATACAGGCCATCACCTCAGTAACATACATAGTTCCAACCTCTCTTCTCAAAAAATGCTCAAATTAGGTTATGCTTTGGTACATGGTGTTGTTTTATACATGGTTCCACTCAATATTTTAAAGCAGTAAATTCAGGATATCCTCCTTCCCTTACTTCTAACTTTATCGTGAATAACTTCCATCAATATCAAAATGAACCTTAGAAAAAATTAGTTATTATCCTTGTGGTCCATTCTTTGGCAACATGTCTTAGCTTCAGTCTTATCTTTCCACATTTGCTTGTAATGAGGGTTTGCTTGTTCCCAATTTACCGAGTTGAAAATTGAGAGACAGCAATGGTAAGTGTAAGGTCTATACTTACATACATAAAACAGGTGGAAATGACTGACTAGAGAAGCCATAATAACAAACCAATTCCCAGATTTTAGCTTAGCCTTTCTCTTCAATACAACTGGCTTTTTAGAAAAATCAAATTTTCCTAGAATAGTATAAATCTGGCAATTAAATTAGTTGAACTTGAATTTCTTTTTTTGTCAATAGTAACAGCTATATTCTGGGCTGGGATCTGGTCCATATTAACCTGTGTTTTTCAGAAAAAAAAGAAGTCTGTGTGCCATACAAAAGGTGAAAAGGAATGCCCATGCTAATAACCTTGCAGAACACAAAATTGACCACATCAATCATGGTATCTTATAAGGGACAATGATAAATGTCCCCAAATCCTTTAAGGGAGAAAAGCCTTTGGGGAATGGCAATTGGGCATAATTTCACCCAGAATTTAGAGGAACAGACACATAACTTGATACACAAGAAGATTTGACTGAAATCCGAAGAATCAGGACTGGAAGGCTAGATTGCTTGGCATTCCTTCCAAATCTCAAAATCCAGTTTTTAGTGGGTCAGTAAAAAAGCATTTCCCCTCTCTGAACTTGAGTTCCTCCAGGAAACAGGAATAATTAAAACCAGTGCTCTGATCCAACAAATCAATCCCATCAATGGATTCAGTGGGCTTTACCCATCCCAGTGAATTGCCACCAAATAAAGTTACCCAAGCACTTCTGTTGGCTGCTACTATTTCAGGGGTAATAAAAGGAATTACCACTAGTTCATTTCACAAGCATATATTGAGCACTTATTGTATGCTAGGTACTGTTCTAGTCACTGGCAAATAGAGCATATAGGAGACATAAGTTCATAGAACTCAGGGAGCTTTCACTCTATGAGGAGGAAGATAGATAATAAACATTTCACATGACTTTATACAGGAATTTTCTTTATCTGAATCTATTTAAACAGTGACCATACATGAAGGTGCACAATAATGGCCAGGCTGAGTTTAATTATATGTGTAACTTTAGGCTGCCTGAATCATCTGAATCCTTGCTTTTAAGGCTCTGTCCTAATCATATACCTGGTAGTTTCCAGAGACGATTCATCTGTACTCTCAAATCATTTCTGTCTATGCTGAGACATGGTGTCCTGCTCTGCTCTGGTTATTAATCATAAATTTCGTCTTGAGTGGCTGTAACTTTTGCAACGCTTCTCAGAGCTATTCTATGGACACATTTTTGGCCACTGACCGTGATGCTCCTATGTTAACAACAGTCTATCCTTTTCTGTTTGGCATGGACTGCTGCTGCCCATGCTGCTACTGACCTCTGGACTGTTGATCTCTCTCTGTCTGCTGTTCATATGGTATCAACATTGCCTGGGCTGTGTTGCTGTGTTGGTAGCTCCTATAAGGCAACATAAATGACCATGGGATAGAGAGGGATTCTGACATAGAGAGGGATTCTCCAGTGCTTCACTATGGATGTTTGGTGGTCACTACTCAGAGTGTCCTGGGACTGCCCTGTCACTCATCCTTGCTACCATTTCAGGCCACCATTGCTCACATTTCTTTTATTCAAGTTCGGAAACAACTTTTCTTTCCCTGGACTTTGCCTCCCTAGAGCGGCCCTTCAGTAGGATTTCTTGGACCCTGAGACCTGCACTTTTCATATACACATCTATTCATTCCCTAAAACACACATAGAATATGAAGGTAGCTGGGTCTGGGCGGAATTTTCCAAAAGCCACCATATTGTTATTTGAAACATTTCACTTTTTTATTCTATAGATGGATTCCAAGTCCATCTATTTTCCTGACTTGTTTATCCGTGTTGGATTTTCTAACAGAGCCCTTGAAATCTCAGTAGAGAAACACAATTTACCCAAGCATGAACTTGGATCCCAAGTGTATGCATGATTCAGGAATGTATCAATACTAGCCAGGAATATCTTAGCTTTTGCGTGAATCAGTGGCGCTTAGAGATAACAGACAGGAATCGCATAAAAGGTGTCCTTTAGTTCTATATGATAACTTCTGCTGGCCTGTGAACTTCACTACATACTTTACAGGAGAAGAATAAATTAGTTTTTATAAAAAGTTTTAATGTGTCTCTAGAAATTATTCACAGGATAGATTCTGTACTTATTCTATTCAGATCTTTGAAATATCTGTTGCCTCATTTTTACCTTTGAGGTACTGAAGTTTAGATCATATAAATGAAAGCAGAGAGAACTCATAAATTCTGACTCAAAATCCAGTGATTCTTCCACTGTTTCATAGTACCAGGGTACACATTTAGCCTGTAACATACATATAAGGGATCATAACTCCTGTCTCTTAATTAGAGGGACTCAGAAAAGCTAAGTGACTTTGTGAGTCTCTTAGGTCCCTGGGCTGACATGACGTTTTCCCTCCAGATAGGTAAAGTTGGCCAGCAACACATTAAAGAATATTGCATAGCCTGAGGCTGCCTGACTACACATACACAAATAGAAATATTGTATAAATAACCAGAGCCCTAGAATATGATCCCTTTAACTTAATTAAATAGTCACGTTTAAGGTGGATAAAAAGAAATGGAGTGAGAGACCATGGTTGTCTGTAATATATGTGATCAGCTATTAGCTCCATCAACAAGAAATGTTGGATTCTCATTGCTTTTGGATGGGCTCCTGGAAATTTAGTCCTTCCTATATATTTCGGTATGTAATAATCTGAAAAATACATCCTCTTTCTTCATTCTTCCACTATCTGTATCCCTGCCTCTCTGGAGAATTCGTATATCTTGGTAGGATGAGTTATGTCTATGTCACGGAAAGAGGAATGAATATTTTCTAAGCTCTGAAGTCTCAGATCAAATCCACAGGGCTGGATAACATCAGGTGATTTGATCCCGAAAACCCTACAGGGAATAAAATGGGATTTTATTTCTTTAAAAATGTCAGTGTATTTTTCTCTCATTAAAATGTGTTTTCTTTTCATTTTATTGATGGTTCTGGGTTTGTTTGGTCCCTATGGGAGGAACTCCAGGTTTGTCTGTTCTTCATTATTCAGCTTTATGCTTTTTTGAACTTCGTTTTAAAGTGCTAGCTTGTTTTCAGAATCAAACTAACTACCCAATGCATTAACATAATGTAAATCCTAACTGTTTGTCTGAGGCCCAAATGGATGTCTGTATAGGCCTCTGTAACTCCTTCGAGTTAAGTTCTAGAGCCTGTGAAGACAACGTGGGCTAACCGCCCTCAAGTGATTCCATAAAAATATAGGAAGAAGACACAGTGTGGCTGAAAATTATTAGGACATTAGGTTTTATATCATCTGAAGGTTCACAATTGACTTTAGGAATAAACTCGTGCTCACCTTGGGAATTGACAGTCTCTCCTGCTTTAGGAAGGGTCTTTGCCTTGCAGGCAGTGGGCAAAAGAGATCCTGTGTTGTTAGTGGGCCCTCACCTTACTTTATTTCCTGAGCCTTCTCTGTAAGTGCCTGTTTTTCATGATGAGCTTAGTTTCCTCTCAGAGGTCATGTCTCATTACCACATAGCTCAGAGAAGCCAGGCATAGCATGAAGAGTACATTGCACATGAAGCCTGGTCCCTGGAGAACTGTCCCCTCCAGGGATGGATCTGGGTGTGGGCCCTCAAATTTACAAAAATTGCAGTAACATATTAAGGAAAAACAATAAAAATGTACAAATACAAAAATTAAGTACACCATCTTGGAAGGGGCCCAATAAAGTGAGAGATCTTGATAAATAAATCTCATGAGCTTCATGGTAAATCTCTCTCTAGTGTTTACCTTCATTCTTGCACCCATGCATAAAACTGCCCACGCCAAGTACTACTTCAGTGCTTCTTGATTTGCAATAGGAAGCATAACACTATACAGTATATTATATCTGTGACATTTCCTCAGATGTGGCACATTATTTGTGTGTAAGGACATTTAACCTGGGTTAATGAACAATAAAATGGCTCTGAAGCCATTTAATTATACTTGACTCAGGAGTCAGAAACCAAACCAAATCAAGCAAAACAAAACAATGACAACAAAATTACTACAGAACCCAAACGCAATTACCAAACTTCCAAGTCTCCCCATTTCTTGCTCTACTAAATCAACATCCTTTGAATACTTTATCTGCCTTCATTCTGTCTCCATCAGATCCTTTTAAACGTGCAATATTCTCTCCAGCAAAGTTGTTTTCCTTAAAGTCCAACAACCACATGTTGCTTGTACCAGTGCATACTTCCATGTCTTTGCTCATATCGGAGAATCTCCTCTCTTTCTTTTGATATCTCCTGATGGTATAATGCAGTGGTTCTCCATGTGTGGTCAATGGACTCCAGGAGTCTCTGAGACCCTTTCAAGGGGACCTATAGGTCAAAACTATTTTAATATTAATGCTAAAATAATTGCATTTTTCACTGTACCACCATTTGTGGTAATTATTCAAAAGCTGTGATAGATACGACTATGAATCAGAGCAGTGGATATAAACTGTACCACTAGTCATTGCAATCACTGCATGCACTTGTAAGAAAAAGAAGAAAAGGAAAAAAGCAAATTTCACATAGGACTCTCCTTGATAAAGTAGTAAAATTATTGCTGTTATTAAATATTGACGCTTGAGTACTCATAGTTTTAATATCCTGTATGACAAAATGGGATGAATGCATAAAACACTTTAGGTTTGTCTAGGTGATATGCTTTGGCGAATGAAATGTGAGCAAGCATGATACGAGCCATCTCTAAGCAGAGGCTCTAAAACAAAATGATAATTAGAAAATACTAAGGAATAAACTAAAAAAGGTATTAAGCTGATCCAGGGGTTCAGGAATGTTGTAGACTACAAGATCAATATGCAAGAATCAATTGTGTTTGTCTAAAATAGCAATGAAATGAGCATTCTAAAATTTAAATTTAGAAAACAATTACATTTGAAATACCACCAAAAAGAATAAGATACTTGGGTATAAACTTAAAAAAGGTGTACAACTTAGACACTGAAAGCTACAAAACATTATTGAAAGAAATTAAAGAAGGTCTAAACGAATGGAAAGATATCCCATGGTCCTTGATCGAAAGACTTGATATTGTTAGGATGTCAATATTACCCAAAATGATTTACAGATTCAACACAATCCCTACCAAAATCCCAGTTGGCTTTTTGCAGAAACTGATGACCTGATCCTAAAATTCATGTGAGAATGTAAGGGAACAAGAATGACCAAAACAATCTGAAAAATAAGAAAAAAAGTTGGAGGATTCACACTTTGTGATTTTAAAAACTTACTACAAATCTACTCTAATCATGACACTATAGTGCTGATGTAAAGATGGGCATATAGAATGTTGGAATAGAGCTGAGATTCAAGAAATATACCCTTATATGTACTGTCAATTAAATTTCAACAAGGGTGCCAAAACAATTTAATTGGAAAAAGAATTGCTTTTTTTAATAAATAGTGCTGGCAAAACTGGATCTCTACACATTAAAAGAATAAACTTGTGCCCCACTACTTCACATCATACAAAAAGATGAACTCAAAATGTAAGCACTAAAACCATGAACTATTAGGAGAAAACATAAAAGCATATCTTCATAACTTCAAGTTAGGCATGAAACCAAGAAATCCTTTTTTCTCACGTACTACACTAAAAGCACAGCAACACAAACAAAATAAATAAATAAATTCTGCTGTGTCAAAATCAAAAAATATTATACTATGTACGTCTATGCTATCATACAAGGAAGTGAGTAGACAACACACAGATTGAGAGAAAATATTTGAAAATTATGTATCTGATAAGGGACTTGTATCCAGCATATATAAAAACCTTTTATAACACATTAATAAAAGAACAAATGTGCCAAGTAAAAAATGTGAAAGAGATTTGAATAGACCTTTTAAAAATAAATAAATAGGTCAATAAACACATGAAAAGATGTTCAACATCATTAAGCATTAAGGAAATGCAAATCAAATTCATGAGTTATCATTTCATACACACTAGAATGGCTATAGTCAAAAAGACTGACCATAAGTGTTAACAAGAATGTACCCAAATTGGAATGTGGATATGCTGTAAATGGAAATATAAAATGGTGCATACACTTTGGAAAAGAGTTTTGTAATTCTTCAAAATGTTAAACATAAAAGTTACTATATTGCCCAGTAATCCTATCCCTAGGTAAATACCCATGAGAAATGAAAACATATGTATACAGAAAAACTTGTATACAGATTTTTATAGCAGTGTTAGTCATAATAGTAAAAGAGTGGAAATAATTTAAATGCCCATCAATTGATGAATGGTTAAATATAATGTGATATATTTATATCATAGAACATTATTTGGCTGTAAAAATAGAATGAAGTACAGATACATACTACAACATAGACAGACCTTGAAAACATGATAAGTCAGTCACAAAAGACCACATATTATATGGTGGCATTTATATGAAATGTCCAGAACAGTAAAATATATAGAGACAGAAAGTAGATCAGTGGGTATATCAGTGGTTATCTAGAGCTGGGGCTGGGGAGAATGGGGATTAACTGTTAAGGGATACAGGGTTTCATTTGGGGAGGATGACAAGGTTCTAAAATTAGATTATCGTTTCATAATCCTGTGAAAATACTAAAAGTATTGTAGTGTACAATTTATACAGGTGCACTATATGGTATATGAATGATATCTCAATAAAGTTATTAAAATGAAAAAGAAAGAGCACTGTGATGTTCTGCCAGATCTCTAGCAGCTTCACCTGGATGTAATAGTCCACCTTAGCTACCAATACTTTTCTTGAGCACTTACCTCCTTGAGTACTTACAGTCTGTCCCACACTTTTTACCATTCACTTATATGTTCATTCAACAGTTATTGAATATCTATTACATGTTAAGTGTTATACTACATCCTGGATTGAGAGAGGTGGAGGAGCAATTAAAAATAAATAAAATAGTCACAGTCTCTACTCACATTAAACTTGTAATTTATTGGGGGAAGGGGGGTTGTACATTTTCATTGTCTTTTTTCTTTTTTTTTGCCTTCATTCATTATTTTCCTTTTTGTTTTTCCCAAGTGATAAGTCACTGACTACCTAATTTATACATATCCACACGATGCTTAGTTTAGTACTGAACACTTTGTAACAGCAAAAAAAAATGTTTGCTGACTGACTAGAAAGTGTCCTAAACATATCCCAAATGGTGTCCATTGCTAAAGAAATAGAAAGTTCTTCAAATACTTGTGTATTTACTTCAGCTTTTGAAGGTTGGGAGGCAGGAAGTTGGGAGGCTCTCCTTCACCTGGTTCTAGAAAAATTTCCACATGGAATTATCGGTATCCTTGAAGTGACCTACATGGATGATCCAATGACCATCACAGGGGTTCTGATCATCATCCCATCCACAGTAAATATTCTCTGGGGTTCCATTTCCTCAAAACTATTTGCACCCCATACTAAGCAGTAATCAAAAAGTGACCATGTAAATCTCAGGCTTCCCACATCATTGTGCATATCCTGATTTCCTGTGAGGGACTCCTGGGATTTGCCCCTCTCCATTCAGGCTGTTAAACTGTAGAGATTTGAGCTAATTAAGTTGCATCATTTGTTGGCACTAGGCTCTCCAGTAGGTTTTCCCATCACTGAGCCTGATACCTCAGGGGCAGACTAAGAACAGCAGAATCTGATCTAATATGCCAAAGACAGACTGGGATTAAAGTGCCTGAAACATTTGCATTCATGAAATATAAGACACAATTAACTTGTAATTTTACAAGTCTTTTAAAATTATTATTCTATTTAAATGAGGTAAGCCGTAAGGATGTCTGAACTAGTGGGATGGGGGCTAAGTAGAGAAGAGGGGAGTGGTTATGGAGATGGAATCATACCCCTGGCATGAAGTCTGAGTACATAACCAATGCCTGCGAAGCCACAGGGAGGTGGCTGTCTCATTATAACCACATCCCTGGAATTGCTTTATAGTCTGCATAAGATTTTGCTCAGGAAAAGAAGAGAGGGTGTCATTTTTAGTTGGGAAGGAAGATGAAGCTGACAGCTGTATTCTGACATCAACCTGATCATCCTGTTAAATAACAGCTTGGAATTTTCCTTCTTAAGTAAAAAATCCATATTGGGAATATCCCCTTTTAACAAAATTAATAGCAAAATTGTGGTTAAGGTCAGAGAATCTACTGGGCAATCCATCAATAATTATTGAATGCTTATTAAGTCATAGTCCTGTTCCTGCGTGGTATACAAACAAATATACTTCCCGTGACATTGTGATTTATAAGAAATATATTTATAAGAAATATGTATTTGGTCTTTGTCCCCATTTCTGGCCCAGAACTCTTAAGACCCTTGGAATTTCCTAAGGGCTGAGAGCTACAAAGGTGTTTTTAGTTGTTTTAAGAAGTGACTTTTGGGAAGCACCTAAGGATGGAGACTGGTTACCAGGGGAGCCAACCACTTGATCAGAGGGTTGGAACCTTCAGTCATACCCCCTGCCCCATCTCCAGGAGGGAAGAGGGACTGTCAGGTGAATCAATTGCAAATGATTTAATCAATCACGCCCGAATAATGAAGCCTCCATAAAAACCAAGAGGCATTGTGGGTTGGCAAACACGTAGATATTGGGGGAGAGTGTCTCATTGGAAGAGGGCAGGGAAGCCCCACACACTTTCCCCATTCCTTGCCTATCCATCTCTTCTATCTGGCTGTTCCTGAGTTATAGCCCTTGATGATAATCTGGTGATCCACTAAGTAAAATATTTCTTTTAGTTCTATGAGTTGCTCTAGCAAATTAATCAAACCCAAGGAGAGGGTCTTTGGAACCTCCAATCTATAGCCATTGGGTCAGAAGCTCAGGTGATAATCTGGGTTTACCTGAAATGGGAGAGGGACAATCTTGTAGAAAGGAGCCCTTACCCTGTGGGGTGTGACACTGTCTCCAGGTAGGATGCCCAGTGTCTGAGAAGTGCTTGGATGTGTGGGAAAACCCCTGCCCCAAACACACACTGCTGGAACTGGGTGCAGAACTCTTTTTACCCTTAAGGAGATTTATCATCTAGTGAGAGTCAAATAAAAATCACAGTTCTTAGTGTTTTAGAGTATTTTAAGTTTCTTAAATGTTTTTACACACAAGGTTTCATCTGAGCAACATATTATAACAGGACATTATTGACCTCATTTGGCAACCATACAACTTAGACTGGAAACTCCAACCGATTTGCTCAGAGTCACTTGTTTAGTAAATGATGAACTCTAGGATGGATATACCTCTGGATCCTTTTCCTGATTTGGCATTAAGTCCTATTGGGCTGTTCCTTTTATGTTCTAGACTTACCATACCCCGACTATTTTTTACTTTATCTTTAAGGATTTGTTTTCAAATGAATTGTTGAAAAGCAGTTCTATGGATTAAGCACAAAGTATCCCATGGGTAAGAAAACCACTGGCTCTTTGAAAGCTTCAGGTGAACCAGGTCGAAATAATCAAGAGCACAGCAAGACATGGACTAGTAGGGGCCAGAGCAACTAATGAGGCACATAGAGGAGGGAGGATGGGCCTCTTGGGTTAGTGGGAAGAAGAATAGGATCTTAGGTCATAGAAAAGGACCAAATGATGTTAAGAAAGGAAAGCCCACTTAGGGATTTTCCTTGGGAAGAAAATTTCAGAAACAAGGACAAAAATGTTTTACTACAGTATGTGGTTCCGAAATAGGGTAAAGAAAAAAGACTTGTCAAGTCTAGTTACAAAAATGTTAACATCAGTATAGAACTTGAACTGGGACCTAAATATACAGGGCAATTTCCCCAGTGTCCTATGTCTTGCCAGGGAGGAGATGAAAAGAGTCCATCTCATCAAGTGAAATTATTTTATGCAGAATCTGTCTTCCTTTAAACAAGCCAAACTCTTTTTTCCTAATTGCTTAAGTCTCTCCCTGGTGGTACATGTTCTTAATAGTAATGCCTTTTAGCTGTATAGAACTTTACTCTTTACAGGACACTTTTGATAAGTGACATCATTCACTGCATAGAAAGAGATACTATCCAGTTCTCTGAGGAGCTATTTAGGGCATCACTCTTCAGCTCATGAGCCAAGATCCAAGTTCAAGTCCAGAAACTAAGACAAGTCCATTTGACAACATTAAGAGGCAGGGCTAAAATGCAAGGCTCTTGAGTTCCAGAAATTGCATTTTTGATCCTGCCAAAGGTCAGCATGATCTGCATGGTAGATCATTGCATCAGACCCTCTGACTGTTTTTCCTCTTCCCAAATATACACTGACCAAGACACTCAAAATGGCAAAAAGGTCGTAGCTGGAAAGCTCTCTGAAATTTGCTGACAAAGACTTATTACTTACAAAGTGTTATATTGTTAAATCACATTTAATAACATTTGGATAGTTTGGAGGTCAGGTAGCTACTGCCAAAATGGAGGGAAGAATAGAGACATATATTTAGAATCCTTATGACATTATCATAAGGCTCAGAGCTTGAGTTTTTAGAATTAGACTCCTTGAATCTGAATCCTAAATCCATCACTTAACAGTTGTGTGTCCTTGGGCAAATAACTAGCTCTATGTCTGTTTTCTCATTAAAAACAAAAACCAAACAAACAAAAAAACAAAAACAGGAATAATAATAGTATTTCCTCAGTGGGTTGTTGAAATGATCAACAAAAAATAATGTAAAACAGTTAGTACAATGCCAGGTGCGAAGTAAGTGCTCTTTACTGCTTGTGGTAACAGGTATACCTCGTTTTACTGCCCTTCACTTTAATGCACTTCACAGATATTGTGTCTTTTACAAGTTGAAGGTTTGTGGAAACCCTTTGTCTAGGAAGTCTATTGGTGCCATTTTTTCAACAGCATTTGCTCACTTCGTGTCTCTGCATCACATTTGGTAATTCTTACAATATTCAAACCTTCCACCAGCAAAAAGACAATGACTCACTGAAGGCTTCCATGGTGGCTCGGAATTTTTAGCAATTAAATCTTTTTAAATTAAGGTATGTACATTGCTTTTTTAGACATAATGCTATTGCACGCTAATAGACTACAGTATAGTGTAAACATAAATTTTATATGCACAGGACAACGAACAAATTGGTGTGACTCCTTTTATTGTGGTATTTGCTTTATTGTGATGGTCTGGAATCCAACCTGTGATATCTCCAAGGTATGTCTGTATTAATAATTTGTGATTTTAAACAAATACTTTACCCCTTTTCACGTATCTAAATGATTCAGTGGCCTAGGGTCTTGGTTCTTATACTTTAGCAGGCATCTGGAGGGCTTGTTAAAGCACAAAAGGCTCAGTCCCACCCCCAGAATTTCTGAATTACTGGGTCCAGAATGGAGCTTGAGATTTTATATTTCTAACACGTTCCCAGGTAATGCCTATGCAGCTAGTCCACGGACCTCCCTTCACATCCTCCTATATTTAAATCAGAATCTCTGATGGGCTGGTCTTTGGCTTTAGTATTTCTTTAAAGCTCCCTGTGTTTCTGCTGTGTAGCCAAAGTTGAAAACCACTAACAAAGGCTATTTTGGGTAATGATAGATAAATATTTTATTTGACTAATCCAAATGATGGCTTGATTGGTTGTAAAGGTAGTGTTTGGCATTAAAACACTATATTTGTTGGGTAGAAAGGAGTAGTGTTGAAAAGACAACTTGAGGATTGAAAGAGGCAGATATGCAATATATACACATTAACAGAGCAACACAAGTTAGACTTGGAGTAGGAGATGCATGTGTTACTTCACCTGGGAGTTGTAGGTAGATAAAATGAAATTGTTTGAATTTCTCTGAGAGCTTAGGGCAACTTTCCTTTTGGAAATTGTACTTTGTGTTCCCATCTCTATATTTTGTGTTGTAGAGCTTGATTAAACAATAAAAGCTAATTTCTATCTACAACTTTACCTTGTCTCCTATTTACACATACAACTATTTTTGGGGTTGTTATAGTTCCTATTTCACTTTGCCCTTTGGGAAGAATCTTTTTTTCTCTCCAAAGAATATTTTAATACTATGAGAAAATGCTTATGATATAACACTACATGTGGGAAAACTCCCCTCAAATATGTAAAATGTTTAAGTGAATATAAACCTTATTTGTAACCTTGCATTCTATTTTTAAATAAACATTTATTACTTTTATAATTAGGAAATAAAATTATTTAGCTGTTAAAAATGAGTCAAGGTTAAGGTTTATTACTCTTTTTTAAATTAAAAACTGGAGAAACAGATAAATGAGAACATATCTAATGAAAGTTCTATTAGAGTTTAATTCCAAGTGTGATTCCATATTCCAAGTTGAGACTTTAGAAAAGAGACCTGCCTCTATTGGTTTTACTCAAAGTGGTGATAAAATAGTTCCCAACCTGTGGGGTTCTATGTTGGGAAAAGGAAAAGCAAATGCAGGCTATGTGGGCTTTGTAAATTTGCTGCTGCAGAAATTTGTGTCATATTTACAGATAGAAGATAATTTTCATTTTCTTTCATAAATGGCATTTCTAGACTCCACAGTCTTTTGCACTTGCATGGGGCTTTTTCACAGAACAATGTGGGATAGAAGCGCCTTGAGGTCTACTTTGTTCAAGTGCACAGCTTCCTGGCAACACAAGCTTGGAGATTCTCAGTGTGGGGTTCCTGGACCAACAGCAAGGATCATCTGGGGACTTGTTAGAAATGCAAGTTCTCAGACTCCATCCCAGACCTCCTGTCAAAAATTGGGGGGATGTGGGCCAGAAATCTGATTTTAGCAAGTCCTTCAGGTGATTCTGATCCCTGCTGGGTTGACAACCTTTACTCCAATCAATGGTTCTGGTATTTGTTCTGCAGTTATATACAGAGAAATCCATGGGACATGCCCTCAAATGGTAATGTCTTCTTGCAGCTGTAGGTGGCTGGCTTGCTTTGATGTAGCTGTAGTCTCAGTCCTGGAAGCCACCACTATTAGGGGTCTAACTGCTGCCCCCATAATATAGTAGGCCCATGTAACACCACTGCTAGTACACTCCTGGGACACCCATGGGAGCTCAAGCAAGTGCCCCAGGACAGCACCTGGTCTAGCTAGCCAGGCAGCAGGGACAATGGCAGCTGAGGGTCGCAGGTGTGCTGATGGTGTCAGGTGACCCTAAGACTGTCCTTGAGATCTACTGCCAGTCAGTTCATGACTTTTTCCCATGTTGCTATTTGGAACAGTTCCATCCCCAGTGATTCTCCAAGTGAGGTGCAAGGATCGTTTACTGTAGACTCTCCTAGAATACTTGGTTAGAGCCTATAAAGATAGAACTCGGGCAACTTTGTTTGTAATAAGCTCACTAGATGAATCTTAGGCTGCACTGAAGATCATCTTTAAGGGTGAAGGAGATGGATTGCTGAGTTATATGGAACATTTCTTGTTTTTAAAGAAAGTGATTTACTCCTGGTTAGTACATACTTAAAGGATTCTGAACCACTAAAGAATTTCCTTGATTCAGACTTTGAATGTACTTTTCTATAATTTTTAGCATCTTAAAACTAACGCTTATAAAATTCTTATCTTGAGTCTAAAAATGACCTCATACAGTAGTGAGGAACATAATTTATGTAATCACATTTTGTATATTATTATTGTTTTTCACATATTCAGAACATTACATGCCTTCAAAATAGGATTGTACAATACTATACCAGCAAGTGCCACTTCTGTGTCTTTCTAATGGAAATGAGTAGAATTGCTTAAATCCTGTGTGTGTGAAAACACGTAGTGTTTTAATTCAAAAGTTAATTCAAAAATACTGGCTGGGTAATGCAGATTTTTCTGTTTTGTTTTTTTGGAAGGGTTTTTGTGGTATGACATTTGGTATTCCATTTTGAAAATGCCTTTCTCCTACCAAAATGTGCTTAAACCACTAAAGAAATGAAGTGGCATTACTTGGTTAAAAAAAAAAAAAACTCAGGCTCACTACACTAGAGTAGCCTGTAAGCTCCATAAAAACAATGATTATACATGAATTAGTTACTCCTTCTCCTTCTTGTACCTAACAAAGGTCCTAGGATACAGTAGTGCTCCCAAGTACTTGCTAAATGAACAAATAAGTGCAGAATGCACAGAGAAATAAAGGAAGAGTTGAATGGATGATCAAACAGATGGGTGAATAAACTCAAGGGACAACTAATCTTTAGGCATTTGGCTAATATAGAGAATCCTTAAAGGCTGGAACTATTATTTCAGTTGAATTCTGATGTTAATTAGAATTCTCTCCACTGCAGGGACAAGAGAAACCCTGAATGAATATTCATGTGCAGATGTATAAATTATCTACAACATATTATTAAGCCAAGGCTAGTTTTCCTTTTTTCTTACTTGCAATAGATTTATGAACTATGCCTATTCCCAAGCTATTAGCTACATGAGTGATAAGGAAGGCATAAAATTAGGGTACTGAAACAAATATTAGCCCAATCAAAAGATAATTACAAAAGGGAATCCTCTGGAAAAATAAGTGAATTCCAAAGGAAAGTACACTTGCTTATTTGGAGGTTATGGTGTGTTTGGGGTTATTCACTTCACTGAATTTCTTCATTATACAGCATGTAAAATTGAGACTGGTCATGCAGTTCATGGTATAGAGTGATTATGGTTGGAAAATCTCAGAGAATTCCCCAAAAGAGGGTCAATTCTTTGGCAAAAGGCAGATAATCTCTCTTTCTCCAAACTTAACATATAGTTTTCTAAACAACGTGTGCAGAAAAATTCCTTTGCCTACTTTTGTGGTTTTGCAAAACAGCAGCACTTTTTTCCCTTCTCATTGATGAAAATTCTTTCTCCTGGACCTAGCCACTGGCCTGTGAAAAAGTAGCAAGTGACCATATCTTGGGGCTTGTCAGAATAAATGAAGGACTCATGTGAGATTAGGTTTCCATCTCTGATTTGCTCTTCCTGCCTGGGTGTGTGGGACCTGGAATCTGTCTACTGATGCAGATGAATGGAACAGGAGGAGCAAACTCATCAGATTCAGCAATGACTTGGTACTGAGTTCCCAGGGTCTAGTTTCCCAAGCCTCCAGGCACCTTCAAAGAATAACAGATGATAGAATTAGCCATAGGGTCATAGCAGAATGAACAGGAAAAATATGATTTTGCCATTTTTCCTACAACCACAATAGAACTACACATCTACACACCCACACACACTGTTTTTTCAAAGTAAAAAATAGGAAGTTTAAAGTCATATTGTACTGGCTCTACCCACCATCAGTCCCTCCCATCAGGAAGCTTACACAAACCTCTTAGATAGCCTCAGAATACACTTTCTTCTCAATTGCACATAGAACATTCTCCAGGATAGATCACATCTTGGATCACAAATCAAGCCTCCGTAAATTTAAGAACATTGAAATCGTATCAAGCATCTTTTCCAACCACAACATTATGAGATTAGAAATAAATTACAGGGAAAAAATGTAAAAAACACAAACAGATGGAGGCTAAACAATACATTACTAAATAACCAAAAGATCACTGAGGAAATCAAAAAATACCTAGAGACAAATGACAGTGAAAACACAATGATCCAAAACCTATGGGATGTAGCAAAAGCAGTTCTAAGAGGGAAATTTATAGCAATACAATCCTATTTGAAAAAACAAGAAAAATCTCAAATAAATAATCTAACCTTACACCGAAAGAAAAGAACTAGAGAAAGAAGAACAAACAAAACACAAAGTTAGTAGAAGGAAAGAAATCATAAAGATAAGAGCAGAAATAAATGAAATAGAAACAAAGAAAACAACAGCAAAGATCAATAAAACTAAAAGCTGGTTCTTTGAGAAGAAAAACAATATTGATAAACCTTTAGCCAGACTCATCAAGAAAGAGGGAGAGGATGCAAGTCAATAAAATTAGAAATGAAAAAGGAGAAGTCACAATGGACAATGTAGAGATACAAAGCATCATAAGAGACTACTATGAGAAACTCTATGTCAATAAAATGGACAACCTGGAAGAAATGGAAAAATTCTTAGAAACATATAACCTTCCAAGACTGAACCAGGAAAAAATAGAAAATATGAACAGACCAATCACAAGTAAAGAAAATTGAAACTGTGATTAAAAGTCTTCCAACAGGGCTTTGCTGGTGGCACAGTGGTTGAGAGTCTGCCTGCCGATGCAGGGGACACGGGATCGTGCCCCAGTCCAGGAAGATCCCACATGCTGCAGAGTGGCTGGGCCAATGAGCCATGGCCGCTGAGCCTGAGTGTCCGGAGCCTGTGCTCCACAGTGAGAGAGGCCACAACAGTGAGAGGCCTGCATACCACAAAGAAAAAAAAGAAAAAAAGAAGTCTTCCAACAAACAGAAATCCAAGACCAGATGGCTTCAGAGGTGAATTCTATCAAACATTTAGAGAAGAATTAACACCCATTTTTCTCAAACTCTTCCAAAAACTTGCAGAGGAAGGAACACTCCCAAACACATTCTACGAGGCCATCATCACCCTGATACCAAAACCAGACAAAAATACTACAACAAAAGAATATTACAGGGCTTCCCTGGTGGCACAGTGGTTGAGAGTCCGCCTGCCGATGCAGGGGACACGGGTTCGTGCCCCGGTCCGGGAAGATCCCACATACCGCGGAGCGGCTGGGCCCGTGAGCCATGGCCGCTGAGCCTGCGCGTCCGGAGCCTGTGCTCCGCAACGGGAGGGGCCACAGCAGTGAGAGGCCCGCGTACCGCAAAAAAAAAAAAAAAAAAAAAAAAAAAAAAGAATATTACAGACAAATATCACTGATGAATATAGATGCAAAAATTCTAGCAAACAGAAGCTTACAACATATTAAAAGGATCATACACCATGATCAAGTGATATTTATCCCAGGGATGCAAGGATTCTTCAATATACACAAATCAATCAATGTGATACACCATATTAACAAATTGAAGACTAAAAACCATATGATCATCTCATTAGATGCAGAAAAACTTTTGACAAAATTCAACACCCATTTATGATAAAAACTCTCCAAAAAGTGGGCATAGAAGGAACCTACCTCAACAAAATAAAGGCCATATATGACAAACTCACAGCAAGCATCATTCTCAATGGTGAAAAACCTAAGCATTTCCTCTAAGATCAGGAACAAGACAAGGGTTCCTACTATAACCACTATAATTCAACAGTTTTGGAAGTCCTAGCCACGACAGAGAAGAAAACAAATAAAAGGAATCCAAATAGGAGAAGAAGAAGTAAAACTGTCACTGTTTGCAGATGACATGATACTATACATAAAGAATCCTAAAGATTCTACCAGAAAACTCCTAGAGCTAATCAATGAATTTGGTAGCGTAACAGGATACAAAATGAATGCACAGAAATGTCTTTCATTCCTATACTCTAATGATGAAAAATGTGAAAGAGAAATTACGGAAACACTCCCATTCACCATTGCAACAAAAAGAACAAAATACCTAGGGATAAACCTAACTAAGGAGGTAAAACACCTGTACTCAGAAAACTATAAGACACTGATGAAAGAAATCAAAGATGTTACAAACAGGTGGAGAGATATACCATGTTCTTGGATTGGAAGAATCAATATTGTGAAAATGACTATATAACGCAGAGCAATCTACAGTTTCAGTGCAATCCCTATCAAATTACCAACAGCATTTTTTACAGAACTAGAACAAAAAAAATCTTAAAATTTGCATGGAGACACAAAAGACCTTGAATAGCCAAAGCAATTTTGAGGGGGAAAAAACAGAGCTGGAGGAATCAGACTCCCTGACATCAGACTATACTACAAAGCTACAGTAAACAAGACAATGTGGTACTGACAGAAAAACAGAAATATAGATCAGTGGAACAGGATAGAAAGCCCAGAGATAAACCCATGCACCTATGGTCAATTAATCTATGACAAAGGAGGAAAGGATATACAATGGAGAAAAGACAGTCTCTTCAATAAGTGGTGCTGGGAAAACTGGACAACTACATGTAAAAGAATGAAATTAGAACAACAACATACACAAAAATAAACTCAAAATGGATTAAAGACCCAAATGTAAAACCAGACACTATAAAACTCGTAGAGGTAAACATAGGAAGAACACTCTTTGAAATAAATCACAGCAAGATCTTTTATGACCCACCTCCTAGTGTAATGGAAATAAAAACAAAAATAAAGAAATGGGACCTAATGAAACTTAAAAGGTTTTACACAGCAAAGGAAACTATAAACAAGATGAAAAGACAACCCTCGGTATGACAGACAATATTTGCAAATGAATCAACAGACAAAGTATTAATCTCCATAATATATGAACAGCTCATGCAGCTCAATATTAAAAAAAGAAACAATCCGATCAAAAAATGGGCAGGAGACTTAAATAGATATTTATCCAAAGAAGACATTCAGATGGCCAAGAGGCACATGAAAAGCTGCTCAACATCACTAATTATTAGAGGAATGCAAATCAAAACTACAATGAGATATCACCTCACACTGGTTAAAATGGGTATCATCAGAAAATCTACAAACAACAACTACTGGAGCGGGTGTGGAGAAACTGATCCCTCTTGCTCTGTTGGTGGAAATGTAAATTGAAACAGCCACTATGGAGAACAGTATGAAGCTTCCTTAAAAAACTAAAAATAGAATTACCATATGACTCAGCAATCCCACTAGTGGGCATATACCTAGAGAAAACCATAATTCAAAAAGACACATGCACCCCAATGCTCATTGCAGCACTATTTACAATAGCCCAGTCACAGAAGCAACCTAAATGCCCATCAACAGGCGAATGGATAAAGAAGATGTGGTACATATATACAATGGAATATTACTGAGCCATAAAAAGGAACAAAACTGGGTCATTTGTAGAGACGTGGATTGACCTAGAGACTGTCATACAGAGTGAAGAAAGTCAGAAAGAGAAAAACAAATATCGCATATTAATGAATATATGTGGAATCTAGAAAAATGGTACAGATGAACCGGTTTGCAAGGCAGAAATAGAGGCACATGTGTAGAGAAGAAACATATGGACACCAAGGCGGGAAAGTGGGGGTGGAGGTGGTGATGGGATGAATTGGGAGATTGGGGTTGACATATATACACTAATATGTATACAATAGATAACTAATAAGAACCTGCTGTATAAAAAAAAAATAAAATTCAAAAAAAAGTCATATTGTACTAAAAGTCTTATGCAAAACATCAGCAGTTACCTGCCTTATTCTTTCCAAACCCCTAGTCCTTCCCCCCTTAATTAGTCTCTTTCAAAGTACTTAGTCATTTCTTTTTTTGTTATCCTTTATTTTTCAACAAATATGCTTATATTGCTATTTCATTTCATTAATTTTAGGTAGAATTTATTTACTTCCCCTTGCTAGTTACCAGCAACACACATTTTGCAACCTCTACCAACCTCCCACTAACTAGCACGAATTATGGTTGAAATAATGACCCTGTAAATACAGTTCAATACTGAGCCAAGCACTATTCTATGAGCATGTTTATTTTTTGTACAACTGATTTTCCCCATAGAATTAATAATTGCCTTGTCTTTTAATTTGTATATTTTCCATGTACCTAAGGTTATTTTCCTAAATCTTTCAATTATCTCCAGCACTTGAAAAATACTTTTCTTCCCAAATCTTTAAAATATCCATTTCTTCATGTTTCCTTATGAAAAACCACTTCATACATCTCCATCCAGCTGAACTGGTTGTTTTCTAGATCTTTTGCATATTCGTAGTCTTGGGTTTTCCGTTTGCCATGTCCTTGTGTTTATTCACCTGTGTCTGGTATCTTGGACTTATTCTTATCTGGTTTTATCCCTTAGATTTTTCAGCCATCTTCTAAAACCTTGCTGCTTAAACTGGGGGTCCCTGATCAGTAACATCAGCATCACCTGGGAGTGTGGTAGAAATGCAGAGGCTCAGGCCTCACCTGCAACAAACTGAATGACATCCTTCAGTTTAACAAGATCCCCAGGTGATTTGCATATGCATTAACATTTTAGAATCACTGCTGTAAACATTAGTAAATACTTGGGCTGGATATAGCATTTTAGATTGGATTTAGATTGGAAATCATTTTCCCTGAGAATCACTATCTTCCAGAATCCCAGATTGCTGATGAAAAATCCATCACTATCCATTATCTTTTGTGTGAACACTCTTTTCTCTCTCTCTCCTTAAACTTTCTTTTTCCCCATTGTTCTGAAATTTCAGAATAGTATTCATATGTTCATGTGTGTGTGTGTGATTTATAATTTTGAACACTCACAAGCATCTGTCAGTTCTAAAAATGTTCTCATATTGTTTCTTTGGTAATTTTATCCTCTCTGTTTATATTTTTCTTCAACTGTGAGTTGGATGTTGGTCTCTTGGTAATTACCCTTAGTTTACCCTTAATTTTACCTTAATTAATTACCTTAATTAATTAATTTACCTTAATTTTAGTATCTTTCTCCTCTTGTCTTAATTTGTTTTACTTCCTGGGAGATTTCCTTAATTTTATCTTCCAACATTTTAATTATTACTTTGCTATAGTCATATTTAATTTACAACTCTTTCTTGCTTATTTCATTTTATAGAACTCTGTACTTTTTTGATGAACTCAGTATCTTCTATTTGTTCTAAAAAATATTAATCATAATGTTTTGAAGGTTTTTTGTGCTCTCTCTATTTTTTTTTCCTGAGTCCCCCTTTTCTGTTTGCTTTTTCTTTCATATCAGTGGCATTCTTCAAAGTTCTGAAGTCTGATTATCCACGTTTTTTCATGTTAAAATCTGTTCAAAAAGTATGGACACCAAGGGGGGAAAGTGGGGATGGGGTGGGGTGGTGGGATGAATTGGAAGAATGGAATTGACATATATACACTTCAGTACCAGTATATGAAGGGAGATTTTTGCTCTGAGCTATCATTCTATCTCCAGAGAACCTCCTAATCTCTTTTGGAAAGGAAGACTAATTTTACGCCTGGAAAAATTCTGGAAGCAAGGCAGGGAAAGGGCAGTGAGGTCCTCTCTGTATATAGTTTTCAATTAGTCTCTCTGCTTTGGGCCTCATAGATCACTTATGTTATCTTCTGTGTTGATGTAGAAAAGAGGCTCTCTCCATTTCTGTTTCTCCAGAGAATAATCTGTCCTGCATCAGGGTGGGGATGGGGTGGAGGAGAGTTACCCAGATGCCCAGCACATGGGAACACGTCTGAGGCATTTCCTATAGTACAGAGACTTTAGACTAGCAAGCCTGTTGTCAACCCAGCCTATCACAACAATTGCTGTGGCACCTGGTGTTTCCAAAGGATGAGCAGTCTCAGGGCAGAGTGGAAAACCTGCTGCTTCATAACAGTCTCCCCACATCCAGGTACTGAGCTGAAACACCCTCCACTCTAGACAGTTAATACGTTTAGTCTTCCAAAAAACAACTTGAAACATGTTCTCTCACAACTGTTAGGTTTTAAAAATTTTTTGGCATCATATAGTGGGGTTTGGAAAGAAAGGGAAGATGAATCATGTGGCTCATCTTCTATGTTTAACCAGACAGCCATGATAGAATCTTCTTATTCAAACATTTTGAAATATTATTACATAATCCTGATTAAACATAGCAAATTGAGGAACATATGAAACCAAAATGGAAGTAAAGAGTTTGTGTGTGTGTGTGTGTGCATGCGTGCGTTTAAAATAAACCCTCAAGTATAGAGAAATCAAAGGAAATAATAACACCATTTTAGAACCTGAAAATGAGTTTGGAAATGTTAGCTGATTTAGTATAAAAAGAAAATTAAAATTATGCTGGTGGTAGGGGCAATAATAAACCAGAAGCAGTCTTACTTTTACCACAGAATCCCAGAAAGCTTCAAAACTAGTGACTTGAGCCAGGCACCTTGGAAAGTAGAAATTCAGATTAACTTAAAATCAACAGTAGTAGTTAAAGTCTATAGTCATTCCAGAGTAGGGTTGCAAGATTTAGCAAGTAAAAATGGATCTTCCCAGTTAAATTTGAATGCCAGGTAAACAACCAATAATAATTTAATCTCGGTCATAACTTATATGGAAAAAAGATCATTTATCTTAAAGTCATATTTAACCCCTGATGGCCTGTACTTTTTCTGGCAACACTATTCCAAGTCCCTCACCTCCAAATCCCCTTCCCCACCCAGTGCTGAGTAGAAACTGCCTCTGCTCTTCCAGACAGAAGATTAGAAACTTACTCCCAGAAGAAGTGAACCAGAAACAATTTGGACACCTGACCACCAGACCCAACTGTTTGTTTACTGACAGTCTCTACATGGAATGGTGAACCTATTCCCCACACATCCAATTCCTTTCCTCACTTGCTGAAAGCTAGGCTCTGCTAGGAGATTATCCGGAGAATATGTTGAATCCATAAGTTCTTGATAAGAGTTTTAGAGATCTAGATTTGTGATTTATTTCTGAGAAAGTAAACTGAGACATCCATATACTAATAAGAGTGAGTCCCTCAATTCTCCCAGCCAGAAAAATGCACACCAGGTAAGAAGTCCCTCTGAGGCATACAGAACCCAGTAAGTTTTTTGGTAATTAATTCTTTAAATGTTACCCATCAATTAAGAAACACCACGTACATGATGAACACTTTTCACATAAAAGACAAAGATCAAAAAACAAAAAATGTTAAAAAGAGAAATTGAAGGAGAGAAAAGCAGTTCAAGGATCATAAGAAAACTTTAAATAATTTTCAGTCTTCAGAGGTACAAGATCCAATTTATTGATTCATTGAGATAAGAAGGAAATGTAGTAGAAAAGGAAGATTCCGAGAACAAAAACTCTTACAAATTAAAGATGAGAGCAGATATAAAAATACAATTCAGAGCTGTAGACTAAAGCTAAAGAAATATCCCAGAAAGTGGAAAAGTAAAATAAAATAAAATAAAATAAATAAGGGTATGAAAACAATTTAGAGTTCCAATATCTACTAATAGATAGCAGAGAGAAGAGAAAATACAGAGGAACAAACTTGCAAAATAAATTAATAAGTAGGAAGAAATATAAAATTTCAGGATTCATGAGCTCAATATGTACTCAGGATAATGAATGAAAAAATAAAGGAGCCACATCGAAGCATATTATCAAGTTTCAAAAATCTTGGAGAGAAGATTTAAAAATTTTCTAGATAGAAAAAAAAAGTCAGAGGGCAGACAGCAGAAACAAGAACTACAATCCTGCAGCCTGTGGAACAAAAACCACCTTCACAGAAATATAGACAAGACGAAAAGGCAGAGGGCTATGCACCAGATGAAGGAACAAGATAAAACCCCAGAAAAACAACTAGATGAACTGGAGAAAGGCAAGCTTCCAGAAAAAGAATTCAGAATAATGATAGTGAGGATGATCCAGCACCTTGCAAAAAGAAAGGAGGCAAAGATCAAGAAGATACAAGAAATGTTTAACAAGGACCTAGAATAATTAAAGAACAAACAGAAATGAACAATACAATAACTGAAATGAAAACTACACTGGAAGGAATCAATAGCAGAATAACTGAGGCAGAAGAACGGATAAGGGATCTGGAAGACAGAATGGTGGAATTCACTGTTGCAGAAATGAATAAAGAAAAAAGAATGAAAAGAAATGAAGACAGCCTAAGAGACCTCTGGGACAACATTAAACGTTACAACATTCGTGTTATATGGGTCCCAGAAGGAGAAGAGAGAGAGAAAGGACCCGAGAAAATATTTGAAGAGATTATAGTTGAAAACTTCCCTAACATGGGAAAGGAAATAGCCACCCAAGTCCAGGAAGCACAGCAAATCCCATACAGGATAAACCCAAGGAGAAACAGGCTGAGACACAAAGTAATCAAATTGGCAAAAATTAAAGACAAAGAAAAATTATTGAAAGCAGCAAGGGAAAAATGACAAATAACATACAAGGGAACTCCCATAAGCTTAACAGTTGATTTCTCAGCAGAAACTCTACAAGCCAAAAGGGAGTGGCATGATATACTTAAAGTGATGAAAGGGAAGAACCTACAACCAAGATTACTCTATTTGGCAAGGAGCTCATTCAGATTCGATGGAGAAATCAAAAGTTTTACAGACAAGCAAAAGCTAAGAGAATTCAGCACCACCAAACCAGCTCTACAACAAATGCTAAAGGAACTTCTCTAAGTGAGAAACACAAGAGAAGAAAAGAACCTACAAAAACAAACCCAAAACAATTAAGAAAATAGTCATAGGAACATAAATATCAATAATTACCTTAAACATGAATGGATTAAATGCTGCAGCCAAAAGACACAGGCTTGCTGAATGGACACAAAAGCGAGACCCATATATATGCTGTCTACAAGAGACCCAATTCAGACCTAGGGACACATACAGACTGAAAGTGAGGGGATAGAAAAAGATATTCCATGCAAATGGAAATCAAAAGAAAGCTGGAGTAGCAGTACTCATATCAGATAAAATAAACTTTAAAATAAAGAACTTTACAAGAGACAAAGAAGGATACTACATAATGATCAAGGGATCAATCCAAGAAGAAGATATAAGAATTATAAATATATATCACCCAACATAGGAGCACCTCAATATTAAAGGCAACTGCTAACAGCTGTAAAAGAGGAACTCAACAGTAACACAATAATAGTGGGGGACTTTAACACCTCAATTAAACCAATGGAAAGATCATCCAAAATGAAAATAAATAAGGAAAGAGAAGCTTTAAATGACATGATAGACCAGATAGATTTAATTGATATTTATAGGACATTCCATCCCAAAACAGCAGAATACACTTTCTTCTCAAGTGTGTGCAGAACATTCTCCAGGATAGATCACATCTTGGGTCACAAATCAAGCCTCAGTAAATTTAAGAAACTTGAAGTCTTATCAAGCATCTTTTCTGACCACAACGCTATGAGATTAGAAATGAATTACAGGGAAAAAAATGTAAAACACACACACACATGGAGGCTAAACAATACGTTACTTAATAAACAAGAGATCACTGACAAAATCAAAGAGGAATTCAAAAAATACATAGAGACAAATGACAATGAAAATATGATGATCCAAAACCTATGGGATGCAGCAAAAGAAGTTCTAAGGGGAAGTTTATAGCTATACAAGCCTACCTTGAGAAACAAGAAAAATTTCAAATAAATAATCTAACCTTACACCTAAAGGAACTAGAGAAAGAAGAACAAACAAAACCCAAAGTTAGCAGAAGGAAAGAAATCATAAAGATCACAGCTGAAATAAATGAAATAGAAACAAAGAAAACAATAGCAAAGATCAATAAAGCTAAAAGCTGGTTCTTTGAGAAGTTAAACAAAATTGATAAAACATTAGCCAGACTCATCAAGAAAAAGAGGGAGAGGACTCAACTCAATAAAATTAGAAATGAAAAAGGAGAAGTGACAACAGACACTGCAGAAATACAAAGCATCCTAAGAGACTACTACAAGCAACTCTATGCCAATAAAATGGACAACCTGGAAAAAATGCACAAATTCTTAGAAAGGTATGACCTTACAAGACTGAACCAGGAAGAAATAGAAAATATGAACAGACCAATCACAAGTAATGAAATTGAAACTGTGATTAAAATTCTTCCAACAAAAAAAGTCCAGGACCAGATGGCGTCACAGGTGAATTCTAGCAAACATTTAGAGAAGAGCTAACACCCATTCTTCTCAAACTCTTCCACAAAATTGCAGAGGAAGGAACAATCCCAAACTCATTCTATGAGGCCACCATCACCCTGATACCAAAACCAGACAAAGATACTTCAAAAAAGAAAATTACAGACAAATATCACTGATGAATATAGATGCGAAAATCCTCAGCAAAACACTAGCAAACAGAATCCAACAACACATTAAAAGGATCATACACCAGGATCAAGTGGGATTTATCCCAGGGATGCAAGGATTCTTCAATATACGCAAATCAATCAATGTGATACACCATATTAACAAACTGAAGAATAAAAACCATATGATAATATCAAAGGATGCAGAAAAGCTTTTGACAAAATTCAACATCCATTTATGATAAAAAAACTCTCCAGAGAATGGGCATAGAGATAACCTACCTCAACATCATAAAGGCCATATACAACAAACCCACAGCAAACATCATTCTCAGTGGTGAAAAATTGAAAGCTTTTCCTCCAAGATCAGGAAAAAGACAAGAATGTCTACTCTCACCACTATTATCCAACATAGTTTTGGAAGTCCTAGCGACAGCAATCAGAGAAGAAAAAGAAATAAAAGGAATACAAATTGGAAAAGAAGAAGTAAAATTGTCACTGTTTGCAGATGGCATGATACTATACATAGAGAATCCTAAAGATGCTACCAGAAAACTACTAGAGCTAATCAATGAATTTGGTAAAGTTGAAGGATACAAAATTAATGCACAGAAATCTCTTGCATTCCTATACACTAATGATGAAAAATGTGAAAGAGAAATTAAGGAAACACTCCCATTTACCATTGCAACAAAAAGAATAAAATACCTAGAAATAAACCTACCTAGGGGGACAAAAGACCTGAATGCAGAAAACTATAAGACACTGATGAAAGAAATTAAAGGTGATACCAACAGATGGAGAGATATACCATGTTCTTGGATTGGAAGAATCAGTACTATGAAAATTACTATACTACCCAAAACAATCTACAGATTCAATGCAATCCCTATCAAATTGTCAATGGCATTTTTTATGGAAGTAGAACAAAAATCTTAAAATTTGTATGGAGACACAAAAGACCCCAAATAGCAAAAGCAGTCTTGAGGGAAAAAAACGGAGCTGGAGGAATCAGACTCCCTGACTTCAGACTATACTACAAAGCTACAGTAGTCACGACAATATGGTACTGGCACAAAAACAGAAACACAGAGCAATGGAACAAGATGGAAAACCCAGAGGCAAACCCATGCACCTATGGTCAACTAATCTATGACAAGCAAAGGAGGCAAGGAAATACAATAGAGAAAAGACAATCTCTTCAATAAGTGGTGTTGGGAAAACTAGACAACTACATGTAAAAACATCATACACAAAGATAAACTCAAAATTGATTAGAGACTTAAATGTAAAACTGGACACTATAAAACTCTTAGAGGAAAACATAGGAAGAACACTCTTTGACATAAATCACAGAAAGAAGTTTTATGATCCACCTCCTAGAGTAATGTAAATAAAAACAAAAATAAACAAATGGGACCTAATGAAACTTCAAAGCTTTTGCACAGCAAAGAAACCATAAGCAAGATGAACAGACAACACTCAGAGTGAGAGAAAATATTTGCAAACATATCAACGGACAAAGGGTTAATCTCCAAAACATATAAACAGCTCATGCAGCTCAATACAAAAAAGGTAACAGCCCAATCCAAAAATAGGCAGAAGACCTAAATAGACATTTCTCCACAGAAGACATACAGATGGCCAAGAAGCACATGAAAAGATGCTCAACATCACTAATTATTAGAGAAATGCAAATCAAAACTACAATGAGGTATCACCTCACACCAGTTAGTGTGAGATTTTCATCAGAAAATCTACAAACAACAAATGCTAGCGAGGGTGTGAGAAAAGGGAACCCTCTTGCACTGTTGGTAGGAATGTAAACTGATACAGCCACTATGGAGAACAGTATGGAGGCTCATTAAAAAACTAAAAATAGAATTACCATATGACCCAGCAATCCCACTAGTGAGCATAAACCCAGAGAAAACCATAATTCAAAAAGATGCATGCACTTCAATGTTCATTGCAGCACTATTTACAATAGCCAGGTCATGGAAGCAACTTAAATGCCCATTGACAGATGGATGGATAAAGAAGATGTGGCACATATATACAATGGAATATTACTCAGCCATAAAAGGATCTAAATTGGGTCATTTGTTGAGACGTGGATGGATCTAGAGACTGTCATACAGAGTGAAGTAAGTCAGAAAGAGAAAAACAAATATTGCATCGTAACACATGGATGTGAAACCTAGAAAAATTGTACAGATGAACCGGTTTGCAGGGCAGAAGTTGAGACACAGATGTAGAGGACAAAAATATGGACACCTAGGGAGGAAAGCCATGGGGCGGTGGGGATGGTGGGGTGATGGATTTTGCGATTGGGATTGACATGTATACACTGATGTGTGTAAAATTAATGACTAATAAGAACCTGCTGTATAAAAAAATAAATTAAATTAAAAATTAAAAAAAGTCACATATAGAAGATTAAGAATCAAATTTGTCAACATCAGTATTAGAAAATAGAAGAAAACACATCAATGCTTTCAAAATTTTGAGGAAATAGATTTTGCAACCTAGAGTTCTCTACAGATAAACAATGAAATAAATGTGAGGTAAAAATAAAGATAATTTTAGATGTGTGAGTATTCAAATATTTACTCCCCAAGTATACTTTCTAAGGAGGCTACTAAAGAAAATGCTTAAGCAAAATGAGGAAACAAAGCAAGACCACACAAGATATGATATCCAAGAAATAAAGAATTTAGTATAGGAGAGAGGTGAAGGGAATTCTCTCCAAGGGATGGCAAAGACACTCTGAGGACAACAGTTGTACGGTAGGCCTGGAGCGGGACAACTCACACTGGGGAAGGGCACCCAGAGGGTGTCTCCAAGAACTAAAAACTGACAGTTTAGCTTAGTAGCTGAAATTTCGAGACAATATTTACACTACTGAAAGAATGTTTATATATAAATGACTATTAGGTATCTAGAAAATGGGAAGGGAGGGGGAGAGAGAGAGGGAGAAGAGGAGGAGAGGGAGAGGCATTGGGGGAGGAAAATGAGGAGGAGAAGTGGAGAGCGTGAGAAAGGGAAGAGAGGGGAGGGAGAGAGGAGGGGAGGGATCAGTGATTGATGCAATTAACAACCCCAAAGAAAATAGAAAGTTGGTATAGGAAATGAAATGTAAGCCTAAATTTACTGAAGGAAAAAAGTTAAATTCAAAATTATTTGGCTCATCAATAAATATTTAAATGATTTGTTTTAAGTAAAAATTACAGCAAAACCACATTGAGCTGATGTGAGATTTTGATGTGTGTATGTGAATAAAGTGCACGTGTCTATGTGAGAATGTATGTGTTTCAAGAGTTGTAGGAAAGCAAAATCCCCTTTTACAAAGGAGGAAGTCAATAGAACCTATATAAAGTGGAAACAAATAGAGATGAGGGATATTTAAATATTGTTTTGAAATATTTTGGCTCATATTAGAAAAAAATCTCTAAGAGTTGAACATGATTTGCATCTGGGGTTGGTGCTGAGAATGGGTGGGACAGGAAACTGCTTTTTAAACTGTAAAGCTCTGATAGCTACTTGATTTTTAACCTATTTTTGTACATGATAAGTTTATAAAATAATAAATGCATGTATTTGATAAAATAATATACATTATACATATTTTCTCCTATGTGAAACCTCCCCTTGCCAAGGATTTTGAGTATACTAGCGAGGTGGACCAGTGTCTTCCTTTTGCTAATTGTTGTCTGATTTGTACAGCACAAGTAACCTGCACTGTCTTGTATTCCCATTTTTGTATGTCCCTCTAGTTACCATTAGACTATCGGTCCACAAAGATATAAATCTTACCTTCTGTTTCTTTTGTGTCTCCCACAAAGAGAGAGCACCATACTAATCCCTAAAATGCACTCAGAAAATGTGTATTATTGATTCTGCTGTTCTACTCTTTGGGACAATGATCTATTGAAATCCAGACAACGTTAAAATAAAGACACACAGAAAAAAGAAAAATTCTAGGAAATCTCCCTTCAATTTGAGGGAGAGGATCCCTATGGGTCTGATAGTGTAATAATATTAATGTTTGGGTTCAGATTAGGGATCATTTCTCCAAAGTCCTTCACTGAGTTGTGACAAGGTCATCCAGACCCTCAGAACCCCATGCTAAAAGTTTGGGTAGCACAGATCATAAGTGAGAAGACTGCAGAGAAGTTTCTGTCTTTGAATGACCTGTCTCCTCCATTGGACTCATGAAGTTAGGACTAGGTTTCAGATTTCTGGGCTCAGATCAAATTTAAAAACAATAAAATATATTACTGGTTCTAGAATAATGATGAGTGTGAAAGGCTATGATTGGCATCTATAAAAATCTCAAGGGTGTGAATCAGATCCAAACACACTTATATACAAATTACTGTTTTTTTTTTAAACTGTGAAGAATCCATTGATGCTTGGAAAAGCTAAGTTAAAACAATTTAAAGGAAATGCCATGTTACACAGCAGGCAATAAAGTTTATGGAACTCATTACTTTAAGAAGTGAAACAGGAATTATAGTTCCTAAACAGGTTTAAATAAATTCATGTATGACTGATCTGTAATGGGTTATTAATGAAAATTAGATTGTATTTTCAAGCTAATCTTGGAGGTTAATCCTAGAGAAAAGCAATAATAGCAATGAAAGTAACAACAACAATAAAAATAATACCTCTTGTTGAGTGCAATGACCTACACAATGTACTTAATAACAAATTATCTTGTTTAATTCTATAGCAACCAGTAAGTTAATTATTATTCTACACATTTTACAAATGAGAACAAGGAGTCTCTGATCAGTTAATGATGGGCATTAGATTTTAACTAACCCAAAGATGTGCATTCCAGGATAACTTAAGCCTCCTATGATTGCTGGCTCTAAAAAAAAGATCATTTTCAGGGGCATATGAGTGACCCAGTTCAGGTTTGCCTTTACTTACTCTCAATGTATTTAAATACAAGGCAAAAACTGGTAAAGGAGGGATAAAGGTCAAAAGTGACCACATGAAGCCTGAGGAGTATGTGTAAGTTGACTGTATATCCCAATTTGCCTGGGGTAGACCCAGAGCAATTGTTATTACAACGCTCCTTATTCCTTTTTTTTTCTTCCAGTTTTATTGAGATATAACTGACATACAGCACTGTATAAATTTAAGGTGTACAACATACTGGTTTGACTTACATACATCATGAAATGATTCCTGCAGTAAGTTTAGTGAAACAAGTTTAGTGAACATCCATCATGTCATACAGATACAAAATTAAAGAAATATAAGAAAAATTCCTTGTGATGAAAACCCTTAGGATTTCCTCAGTTTTTACATAAAACATACGGCAGTGTTAAATCTGTTTGTCATGTACATTACCTTAGTACTTAGTTATAACTGGAAGTTTGTACCTTTTGACTGTCTTCATCCAATTCCCCCTTACCACCCCCACTCTGTTGGTAACCACAAATCTGATCTCTTTTTCTATGAGTTTCTTTGCTTGTTTTTGAAGTATAATTGACCTGCAACACTATAATTGTTCTTGTTATGCCACATGGTGATTAAATATTTCTAGACATTTCAAAAATTATCAATAAGTCTAGTTACAATCTGTAACCGCACACAGATATTACATAATTATGGTCTACATTCCCCAACCTGTATATTTCATACACATGACATTTATTTTGCAACTGCAAGTTTGTTTTTTCTTTTATTTATTTTTTTATACAGCAGGTTCTTATTAGTCATCCATTTTATACACATCAGTGTATATATGTCAATTCCAATCTCTGAATTCATCCCACTACCACCCACCACTTTCTCCCCTTGGTGTCCATATGTTTGTTCTCTACATCTGTGTCTCAATTTCTGCCCTGCAAACCAGTTCATCTGTACCATTTTTCTAGGTTCTACATATATGCGTTAATATACGAAGTTTGTTTTTCTCTTTCTGACTTACTTCACTCTGTATGACAGTCTCTAGACCCATCCACGTCTCTACAAATGACCCAAATGAATAAAGAAGATGTGGTACATATATACAATGGAATATTACTCAGCCATAAAAAGGAACAAAATTGGGTCATTTGGGCAACTGCTAGTTTGAACCTCTTAATCTCTCTCACCCATTTCTCTCCTCACATAAAATCCTCCCCTCTGGCCACCACCTGTTTCTTTTTTTTATTTATGCCTCTGTTTCGGTTTTGTTATGTTGGTTCATTTGTTTTGTTTTGTACATTTCACATGTAAGTGAAATCACACAGGATTTGTCTTTCTCTGACTGATTTATTTCACCAGCATAATACCCTCTAGGTCCAGACACACTGTCCCAAATGGCAAGATTTCGTTAATTTTTATGGCTGAGTAATATTTTATATAATCATATTTGTTTATTTTTGCTTTTGTTTCCCTTGACTGAGGAGACACATTAAAAAAAAATATTACTCCAAATCTCCCAATTTATATCTGTGACTCTATTTCTGTTTTGTAAATAAGTTCATTTGTACCATATTTTTAGATTCCACATATAAGTGATATATAATATTTGTCTTTCTCTGACTTCTTCACTTAGTATGATAATCTCTAGGTCTATCCATGTTGCTGCAAATTACATTATTTCATTCTTTTTTATGGCTGAATAATATTCCATATTATTATAATATACCACATCTTCTCTATCCATTCCTCTGTTGATGGACATTTAGGTTGCTTCCATGTCCTGACTTGTAAACAGGGCTGCTATGAACATTGGGGTGCATGTATCTTTTCGAATTAAGGTTTTCACTGGATATATGCCCAAGAATGGTATTGTTGGATCATATGGTAGCTCTATTTTTAGATTTTTAAGGAACCTTCATACTGTTTTCCCTAGTGGCTGTACAAATTTACATTCCCACCAACAGTGTAACAGGGTTCCCTTTTCTCCACACCCTCCCCAGCATTTATTGTTTGTAGATTTTTTGATGATCACCATTCTGATCAGTGTGAGGTGATACCTCATTGTAGTTTTGATTTACGTTTCTCTAATAATTAGTGATGTTGAGCATCTTTTCATGTGCTTTATGGCCATCTGTATGTCTTTGGAGAAATGTCTATTTAAATCTTCTGCCCATTTTTTGATTAGGTTGTTTGTTGTTTTTATATTGAGCTGCATGGACTGTTTGTATATTTTGGAGAGTAATCCCTTGTTGGTTTGTTTGCAAATATTTTCTACCATTCTGTGGGTTGCCTTTTCATTTTGTTTATGATTTCCTTTGTTGTGCAAAAACTTTTAAGTTTAATTAGGTCCCATTTGTTTATTTTTATTTTCATTTTCATTACTCTAGGAGGTGGATCAAAAAAGATCTTGCTTCAATTTATGTCAGTGAGTGTTCTGCCTATGTTTTCCTCTAAGAGTTTTATGGTATCCAGCCTTACATTTAGGTTTTAATCCATTTTTTTATTTTCGTGTATGGGATGGACATATACACACTACTATATATAAAAGAGATATCTAATAAAGACCTACTGTATAGCACAGAGAATTCTACTCAATACTCTGTAATGACCTATATGGGAAAAGAATCTAAATAAGAGTGGATATATGTATATGTATAACTGATTTATTTTGCCATATAGCAGAAACTAACACAACATTGTAAATCAACTTTACTCCAATAAAAATTATAATATATATTACTAAGACTGATGTCAAACATACTGCTTATGTTTTCTTCTAGAAATTTATGGTTACAGGTGTTACATTTAAATATTTAATCCATCTTGCATTTATTTTTGTGTATGGTGTGAGAAAGTAGTCCAGTTTTATTGTTTTGCATGTAGCTGTCCTGTTTTCTCAACACCATTTATGGAAGTGACTGTCTTTTCCCCATTGTATACCCTTGCCACTTTTGTCATATGAGTGTGGGTTCAGTTCTGTGCTCATTATTCTGTTCCATTGATCTATATGTCTGTTTCTGTGACAGTACCATACTGTTTTGATTATTGTACGTTCACAGTATAGTTTTAAATCAGGGACCATAACACCTCCAACTTTGTTCTCCTTTCTCAAGATTGTTTTGGTTATTTGGGGTCTTTTGTGTTTCCGTAAACATTTTAGAATTATTTGTTCTAGTTCTGTGAAAAATACCACTGGTATTTTGATAGGGATTGCATTGAATCTATAGATTGCCTTGGTTAGCATGGTCATTTTAACAACATTAATTCTTCCAAACCATGAGCATGTTATAGCTTTTCATCTGTCTGTGTCATCTTCAATTTCTTTCATCAGTGTCTTATACTACAGGTTTTTACCTCCTTAGTTAGATTTATACCGAAATGTTTTATTCTTTTGTATGTGATTGTAAATGGGATTGTTTTCTTAATTTCTCTTTCTGAAAGTTCCCTGTTAATGTGTAGAAACACAACACATTTTTGCATATTAATTTTGTATACTGCAAATTTACCTAATTCATTGATGAATTCTAGTCTTTTTTTTGGAAGTTTCTTTAGGATTTTCTATGCAAACAATGACTGATTTCTTCTTTTCCAATTTGGATGCTTTTCATTTCTTTTTCTTGTCTGGTTGCTGTGGCTAGGATTTCCAATACTATGTTGAATAAAAATGGCAAGAGTGGTCATTCTTGTCTTATTAAATGCTTTCAGCTTTTCACTGTTGAACATGATATTAGCTGTGGTCTTGTCATACATGGCCTTTATCATGTTGATTTATGTTCCCTCTATACCTACTTTGTTGATCTTTTTACCATAAATCAATGTTGAATTTTGTCAAAAGCTTTTTCTTCATCTATTGGTTTTGGTATCAGGGTGATGCTGGCTTCATAGAATGAATTTGGAAGCATTCATTCCTCTGTAATTTTTTTGGAATAATTTGAGAAATATGTGTTGACTTCTCTAAATGTTTTGTACAATTCATGTGTGAAGTCATTTAGTCCTAGACTTTGGTTTATTGGGAATTATTATTATTATTATTTACTACTGTTTAATTTCATTACTGGTAAATGATCTGTTCATATTTTCTATTTCTTCCTGGCTCAGTCTTGGGACTTCTATGAATTCATCCATTTCTTCTAAGTTGTCCATTTTATTGACATATAATTGCTCATAGTAACTCTTATGATCCTTTTTCTTTCTGTGGTGTTGGTTGTAACTTCTCCTTTTCCATTTCTGATTTTATTGATTTGGGCCCTCTTTTTTTCTTGATGATTCTGGCTAAAGATTTTTCAATTTTGTTTATATTTCCAAAGAACCAGCTCTTAATTTCATTGACCTTTTCTATTGCTTTTTTTCTTTAGTCTCATTTATATTTGATGTAATTACTAATAAGTTAGGACTTATCTTTTCTCTTTTCTTATTTGCTTTTTTATGTGTTATGTCTTTTTTATTTTTTGTTTCTTTGTTACTGCCTTTTTTTGTCAGATATCACTTGTGTACCATTTTAAGTCCCTTGTTGTTTCTTCTATGTATTTTATTAGGGGTTACCCTGGGTATCTCATTTATTCTGTTATGTATTATTTTTATTATTATTATTTTTCTTAAATTCTCTTATTTGTCTGCAGTTCTTCTTTCAATCAAGAGTTGTTTAACACAAGGATTTTTCTGGTTTGTTTTCATGTGGATGACATTTTTATTTTTAAATTTTTTAAATTTATTAAAGGATTTTGTGTTTGTTTTACATTATAATAAGGATACTGTGTTTCTTATATCTCTAATTTAACAAACTTACAGTTGTTCTGTTTATGATCCTATATAAGCTTAATTTTCTTATGAATGACCCATACATATTTGAAAATAAAGCATATTCTCTACCATCAGAGTGATTTATATATTTGCATAAAATCTATCTTATTGGTATTTTATTGTTTTTATATCTTCTAATCAATACTTCTTTACTAACTCTCATGTTCTGAGAGTGATATATACTGTTATAAATGTTTTTATCTACTTATATATTTTGTGCTTTATATAGATTGTTTATTTTTTGGTGCAAATATAATCATAATTACCACGTATTTATTGAGTTGTAACTTTCAACATTACTACATATCCATATAGGTTTTGTTCAGTACCTTTGCCTGAATTCAATTCTTTCTAATAACAAGTTTGCAGTTTCTGCTTTCTTATTGTTTTCATTTGACTGGTAAGGATTTGACATGTCTTTCTTTTTAGTTTTTTCAGGTATTTATATTTAAGGTGTATATTCTGTATACAGAATAATTGGGTTTTGCTTCATTTATCCAAGTTTAAATTCTACTTTATTTATGTAGGTAACTTGCTCTGTTCAGGCTGCTATGGAAGAATACCATAGACTGGGTGGCTTATAGGTAACAGAAATTTATTTCTCACACTGCTGGAGGCTAGAAAGTCTAAAATCAAGACCCTGAAAGATTTATTGTCTGGAGAGGGCCTACTTCCAGTTCATAGATGTCTGTCTTCTTGCTGTAACCTAACATGGCAGAAGGCATGACAGAGCTCTCTGGGGCCTCTTTTATAAGGACAATTACCCCAAGCTCCACTCTCATGACTTAATCACCTCCTAACAACATATCAAAACACCATCACATTGGGGATTAGGTTTCAACATATGAGTTTTGGGGGATACAAATGTTCAGTCTGTAGCAGTAGGTGAATCAAAACTATTTGCCTTTATCATATGATTGCTATGTTTGACCTCAAAACTGCCTTGTAATGTATAATATGATTATGATTATATTATACTTACACTGTTTCTTCCTCCATTGAGATTTTCTTCTTGCTCTTTTAAAATATATTTTGGTATTTGGTAAGTTTGTATTTTTTTTTTTTGCAGTACGTGGGCCTCTCACTGTTGTGGCCTCTCCTGTTGCGAAACACAGGCTCCGGATGCACAGGTTCAACGGCCATGGCTCACGGGCCCAGCCACTCCGCGGCACGTGGGATCTTCCTGGACCCAGGGCACGAACCCATGTCCCCTGCATTGGCAGGCAGACTCTCAACCACTGCGCCACCAGGGAAGCCCGTAAGTTTGTATTTTATCCAGTGGTTACCTTTGTATTCTTTCCTTTAATCATATGTTTAATCTTATTTTCTCTTAATATTTTTATGGTTTTGTTTTAATGTTTTACTCTTTGGTTTCAAGTGATAGGCTTTGACTCTCACTTATTAAATATGTAGCAGTCAATCATGTTATTCTATTTTCTCCTTTTCTTTTCTTTCTCCTAGTTTTTTCAGTCATACTCTTTCATCTTTTTCAAAAACATATAGCATTTACATACTACCATTTCTCACATATCTTTACATTGTTTTATTCCTATTTCTATAGTACTAGTAGTATAGTAGGTGAGTGTGTGTGCATACAGCATATATGTATACACACACACACACACACACACACACATACACACATACACACACACTACCATGAAATATTTGTTGAAGTTTCCCTGGTTATCGTTTGTTTGAATGAAGTTCATGATTTAGTAGAATTCTTAGGAAGTGCTCGTGAATTCTTAGATGGAATGCTTTGACGGAGTTATTGCATTCTAACTTCTGTTTTTCATAGCCTTTATACTCAAAGGATCACTTAGCTTGATAAAAAAAAAACTAATTCTTACAATTGTTATTTTTATTATTATTAATGATTGGAAATAAAAGAGCACAAAAAGTTCCAAAGTCTCCAAGTTTTATATTCTTAGGTGACTGGGAGGATAGTAGTATGCTGAAAGACAAAGTAAAATCTGAAGAGGGACTTGATTTTTGGGAAAAATAAATGAATTGATTTCTGGAGGTGAAAAGTATGGCGCAGACATCTACGACTTTTTGAAAATTTCTGCAGTTTGCTAAGTTTCTCTCTACATGGAGATTTTCTATCTTGGTATTTTCACAATAAGCAGTGTGTCTCCTTCTATTATTCACTAACATGTTGGTAGTAACATTGAACTGGTTACCGGACTTGGACATCAGTCCTCACCAATCAGCTCACCAGCTGAAACCTTTTGAAATTTACATACTACCTTCTAGAGTCTATATTCATCTGCCCTTCTTTTTAATTCACCTTCATCCTTGCCACAGCTCAGCACTAGGGAATTCAGTTTGTACCAGAACTGAACCACAAATGCCAGCTTACAAATTTCAAGAATCACAAAATATGCCTGGAGTAAACGTGTGTGTGTTTGCATGGCATATAGGTGATTTAGGCTTCAAAAATTGAGATTAAAAAGTTGTGAGCTAGTGACAAGTAAGTCAACTTATGTATTTTGTCCCAATCTCTTCTTAAAGCACAAATACTGAGTATCCATTTACTGTTTTACTACATACCAAGGTAGGTATTGGAACATATAATTGAACAGGAGATAGGCCCTGCTCTCAAAGAGCTCTTGACATAATGGTGGTATGCATAAGACAACCACTGATCACAATACAGTGTGACGATTGCAATGTATAAGGTGCTATAATATTACAGGAGAAACTTATAACATAGTCTCAGACAGACAAGAAGAAGGTTTCCTAGAGCTGCTGACCTTGAAAGTGGAGAAGTTAGAAGGATGAAGTTCCATACAGAGAGTCTATATGTGCAAAGGAACAGCATTTAAGGGGCAAGTGCTGGTCTATGTGGTAGGATGGGTAGGTGATAGTCTGAAAGTGGACTAGATTGTGGTCAGCTTGAATATCAGAAAGAGGAGTTTGGTATTGTTCTGATGGGAAAAGGAAGTCACTAAAGGGTGTTAAGGTGGGAAATAGGTATTGAGGTAATGATCAGGTTTGCATTTTTGGAGGATTCCTTTTTTTTTTTTTTTTTTTGCTGTATACGGACCTCTCACTGTTGTGGCCTCTCCCGTTGTGGAGCACAGGCTCCGGAGGCGCAGGCTCAGTGGCCATGCTCACGGGCCTAGCCGCTCCACAGCATGTGGGATCTTCCTGGACCGGGGCACGAACCCGTGCCCCCTGCATTGACAGGCAGACTCTCAACCACTGTGCCACCAGGGAAGCCCTAGAGGATTCCTTTTTAACAGTCCTGTGGACTGGGTATTGAACTGTGTCTGCAATATCATGGTATTCTAGTTCCCACAAGTACTTGAGCACCCAATCAATGTAACTAAACCAATCAAGAGTTCTTACCTCTATGTTACAGATTAAAAGACAGGTTGTGGATGAGGTGCCCAAATTATTTTGCCAACATAAATCAGTGGTCAGTGAGCCGTGATCTATATTCCAGCTAACAGAGGGTCAAAGAGTCTCTTAATTCAATTTCCTATAATCTTCAAGTAAGTGCAAAATTTCAAAAGCTTCCCCAAACTAGTTGGTTTTAAAAATTCACTGTTGAAGTTAAGTTAAATTTTAGGTCTTTTAAAGATTAAGTTTGCTGTGTGTACCTTTACTGCTCTTTACTGTCTCTTATTAATGTTGGCAAAAATAAGATGAACTTTGTCTCACTGATGTTGCTGTGCCTTTGTGAAGATAAAATTACAATGTGTGGTAAAGTTGGGGGATAAAGGAAATGAAGTAAATTCACACACCAGAATGATGTCTGGATAAAGCTCAAGAACAACTCTAAACAGTTTCTAGTCTTTTTACTAAAAAAGGACAGAAATTCCATTTGCAGCTACATGGATGGACCTAGAGATTGTCATACTGAGTGAAGTAAGTCAGAAAGAGAAAGACAAATAGATTCCACTTGTATGTGGAATCTAAAAAAAAATGGTACAGATGAACTTATTTACAAAACAGAAGTAGAGTCACAGATATAGAAAACAAACTTATGGTTACCAAGGGGGAAGGGGGGATAAATTTGGAGATTGAGATTGACAGACACACACTACTATATATAAAACAGATAACTAATAAGGACCTACTGTGTAGCACAGGGAACTCTACTCCAGACTTTGTAGTGACCTATATGGGAAAATAATGTAAAAAAGAGTGGATATATGTATATGTATAACTGATTCACTTTGATGTACAGCAGAAACTAACACAGCATTGTAAATCAACTATACTCCAATAAAAATTTTTTAAAAAGCACAGAAATTTTGTATCCTGGATCTTGGGGTGCAGAGTTAAATCTACTTCCATCACCCATCAGTTATGTGATTTTAAGTTAAGTTGCAGCATTTCTTTGAGCCTGAGACTGAGGGATATCAATCCCAGATATAAGAGGGGAATGATGTCCTGCCCTTTAAAAGTACCTTGATTTCCTTAACCTGTCAGCTTTCCTCAATCCTTGACTCAGAGTCAGAGGCTTATTACCCTAAAAGGCCTGGATCTAGTCCCTTTGCCCTCACTTCTTCATCTTTTAAAGCAGAGTCATTGGCTCCACCCTTCGAAGGACTCTGCCGGCTCTGTCAGTGTCCCACCAGCTGCTGAAAACACCAGCCAGGAAATTTCTTGGGATGCAAAATAAATAAATAAATAAAAGCATATCTTCAATACTGACAGGTTCCCATGGCTTCTGACGTTACATAAAAACCAGGACAAATAGTCTCCCCAAATAGTGAAATTTTAAAGATAGACTAATGTAAAAAAAAAAAAAAAAGTCATTATCTTTGTAACCTCAGTGTTGACTCAGATGGTTTTCTCTAGAGGTCACTGGATTCAAGGGATGTAGAACATGTCTATTTAGGAACTAAATTGTCATCTCTCAATACCATAAAAATCTTTTTTTTTTTCCCTAGGTGAAAGTCTCAGAACTTTCCTATGATAATCCTCACTGAAGAAATGAAAAAAAAATAAATAAAAAATAAAAAAGAGACATATATTCATGAAGTCAGTATGCTTTACCAAAGAGTAGCAAATATACAACTGTTTTACTGCCTGAAGGATCAGGAGACTTATACCAAAATAGTCCAGACAACTTTTCTCTCTTCTAGGGTTTTATTCTCCTGAGATGCCAGGCAATAAGGTTTATTTGAGGGTTGGAAGGATATTCTAGTGTACCCTAGAAAGTATAAAAACATAGATTATCCAACTGGGTAAATACCTAACTGCCTTTGTAAAAGAATACTCCTTTTATCTCTTTATTTGAAGATAAGATTTTCTTTTTTAAGGCTTGGAATTCAGCAGGCTTTAAGTGAAATTCAGAAATACTTATTCTTTCATGTCACCCCTCACAGATTATACCTAAATCCCACTTGAGAATTCTGATTATACTTCAAGAGAGCCCTTGGACTTCTTTAGAGTGGACTTAACTCTCTTCTTTGTACAAGGACAGTGTTCCCATGGTGATGAGGATGATATCATCAGGACTGGTTCCAGCAGTGAGTACAGACCCATTGCTCACCACAGGAATAGATGGGATAAGAGATAACAGCGTTTTCTTTTCAAACACAAAGTACTCAAAGATTAGCCAGGCTAACAAGCCAGGAATTTTCACTAAATGTAAGCCTGATAGATTGTTAAAATTGTTATCCTCTTCACTGTCAAAGATACTCTAAAATAGTGGGTATTCTTCTATCCTATTAGGCTCCTCCAAGGATCTGTAGCCCATATAGGTAAGTGGTAACTTGAATACATTACTGAGATGCTAATATTAGGTTTTTGTGAGCCTGAGAAACTTTCACTCTCTATTAAGCAAAATTACATAAAGCAGGAGCTGATAAGTCAGCTACAGTGTGCCTTTTGCAGAGGGCTGGACAACTGATATAAGTTTTGTAGCACACTATGGCTTTCCAATCACCTAACTTTATTCTCCTGAATACCCTTGGCAAAATTCTACTATACCATATCATCCTTCTATACCCATTAGTATAAGGAAAGCACCAATCCATGTGTGATTTGTATTCCCTTCCCACACTCATCACCGATTTTACTAACATCTGTGTATAACTTAAAATTAGTGAGTTCTTATCTATTAATACACATCTTTCAATGTCTTAGCTTTCAAGACTATAATAAATATATTCACTTGTCAATCTATCTATCCATCTATCTATACAACAACTTCACTATTTATTAAGCTTTTGTTGAGTACTGAGTATATTCTAGGCATTATGCCATATATATGAAATAAAAAGATAGTTTTTGCCTAGGGAAAATGTGAAGTCTGATGAAGGGGGTGAACACATAAACAAATAATTACTATGCAACTTAATGTCTTGAATAAGGGTTTATACTGAGATGAACATAATTGAGGGTATATCTATATCTTCAGTGGGAGTCAGGGAACATGTAACAAGAGCTAGAACCTGAGACTAGGCTGGGTACAGCCCTTGGCAGTTTCTCCAATATCTCTGGCTCAGAAGAGAAGACTGAAAAACAGGGCATATAGAAGTCAACTGGGGAAAACTGAAAGAAAGATCCCGAATCTGCTACCCATCCCCACCCCTGCACTCCCCAGACACATACCCTGACTACCTTAATATCTGAGCTGAGTTATTAAGGATTAGGCTCATTATAAGCATATTTCTGGACCCTGCCCAATATATAGTGTTGGCTCAAGGTGGGCACAGTTTTTCTTACACTTATTTGGATTATGAGCTCCTTCAAGAATCTGATGAAGATTCTAGACCTACTCACTAGAAAAACAAATAACATTAGATATACAAGGTTGTAAAGAATTTCATGGCATTCCAGGAACACTTTACACGTCTATGGAAACATAAAGAACTTTAAAGACAAAGTCATATCACTTTCATTATACTCCCAGACTATCCAACTGTCTTAAATGATGACGAAAAAAAAAAACCAAACATGATGCAGGAGCTAGTCTTTGCTGGTTTATGAGGTCAAATACATCACTTCCTACCTGTGTAATATCAGATAACTTCTCTAAGTCTCAATTTACTCATCTTTATATTGGGAATATTAATCTTATCTCTCATGATTTGTGGTCAAGATTATAGATTACATATATGGAATACCTACCAGAGTGTCTGGCATAATATTTCTTTGGTTTTTATTATCATCATTAGTATGTGTCAGTATTAATATGGTATAGTGACAACACTACATTGTACTATATAGAACAATTATGTTCTAAAGATTCAGGGAGCAAATTATGGTGACCAGATGCAATATCCATCTGAATTCTTCAGAGATATTTCAAACATATTATTTAGCTAGAACTTCCTCTGCTCCCAAGATGATTAATAAAAATATTGCAATTACATTCTAAACCCTCTGGGTAGAAAGTATAGTTACCTATATATTCTGTATCATGTTCAATACATGTTTAAAAAAATTATAATACTACTTGGGATTTCTATAGTTCTTTTCATTTGATGGTCTCTAAGAACTTTGTAGATATTAGTTCATTAATTCCCCAAATTCCACTGAGACTAGGAAGGTAGGAAATGTTAAAGGCGTCTTCTTTGCTTGTTGTTTTAAACATGTCTCTTCCCTTTACCCGCCCCCAAGCCTTCTTGTGCCACCTCTCACCAAATACACCAGGGTTTAACCTCTTCTTTTTGGCACTAAGGTCTTTCAGCAGTTCCACTAGACTGACTCACCTCGCTCAACTTTCCCAAGCCTTCCTTTCTCCTTCCGCATTATACTATTTAGTTTCTGTTTCTCTTTAATAGATTTAATCATTAAAATGGGCTGGTTCCTTAATAAGTCCAGACTAAAGATAATTCTAAGAACATATTAATAATCACAATATCTTCTGTATGTTGAGTGTCAGGCACTGGAGTATGCTAAAGGTATTATCTCCTTTGTGAATCTCAAAAACCTAGTGTGTTATTTATCACTATATCCATTCTATGGTAAGAAAAATGAGATTAAATAAACTTGTACAAGGTCACACAGCTGTCAAGAAGCAGAGCTGGGACTTGAACCCAGGTGTATCTATTTCTAAGGGGCACTTATCTCTAAGAAGACTTATTAGGAGCTATAAAATTCTCTAAATTCTCTACTTTTCAAGGTACTGTGGGAAACTTCTTGATTCCTCAGAGCTACCCAAAGAAAACATGTGCATCTATGTTTGGGAAAATCAGAGGAGCTGCTTTGATAGTGAAACTTGCAGTAAAGTGAGTTTTTGTTGAAGCTCCATAAATTCTAATCTCCATTTTTCCTTCCTTCTCCTCTCAACCAACCACCCCATCAAAGGATCTGACAGATCTGAACCCAAGAGGATTTGTAACTGTATGTCATCCTAGGAGGTCTCTAGAGACCAGAAAAGCAGGGCTTCTGAAAGCAAGAATGGACTTTTTAAAGTATCTCACTTCACATCTGTGTCTTACAAAACCATGTCTTAGACTCTCTTAGGACTTCACATCTGGAAGATGACAGAGGTTCAGTTCTGTCTGCAGGACTTTCCAGTCCCTAAAACCTGTATGTTCACTGACTTTCATACATATATCATTACTTCTTCACCCCTCAGTGGTGAACATCTTCTCAAGTCAGTCTCTCCATCCATAATTATTCTCCTCTCCTCCCTCCTGGAATCTTTGAGTGTTTCTTAGACTCTACTACCATTGCAAACCCCTCCTCCTTCAATAGAACAGCTACCATGCCATACTTACCATTCCGACTGCTAGCAACAGATACTCACATGTAATGAAAAACATTAACTAGATTAATTAACAAAGAGAAAACTAAACTAAGACATATCAAAAGCTTGCTATGAGGAGCACCATAATAATATTTTATACAGCCCATTCTAATCAGGTTGTTGTTTTGACCGGCACATTAAAAATGAAAGAAGAAACTGTGAGTCAGAGACTTAAGTGACTTGTCCAAAGTCACAGCACCATTAACTGGTAGAAAGAATTTAAAATCCAAGTCTGACCCAGGCTAGAAACATTGTTTTTGCTGCTACTTAAATTACCTCATCAAGTTATGTGTGAGAGTCACTTGTGCTGGCTCTTGATATTTCTACTAGCTTGTCTTCTGAGAGATGACAGAGACCTTCTGTTTTGCCTAGCCAAGGGACCTGACCTTTATCTGAGGGGGCATTGGGTTTAAGCCCTTAGAGCTTCTTTATCAACAAAGGATAGAGGAAGAGTGAGTGAACTTGACTGGTGGCAGGGTTGAGGAGAAATCAGCAGTTAGTGAGAGGTGTCTAGAGGTGGGAATGAGAAGGAGTTACCAAAATAGATGTGTTTTTTTTTTTTTTTTTTTTTTGTGGTTCGCGGGCCTCTCACTGCTGTGGCCTCTCCCGTTGCGAAGCACAGGCTCCGGACGCGCAGGCCCAGCGGCCATAGCTCACGAGCCCAGCCACTCCGCGGCACACGGGATCCTCCCGAACCGGGGCACGAACCCGTATCCCCTGCATTGGCAGGCGGACTCTCAACCACTGCGCCACCAGGGAAGCCCAATAGGTGTGTTTTGAGGTGTAATCACCTATGGCAGTCCACCTCCTCACACCTTATGCCAGTAAGCACAGGGACTGCAGATCCACTTTATAACCCTCAATTTCTAATTTTAAAAATGGGGCCATTATACTGGAAATATATAGTACATTTCCCAGGTTAAGCTGTTACCTTAACTCTAGCTCATTTCAAAAGAATTTGATTTGGGACTGATTAAACATACAACACTTCTTGAAAGACCTAGGGCTACTTAGATGTTTGGAAGATATTTGCCACTGCTGTGAGTAAAGTTTTCCAAATAAAAATGCTAATATTATCTTTATTTTGCAGATAGAAAAATAAATAAGCAAGCAAATACAAAAAATTTTTAAAAGTTGTGGCTTTCCAAAAATTGCTTAATAATATGCTGGCCATCATTAGAGAATTCAGATTCTTGCTCTTTTAGGAATATTCTAAACTATATTTTTATTAAGCACAAATTATGTCTTCTCTTGAACCTGTACAAATGCAGCTATAACCATTGTTCCCACCAGCAAGGTGCCTGCTGTGTGCCAACTAGTCATAAACATTGCATGAGGGATAAGGGAACCATCCCTCAGAACTTCTTAGCTGTGCCATAAAGTATGTCAGGGTGCTTTTAATCCTCCCAACAACCTCAGAGGGAAGACATGATTATTGCCAATTGACAGATAGAGACATTGAGGCACTAACATGTAGTTTTCTAGATAACTGGTAGAACTGTGATTTGATTCTACCTTTGTCTGACTTCAAAGCCAAAGCTCTATTCCTTATTCTATTCAAAGCCCATTCTCTATTTTTCTGAATTCTGTAGTGTGAAAAGACCCAACTCTGATCAGGACCTCTGCAGATTCCAATCAGATGGAAGTCAGAAAAAAAAGTCACAGAATCTTGCTGCTACGACACTAGTGAACGTCTGGTCAGCTGTGCATGGTCTGAGTGTGTCTGAGTAGCAGGATTTAACAAGCCTAGTCATCAAATCAAACTGTCTGCAGGGATTTCTGAAAATCCCAAGCCTATGAAATTCCAGCTCCTAAGGAAACATTGATTATTCTTTTTTCTTTGCTCCAAATATGGATCATACCGAAGGCTGGGAATAGTGCTAAATTCTTTGTCAAGTTGGGGGTAAGGAGCTTTCACACCTCCTACTAACAATAGTGAACATCAATTCTGTCATCACTTTCATCACCTTCTTACAGGTATACTTGCCTCAGTCAACTCAAACAGAACCCTTTTTGTTATTTCACCATCCATGTAATTAATTCTAGAGACTTTCATCTATACAAGTCTCCTTCTGCTTTCAGATGTGATATGATTGTTTCTTCCTGCCTCTAATTCTAATGACATCCCTTGAGAAGTGGATAGTTAGCAGAACCACCTATACTGTCCTTGTCCCAAGCCCAGGATCCTCAGCCCAGTAATTTCTGAGCATTATTCTGTGTCCAAACGGTGAACCCTACGAGTTTACCTGGTATCTTCAAACCTGAAACACCTTTATGTAGACATGGAGAAGTTGATGAAGGGATATATCTGATTCACTCCATCAGGACAACAGAGAAAAAGAAAACATGCATTTTTCTCCGTGTACCTTTATATCAATGACTTTTAACATCTTTTGCACCATACAGTGCTCACAATATCCTTGACTGTTAGGAAGGAGGGAAATTAATGTCCTCTTTTATGGAAAGAAAACTAAGACCCAAATGGATAATATGACCCAACTAGACTTATTTAGCTAATAATTAGCGGGTCTCTTGATTCCCCGCTCAGGACATTTCACACAGATCCAGGAAGCCTTTTCCCCTTAGCCTTTGTCCTAAAATCTAGCCATGTTCCTAGGGAGTTATTTAGGAAAGATTAGTTTCTGGTGATTGATTTTCCCACTCCTGTAACAGTCATAGTAAATATAATAAATATTATGATCAGAAATAATAACCTCCCATTTCCCTCTACAAATTCAGGAAATAGTCCTTTTTGGAGACAGTGAACAGTTGTTGATACTGTAAGTGATGTTAACTTAGACCCCACCCATTTGGGCCTGAGCAGCAGCCCGTCTACACTTCCATGTGGCTAAAGTGCTAACAAAATCACCAAGTCTTAGTTGACTGGCACTCGCAGTTTCTGGTTTTCTAACAACAAAGGGGTGGTATTAAACCTGGAAATAGTTTTTTTCTTTTTTCTGCAGGCTTAAGGGATACCAATCAGGTTAATAAAACCTCAAAGACCTAAGTCAAAGAGTCTCATTAAGAGATGAATAGCATATGCTTTATTCCAAAGGTTAAACACATGTGAGCCAAGAGGAGGAAACACTGCAGAAAGCAAGCCGAGTATGATTTGCTTCTCAATTAGATGTGACACACTCCACTGGGACGGGGTCAGGGGCAAGTGGGAGGGACACAGAAGGCTGGATGGTCCATTCACACAATCTTGAGATCTAGAGACACACTTAAAAAGCCAATTGCTGTTGTTGTTTTTAATCTCAAATGTCAACCCAAATCCTTCAGTTTTCTCAATGAAACAATTTGAAATTTAGACTACCTGACTGTGAGTTTATAGTGTCATACCTTTTTAAGGTAATTTGGTTCTTGCTGTGTTCAAATGGAATAATGGATAGGCCTTGAGTAGAGTGAAGATGAGGACAATCAGTTTCCTTGTTCTAAATCCTGGCCTCAGCATTCCCAGGGTCCAAGGTCCAACTCTGTATGCTTCAACTTATAGGAGATTTGGATGAGCTGAGAGGGTTTAGGGAAGACACGCAAAGACGAATAGTGAGTAGGAAATATAATGTATTTTTTTTCTTTAAATAGTTATGTGAAAGAGTATTGTGATTAACTATAGGAAAAAAATATGAAAGCTGATTTTCTTCTGGAATATGAAAGGTTATAGCAGGTAGTAACCCTCCACTGAATGAGAGGAAATTGATCTTAAATTATACCAGAGGCTGAGACGTTGCAAGGAAGTATAAAATCAAATAATAACTACTTGTGTTGAAAGATTGAATGTCTTACATGGAAACAGGAGTATGGACTAAGTGACTGTCCAATACTCTTCCCATACTTTAATGATAGAGAAACCAGGACCCAGCACTGTGTGTTGGTTTCACCCTTTGTTATAACAGTTCAGTGTGATTCAAAGAGCTATTGCCTTTTCCTCTTGCAGAAGGACAGAGATTGAAGCAGAGGTCTGAAAAATGTCTTTCCTTTAAGTCTAGCATAAATATCAGCTCTTCTAAAAAGCTTTCCCTTATCTTATGAGAAGGAATTAATTGTTTTCTTCCTCATGACTCCCACTGGATATTCATCTCATCTGTCCTATGATGTTGACCATAGTCTTCTTTTAATATATTTAGCTAGTTCTCTAATAAATACTACATTTCCTTGTGACAGCTCCTATGTCCTGTTCATTGTTCTGCACTTCACAGTACCCAGTAGGATGCCTCATACTCGGAGAAGCTCAGTAAATGTAAATGGAATTGAACTGAACAGAACTCTCTGGGTCTCTGGCAGAAATTTAAAGCAACAGACAGCATAATATCATTCCTTAAGGACTTTCTCATTTGGAAACAAATCTCACACACACTTAGAACAAACTATAAAAACCTCAAGCAGGACACAGTTAATTCCAGTTAAGAGCATGTAGAGAAAATGAATTAGGATGTGTATCAGATAGAGTGCATCAGATTTCAAAACTGTTGAGTGCCTACCATGTGCATAGTGTTAAAAATTGCTTTACATACAATGTTTCCTTTAATACAAAAAAAAATTAAAAAGAAATTGTCAAATTGTAAGATGGATAATATAGTTTTCACTTTAAAGATGGGAACACCAAGGCACAAAGATACTATGTGATTTGTCCAAGATCCTGTGGTGCTGTTAAATGATGAACTTGACCTCCTAATTAGAGCCCAGGTTATCTGGCACCACTTTCTGTGACATTGAACTCTGTAGATTTGCCTTGTAAATGGAACATTGAAGTACAGAAGGAAGGATATAGATTTCAGAGAAGGCCGGAATGGCACTGGTATTTTAGGTGCTCATAAAAATGATCACTTTTCTCTACCACTCTCAAGTCATTAACGTTATTAGCTGCTTCCTGCCTGGGGCCCTTGACCCATCCAGCCAACCAGTCAAACGTTGGCATGACCCACGGTTCTTTGTTCAGCTGGGGGTTTGCCATCCATACTGATGCCAAAATCTCAGCCTCTCTGTACACTGGTGCCAAATCAAATCTTGGAGATAGAGGTTTGGGTGAAGTAGAAAAGGATAGTTTTATTGCTTTGCCAGGCGAAGGGGGACACAGCAGGCTCCTACCTCAAAAAACTATGTGTCCCAACCTGGGAGGATTTGATGAGGAGTTTTACAATATTTCAAGGGTGGGGTTGCTGATAAGATTAGGTTGTGTGCAGGGTCTCAGGTGGTCAGTCTCCAAATCTTGATGAGCTTCTCTGGTCCCTCAGGTAGTTTCTTGGCTGCTCCTTCCTTGATTAGCAACTGTTCAAATCCACCCTTTGGAACTCAGGGAAGGTCATGGAGGCTGGAGTCTCACCTACCAGAAATGGGGGATAAAAAATGGCTTCTGTGCCCTGGCGCCCAAAGGCCTACTCCTCCCCCTGGTTTCAGTGCCACAGTAGTGAGGTGGTTACATAACTCAGGACCACCTTTATCAGTCATGCTGAAACCATGTACCTCTGATTGGGACTTGAACTCACGCGGCGGGACTTGAATCCAGCCAAAACCCAGATTGGAACTTGAACCCACACTCTTTTTTTTTTTTTTTTTTTTTGATACACGGGCCTCTCACTGCTGTGGCCTCTCCCATTGCGGAGCACAGGCTCCGGACGCCCAGGCTCAGTGGCCATGGCTCACGGGCCCAGCCGCTCCGCAGGACGTGGGATCCTCCTGGACCGGGGCACGAACCCGCGCCCCCTGCATCGTCAGGCGGACTCTCAACCACTGCGCCACCAGGGAAGCCCGAACCCACACTCTTTTAACTGAGATCACACACTTGGTCTGAAGACTTAATGAAGCTCAGGTTCTTCATGCCTCATTGCAGAAAGAATTCAGTGAGAGACAAAGTGATAGGTAAGAAGTGGATTTGTTTACAGAGAAACACACTCCACAGACCGAATGTGGGCCATCTCAGAAGGCAAGAGCAGCACCAGGGTATGCAGTTGTCAGTTCTTATAGGAGTGGGTGATTTCATAGGCTAATTAGAGGGAGGAGTATTCCAGCTGTTGTGGGGAAGGAGTGGGGATTTCCAGGAATTGGGTCACTGCCCACTTTTTGGTCAGCCTTGGAACTGTCATGGCACCTGTGGGTGTGTCATTTAGCTGATGTGTCACAACAAGCATATACTGAGGCTTAAGGTCTAGTGGAAGTCGACTTGTCCGCCATTTTGGATCTATTTGGTTCTAATTAGTTTATGTTATGTCCTTGGGCAATGTCATTTTTTTTAAAGGTTGTGCCCTGCCCCCTTCCCGTCTGTTTCACTTGAATCTCTGCCTCCTGAGGGTTAGCCCTTCTTGGTGTATCTCACTCAAACCTTCTGTTCTCTGATAAAAATCATTTCCTCTCTCTCCCAGGCTTCCTGGATGTGCTGAGGTTTTCAAACTATAGTTCAAACTAAATGTTTTTCCATTCCAGTCTCAATGGAAGTGAAAAATTTCTCTGGAGAACAGTCATTATGTACAGACGTGAGATTCCATGGTTCCTCTGAGCCCAGCTGCTAAGAGGAACCTGAGCTCAAAGCTTTAATGTGATGTGAACTTTAACGTGACAATTAATGCAGGGACCTTTTCCCTGAAGCAATTAACTCCTGCTCTTCTGTCTAGCCAAGATTTCAACACTGGCAGCAGGCAGGAAATGAATGTCACCGTCACAGTCACAGTCAGTCGACTGAGACTTGTACCCATAGGGGCCTTTTAATTCACCATTTCTTTGCATCTTTCATGCTTGGGGACCCAAGATTCCTTCAGGTGCTATGACTACATTAGAAGGAAAAATAGTCACCCGTGGCCCCCAAACAAGCCAGACTTCTCAACATCTGGAGAATGCTACTGCAGTGCATTCCCTTACTGGCATTTTCCCAGTGCCCTTAATACATAAATGAAATTCCATATCTTCCTATGATGATAACCATAAATGGTAGCTGCTTGGAGATGTGTATTTGTGTTATTATCCATCAGGGAATGTCTGCAGTGGTGGAATGTCCTGTACCCAAGAGAGGCAAGTGATAAACAGTGAAAAACAACCAATTTGGGAAATTTGAAGGAAAAACATTTAAGAAATATCTTCAAATCAACTTGGAAATGTACTGAATTTAGAGAGGAAGAAAGAAAAAGAAAGAAAATGAGAAAAAAAGAAGAAGGAAGGAAGGAAGGAAGGATGGAAGGAAGGAAGGAAGGAGGGAGGGAGGGAGGGAAGAAAGGAGGAAAGAAAGAAGGAAGGAAGGGAGGCTTGAGGTATATTAACTGGGCAGAGCAGGGAACAGAGCAGAATTTTGACAATCCTTAGTCTAAACTAAAAAGGTAAAGAGAACCAGCCATTATTCACTGAGAAAGGTATGGGAAGAAATGTGACTAACTACAGTAAGAAAACTGAAGCTGAATCCAGCATCTGTACCCCGACACCAAGTTAAATCTCGGAGACAGAGTTTTGGGTGAAGTAGAAAAGAATAGCTTTATTGCTTTGCCAGGCAAAGGGGACCACAGCGGGCTAATGCACTCAAAACTGTGTTCCGACCTGGAAGTGGTAGTGAGGAGTTTTATATTAAGCTTTCAAACAGGGCGTGATCAGCTTGTGGACAGTCTTCTGGTTAGTTGGTGGGGAGGTAAGTGGGAGTTGGCATCATCAGCCTTCAGGTTCCAAACAGTCGGGGGTCTATGTGCTTGTGGGCAGCACACCCTTGTTAATCGTTAACTTCTCCCATCTGGTGGGGGTTTCAGTATCTGCAAAACAGTTGGAAGATATTGTTGTGTGTATCCCTTGAGGGGGAGCCAGGACCCTGCCCCAAGCCTGCACTCTTGTTTCTTTTGACTATTCCTTCCTTGTGTCCGTTCCCTCCCTTCCCTAATTAGCAACTGTTTGAACCTACACTTCGGAACTTGGGGAAGGTCAAGAAGGCTGAATGAATCCTATTTCCTGTAATCAAGAAATTGGGGACACAGGAAGATTTTTGTGCCCAGCAGCCCCACAGGATCCTGCTGGGTATCAAAACCTCAGGTTAGACATAAGAAATTTCTTTCTTTAAGTTTATGAGGTCCTAAAAGAAATGAGACAATGTAATTAAAAAAAAAAAAGAATTCTTGTTACTTGTGTCCCATAGCTCAGCGGTTTTGGCATCACAGCAGTTTTGGCTGGTTAAAACCGCAAAATCTTAGGTCCTACCCAACACCTACTAAATCAGAACCTGCATTTAAAAGATCCATTTAAAAAAATTTTTTTAAAAAGATCCATTTAAACATTAAGCATCAATCCAGGTAAACAACAGTGTATCTATGGCTTACAAAGCATTATTGGTGAATTGTGTTTAGCTTTTTAAAAGAAAACCAACTGCATATCCTACAGAGCTAGAGATTTTCAGCTGGTTCCTATGACATTTCTGGTGCCCTCACCTTGTGGTACTTTACACTCACCTATATGTATATTCAGGAGCACCAATGACCTTGAACTGCATAGTAAACCTGGGATTATGACCTTAACCACACTCATCCCTAATGCCTAGGCATTTCTGTGCCATTATTTTAATTTTTGAAGAAGCTTTTTGAAAACTAAAGCACGTACATGTGCACACCAACACACACACACATGTATAAACACACAAATAGAATGAGTTTTGAAAAGAAAAAATCAAAATAAAATCACGGTATTGATTTATAAAATGAAATAATGTTAACCCAATACTGTTGTTTCACTTCTCTGGTCACCCTTTTTCCCTTTAACTTTTACTTCAAATGATTTAGTTGTTGATTAGATATTGAAAAACTTTGATGGGTATAACGACTTAAAATTCTTATTTCCAAAATTACATTCATTAATATTTCATAGCATATTGACAATGACTCTGCTTTTTTTCCTAGACCACATGTCAACTATATTCATCAAAGGAGAACTGCCATGTTTCTCCTTTGTTTGGCTTAAATGTGACTTTTGAGGGCAGGCCCCAGGGGCTGGTGCTCCTGGGACTGCTTCTGGTACCTTGTTTACCAAACTCCATCTTCCTGTACTCCTCCTTTTATTTATTTGGAAGAGCTCACTGCTCTAGTAATATATTCTTGGGGTTACCCGAGAAATAGCAATCAACAGAGATGCATAGAATTTTGGAAGCCCTAGGGAAGTTATAGATCATCTAGCTCAACCCCTTTATTCTAATTAGGAGATTTTAGTCTAATTAGGAGACTAATCAGAGAGGGAGTACATATAGCCCCCAGCTTATATAGCTATTAGCTATTTAGTAACAGAGTCGGACTAACAACCTAGTTCTCCTAATTCCCAGTCCAGTTGTCTTTCACACACAGACACACACATAATCCATCTTCTAAAACTAAATCATACCCTTACAAGTTCATGCATACCAGAAAAGGTCAAGGATCATTCTATATTGTTCACAACCTTGTTCTCTATGAATAGCCACAGAACGCACAGAAAGGCATATTTATTGAACAAACAAATGAGCAGCTTTTCCACTAAATTTTCTGTTCATGGCTCAGCAGAGTGAAACACATTTCTATTCAGTCTGGCTATGTCCTGATCTAATAACATGTCATATGTCTATGCACATATGAATCTCTCCAGCAGCCCTTTTTTTTTTTTTTTTTTGCAGTACACGGGCCTCTCACTGCTGTGGCCTCTCCCGTTGCGGAGCACAGGCTCTGGACGCGCAGGCTCAGTGGCCATGGCTCACGGGCCCAGCCGCTCTGCAGCATGCGGGATCTTCCTGGACCGGGGCATGAACCCCCGTCCCCTGCATCGGCAGGCAGACTCTCAACCACTGTGCCACCAGGGAAGCCCCCAGCAGCCCTTTTTTAGAACATGAGTGGTGAGTTAGAGCCACTCATTTAGAACAGGAGTAGTGATGGGCTTATGCTTCTTCTGGTGCTGAAGTAACCACATTCTGTGACACCAGCACAAAGAATACAGCCTGTGGAAGGGAAGACAAGGCTTTCTGGTATGTTATGCATGAGCAGGCAATCCATGAGGTAGGTAATGGGCATGGTATTGCTAACATAATTTACACTGAATCCTTATTAATCCCTTAATAAACCTTTATACTTGTTCCTTAGTTAAAAACAAAAGAAAACAAAAACAAATAAAACAAAACAAAAAAATAGTGAGAAGGGAAAAGTTAAAAAAAGACATGTATATGACCTATATGCAATAAATGATGTATATATATATATATATATATATATATGTATGGCATCTATATATCTCTATCTATCATCTATCTATTGAGAGAGACAATGGCTTAATCCTTATTTTTTCAAGGGTATGAGGGCCTGGGTAGTTATTTTATGATATATGTTTGATTTTTATTTTTCCTCTCAAAACTTCTCATGCTTGTTAAAATTCACCATTCCCACAATGTCTTTGGGGATGAATGTCTTTGTATGAATTCATGGGTAAATAGTAGGAGGGAGAAGAAAATACCATGATCTCCATTTCACTGATTTGGAAACTGATGAATAGTGTAACCTCCTATTTTAATACAAAAGTATTCTATCTTTCTATTCACCTTACCTAGTTTATTTCTATAATAAGTATTGTTTACCTATGGAGAGTCAAAGACCACATCAAAGGGAATATTAGAGGAATCCACTTGGGGCATTCTCACTGACACATCATGTAAAAGATGTATTGTATTTTGACCCATATATAATTCCAGGAAGTGGCAGTCCAGAAACTTATTTCTGAAATATAGAAAATAGGAAAAAACTCAGTGTTGGGACAGCTGATTTTCCTTCACATTTCTAATTAATATGATTACTTTGACAAAGTAAAGACCAAACAGAAAAACACTTGTTTCAGTCATCACAGTTCACATATCTCTGAAGACCTTTTTTTTTTTTTTCTATCCCAATTTAGATGTTAGTTTGCTCTTCACCTGAAAAGGTCATAAGTACCAGAGGCCATTTACACAATCAGCATCATACTGAAGTTTTAGTATCTTAAAAGATTAAAGTATAAAGGAAGTGTCATATAGCCTAAATGAATAGAATGAAAAAGAGTTTCTCACATTTAATAATACACAACTAAAATGTGTTAGGTGTTTACTATTTGTCAGGCACTGTGCCATTTAATTTTCACAATAACTATTTGAGACTGTTATCTTATGTTCTAAATGAGAAAATTAGAGTTTAGAGAAAATTTAGGGAGTTAGGTCACATAACTAGTATTGTGGACTTGAGATAAAAATTCATCTTTGTCTAATTATTGAACCAACACTCAAAATGAGTATATGCCTTTCAGAAAAAAACGAAAAGAAAAAGTTCAAAGAGGGCCATTTTCTTTAGAATCCGATGAAACCAATTCCTCTTCAAGATGGTCCTACCTGCTCACTTTACATGTGAAGAAATTGAGGCCCAAAGAAGTTGTGATGTGACAACATGCATATAGCTAGTTAGTAGAACTGGAATTGGAATCCACATGTCTGAATTCTTCTGCATCAGCAATCTTTCTACTGCACCACTCAATTTAGACATGGGATTTTATTTATGGATATAAAATCTGAATCAGTTTCCCAGTCTCCCCAAATTTTCCAGTTCTGATGGCCACATTCCCTAGACACTATGCTCAGAATTAAGCCATCTTGCAAATCCTTACTGGGTACTTTCTATGTACTGTGGTCTCCTGGGCACTGGAGTTTGAAAGATGAATAAGGTATTATTTCTGCCTTCAGTGACATCACACTTAGTAGGGAGAGAAAGACATGAAGAGTTTAAAAAAGAGAAGTAATATTGCAGATCACATATGTTAGTATCAATTGCTCTCTCCCAATCAACTTTCTCCCCATACTCACAGAATCCAATAAGAGAGAACTTGCATGTATAGACTTACAAGTTATTGTAAGTATTGTATTCTTTTCTCTTACAGTTTCTTTTTAGGTGGTAGAGCTTTGGTGTCAGAAATGTCAAACATTTTGGTTTACACTTACATTGGCTTATATAAACAAGAGAAGAAGAGGTATAAGAAAATTGACTGACATATTTACTTGAGAAATATGTATTTTCATCTTCTCCAGGTGTGCTTTTGGCAGCTTCTATGTTGAGACTGCCAACTATGCAAATTAAACAAAACAAAGCAAAACCAACATTCATTGTAGGCCTCCTATAGCTTGCTATAAACCTAATTGAGAACTCACCTCCCAACAGGAAAAATGGTATTGATTGACTGGAAATAGAAATCAAAGGGAAAGAGGAAACAAGGGTATCACAAGTTAGTGTAAATTTAGCTGTAAGTAAAAGAAACCCCAATTAAATATGTCCTAAACAACAGTAGTCAGGATACAGAGTTAAGTTCGTTGATTTCACACCATGCTCAAGAAGACAGGTTCTGGGCTTCCCTGGTGGCGCAGTGGTTGGGGGTCTGCCTGCCGATGCGGGGGACGCGGGTTCGTGCCCCGGTCCGGGAGGATCCCGCGTGCCGCGGAGCGGCTGGGCCCGTGAGCCGTGGCCGCTGGGCCTGCGCGTCCGGAGCCTGTGCTCCGCGGCGGGAGAGGCCGCGGCGGTGAGAGGCCCGCGTACCGCAAAAAAAAAAAAAAAAAGAAGACAGGTTCTTTGCATCTCTCAGCTGTGCCCTCCCAGGTATGGCTTCATCTTCTGGCTATTGTCACCAAGGCTGCATTAGGCCCAGGCATAATAGTGGAACACAACAACATCTAAGGGAAGAGGTGAGAGTAGTCTCTCTTTTCCGTGGCTGCATCTAAAGAAAATACCTAAAACATCTCCAAAGGTATTCTCTCTAATTCCTGTGGTCAGAGTTGCATCACATTCTATTCTTGGACCCATAATTATGGCAAGAGGAATGGGGTTATATTTGAGTAAATCAGACTCACCCTCACAGCCATGGTCAGAATTAATATCCCCTGAGACACATGGTTGCATAGACTTGGGAAAGCACAGTTCTTTTAAGGAAGAAGAGGGGAATGGATGCCAGGTAGCCAGGGCTGACTTTGTAGTTTGTGAGGACAGAGGAAAATGCAGGGAAGTCAACCTCTTCTCCCCAAGGCTGCTGCCCCGACCCAAGGGACTGTCACATTGCACTGGGTCCAGAGCAAGTGAAAGCCACGCCCCGCCATTCTTGTCACTGAGTCACAAGCACCTTGTGGCATTGCTGGCCCAAGGCAGGATGGTCACCACCTTGCTCCACCCCAAGAGACTACAATGTACATGTCCAAATCTGACTCTGGCCACTCCCACATCCAAGCTCCACTGAAGGCAGAATGCAAGGAAGAGCATGGGCCTGTCCCATCCCCAATTTGAAGAGCAGAGAGTGGCAGGAATTACCAGGCCAGGAGAGCCCAGGAAAGGGTAGTAAACAGCTGAGAACCCAATCCAAGGGGATGTAGAGGCAGCTGGAGTCAAGAACATTGGAGCCAAAGCTCTCTGTCCTGGTGCACATACCATTGTCCAAGCTACTTCAATTCAAAGCACAAATCCAAAGAGAAAATTATTAGAGATTCCAAGATGGTGACTGCAGAGCATTAAACCCAAGCAGGAGACCATTCTGAGTAGGGCCCTGTGTGATTGTGCTTGTTCCGTGCTCATCAAGTTGGCCTAAGGAGTAGTCAGCCAACAGGGTCAGAGGATGGATATTTGAGAGACATGTGGGAAAACAGCAGGAGCCGGACAAAGACAGAAGGCTTTGAGAAGGGAACACCAAGGAGCCCGGGAAGCTGGTACATGATATTTAGAGCTATCCTCACTGCCAGCAAATGGTTGAGAGGAAAAGTGGCTCACCAAGAGTTAGAGGGAGGTAACACAGCTAATCCCTTTTGTACAATGAGACAGAGCAGTCAGGAGCCCTGAGAATTTACTGAAGACCATTCTGTATTTCCTCTCTGTTGTGACCCAAAACAATCCAGGAAAAAAAAAAAAGAGAGAGAAATAATGCTATTGAACCAAAATGGGGTGAAAGAAAGAGAAATGATTGCCAACTCATAAGGAGAGAGAGAATTCCTTATGCAAAGGGAATTATTAATGCATTTCCCATATCCTGCCAAATCTTAAAAATGTTCTATGCAGTTTTCTATCGGGCACACCAACATACAGTAATTCCTCCCATGCAGGCTTCACCCAGCGTGTCTGCATAAGAGATTAGTCACATCCTACAGAAAAGGGTGATTTTCAAAGCTTTAGTTTTAATCTGGTGGGCATGGAATCCTCTGAAATGTTTCCCCTGAGTATTTAATGCTGGACCCCTACATCCTTTCTATGTTGAAAAGTACCTGAGAGATAAAAATGCAAGCCCTTCCCATTTAATATTTATATAAAAAGGAGATATCCACTCTTCTCAAGGGGAGTCACTGACAGAGAGATTTATGTCCTGGGAGGTGCGTAGCCAAGCTGGGGTTGTAGAGGGAGATTCCAATCCCATTCTTGTACCTCAGTCTAAGACTTGACACTTAACTAGAAAAGACCTGAAATAAAGTATTCTGCTTAACCTATACTATGAATGAAAAAGAATAACTGAATTCTAGAAGGGAATACACCAATACTTTAGCTGTGTACAGTGGAGCCACAAGTGATTTTTATTTTTTCTCTGGCTTGTCTATTGTTCTTATTTCTATAATAAGATTGAGTTATTTTTAATAAAAATCTATATACACATATCTATGCATAGACATGCATACATAGATACACACATGTACATTTATCATACACATAAGTACCTATACTCACATATTTACAAATACGTATATATTTATACCTGTACATTCATACAAAAATACATGCATACACACAGAGAGAATTTTTGAAATAAACCAAAACATTTTTATTTCTTTTCAGAAAAGGTAACTCAAAACAGTCAAGACATATGAAGCATCATGGAATCTAAGACTGACATGTGTTTTCTATCAAAGTGCCTTACATACTGTAATTACAACATGATTCATGAAAGGAAGGGAGGAAGGAAGGAAGGAAGGGAGGGAGGGAGGTTTCTTTCTCATACTCTTTAAAAGAGGATTAGAAAACACTTTGATTCATAATAAACAGAGTTTAGAAAACCTCATAACTCTCATGAAGATGATTTTTTTGGTTTGTTTATTTGTCTGTTGTTTAATGCCTAATTTTCCTCAGGCCTCACCACTCTGAGGACATGATTGTGGGATGCACACCATAGGTATGCTTCATTTAAGAATTTATCACCCAGGCAGCTGGCAAGACATGTCAGCAGTAACTGACATTTGAACACAAATATAAAGCAAAAAAAAAAGCAAAGCAGACAAAACATTTCACTATCCTATCATCAGAATATTATTTATCCAGAGTCTAAGCTTATTCAATCATACAGAAATGTCTATCAGGTTGCTTATCCAAGTGACTGCTCTGGGGGTTTCAGGAAGCAGGACACAACAATAGAACAGTTTGACACAAAGTAGGAGTCAAGATTGGGACTCCAGTGGCCCTAGGGAGTATCTCTAGCCTTGCAGTTTTTATCTGGACATATTTACCTCCTTAAAGCCTCTTGTTCCACCATTAGATAACGCTACTGCTGAGGCAAGTAACAATGTAACTGATAAGCATGTGATGGAAGTGAAAGCCTTTCCTTCTCTGGGGTTTTCAGAGGAGGGTGAGAAAGACCACTGGAAGATGACGAGAAGGTAGGGGTTCCTCCAGGGGGGTCTGGACAGAGTAAGCAAGGAGGAAGGGGCTGGGGTGTTGGAGACCACCTGGCTTTATCAAAGAAAAGAAAGAGTGGTCTGGGGTTCATTGTCAACTTCAGGAAAGCCCTTAGCAGCAGGTAGGGGACTTTCCCTTTGCAGAGCTTCTCAGGAAGATTTTTGAAGCAGTTTGTTCTACGTGTATGTCCAAGTAAGAGATAGAGGGTAGGGGTAGGGGACCAAAGCAAGATGCTCTTAAAACAAATGGATACCCACCATCTAGAAGTTTAAAATCTCAAGCAGTAACATTAGAGAGAAGAGGGTGTGTTTTGGGCATTGCTCCCTGGAGGAATAATCCCAGCTCTAACACCTCCCCATCTGGCTTCACACTGGGAATGCCACCTGTCACTTTTTCCTCTTTGCCTCTTCAAGCTTGTAGGTAAGATGGAGAGAAGGTTCTGAAGGAATGGCAAGATTTTCCTTAAAGTCTCAGAGAATAGGATTTTCACACTTGCTTAATGGAGCAGAAAGAGAAACAAAAAAGGAAGTGGAAGAGGAAGAGGTCCAGCTGGCTTCCTCAGATCAAGGCACTGAAGTTCACCTCACACCAACTGTTAGAACAAAGATTGGGAATGGATAGAAGTTACAAGAGATCAATTCACATTCCAGAATGGCTGCTTTGATAACAGTGATATCTATAGAAATGTTCATGATATTCTCAGTTGGAAAGATTCTCCAAGATCCTTTAAAAATCTTCCATACCGTTGGGCTCATTGCCCACCCTAGCCCCATATTTCTAGGATGGAGGGGAGCACAAAATGAAATGTTTTTTTTTCTCCTATTATCAATATTCTGTCTGTTAATATCATCTAATAATGAACAAAACAGACAGAAATGTCTGTTTTCATAGCCCTTACATTCTAGAAGGATCTAAAGACACTACAGAAACCAAAAACAGAAAGAAAAAACAAAGCCAAGTGTCATACAGAGCAGGGATCAGCCACTTAGAACAAATCCAGCCTGCTACCTTTTTTGGAAATAAAGTTTTATTGAAGCATAGCCACTCTCATTTGTTTAAATATGTCTATGGATGAATTCATGCTACAATGGCAGAGTTGGATAGTTGCAACAGAGACTATCTAGCCTGCAAGTTTCAAATATTTACTATCTAGACCTGTTCAGAAAAAGTTTATTGACCCCTGCCCTGGTATAGAATATTATTTCAGTTTGCTGCAAATGCAGTGGAGTAAATAAAGCTCAGAAAAGGAAAAGGATGTGGGGTAATTACTAATATATAACATAAAATAACAAACCAACATACTATAATCTATGCTGAATAACTGAATGCAGTCCTTGGGGAAAGCCTCACTGAGAAGGTGTTAGCTGAGCAAATACCACTTACCTTCCAAATCAATCCACCTGACATTTTTATGGTTAATCTTCCTGTGTATAATCTCTCCAATCCAATTCAATGATAAATTCCCTGTATAAGTGCTGTGTTACTTTGTACTTGTATGACTGCAGAAGCTCTGTGGCTTAGCTGTTCAATATCCGTCTCTCTCCCCAGTGACCCATCCCACTCTATTTATCCAGATGGACCTTTTTGAATGATTTCACTCCCTGCACAAAAAGCTTCTGCAACTTCCCATTACTTACAGGATGCAAATCTAAAACATCTCCTTAGCCAAGATTCAACATCCTTCAAAATCTCTCATAGTAACCTATCCAGAATTATTTATCTTTCTACCCCTTAAAAGGCAGTCAAACTGTACTCCTCTTTGTTTCTCTGCCATTTCAAAGGTTTCAGGTTTACTTTGATGCCTGGCATGTCCCTCCTCCTCAGCCCTGCAGGATGCAATGAGAAGTATCAATTGAGCAGAAAACTGAAAGGGATGAGAAAGTGAGGCATTCAGATAGATTCCTGGGGGAAGAGCAGTCCAGGCAGAGTGCAGGGCACCTGCAAAAGCCCAGTGATGGGAGTGTGCTTTCTGTGTGTTTGAGGACCAACCAGGAGGCTGAGGTGGCTGGAGCATCACAGTGAAAGGAGACTGGGAAATTACATGAGAGAGGCATGGGAAGAGGCAGGGAAAAGATGGTGAGAGTTTATACTTGGACTCTGAGTGGGATGGGAACCACTGAGAGGGTTGAGGGGCTTTGAATAGACAGAGATGTGATCAAACTTCAGTTTTGGAAGGATCACTGGCTGTTGTGT